>NC_143066.1:2141500-2854500 GCF_052426305.1 Pelodiscus sinensis | reverse complement strand
TCAGGGATCCATGGGCCCTGGGGACAGAATTCCCTCTTCCCCCGTAAGGCACCGAGCCGTCTGCCTCAGGGATCCATGGGCCCTGGGGACAGAATTGCCCTCTTCCCCCGTAAGGCACCGAGCCGTCTGCCTCAGGGATCCATGGGCCCCGGGACAGAATTCCCCTCTTCCCCCGTAAGGCACCGAGCCGTCTGCCTCAGGGATCCATGGGCCCTGGGGACAGAATTCCCCTCTTCCTCCTTAAGGCACCCAGCCGTCTGCCTCAGGGATCCATGGGCCCCGGGGACAGAATTCCCCTCTTCCCCCGTAAGGCACCGAGCCGTCTGCCTCAGGGATCCATGGGCCCTGGGGACAGAATTCCCCTCTTCCTCCTTAAGGCACCGAGCCGTCTGCCTCAGGGATCCATGGGCCCTGGGGACAGAATTCCCCTCTTCCTCCTTAAGGCACCGAGCCGTTTTCCTCAGGGATCCATGGGCCCCGGGGACAGAATTCCCCTCTTCCTCCTTAAGGCACCGAGCCGTTTTCCTCTGGGATCCATGGGCCCCGGGGACAGAATTCCTCTTTTGCTCCGCCTGGCACCGAGCCGTCTGCTTCAGGGATCCATGGGCTCTGAGACAGAATTCCCCTCTTGCCCCTCCCGGGCTGTTAGGAGGAAGTTCATCCTGATTCTACACTTGTTCTGTGGAGAAACAGAATGCCCTTAACTCTCTCGTTGGCACTACACTCGCTTAGACTTGTATAAGGAGCTCTATGAGCCAGCCCCCTGCAGTGCCGCTGCCCCCGACCTGGCATGGGGAAGAGGCAGCGGTTGCTTTTTCCATGTCATATGCATTAAGAACATAAGAGCAGCCAGACTGGGTCAGACCAAAGGTCCATCTAGCCCAGTATCCTGTCTGCCCACAGTGGCCAGCACCAGGTGCCCCAGAGGGAGTGAACAGAACATGGAATCATCATGTGATCCCTCCCCTGTTACCCATCTCCAGACAAACAGAGGCTAGGGACACCATTCCTACCCATCCTAGCTAATAGCCATTGATGGACCTGACCTCCATGAATCTATCTCGCTCTTTTTTGTATCCTGTTAAAGTTCTAGAATTCACTGCATCCTCTGGCAAGGAGTTCCACAGGTTGACTATGCGCTGAGTGAAAAAAAAATTCCCTTTGTTTGTTTTAAACCTGCTGCCTATTCATTTCATTGGGTGACCCCTAGTTCTTATATTGTGGGAATAAGTAATTCCTTAATCACTTTTTCTATACCAGTTATGATTGTATAGACCTCTATCATACCCCCCCTTAGTCTCTTCTTTTCTAAGCTGAAAAGTCCAAGTCTTTTTAATCTCACATCATATGGGACCCGTTCCAAATCCCTAATCATTTTTGCTGCCCTTTTCTGAACCTTTTTCAATGCCAATTTAACTTTTTTGCGATGAGGCGACAACATCTGTGCGCAGTATTCGAGTTGTGGGTGTACCGAGGCCATAAGATATTCTCTGTCTTCTTCTCTATCCCTTTTTAATGACTCCTAACATTCTATGTGCTTTTTTGACTGCTGTTGCCGCTGAGTGGATGTTTTCAGAGAACTATCCCCAATGACTCCAAGAGCTCTCTCTTGAGTAGTTGTAGCCAAATTAGTCCCTGTCATATTGTATGTGTAGTTGGGATTATTTTTCCCAATGTGCATTACTTTACATTATCCACATTAAATTTCATTTGCCATTTTGTTGCCCAGTCACTTAATTTGGGGAGATCTTTTTGAAGCTCTTCAGTCTGCTTTGGTCTTAACTACCTTGAGCAGTTTAGTATCATCTGCACATTTTGCCACCTCACTGTTTACCCCTTTCTCTAGATCATTTCTAAATAAATTGAATAGGATGGGTCCCTGGACAGACCTTTGGGGGACCCCATTAATTACCTCCCTTCACTTGGAAACTTACCATTTATTTCTACCCTTTGTTTCCTGTCTTTTAACCAGTTATCTATCCATGAAAGGACCTTCCCTCTTGTCCCATGACAGCTTACTTTACTTAAGAGCCTTTAGTGAGGGATCTTGTCAAAGGCTTTCTGGAAATCTAAGTATACTATATCCACTGGATCTCCCTAGTCCACATGTTTGTTGACCCCTTCAAAGAACTCTAGCAGATTAGTAAGACAGGATTTCCCTTTACAGAAACCATGTTGACTTTCCCCCAACAAATTATGTTCTTCTATGTGTCTGACAATTTTATTCATTACTAGAGTTTCAACTAATTTGCCCAATACTGACGTTAGACTTACCTGACTGTAATTGCCAGGATCACCTCTAGAGCCCCTTTTAAATATTGGCGTTATGTTATCTGTCTTCCAATCATTAGGTATGGAAGCCGATTTAAAGGACAGGTTACAAACCACAGTTAGTAGTTTCTGCAATTTCCCATTTGAGTTCTTTCAGAACTCTTGGGTGAATGCCGTCTGGTCCCAGTGACTTGTTACTGTTAAGTGTATTAATTTGTTCCAAAACCTCCTGTAATGACACCTCAATCTGGGACAGTTCCTCAGATTTGTCACCCAAAAAGAATGGCTCAGGTTTAGGAATCTCTCCCCAGTATTCTCAGCCGTGAATACTGAAGCCAAGAATTCATTTGGCTTCTCTGCTATGACTTTATCGTCTTTGAGTGCTCCTTTAGCCTCTTGATCATCCAAGGGCCCCACTGGTTGTTTAGTTAGCTTCCTGCTTCTGATGTACTTAAAAAAACATTTTGCTATTACTTTTTGAGTTTTTGGCTGGCTGTTCTTCAAACTCCTTTTTGGCTTTTCTTACTATATTTTTACACTTAATTTGACAAAGTTTATGGTCCTTTCTATTTTCCTCACTAGGATTTGACTTCCACCTTTTAAAAGATGTCTTTTTATCTCTAACTGCTTCTTTTACCTGTCTGTTAAGCCACGGTGGCACTTTTTTGGTTCTCTTACTGTGTTTTTTAATTTGGGGTATACATTTAAGTTAGGTCTCTATTATGGCATCTTTGAAAAGTTTCCATGCAGTCTGCAGAGATTTTACTTTTGTCACTGTACTTTTTAATTTCTGTTTAACTGACTTCCTAATTTTTGTGTAATTCCCCTTTCTGAAATTAAATGCCAGTGTTGGGCTGCTGATGTGTTTTTCCCACTACAGGGATGTTAAATTTTATTACATTATAGTCGCTATTTCCAAGTGGTCCAGTTATATTTACCTCTTGAACTAGATCCTGTGCTACACGTAGGACTAAATCAAGAATTGCCTCTCCCCTTGTGGGTTCCAGAACCAGCTGCTCCAAGAAGCAGTCATTTAAGGTATCTAGACATTTTATTTCTGAATCAAAAAATGAGGAGTACAGGATCTTTAAAAAAAGAGGGGTTTTTTAAAGAACCGCATCGAGACAGCGATTTCACTTTCGAAATACCTTTTTCAATAGAACACTGTGATGCGATTATGCAAATGAAGTGCGGAATATTTAAATCCCCGCTTCATTTGCACTTTTGATCTGCCTAATTTACATCCCTCTTTCGAAAGAGGGATGTAGTTTAGACATGCCCTCTGATATATTTTGTACCCTGGTATGATTGTGTCCCATTGATTGTCCTCACTCCACCAGGTTTCCTTGATGCCTCTTATATCAGTATCCTCCTCTAATAAGAAGCACTCCAGTTCACCCACTTTACTATTTAGATTTCTAGCATTTGTGTATAAGCACTTTAAACATTTGTCACTATTTATGTCTGCCATTTCCTGATGTGTTAGACTCTTTTTCATTTGGTTGTGTCTCATCTGATCTGACCCAGACTTCCATCCTCTTCTCCTGACTAGAACATAGAGCATCTCTATTAATAGACCCTCCCCTAAGAGATGTCTCTGCCTGATCCACGTGCTCCTCCGCACCCATCGGCTTTCTCCCAGCCCTTAGTTTAAAAATTGCTCTACAACCTTTTTAACGTTAAGTGCCAGCAGCCTGGTTTCATTTTGGTTTAGGTGGAGCCCATCCTTCCTGTAGAAGTTCCCCCTGTCCCAAAAGTTTCCGCAGTTCCTAATAAATCTAAACCCTTCCTCTCTACACCATCATCTCATCCACGCATTGAGACTCTGAAGCTCTGCCTGCCTACCTGGTTCTGCGCGTGGAACTGGAAGCATTTCAGAGAATGCCACCATAGAGGTCCTGGATTTCAATCTCTTTTCTAGCAGCCTAAATTTGGCCTCTAGAACCTCTTTCCTACCCTTCCCTATGTCATTGGTACCTTCATGTACCACGACTACCGGCTCCTCCCCAGCACTACACAGAAGTCTATCTAGATGTCTCGAGAGATCCGCAACCTTCGCACCAGGCAGGCAAGTCACCGTACAGTTCTCCCAATCATCACAAACCCAGCTCTCTCTGTTTCCAATGATCGAATCTCCCACTACTAACACCTGCCTTTTCCTAATGACTGGAGTTCCCTCCACCGGAGAGGTATCCTCAGTGAGAGAGGAGACCACGACATCTTCTGGAAGGAGAGTCCCAACTGTGGGATGGTTTCCCTCTGCTCCAGTTGACCGTTCTCTTTCCCTGAGCCTTTCATCCTCCTTAACAGTGCTGAGGCTGTCTGACCGGAGGTGGGACAGTTCTGCACTGTCCCAGAAAGCCTCATGTACTTACCTCTGTGAACGGCCATTCTGGGTCAGACCAAAGGTCCATCCAGCCAGTGTCCTGTCGGCCGAGAGTGGCCAATGCCAGGTGCCCCAGAGGGAGTGAATCAAACGGGTAATGATCAAGTGATCTCTCTCCTGCCATCCATCTCCACCCGTCTGACAAACAGAGGCCAGGGACACCATTCATTTCCCGTACTGGCTAATAGCCATTAATGGACTTCACCTCCATGAATTTATCTAGTTCTCTTTTAAACCCTGTTATAGTTCTAGCCTTCACAACCTCCTCAGGCAAGGAGTTCCATAGGTTGACTATGCGCTGCGTGAAGAAGAACTTCCTTTTATTTGTTTTAAACCTGCTGCCCATTAGTTTCATTTGGTGGCCCCTAGTTCTTATATTATGGGAACAAGTAAATAACTTTTCCTTATTCACTTTCTCCACACCACTCATGATTTTATATACCTCTATCATATCCCCCCTTAGCCTCCTCTAGCTGAAAAGTCCCAGTCTCTTTAATCTCTCCTCATATGGGACCTGTTCCAAACCCCTAATCATTTTGGTTGCCCTTCTCTGACCCTTTTCTAATGCCAGTATTTCTTTTTTGAGATGAGGAGATCACATCTGTACACAGAATTCAAGATGTGGGCGTCCCATGGATTTATATAAGGGCAATAAGATATTCTCCATCTTATTCTCTATCTCTTTTGTAATGATTCTTAACATCCTATTTGCTTTTTTGACTACTGCTGCACATTGAGTGGACGTCTTCAGAGAACTATCCACGATGACTCCCAAGATCTCTTTCCTGATTAGTTGTAGCTAAATTAGCCCCCATTATACTGTACGTATAGTTGGGGTTATTTTTCCCTATGCGCATTACTTTACACTTATCCACATTACATTTCATTTGCCATTTTGTTGCCCAATCACTCAGTTTGCTGAGATCTTTTTGAAGTTCTTCACAGTCTGCTTTGGTCTTAACTCCCTTGAGCAGTTTAGTATCGTCTGCAGACTTTGCCACCTCACTGTTTACCCCTTTCTCCAGATCATTTATGAATAAGTTGAATAGGATTGGTCCTAGGACTGACCCTTGGGGGACACCACTAGTTCCCCCTCTACATTCTGAAAATTTACCATTTATTCCTACCCTTTGTTTCCTGTCTTTTAACCAGTTCTCAGTCCATGAAAGGATCTTCCCTCTTATCCCATGACAACTTAATTTACGTAAGAGCCTTTGGTGAGGGACCTTGTCAAAGGCTTTCTGGAAATCTAAGTACATTATATCTACTGGATCCCCCTTGTCCACATGTTTGTTAACCCCTTCAAAGAACGCTAATAGATTAGTAAAGCAGGATTTCCCTTTACAGAACCCATGTTGACTTTTGCCCAACAAATTATGTTCTTCTATGTGTCTGACAATTTTATTCTTTACAATTGTTTCAACTAATTTGCCCGGAACGGACGTTAGATTTACTGGTCTGTAATTGCCGGGAGCGCCTCTAGAGCCCTTTTAAATTCTGTTGTTACCTCTCTTAGCTCCTCCAATTCAGCCACCCTGGCCTCCAAAGCCCTCACCCAGGAGCTCCTTGTACCGAATGCACACGCAGGCCAGATAATCATGCATACCTCCTCACTTGCCTTACTTTCCTACTGTGCTGTGCAAAGACTCCTGCTTCTCAGAGTGCCCGGAGCTGCTGGGCAGTCTGTGCTTCCAGCTGGCAGGAGCTGCATTGCAGCTCCAACCAGTCTGTAATCACCCTCCTTTCCATTCTCTTCCGGAGGGGGTGTTAAATTGGTGAGCTGGTACTGCAGCTCTCCAAGGTTTTCCCACATCCGGCTTGCTGGCTAGGGGCTCTGTACAGGAGAGGGCAGCCTGGCTCTAGCAGCCTGGTGAGGTAGGATGAGTTGGGGCTCTGCAGGGAGCAAGCAGCCTGTTTTGTCCTCCTCCACTTTGGATCTGCTGCTGGCCTGAATGCTAAGAAAGCTCCATTGCAGCCTCCCTGCAGAGTGTTCCTGGCTGTGCCTGCCTTGCGTGTGTGCGGCCCTGAGGCCTCGCAGGGAGGCACCAATGAAATCTGCTTCTTGCTGCTCTTGGCTTGTCACTGCCCTGTCTCAAGGGTCCAGATGCTCCCAGCTTGTCCCCTCTGTTTTCAGCCCAGGAGGCCCCATCTGCCAGAGGTGGGACTCGTGCGGTGGCAGTGTACCGCGGCGGCCAAGCGCCAATTCCTGCCGGCATGCCGGTGACGCTGGAGAACCTGGTCGACGCCCTGGTGTACACGTGGGAATCGGGCGCGGGCAGAGGAGAGCTGGGCCGCCTTGGCCCCTCGCACTTTGTGCCCTACGCGGAGGAGAGGTGAGGGACCGCCTGGCTCCCCGTCTGCCTGGGAGAAGCCGGGTGAGTGAGCGCTAACTCCTTTCTCTTGGGGACAGGCTGGTGTCGCTGAGCCGCTGCTCCTGCTGCGATGCACGTGCTGCGCTGGAGTACGCCGTCTCGGACCCCAGCCCTGGCTTGGAGAACAGATGCCCCCTGAAGTCGTTTGCTGTGGCTCTTGGCCTGTGCCTGCTCACACCCAGTAAGGGGTGGGGCTTGGGGCGTGGGCTGGGCTGAGTGTCCCTCCCCACACGGGCCAGAGGGTGTGGCGAGCGAATGCCGAGGTGGGGGTGCCGTTCGGCCCTGCAAGTGTCAGGCTGGCACTGGAGGGGTGGCATTGGCAGGCAGAACAAGGTATTTAACTCCAGACGCCTCTCTGGAAAGGCCACTTGCTTGTCAGCAATGGCAGGAAACCCGCCCCCCCATCTCGCTGGCGATACCGGGACAAACACCCCGACTGCTGTGCAGGAACAAAGCGTACGATGTAGCCCTAACCCAGGGCCGTCGCGCGGGGGTGGGGCCCGGGACAGATCGGCCAGTGTGGGCCCCCGGAGCATTTTTTTATGCAGGTGCAATCCTGGTGGCAGCCACGGTGGAGGGTGACGCTGGGAGCCAGTGGGGCAGAGTGGGGTGGGGCTGGGTTGTTGCTGCTGCTGGAGACTGAACCAGGGGCTCTCCAAATCTCGGGTCCTGGAGCAGCCACCCCAGTCCGCCATGCGTAAGGGACAGCTCTGCCCTCACCTCCAGCTTGCAGAGGACAGCGTCCTACAGCCTCGCGGCAAGATTTGTCAGGAGCTGGACGTGTTCAGGGGTTGCCATGGCTCTGGCTCATCGTGGTCGCAGCCAGAACCTGCTTGGGGAATAGGTGGGACTGCAGCCATGGGGTCAGACCACTTGCGTGGTCCGTCAGCCAGCCGGAGCGTGGCTTTCCCCGGAGGGAGCTTGGGGCTGGAGTCCTCATCCCCTTGCCTGTCTTGTTTCATTGCCATGGGCACCCGAATTCCCAGGCGGTAGGGAGCATTCGGTAAGGCTGGCGTGTATGGAAACCCAGGAAAGAGGCCCACCTCCAGGCCAAATGAAATAGCCAATGTTCCTGTAAACCAGAAACCTCCTCGGGGAAAGGAAGTGAAGCTCTGTATCTCCTCACGAGTTTGGCATGAGCCTCGCCAGTGGCGGTGACACATGACTGGAGCTAACGTCTGAGTCCTGTCTCGCCTGAAGAAACCCCCCTCACTCCAGTCCTCCACGAACACCGGACTGACTGGGTGGAATTCCCTCGCTGCCGCTCTGCCATTTTGTCCTCTTTGCCCTCCAGCTGCGGCTGTTTCCACGACTGCCCCTCCAAGGAGTAGCCAGTCCCCAGCACGGCCTCGCTCCTGCGGTCAGACAGGACTGGGTGTTTCCAGCTGGAACGGCTGTAGACTAATTGCCAGGGCCAGCTCCCTTGAGTGACATCTCCCCTCTCTCGCCTAGATTGCTCGGTGTGGACGGCAGCCCCCGAGGGGGCTCTCCACAGCCTGGAGGGGGCACTAACGAAATCCATGGAGGAGACCTGTGCCTGCGGCGTCTCCCAATTCTACCTCCACGGTCAGTGCCAGAGCCACCACCTTCACCAGTAACCGCTTTATATTGCTCCTCTTCTGCTCCAGCCCTGCAGCCCAGCCTGCATACCCTGGCTGACGTGAGGAGGGGTTGTGAGAGCAAGGAGCCGGCAGCCCCTGGTGCTAAAGGAAATGGTTGCTCCCCAAGCCACATGCGACACTTGGAGGCCTCTTGCCCTGGCAGTCTGGGGCTATTCCAGAGTGCCAGTGGGGGGGAGGAGGTTGTGGTAGCAGAGGAAGTGGCAAGAGGCCAGGTCTGCCCTGAAGGAGGTGGAGGGTCCGACGGAGAAACGGCCGGTGCCGCGTGGAGGGTGGGAAAACGAGCCTCCTTCCTGCCATGCTGCAGGAGGCACAGGGAGAGGCCCAGCACCTTGCAGGAGGTCTGCAAAGGGACCTGGCTCCCACACGCTCCGCTACTTGTGCTCTGGGCCTAGAGCAGGTATTTGATACCAGGCTTCTGCAAAACGCCTTCTCTGAACTTTGGCCAAAGCATCTCCCTGAAGCCTGGCTTCGGTACAGCCCCTCTGGGGGACTGAGAGCGGTGTGTGGAGCAGCTGTGGCCAGTCACTCCCCAAATAAGCAGGTTTGCAGAAGTGACCCTAGAGACTGTGTCCCATTGAGACGTCTGTGACATAAATTCACGGGCCTCAGTGTTCAGAAGAGAAGTCACTCTGGGGCCTTCCTGGAGAGATCTCGGTGGCCTGATTTCCAGCTGGCAGGTGCTCGGCGCTGTCTGGCAGTCGGTCCGCATGAAGGCGTCTGGGATCGGGGCCCCCAGCACTACTCAGCAGGTCTGAATCCATAGGCCAGGCCAGCTCTGGAGACGTGAGAAGTATTGCTCTTTGGGGAGGGAATTGCTGACTGGCAGGCTTGGAAACGTGTCACTCTGGCAGGCTTGGAAACGTGTCACTCTGGCAGGCTTGGAAACGTGTCACTCTGGCAGGCTTGGAAACGTGTCACTCTGGCAGGCTGTCTCCCTACCGGCCTTTCCACCCTGAACCGAGCAGAGAGGGCACAGACTGGAGCTTGGAATGGGAACCTGATGGCAGCCTGGCCTAGCACCTCTCCAGACTGAAATCCAAGAGGGGCTGGTGGGAGACAGTGCATGGGTGGATTGGGGATTCGGCTTTGCAGCAGACTGGTTTGGATTTGACGGGGCTGAAATCTCATGAATTTTTGAGCTGAAGAGCACAGTCATGTTTTGGGGGGGGGGGGAGGAAGGCGCATCCAATCCAAACTGAACCAGAATCTCTTTTCCTTGCCTCCCAGCAGAGCTTAATTTCACCTGCACCGACTCCATGTTGCAGCTCACAGGTCAGGTGTGGGCCAAGTCGCTGGAGCAGCAGCATCTAATCCTAGACTGGCACAGGAACTTCACCACCAGCCCCCATCCCTTCTCCGTGGCGGGGAGAGTCCTGAGGGCGAAGGGGAAGTGCGGTGCGCCCGCCGGCACAGTGTCAACACCACCGGGTGGTGGTGAGTAAAGGGAAACTGGCACAGTGATGTGCCCACGGGCTTGAATGGGCAGTCTAGGGTCCCAGCTCTCCACCACTGCACGCGGAGGGGACGGTCTAAAGCAGGTGACATCTAGACCTTCAACTGCATGGAATGGTCTGGTAAAAGCCAACGCCGCCTGGCAAAAGAGACGTAAGATGATTCAGCTTCTGTACAGTTAAAGGTGACGTGCCAGTCCTCTCCCCTCGGTAACAGTGACGTGCCAGTCCTCTCCCCTCGGTAACAGTGACGTGCCAGTCCTCTCCCCTTGGCGGTAGTGACGTGCCAGTCCTCTCCCCTCGGTAACAGTGACGTGCTAGTCCTCTCCCCTCGGTAACAGTGACGTGCCAGTCCTCTCCCCTCGGCGGTAGTGACGTGCCAGTCCTCTCCCCTCGGTAACAGTGACGTGCCAGTCCTCTCCCCTCGGCGGTAGTGACGTGCCAGTCCTCTCCCCTCGGTTACAGTGACGTGCCAGTCCTCTCCCCTCGGCGGTAGTGACGTGCCAGTCCTCTCCCCTCGGTAACAGTGACGTGCCAGTCCTCTCCCCTCGGTAACAGTGACGTGCCAGTCCTCTCCCCTCGGCGGTAGTGACGTGCCAGTCCTCTCCCCTCGGTAACAGTGACGTGCCAGTCCTCTCCCCTCGGCGGTAGTGACGTGCCAGTCCTCTCCCCTCGGTAACAGTGACGTGCCAGTCCTCTCCCCTCGGCGGTAGTGACGTGCCAGTCCTCTCCCCTCGGTTACAGTGACGTGCCAGTCCTCTCCCCTCGGCGGCAGTGACGTGCCAGTCCTCTCCCCTCAGTAACAGTGACGTGCCAGTCCTCTCCCCTCGGTTACAGTGACGTGCCAGTCCTCTCCCCTCGGCGGCAGTGACGTGCCAGTCCTCTCCCCTCGGTTACAGTGATGTGCCAGTCCTCTCCCCTCGGCGGCAGTGACGTGCCAGTCCTCTCCCCTCGGTAACAGTGACGTGCCAGTCCTCTCCCCTTGGCGGCAATGACGTGCCAGTCCTCTCCCCTCGGTAACAGTGACGTGCCAGTCCTCTCCCCTCGGCAGTAGTGACGTGCCAGTCCTCTCCCCTCGGCGGCAGTGACGTGCCAGTCCTCTCCCCTCGGCGGTAGTGACGTGCCAGTCCTCTCCCCTCGGTAACAGTGACGTGCCAGTCCTCTCCCCTCGGCAGTAGTGACGTGCCAGTCCTCTCCCCTCGGTAACAGTGACGTGCCAGTCCTCTCCCCTCGGCGGCAGTGACGTGCCAGTCCTCTCCCCTTGGCGGCAGTGATGTGCCAGTCCTCTCCCCTCAGTAACAGTGACGTGCTAGTCCTCTCCCCTCGCCGGCAGTGACGTGCCAGTCCTCTCCCCTCGGTTACAGTGACGTGCCAGTCCTCTCCCCTCGGCGGCAGTGACGTGCCAGTCCTCTCCCCTCGGTTACAGTGACGTGCCAGTCCTCTCCCCTCGGCGGCAGTGACGTGCCAGTCCTCTCCCCTCGGTAACAGTGACGTGCCAGTCCTCTCCCCTCGGCGGCAGTGACGTGCCAGTCCTCTCCCGTCGGTAACAGTGACGTGCCAGTCCTCTCCCCTCGGCGGCAGTGACGTGCCAGTCCTCTCCCCTCGGCAGTAGTGACGTGCCAGTCCTCTCCCCTCGGCGGCAGTGACGTGCCAGTCCTCTCCCCTCGGTTACAGTGACGTGCCAGTCCTCTCCCCTCGGCGGCAGTGACGTGCCAGTCCTCTCCCCTCGGTAACAGTGACGTGCCAGTCCTCTCCCCTCGGCGGCAGTGACGTGCCAGTCCTCTCCCCTTGGTAACAGTAACGTGCCAGTCCTCTCCCCTCGGTTACAGTGACGTGCCAGTCCTCTCCCCTCGGCGGTAGTGACGTGCCAGTCCTCTCCCCTCGGTAACAGTGACGTGCCAGTCCTCTCCCCTCGGCGGCAGTGACGTGCCAGTCCTCTCCCCTCGGTAACAGTGACGTGCCAGTCCTCTCCCCTCGGCGGTAGTGACGTGCCAGTCCTCTCCCCTCGGCGGCAGTGACGTGCCAGTCCTCTCCCCTCGGTTACAGTGACGTGCCAGTCCTCTCCCCTCGGCGGCAGTGACGTGCCAGTCCTCTCCCCTCGGTTACAGTGACGTGCCAGTCCTCTCCCCTCGGCGGTAGTGACGTGCCAGTCCTCTCCCCTCGGTTACAGTGACGTGCCAGTCCTCTCCCCTCGGTAACAGTGACGTGCCAGTCCTCTCCCCTCGGCGGCAGTGACGTGCCAGTCCTCTCCCCTCGGTAACAGTGACGTGCCAGTCCTCTCCCCTCGGCGGCAGTGACGTGCCAGTCCTCTCCCCTCGGCGGCAGTGACGTGCCAGTCCTCTCCCCTCGGCGGTAGTGACGTGCCAGTCCTCTCCCCTCGGTTACAGTGACGTGCCAGTCCTCTCCCCTCGGCGGCAGTGACGTGCCAGTCCTCTCCCCTCGGCGGCAGTGACGTGCCAGTCCTCTCCCCTCGGTTACAGTGACGTGCCAGTCCTCTCCCCTCGGCGGCAGTGACGTGCCAGTCCTCTCCCCTCGGTAACAGTGACGTGCCAGTCCTCTCCCCTCGGCGGCAGTGACGTGCCAGTCCTCTCCCCTTGGTAACAGTAACGTGCCAGTCCTCTCCCCTCGGTTACAGTGACGTGCCAGTCCTCTCCCCTCGGCGGCAGTGACGTGCCAGTCCTCTCCCCTCGGTAACAGTGACGTGCCAGTCCTCTCCCCTCGGCGGCAGTGACGTGCCAGTCCTCTCCCCTTGGTAACAGTAACGTGCCAGTCCTCTCCCCTCGGTTACAGTGACGTGCCAGTCCTCTCCCCTCGGCGGTAGTGACGTGCCAGTCCTCTCCCCTCGGTAACAGTGACGTGCCAGTCCTCTCCCCTCGGCGGCAGTGACGTGCCAGTCCTCTCCCCTCGGTAACAGTGACGTGCCAGTCCTCTCCCCTCGGCGGTAGTGACGTGCCAGTCCTCTCCCCTCGGCGGCAGTGACGTGCCAGTCCTCTCCCCTCGGTTACAGTGACGTGCCAGTCCTCTCCCCTCGGCGGCAGTGACGTGCCAGTCCTCTCCCCTTGGTAACAGTAACGTGCCAGTCCTCTCCCCTCGGTTACAGTGACGTGCCAGTCCTCTCCCCTCGGCGGTAGTGACGTGCCAGTCCTCTCCCCTCGGTTACAGTGACGTGCCAGTCCTCTCCCCTCGGTAACAGTGACGTGCCAGTCCTCTCCCCTCGGCGGCAGTGACGTGCCAGTCCTCTCCCCTCGGCGGCAGTGACGTGCCAGTCCTCTCCCCTCGGCGGTAGTGACGTGCCAGTCCTCTCCCCTCGGTTACAGTGACGTGCCAGTCCTCTCCCCTCGGCGGTAGTGACGTGCCAGTCCTCTCCCCTCGGCGGCAGTGACGTGCCAGTCCTCTCCCCTCGGCGGCAGTGACGTGCCAGTCCTCTCCCCTCGGTAACAGTGACGTGCCAGTCCTCTCCCCTCGGCGGTAGTGACGTGCCAGTCCTCTCCCCTGTATCCAGCCGTCTGCCCTCTGAAGAGCACCTTGGAACGGTGCCCTGTCTGGTGACAGCACAGCCGGCCTTCCCTGTAGCCCTCGGGATTCCAAGTGGGGGCAGGGAGGCGCCCCCGTGGGGCTGCAGCGCCACGTCTTGCACTTGCAGAAGCATTCCCCGCCGCCCAGGACGGACAGCAGTTCCAAGAGGCTCCAGTTCAGCCCACAATGCACTGCAGCGAGCTTTTTCCAGAGCCCAGTCGGGGGCATTGCGGGCTGTCCAGGTCCCTAATGGGGACACTGTAAGGAGCCTTGCTAAGTACAGCATCCGCTACATGAGCAATCCCTTTGCATGGCTCAGCCTCGTCTCCACCCGTGTGCCTTCCCTTTTCCCACAGCCTCCTTCCACGCCTGGGAAATAGCCCTCTCTGTCTTGGGATCGGTGCTGCTCACGCTCGCACTGGTCCTTGCAGCCATCTGTTACTTCAAAAGGTAAGGCCCCCTCATGTCTGCCCATTGCCTGATGTAGCAGGGAGTGCCACGAGTGACTCTTTCCCTGCCCCATCATGCAGCAGCGACCCCGCTCAGAGGGGTGCTTACTGCTCTACCCAGTGGCCTGTGCGCTCCGCAAGAGGCTGCCCCTCCATTCAGTGGCAGGAGTTGCCTGGGGCAGCAGAGCAGCTCCTGCAGTTTCAGGTCATCGTGTAATGGAGGCTTCCCATGAATTCCGAATCTGGTCAGTGCCTAGAATACCCTGGTGCCGTACTGACCCACCCCTTTGCTGCTGCTCTGCAGGCTTGTGCTGATCGCCTCTGTGGTTTGGCCAGAGGGGAGCTGGAGGCCTAGCAGGAGCGTAGGGGGCTCTTGGCACCCAGCATAGGGAAGGAGGTGCCTGAGGGGAGATGTGGGGAACTGACTAACGACTGGTTCCTGTCCCTGGCTTCTCCCCATTGCTAGCCCAGAATCGCAGACAGGCAGGCACTGGGATGGCTCTGCTAATGTTGTCCACAGTGAAAAAGGAAAAGCCTTGAACATATTTTATTTTAAACGTTATTTGTAACTCGGACAGAGAAGTTCTTTTCTCAACATCTCTTCCCCATTTGTTCAAATAGTTTTACTTTGTATATTTGACAGAACACCATCTAAACAATTTCACTTTCTCTCCATCTGCTAAGAACAGTATTTAAATCTCCATGGGGGAGTAGAAAAACCCTTTAACATTTATTTAAAAGGAACTTTAGGTGTGGGAGCTTAAGAATGGATTCCTATAAAAATCAGTCAGGCACACACTCATGTTGAATTTCTTGAAACTAATTATATGCATTGTCATCGGTAGGTCCCAGTGTTAACGCCCACAAGCTGAAGGAAACAGTCAATACCCCTGAGTCTTGTCTGTAGACTGGACACTAGTTGCATTTAGTCAGTAGTTGGAAGGTTGTCAGCACAAAAACGGGGTTTTTTAAAATGTAGGTTTAATTTTATAGTAATTCTAAAGCCAGAGCCTCAGAATTGCTGACCACGAGACCCTCACTATACTGTGCTGCATGTTTAGGGGCTGTGTCTTTACCAACCCTCTATGAAGGAGCAAAGCAACTAACCTTCTTGCATTTTGACCCATTTTTTCAGACACTCCCTGAATTACACCACCATTGAAATGAATGACCGCAGCCAGATGGCAGCAGACTTCTAACTCTTCCAGGAAAAACTTCATTGGCCAGATCCGTTCTCCTAGGAGTGGGTGGGCGTGCATCTCATGGTGAAGTGGTGCACAAGCTCTGTTCTGCACCAGGACTGTTGCACAGACCCACTCTCCCGTCAGAATGTCCCTTTAAATTTAAAGTGCCTTGGTTATTTTTAAAACAGACTCGTCTGCAGCAGAGTAAAAGATTTAAGAAATGGGCTCTGAGGATTTCTTCTTGCCAGACAGAGAGCTTGGAAGGCCTGGAGCTGTGGCAGGATGGCTGTGCCCGCTATGAATGGGGTGAGCAGAAAGCAAGTTTGTTCCCTAGCCTTCTCCCAAGACCAATGGTTGGTAAATTAAGTGGTGGCGGCTTGCAGAGCTGCAGGAATTGATGCAGGCTCTGGTCAGCTGGGGCTAAGACTATTGCAAGGACAGACTGGCTTACCCTGAAAGTTGAGTCCAGTTCTTGTTCAGCTTGATTGGTGCAATACATGTGAGTAAAATTGCTATTCCAGTGGATAAACAACCTTCCTGGACCCTTTCCATTCCAGTCCCAGGTTAGATGCTCTAGGCTAGGGTGGGGAACCCTTTTTGAGTAGAGGGCCGCTGATCCCCAGGCAAGTAGATCTTGTGTGCTCCAGCCCCATGGTGAGATCAGGGGGGAGCGCAGAGCGCCAGCACAGGTTCCCCAATTCTGGGTGGGGACCCTGAGCCTCAAGAACCAGATCCAGGCAAGCCGGGACCCACTGGCTCCCCACCTCTGCTCTAGGCCTTTCAAAGGCCCGGCCACACTGATGACGGGGGGAACAGGGTTACAAGCCTCAAGGGGTTAACATGAAGAGGGGATGGTTTTGCATGTGATTAATACATAAAGTTTGCTTCAAAGGTGAGCCAGGTAGAACTTCAGTGGTTGCGAATCTGTTATTTCTGCCCCACGAGGGCCTGGCTGGACTGTGTCTAGCCCCTAACCTAAATGCCTCAAGCAATGTCTTCAGTGCTGAACAATGCGAGAGAGGCCTGAAGCTCCAGGAGGCAGCAGGGCAGCTGCTTGGTGCGGGGGGAGGAGGATGGCGATGCAGCAGATTTCCTCTGGTCCTTCTCAGGTGAAATGGGATCTTCTGCCTCTGCCCAGGGAAGAACTCAGAACCAGACAGCTGGGGCTCCCTGACCGTCTGCAGATGTGCCGGGCTCCTCAGCCAGCTACAGCTCAAACACTCTCAGAGGCTTCAACAAGGGCCGGGAGCTACCGTATTTCATACTCATCTGCTGCACTCACACAACCCTGTCAGAATTCTCACCCCGCGATGCACCCGCCCGGCTCTGTGCAACAGTCCCACTCCACCTCCTGTGATGTACCCCTCGGCCCCGCCCCAGGCCACCTTCGGTACCCCTCGGCCCCACCCCAGGCCACCTTCGGTACCCCTCGGCCCCGCCCCAGGCCACCTTCGGTATCCCTCGGCCCCGCCCCAGGCCACCTTCGGTATCCCTCGGCCCCGCCCCAGGCCACCTTCCGTACCCCTCGGCCCTGCCCCAGGCCACCTTCCGTATCCCTCAGCCCCGTCTCTCAGCCCCGCCCCAGGCCACCTTCCGTACCCCTCGGCCCCGCCCCAGGCCACCTTCGGTATCCCTCAGCCCCGTCTCTCAGCCCCACCCCAGGCCACCTTCCGTATCCCTCAGCCCCGCCCCAGGCCACCTTCGGTATCCCTCAGCCCTACCCCAGGCCACCTTCCGTATCCCTCAGCCCCGCCCCAGGCCACCTTCGGTATCCCTCAGCCCTACCCCAGGCCACCTTCCGTATCCCTCAGCCCCGCCCCAGGCCACCTTCCGTACCCCTCGGCCCCGCCCCACGCCACCTTCCGTATCCCTCAGCCCCGCCCCAGGCCACCTTCGGTATCCCTCAGCCCTGCCCCAGGCCACCTTCCGTATCCCTCAGCCCCGCCCCAGGCCACCTTCGGTATCCCTCAGCCCTGCCCCAGGCCACCTTCCGTATCCCTCAGCCCCACCCCAGGCCACCTTCGGTATCCCTCAGCCCTGCCCCAGGCCACCTTCCGTATCCCTCAGCCCCACCCCAGGCCACCTTCCGTATCCCTCAGCCCCGCCCCAGGCCACCTTCGGTACCCCTTGGCCCCGCCCCAGGCCACCTTCCATATCCCTCAGCCCCGCCCCACGCCACCTTCCGTATCCCTCAGCCCCGTCTCTCAGCTCCACCCCACGCCACCTTCCGTACCCCTGAGCCCCGCCCCAGGCCACCTTCCGTATCCCTCAGCCCCGTCTCTCAGCCCTGCCCCAGGCCACCTTCGGTATCCCTGATCCCCGTCCCTCAGCCCCGCCATCTTCTATACCCCACGCCATCTTCTGTACCCCTCAGCCCCCCCCACGCCACCTTCCCTTGAGTTCCCTGGGGTCAGGGAAAGAACGTGGTTCCCCGTGGTTCCCTTGGGAGAAGAACATGGCTCCCCTTGGGTCCCCTGGAGTTGTGGGAAGAACATGAGTCCTGCTAGTCAAACTATATATGGCTGCATCAGTGATTTTTGCTCATTAGCATTGTTACGTACAGCACCTGCTTGCTCCCAGTGCTCTTGGCATGGTTTCTCTAGACCAATACTCTCCACGCACTATTGTTTAAAGCGCTCCTGACTTTCAAAGGTCAGCCCTCGGCCTGGCCCACGTACACTAGGATGCCAGCCTGGAGCTGTCGGGGCAGGGTTCAGATCTTGTGCCCTGCTTGCTGGAATTGGTCAAATTGCACCCCAAGAGCTATGGCTTAAAACCTAATCAATGTTTCTGCAGCTGCTTATGTTACTCACTGGTAGGGAACTACGCTGGCTGCAGGACGCCTGGTTGCCTGGCTCCCCTTTGTCATCACTAGAGGGCTGGGCGGACGCAGTTTGTAGCCGCATCTGTATCTGGGCCGTGGAGACCCCCACCCACCTCTGCAGGGCTCCAGTAAACCTCACTGCGAGCTGGCAGGTGACAGCTCCCACACGCTGCCCATGCCTCCTCCAGCTCTCACTGGAGAGACCAGGTCGCTGTGAGACGCTCCCTGCACCCAGCTTCTCCTCTCAGCAGAATTCCAAGGTCCACCGACCTCAAGGGGCCTCTTTCCAGGGACGTGGGTGGGCATTGGCTCAGGCCCGGGGCGCTGCTGGGAAGGGCCGGTAGCAGAACAAGCTGCTCCCTGCCCTGAGGCTTCCCTGCTGATGGCAAGGCCCAGCTCCTAAGCTCTGCGTCTTCCACCGAGGCCATAAAAGCGGAGCGCTGAGGTTCTGACCCCAGAGGGGCTGGCCGGGGCGGGGGGGGGGGGGACGAAAGGAGGGGCTACGGGCACTGCTGTCGTTGGCCCAGCTCTGCCTCCCCCACCCTGCGACTGGCTGTTCTGCCGGCTCATCCGGGCCTGCAGGGAGCTCGGATGAGACCGACTGATGCTGTTTTGGGTGAAGTGCTGTTCCACGTTGTAGCTGCCTGACTGGTGACAGCAGGCTCAGCCTGGCAGCGGATGGGACCTGGGGCAGCAGAGCAAGTGGCAGGGGGCACGGATGGACGGCTCCCAGAACGACACGTCGACACTTCGCTGTTAGCAGCACAAAGGGGGTTTCAGCATCATTTCCATCACCCCTCCCCCTGCAGCATTTCTGCAGAGCCACTCAGCGGAGAGGCCAGGCCTGGCTGTCCTGGCAAGAGATCAGAGCCACTGCATCACCATAGACATTTCCATGGCAGCCACAAAGCGCACGTCGGCTCTTTTCACGGGTGCTATCCAGCGCAGATTAAGGCAAAGAGGTTGTTGTTATTACCAGCTATCCAGGGAAAGCCACAAGCAGAAATGGAGTCGCCTTCACTCTCCTTTCAGAGCAGTCATGGTGTCCCTCTGAGTTTTACTCCCTCCTTTGTGTGAGAGGGGAATAATGTTAATGCAAGCGATGCACAATGGAGTCTGATCCAGAGCTGGTTACAACTAAACTGCAGCCGCCCACTGTGGTGTGCACTAGGCCTGTTCGCTGGAAAGCTGAGGGGGAACCAAAGCCCTCCAGGTACAAGGACTTGTTCCTGTGCTGTACTTAGCTGCAGACCAGCAGGTCAGCCTTTGTCAAACCAGGATCTCGCCCCAGTACCTCCAGCTCTCCTGCTCTTTAGCAGTAGGGGACGAGCAGACTGGCTGACACCCTCTACCACCAGTTCACACCTCCACCTGCTCTAGATGGGGAACAGCTGCTGTGGTCAAGTATCTTCTAGCCAACAAGGCCTGAACTCCAGGGGCAGAGCTATGCTGCACACTCCCCTTGCTACAGGACTCAGCTGGCAGGTGTGTTGAACTCCAGGGGCAGAGCTGTGCTGCACACTCCCCTTGCTACAGGACTCAGCTGGCAGGTGTGTTGAACTCCAGGGGCAGAGCTGTGCTGCACACTCCCCTTGCTACAGGACTCAGCTGGCAGGTGTGTTGAACTCCAGGGGCAGAGCTGTGCTGCACACTCCCCTTGCTACCGGACTCAGCTGGCAGGTGTGTTGAACTCCAGGGGCAGAGCTATGCTGCACACTCCCCTTGCTACAGGACTCAGCTGGCAGGTGTGTTGAACTCCAGGGGCAGAGCTATGCTGCACACTCCCCTTGCTACAGGACTCAGCTGGCAGGTGTGTTGAACTCCAGGGGCAGAGCTGTGCTGCACACTCCCCTTGCTACAGGACTCAGCTGGCAGGTGTGTTGAACTCCAGGGGCAGAGCTATGCTGCACACTCCCCTTGCTACCGGACTCAGCTGGCAGGTGTGTTGAACTCCAGGGGCAGAGCTATGCTGCACACTCCCCTTGCTACAGGCCTCAGCTGGCAGGTGTGTTGAACTCCAGGGGCAGAGCTATGCTGCACACTCCCCTTGCTACCGGACTCAGCTGGCAGGTGTGTTGAACTCCAGGGGCAGAGCTGTGCTGCACACTCCCCTTGCTACCGGACTCAGCTGGCAGGTGTGTTGAACTCCAGGGGCAGAGCTGTGCTGCACACTCCCCTTGCTACAGGCCTCAGCTGGCAGGTGTGTTGAACTCCAGGGGCAGAGCTATGCTGCACACTCCCCTTGCTACAGGCCTCAGCTGGCTGGTGTGTTGAACTCCAGTTAATCAGCAAGAACTGGCCACAGCACAATAACTCATGGTCCTGACTAGGGCACCAATTCCCAGACTCCCTGCTTGAGCAAGAAACAACCTCTCCCGTCCTTAGCGCAGGAGAAATGCCGGCCTCTCCCCCAGGGCTGGAACCAATGCACCTGGGCAGGGCTCATTCTTCCCCCCAACACATTATGGAGGATTCATCCTGGGGCATCCATTCTGTGGAGACCCCTCTGGAGCACTCTTGTTTCACCAGCGCCTGTATGAGCTATTGCACCAGCATGTAGATTTCCCATGGACCATATCATAGAATAATAGGACTGGAAGGGGCCTCGAGAGGTCATCGAGTCCGGCCCCCCACCCTCAAGGCAGGACCAAACTCCATCTACACCATCCCTGACAGATGTCTATCTAACCTGTTCTTAAATATCTCCAGAGAGGGAGATTCCACCACCTCCCTTGGCAATTTATTCCAATATTTGACCATCCTGACAGTTAGGAATTTTTTCCTAATGTCCAATCTAAACCTCCCTTGCTGCACTTTAAGCCCATTACTCCTTGTCCTGTCCTCAGAAACCAAGAGGAACAAATTTTCTCCTTCCTCCTTGTGACACCCTTTTAGATATTTGAAAACCGCTATCATGTCCCCCCTTAATCTTCTTTTTTCCAAACTAAACAAGCCCAGTTCATGAAGCCTGGCTTCATAGGTCATGTTCTCTAAACCTTTAATCATTCTTGTCGCTCTTCTCTGCACCCTTTCCAATTTCTCCACATCTTTCTTGAAATGTGGCGCCCAGAACTGGACACAGTACTCCAGCTGAGGCCTAACTAGTGCAGAGTAGAGCGGCAGAATGACTTCACGAGTTTTGCTTACAACACACCTGTTGATACAACCTAGAATCATATTTGCTTTTTTTGCAACAGCATCACACTGTTGACTCATATTCAACTTGTGGTCCACTATGACCCTGTGACGGGGCACTCGCGCCCCGCACTGAGAGCGCGCCGGGAGGCGCCGGGCAGCCACACCGGGGGGCGGGGAACACGGCCCAGCCCGCCGCGGCGGGCTGCAGGAACACGCCAGCAGCCGGCGCAGGGAGCGTCGGGAGGCAGCGGGTGCCGGCCGGCAGGGCCCAAGAGGGAGGGGCCGGCGAGGCGCAGGGGGATGATGTCACGGGGGAAGGATGGCTGGGAGGCGTCGCAGGGGAAGTGACGCAGGGGGCACGGAGCTGGCGGGGGATTTAAACCCGGGGTCGGCACGGTGCAGGGAGGCGCGGCAGACGGAGCTGGAGGAGGGGAGAAGGAAGGAGAGGTGAGGCAAGCGGGGTCAAGGGAGACGGGCCGGGAGGCCTGGTGGAGTAGGAAGCGGCCCAGGGCGGGGTCGTGGAGCCCGTGAGCGGGTGTGTTTTGGGGCGTTCCCCCATCCGCGAGGGAGGGACCACGGGTCCCTACCTTTAGGGCCCTGGGCCGGGGTTCGGAGAGGGGGCGGGCCCGAACCCCCCTACTCCGCCAGCAGGCCGATCCGGCTCGGGTGTAACGCGAGTGTGCGTAATAAAAGGGGCCACCGGCCTTAATGGTGACTGCTCAGGCTGAACTCTCGGTACCACAATTAGCTCGTAGTGGACTCTGAGGGTCGAACCTGTTTACAGACCCCTAGATCCCTTTCCGCCATGCTCCTTCCTAGACAGTCGCTTCCCATCTTGTATGTATGGAACTGATTGTTCCTTCCTAAGTGGAGCACTTTGCATTTCTCTTTATTAAACCTCATCCTGTTTACCTCTGACCATTTCTCTAACTTGCTAAGGTCATTTTGAATTATGTCCCTGTCCTCCAAAGAAGTTGCAACCGCACCCAGTTTGGCATCACCTGCAAACTTAATAAGCGTACTCTCTATAAGACCAGGAATCTTCAAGGTGACATCATTAGTTTGTTGTAGCGTCAAGTGACTTTGTTTGTGACAGCTGCCAACAGCAGTGCGAGTGCTTTCCATGCTGCCCTCTGGATATGCTTCAGGGGTGAAGTGAGCCTACGCCTCAGAGTTCGGGCTAGGTTACGCTCCATGGCCCACTTGGGCCTCAGCCTTTGTGCTGAGGCAGAGAACAGAAGGAAATGGCTCTGTGATGTGAACTCTTGTGCATGAGATACTGGAATAAGCCCCCAGATCTCTCCCATGGTCTGGGTGATGCAAAGGGCTGACTGCGCTTGGATCTGTCCTGTCTGCCCCTGGCTCCACCCCTTCTGGGGCACAGAGCTAACCACCCCCACATGCACCTTGCCCCATGACCCGCACTGGCTGTTCATCCCTGCTGCCCATAGAGCTCCACTTCAGCTGGAAACAGATAAGGGCTGGTCATGCAATCAAGCATGTGCAATCAAACCCTGTACCCATCCAGAGCTACGTAAGAATTCCCTCCAGGCACATCCATCTGCAGGCCTGGGAGCTATATTCTGTGAAGTACTTTGGGCCTGGGGATGAAAGGTGCTGTAACACAACAGCTTGCCTTTCGTCCGTCAGAGGCGTTTATTGCAAGACCTTTTAAGTTTATTGGACATGCACACTTAACATCAGCGGCTCTATTTTTATTAAAGTCATCTAGCAGCCGTAGTGATCCAAGGAGGTAAATTCCAGATTCCCAGATAGGGTACTTCAGGGTACTTATCCAGCTGCAAAATTTACATCTGGGTAAGTTTACTGCTCCCTTATGTGTTTGCAGCAACTGATAAATGTATAAGCCTTTATTCCCCTAGGCTACCAGTCTGAGCCTGAGCTCACTCCAGCAGCTTGGTGCTGGTTTAAATTCTTTTACTTTAGTGGAGTCTCTCCCAAGTTCCGCTGGTGTGAGCAAGGGGAGAATCAGATTCTACAGGTCTCCCCTGCCAGCAGAGAGCAGCACTGCTGCACAGTGGTCTATCTACCATACACTGCACGTTTTGAGGACGGGCAAGGGGGCGATGGAACGAGCATTAGCTCCCCAGATTAGCAGGGCAGGTTTGGGACCTGGCTCAGCTCTTGAGATGGAGAATTCTTCACAGAGGCAGCAGCGTGGAGTGGCAGGGAGCTCTCCGGCAGTGGGGCTGGGAGTGCACTGGCTGCCACCTTGCAGCCGGGAACTATCGAATAGTCATGTAACTGCTAAGATTTCATGCTGTTACCTGATCCTGCTCCCCGCAGAGGCTGCAGTGCGGGGGGTAGCAGCCCCTGTCTGCGGGGAGCTCGGCCCCCTCTGCGGACAGGGGCTGCTGCTGCAAAGCAGCTCTGCCTGCGGTGGGCCCAGGCTGCTGTGGACAGAGGCTGCAGCCTCTGTCCGTGGAGTGGTTGAGCCTGCCGGGGACAGAAGCTGTGTAGCAGCAGCCTCCCTTACTCCCCTCACCCTACCACTGCTGCCTCTGGGGGAGGAGGGCCGGCAGCACCATGGAGCTGATCCAGAGGCAGCAAGGGGGGCAGAAGTGCATGCAGTTGACAGATTATTGGTTAATCATATAGTTGACTACACATTGACGTCCCTACTACTTTCCTGTCTTCCTGTCAGATGCCTCTGTGAAGAATTCTCCATCTAGAGAGCTGAGCCAGGTCCCAAACGTGCCTTGCTTTGCAGCAGCAGCCCCTGTCCGCAGAAGGGGCCGAGCTCCCCGCGGACAGGGGCCGCTACCCCCCACACTGCAGCTTTTCTGGGAAGCTGGATCCGGCAACTGACTAGTCATGCGACAGCATGAAACCTTAGCTGTTACACGACTATGTGATAGTCCCCGGCTATCAAACAGTTCTTGCGCAAGTAGCTGCCAGTGTAGACGTAGCCCTGATGTACTATATGTATTTTATGACTTTAAATCAAACTTTGTACTTTTGGATAATTTCAATATTATGACCAGATACATAGAAGCTGTTTCTTTAACTTGTGTATTAGATTCTTTTAACACCTGGACATCTTGCTTTAGACATGTTTTTGATGCTTTCTTTGGAGGTTCAGAAACCCAAGTCTGTCTTGTAACTGCTTATTTTGGAATATGACTCTAATGAATGCATATGGGAGCCATGGGCCTGGCACCCAGGGTATGTCTACTCTGCAGAGTTTTTCCGGAAAAACAGTCGTTTTTCCGGAAAACTAACACTTATGTCCACACTGCAATAGCATTCTTTCGACAGAAAGTGGAACCACAGGGGTTTTTCCAACAGCAGTAAACCTCTTTCTACAAGAAGCCTTTTTCCAAAAGAGCTCTTTCAGAAAAAGGCGTGTGTGGATGGGGAAGTGGGGGGGGGGGGTTTCGAAAGAAGAGGAAAAAGGAAAACGCACAGGTGCCCTGGTGGTCACTGTCCATAGTAATCACAACTTAAACGTGAGATACAGCGTGGACACTAGCTTTCCAAAAAGCAGATCGCTTTTGCTGTGTGGAGGGCTCTTTGTGATCCCGCACCCCCCCCAGTTGCTCACGCCCCTCGGGGGGGGGGGGTCACAGTTTGGAAACACGGGCTGATGGGTTAATCCTGCATTTCCCCCCCCCCCTTGCCAGGGCTCTTTGTGATCCCGCACCCCCCCCAGTAGCTCACGCCCCTCGGGGGGGGGGGTCACAGTTTGGAAACACGGGCTGATAGGTTAATCCTGCATTCCCCCCCCCCCCCCTTGCCAGGGCTCTCTTAGCAGGCGAGGCAGCAGCCTGGCTCAGTCCCACCCTGCGCGGTTCTGCACGTGGAGAGCAGCCCGGGGCCCAGCCCCCCCAGGCAGGGGCGCTCCCACCTCGCCCTGCTGCCTCCAGCCCCGCCCCCGGGGCCTCCAGAGCAGCGGCCTAAGCCAGAGGCGCCGCCCCCGGGCCCACGCGGGCAGGACGTGGTGCCAGGCTGGGAGGGACACGTGGGCCCTGGCTTTGGCTGTTGGGCGGGGGCGGGAAGCCACGGGCTGTTGTCTGCGCAGGCGCACGCAACCCCGACTCCAGTCTGCGCCGACCCAGGAGCGCGCGACACGGACCAATCCGCCCTTTGCCCCGCCCCTCCCCCCGGCAGGTGACGCCATCTGCGTGCGCCGCCCGGGGGCGCTTCCCGCTCGGCGCGGCGTCGCGTCGATCGAGCGCGACGGGTCGGGAGCGCTGGCGGGCGCCGAGGATGTAAGTGGGGGCCGGAATCTGGCGCCATCCGGCCGGGGGCCGGCGCCGGGGGCCCCGCGCTCGGTCTGCGGGCGCCGAGGGAGGGGCCTGGTGCGGCGGGGCCGGTATGGCGGCGGGGCCGGGCAGCGCGCTGGGGGAGGGGCCTTTGCCGAGGCAGCCTGGGGGTGGGCCGCAGGGCCCTGGGCCGCCCGCTGGGCCTCGGCATCCCCTGCAGCAGCGCCCGCTCCCTCCGCAGCTCCGCGTGGGCGGCTGGCCTGTGCCGCCCGCTCCTCCTCGCGTGCGCCGTGCTCACCAGCGACCCCGCGGCGCTGCCCCAAGCCTTGTGCAGACTGAGATACAGACTGGACACGAGCTCGCGCCCCTCTCGGCACTTCTATAAGGCCGTGTCATCGCCCTTTTCCAAGGGGGACCTGGAGCGCAGCGACACTGAGACTGAGACTTGCCTAAGATCATACAGGAAGTCGTTGGCAGAGCTGTTTGCCTCCCCCACCGCTGAAATGTAGCTGTTGAAGTAGGTAGAGCTTCAGTGCCGACTCCTTGGAGCAGGGAAGTGAGACAGGGAACGTGCTGATCTGATACATTAATTACCCTGTGCGCCTTGCTGGTGTTTTTCACTTGGAAATTAGGTGTTTCAGAAACACTCATTTATTAGTGAAGAGGTTTTCTTGGTAGCAAATAGGGGAAGAAGCATATTGCTTGCAAATCCCATCCATGTGTTGGTCATATACATAACTTGTTCCTGACGGAATTATCTCCAGTGAGTGTTTACTAGAAACAGTCTCAGCCTGACCACAGGTGATAACTGGATGAAAGGGCATGTAGTCTTGGCTCCTATGCTGAGATTTGAGCTTTGTCTCATCAGTAAGTAGACCTTTGCAGTCAGTGTGTTGATTCTAAATCAGCAAGACAAACTTTGTTCTGTTAAATGAAGGTACATTTATTTCCATGAGTGGGGGGCACAGGGAGAAAATGGATAAATTGTCCTGCCCTAGAAAATCAATACAAGATAATTGCAGATTCAAAGCACAAAACAATATGAAATCCAGAAAATTACATAGTTTATTATTACCAAATATTTCCAGCTCATATTTTTAATATTTATGGAGTGTGTCTAATTATCCAACTTCATTTTTGTTAGTAGCGTTATGTATCCTGTCTTATGGGCCTGGCAGTGCATAGTCACTTTTGAAAATGCAAATAATGTCCATCCTGGTTGCCTTCTAAATGTTTAATGAATTGACTAGAATGAGAGCTAGTGTGCACAGCTTATAAACACTGTAATGGTGACTCTTAGGTTGGCTGTGCAGTCTGCATAAACTAAAAAGGAGCAACCTAGCAATTGCTGTTATGGCTCTTAGGTCACATACTTCTGGCACCTTTATTAAATCGTCCGCAATCTTCCAATTTAGTTAAAATGTGAAGAAATATTGGCTTTGTTATAGATGGAATAAGAGTACTTATGACTTGCACATAGGGTTCAGCTCATGACTGATATTTTAATAGGAATTAATGGCATGTTGATTTGTGTCCTTTATTTGCATCAAGAGTACAAAGAGATCTATACGAGTGGGTGAAATCTGGACCCATGTAGGCCTTCAACCAAGACAGATTCAAACAAAGTTTGCAGTTTTGCAGTAGTGCATCCGATTTCGGTTACTCAGCTCAGTCCATTGCTTCCAAGGCCGGCAAAGCAATAGATGCAGTTTGCATCCACTGAAAGTAGAGTGACACAGTGCCCTGTGCTGTTTTGGGAAACAACTCTTTGCTAACCAACATATATTGTGGCAACAATTGGCTGTAGAGGAAGTCCTCTGAGGGGTGGATGATTATCACAAGGAAAGTTAGACAATACATATACACCTGGCAGAGGAAAATCCAAGTTTTCCCTGACCGGCCATACATCTCAGCTTGCTAATTTGTACTCTTTGTACTCTTACAAAACTGTCATCTGACACCTTGAAAAATCCATACCAAGTCTTCAGCAGGATGGACAGTGTGTATCTCAGTGTGAGCAGGCACAGGTGTGTTTGGCTCTAATTGCCATGTAACAGTGTGAGTAACTACAGTACTGTTTGTACAAAATAATATTGTCAATATCTCATTAGCTGACCCCCCTGGTGCTGCCTTTATTGAAAAGTAGGTTTGCTATTTTTGCCAATACATTAATTTCTTGTTTCTAAACCCTTTTATCTTGTCACTAGGCCGCTCTTTGGAGTTTATTGCACTCGATTAGGGATCGTTTCTCAGAATCAAGGAGTTAGAAGTGAGATTTGAGATAAGTGAGGCCCATCCAGTGCTGCTTGGGACGCCTCAGAAGGGAAAATGGAGTTTTCAGGAATGAAAAAGAAGAGTGTGCTAGGATTCAAAGAAAATAATAAAAAATCCAGCACTAGGTAATAATTCTGTCTGCATTTTCTAGGCCTAACCCCTCTGGGGACATGTAGGATACTAGGGTGTTTTCAGCGAGGATGCGGAATTGGAAATATAGCTCTTGTCTCACAATGAGAATTTTCTTAAGTTACAACTTTGACTTTCTTCCTTAGCATTTCTGTGGCATGAAATTTTGTGATCTGTGTTTGTTTTAATAATAATAAAAAATCCTAGTGCTCTACCCCTGCAATAATGGTTGTCCTAAGGTGGGTTAAAGTTCCTTGTGTTGTTTTGTTTAAGGTGAAATAATTTCTTTTGACTTTTATTCTTAAAGGGCTCCCTCTCCAACCAAGCGCAAAGATCGGACGGAAGACAAATCCAAGGACAGGTCCAAGGATAAAGTGTCCACCAAGGAATCAAGTGAAAAGGATCGAGGTCGGGACAAAACACGCAAAAGGCGCAGCGCTTCCACTGGTAGCAGCAGTACCAGGTAATCAGGGTTTCTCTAGAGTAGGGGTGGTCAACCTGAGCCTGCGAAGGAACCAGCATTTACCATTGAACATTGCCAAAGAGCCACAGTAATATGTAATGATAATCGTGTGTATAGTCACACCTTTAATTATCAATGCATAATAAACATTATCAAACTATATAATGCATAGTTAACGATAATAACTTGTCTCGATCTCTTACTTATTAGGCCTTCTGACAGTCGTAGCTTTCAACATTTCCCTTGGAGTTTGGTTTGTGTTCAGTTGTGCTCACATGCATCAGTCCTCTCAAATGGCTCTGTCAAAACGGATCAATGTTTGGATTTCACGTGTTTGAGTGGTGAGAAAACAGATTCACAAATGTAGGTTGAGACAAACATTGAGATTATTTTTAGGGTTGCCCTTCTGATGTTGGGGTATTTATCCTTTGGTACAGATTTCCAGAAGGTAAGGGTCCCTCCCCTCTGTCTTTTGAAAGAAGACAGATGGAAATCTGTTCAGAAGTTCTGTTGTTTCTATCTGGAATGTTGCTTTGTCAATGACTAAAGGGGACTTAGGACAGTCAGTTTCAGCACTAAAAGGGTCAATCAGAAATCTGATTTGCAATCTTCTCCACTGTACATCTTGGAATTTTTCCTCAAAACTATCCTTAAAATCTTTGATCACTGTCACAAATCAAGTTGTTTTTAGGGGATCTGCTGCATCTTCTTGTGATGTAGCTTGAAGTGGTGACATTGAGGGAAAGTGTGTCAACCCTCCCTCAAGTAGTTGTCTGCAAAATAACTGCAGAATGTAAATTTGCTTGCACTAGATCAGACAGCAACTGGAATTTTTGTTGTAATTCCACATTTAATTTGTCCAAATGCAGCAGCATGTCTGCAAGAAATGCCAGATCTAGAACCCACCTGTGATCTGTAAGGTCTAGGGTGTATTCTTTACTTCTCCATAAACAATTTTACTAGTTCCAGGAGCAAAAAAATCCAGGAAATAATCTTTAATTTCTCTCAAGAGCCATAGAATTGTGCAATGAAATGGCATCAGCAGGGATATCATTATCCATTTCTTCAATTAGATTTTAAAATTGTCTGAGTGCATTTAAGTGAATGAAATTCAAAATGTGCAAGACAAGTTTCATAACTTGATCAAGTTTAAGATTTTTAGAGTCCAGTTGCTCCTATGAATAATACAGTGAAATGTACAAAATTTGGGAAAGCTCTTGTCAGACACAAAACCGTATTACAGGTTGAACCTCTCTGGTCCTTTGCTCTGCGGTCCAGCAACGTCCATGGTCTGGCATGATTTTAGTCATACGTCCACATATCATGAGTGGCCAGGTTTCCTGCAGTTCCATAAAGTTTGTGTACAGCCACCAGTCCTGGCTCCCAGTGTTCTGTGCTGCTGTTTAGCTCCAATTTACCCCTCAATGTCTTCTCAGAGCCCAGTGAGCAGTGGAAGGTGCTGATAATTCTGCTAGACAATATTGAATCTCCCCCCCCCTCCTCCCCCCCCCCCCCCCCCCCACACACAGAATACTCCAGCAAATTCTCTGGTTCAACACTGGTCAGGTCCTGAGGGTGCTGGACTAGAGAGGTTGAACCTGTAATCCATTCACTGATCCCTCATGTGGATGGAGCCTCATCCGTTGCAATGGCAGTGAGCTTCTGTAAAGGGAAGTGGTGTTTTGACCTCTTGTCCACAAGTTCTGTCCTTTAGTGGCGCAGTATCGAGGAGTTTTTCCCATACAGCAGTTGGACACGTTGGGGGGACATACTGATAATTCAGTTTTATTGTGTACAGTGCACGGCTCATTCAAAGTGATGCTTAAATACTCCCACTGCTAAAGACTGTCCAGCTCGGCGTTTCTGCATTGTGTTGTGTAACATGAAAGCTTCAGGCCAGAAACTTTCTTCTGTTGATTCTTGTTTTCTGGTAGCAGGATTGAAATCACATCAGAGGGGCATATTTTTATAAACTCATCTTCAGAGTATGGCCAGGCATAAGCTGAAAGTCAGGCCCCATAACAGAAGACTAATGTTACAGTCTGTAGTCGGTTGGTAAATCTAGTGAGGAAGTGGGCTTCTTTGTCTGTCTGGTTTTTTTCAGTTTTCAGTTAGGAGTTAAGAGCCTTTGGGGAATTTTCGCTATATGTGTATGGCTAGAAGCAAAATGATGCTGCAGGTTTGAAGACTTGAGCTGAGATACTCACATCCAGCAGAGATGCACGTACCCTTACCAGTCCGTGAAAAGAAAAAGTAGTCATTCTCCCACTCCAGGTGGAAGCCTCAATTTTAATCTGGTGCATTTTCTTTCCATTGTTAGGTGGCGTAAGAAAAAAATTGATTAAAAATGTCAACACCAGCTAGTCACTGTGTCCTTTTATTCAAGGAGACACAGGTGCTGGCCAGGCAATACTGGAGCCCTAGTTCACCTCTAGCCCAGCCCCCACTCCACCCTTTCACCAAGGCTCCATCCTCACCTCTTTCTGCTCACCTCCCCTGAGTGAGCCATGTCCTGGATCCTGCCTCTCCCAGAGCCTCCTATCTGCAAAACAGCTGATTGCAGGGTTCTCATTCCTTTCTCAATGCCTCTTATCCACCATAATCAGCTATTTCATGTTGAGGGGGGAGGGAGGTAGGGAAGGAAGGGGATTGAGTGCTCCTTCCCCACGAGAACCTTCTCAAAGTGCCAAAACAGCTGATGGCAGAAACAGCTGACCACAGTGGGCAGCAGGCTTGGGGAAGGAGGGAGAGCTGCTGATAGGGTGGGGGTGACCAGTGGGTGGGAGCCACTGGGGGAGGCAGCAGAGGTAGGAGCTAGAAGGGCTGCCTGTGAGTGCTGAGAACTTGCCATTTTCCCCCCAAAGTTGGTTCCTGACAGGAGGCACATAATACCTTTTGACGAGCCACATGCAGCTCCAGAGTAGCCAGTTGGTTGTCCTACATCTAGTGCTTTGCAGTGATAACCCAAGTAGTAGGGAGTTGTGCTCCTGTACAAATGCTACAAATCTGCTTTGTGGTTCCCCACATTAGAAGCCTCCGTGGCTGGGATTGTGATGCTAAAAGGTGGTCCTCTTGCTGTATCAGTAGGTATGCTTTGTATAGTCACTTCAACCACCAGTTCTTGTTTTGTACTTCCCTGGAGATAGGGGAGAGGATAGCTGCATCCCATGTTTTCTGCACTGATTCCCCTCTTGCCCCAAAGGTCCCGCTCCAGCTCCACTTCCAGTTCAGGGTCCAGCTCCAGCACTGGATCCAGTAGTGGCTCCAGTTCCTCCTCTGCATCAAGCCGCTCTGGAAGCTCCAGCACCTCTCGTAGCTCCAGTTCCAGCAGTTCCTCTGGATCCCCAAGCCCCTCTCGACGCAGACATGACAACAGGAGACGTTCCCGCTCCAAGTGAGTTTGATTCAACCACTTAAATTATCAGGTGGCTGGGAATTTGCCTTGAAGTGTGTAAACGTGTGAACAGAGCAGTAACCCCTGTTTTAAAACAGTTTTATTCATATCCCAGAGAGAGAATCTAGCTATTTGAGCATGGATGCCCCCTACACTTGTAGCCTAACTACCTGTCCTTCAGGAAGGAGTTTAAAGATTTCATTCATTCATAACTGGCTTTGGGGGATTTCCAAAAGGCAGAGCATGTACGAGTATTTCTCTACATCCTCTGGGACTTGTAGCCAGAGCCAGTGGAGCAGCATGGATTGAAACTGGGAAAATCGCAAGGATCCTGTGTTTTCTTGAAGGTAGAAGTTGAACTGAGTAGAATCTGCTTCTTTGTTTCTCTAGAATTCTTCACTTTGGGTACAAATATGAAAATAGTGCTGTGAATACAGTCCCAGAATCATAGCTACCTATGAAATCCTCTAGTCCAGTTCATTCTGAGTACAGAGCTGATCTCCCACCAAGGAGGGTCTGTACTGAACAATTGTTTGGAGCCAGTTTGGCTTTTTCCTGCACAGAGGAAACAATAGAGGGACAGTATTTCATATACTCCCATAGATGTGGCGGCTGGGAAGGGTTGGAAATAAATCGCAAAAGTATGAAAGTTTGGGGTCTGTACAGAAGGCCTCATGTATGTCAGGTACTCTGCCTCTCCCACTCAGTCTGTTGTAATCAGTGTAGTGCTTTTGGTGGTCTAGTGATATTTCCCTTAGGCCATCCTCAGAGCTTATTTGTTTGTATTGGAACAGTGCAAAAAGCCCCAAGCGGGTATTAGGGTTGATCTGATCGATCTAATGATTTATCAGATTGACTGCCAGTCACTCATGCATCAGCTCAGTACTCTGCCAGAACAAGCAGCACAAAGGGGAGTTGATGGGAGAGCGTCTCCCATCAGCACACTGCAGTAAGTAGATCTAAGCATGTCAGTTCCAGCTCTATTACTCCAGTAGCTGAAGCTGTGTAATTAGCTTGAATATCCACCATAGTGTAGACCAGCCCTTGCACACTGTATGCACGTGTATCAGAAGTTATGGTTCCTACATAACACACCATTTATGGCTTTGATCCTGCAAATGGGAGTAATGACAATAGCTAAGTTAATTTTGTGTCCGTGTTTACAGGGATGTAAGTAATTTTCAGTGTGTTTCAATCTTTGCAGCGACTGAGTAATTGTAGAGGTGGAAACAACTGGCTTTCCACATTAGCAGGTTAAGAGGATGGGTTAGGCTTTTGATGTCTAGGAAGTGACTGCTAGTTTTGACTATGAACCCAGCAAGATCCCAGTCCCTCTCAAGTTACTATATGAGAACCACTGTACACATGCTCTAGACCCCAAAAGCTCCTCCAACTAAACCAGAGAAAAACAGACTTGACATTCAGGATATATCTATATTAAAGGGGTTTTGCCTATTTTTAAGCTCCCCACTGCTGCAGATTTTGAGACTTCATTAGTCACAGAGGCAAAACAAGATACAAATCCAATTCAGAAAAGATACTTCACAAGTCATGTTCTGTGGTATGGGGATTGGCTTGTAAGTTACCAGGGGATTTGATAGTTCTGTGATATTCAACTCAGGTCTAAGCCACCCAAGAGAGATGAAAAAGAAAGAAAGAGACGGAGTCCATCACCCAGACCTACAAAAGTGCACGTTGGGAGACTCACCAGAAATGTGACCAAGGTAATGGCCTGCCCTGGTATAGTCTTGAACTTTCACATCTTTGGAAGAGTGATTGAATTTTTTAAATAGTATCTTTAGAAACGTGTTTATTACTAGGCTGCAACTAAGTTTTGGAAGTTGTTGCATTATCTATATGCAAGGTTGAGGTGCATTGGCAGACCTGTGTGTAAGGAAACTTGTGTGTCACTTGATCATTTTCTACATGGCTGAAGCCAAGATACCAGGGGATGATTCTCAAAAAGACATGTATGCCGTGTCCTAGATCTAATGCCCCCTGCTCTTAAGCAGGAGATTTGGATTTAAACCCTAGACTTGGTTTCCTGCTTCTCTAGCAGGGTGTTTTGTGGCTTACATTTGTCTTGGTCGGTAGAGCTGACCCCTATGTTGAAAATCACAACTGGAGGCCAGCTGAGAATGTCTTTGATTGATCTGCAGAAAGTGGTCCTCAATTCTGTCCTCCTTGCCAGTCCCTTTCAGGCCTTTGTAGAGGAAGCATGTAACTATATGATGCTATCTAAGTGATTGTAACTGTAAGCAGGAGAAATTGCGTCTGTTGCCTTGAGTGTTTGCCCCCCAGGCAGCCCCTCTCTTCTCCATTTCCCACACAAACTTCAGATTTCATGAACTGTTCAGGACTGAAAGATAAGCCAAGATCCTCTGGCCCTTATTTTGAGGTGGGTAGTGAGTAGACCTCTATCTAGGGCAGGGGTGGTAAAGGGCCCAGATTCGGCCTGCCAAGCGGGTGGAGTAACCACACCCTTTCCGGTTTAAGCCCTGCCCCTTCCGGGGTGGCCCGGGACTACTTCAGAAATTTGTGAAGTGGCCCCCAGGCAAAAATTATTGTCCACCCCTGATCTAGGTCTTGGGAATCCTGAGGCAGCCATCGCAGGCTGGTGGGAATTCAAATGATATTCATATCCAGGACTCAACAGTCTATTGAATCTACTCGCCTGTGGCGAGTAGATTTCAGCCCGGCGCCCCGTTTACCAGCAGCACGCGCATGCACAATGCGGCTCTTGCGCAGTGCAGGGCTGACAAGCGGCTTTCGCCGCGGTTCATCAAGCCATGTTCCAATCGTTAATAAGATTGGCTTCCTTGATGTTGGTATTGATTTTTGATCTTGTATTGGGTATGCCTCCAATTTAGCATTCCTAGCAATACCATCTGATAATGTTGGAATTGGCACGATCTTAATAATCACTGTTTCTCTCCAGGATCACATCATGGAAATATTTTCCACTTATGGGAAAATTAAAATGATTGACATGCCAGTCGACAGGCTAAATCCACACCTCTCCAAGGGTTATGCCTATGTAGAGTTTGAGAATCCAGATGATGCTGAGAAGGCACTGAAACACATGGATGGAGGTAGGGACTGGATGTTGTGCAAAGAAGCCAGCAGGGCCAATAGGAATCCATAGAGGGTGGTAGGAGGGTTGATACAAAGGATCATTGACCCTGAGTTGCCCGGCAAACCTTTGTCACTTTACAAAACTTTTGTGTCTCTGTTGCTGGGTGACAGACTCTCTCAAACTGTGAAATTGATCATACGGGGAAACAGCTAAACTGACCTAGAAAGCACTGTCTCAAAATCAATTGCCCCCCAATTCTAAACTGTCCATGTTTTTAATCAGAAGTGATTTTTAAGTTGACTGTAAATGAAATTTGCTCAAGGCGAGATGGTGAGTTAGAAGCAAATTTTGGAAAAGAACCTAGGCCTCTTGATTCTTACTCCTAACCACTACATCACAAATGCACCAAAGATACCAAAGCAACAGCCTTGTGAGGATGGAAGTCTGTAGCTGGTACAATTGTACTGTGTGTAGTAGGGATCTCATTGTGTAGTTGGTTACACGATTAACCAATTAGCCTGGGCTTATCGCTTAATCCTAATGACTACACCTCCCCCCTTGCTGCCTCTTTATCAGAAGGGGAAGAGTAGGCGGGAGCCCTCCTTTAAGCTGGCTGTGTGTTAAAGGTGTAAACATTACAAATTCCAACAGTTGCACACTTATACCAATACCCTCTAGTCAACATCCCCAGTGAGTAGCACACTGGTCCTGGAAATGTGTAGCTCATACTTTGCCTTTTAATTATAAACAGGGCAGATTGATGGTCAGGAGATCACTGCTACAGCTGTGCTGGCACCTCGGCCTAGGCCGCCGCCCAGGCGCTTTAGCCCCCCAAGGAGAATGCTGCCACCGCCGCCAATGTGGCGTAGGTCGCCCCCTCGCATGAGGAGAAGGTGAGCCATAGTTTGTAGAAGCGTGTAAGTAAATGGGTTTGGTAATGTTTAATTTGTGGCACCAAGCATCTTGTGCATTGCACAGATTTCATCACTGGAAACTTCCCCTCCGTGGTCTTGATGTCAGCAAGCCGTATTAAACCTGGAGACTGATCGTCTTCACTCCCGGGCTAGGAAACACACACTCTTAAAGATCTGTTAGAAGCTGCTTTTACCACTCGGAGGGCACCCAATTGGTGATCTTCACTGGGTCCTGCTCAGAACAGCTTGTGAAGTCGAGGGCTTGTCTACATTATTGCGGGACGTGGATTTGAATTACATCGCTGAGGGGGCAGACCTCAGGGCATCTTTTCACAATGTCCTCACTGCGGCGTGTCATCAGGAGAGCATGAAGACTCCTCTTGTGCTTCTCATTCTGTTGGAATACTGGAGTTGACGCAAGCGTGAGCAGTGGTTGGTCTTGGCTCAATAGATCGAGCCCTCGCCCCAGATCAGTCGCTACCTGCGGATCCAGGCAGTAGTGTATGCACACCCTGAGAGGCTTAGAGAGCTTAGTTAATATAAGATGCACGGCACATCTGCCATCCACCAAACTCTGCTCACGTATGTCCCTTGGATTTGAGCACTTGTTTTTCCCTCCTTCCTTTAATCTCCATCCTTCCCTAGTCTTTGGACAGTAGAACTTTGAAGTTATGAGCTGACTAGTTAGCTACTTACCTCATTTGGAGCCGGAAGGACAGTCAGGCAGCAGCTCACCCAAAAAACCAAACCAAACAATCCTCCCCCCCCCCCCACCAAATACTGTTCTGTTTTAAAAATAAACTATTAAAAGGGGGAAAGCTGCATTTTTCTTCACGTAATACAAATTTGAAACTTTAGTATGGAGTTGGGATTCTGGAGAGTGATGATACAAACCTTTTCTCTACATCCCAAAGTGAGCTGTCTGTTGTCTTGCCCTGGGAGCAGAGACCTGCTCGAGCTGAGTTGGACTTCATTCGTACCTCCATTGCTTTCCAATGTGTTAGACGCCCCTTATGCTCTTAGCATGTAAAGTTAGAATAAACGGCTTGTCCCCACTGCCAGTGGGATCACTGCTGCAGTCTGAAGACCACTAAATCGACTTTTGATTGCACTCCCATTGACTCTGATACTCCATTGGCACAAAAAGAGTAAGGGGAGTCAGCGGAGACCAGCATGGTGTGGACCCCACAGTAAGTAGACCTAAGCTACGTCGACTTGAGTTACGCTGGCAGCTTTGACTTTTCCCCGTAGTGTAGTCCTGTCCTAACGTTCTTCTTTAAATGGTCTCTCTGATATCCTTATCAGCTGTACAGAACAAGAAGGGCTATACAAAGTGGTCTATACAATATGATGATTGAGGGGTGAACAGAGGACGCTAGCTAATATGTTGCCATCCTGAGCTTCAAGCACAGCTGCATTTTGGAATGTCTCGTTAAGTTTTAGTGAATCCTAAAGAATAAAAACCCTTTATCCTTTTTTCTTCAAGTGCTTGCTCATGTTCATTCTATGTCAGGTGTGCACGTGCCATGTGAGTTGTTGTTGGAGATTCCCCTCAGGGGTATTTGTAAGGGTGGAGGACCTCATGCACCAGTAGACGAGTCACCTTTGAGTTCCTACTTACTGCCCATGGTGGTTTCTGGAACAGTTTTGCTTCAGCACCTCCCTTTTCCTATCCCCCTTCAAGGTCTGACCCTATATGGGTGTTCTTATGGTTATCTTGTTTTGTGCTTCCCATTAGATGCAAATATTGGTCCTATGGTGTCAATTAATATTACTGGCTTCTATCTGTACTTTAGTCTCTGTCCCTCTTTCTGTATAAGGGAGAACCTCTCTGAAGTTACAATATGCTGGCAGTTTTGCAATATGGTAAAGAAAAATGAGCCAAGTTTAATGCTCTGTGCCAGAGGGGCTGTGGTGCTGGAGTACCTAGACTCCATGAATTCGTAGGTTCAATACCAGTAAGCTCAACTTAAGTCTTTGATTATCTGTGAAATATAAAGAGAGCAAAGTGCTCTTTGCATCACCCAAGCAAAGTCTTTTAGGTGAGAATTTAAAAGAACAAAATCCAGTTTGTTCTGTGGTGACTTGTCATGGTCAAAATATTCCCTCTTGCTGAGTTGTGTGCTCTTGAGCTGCCACCTTCCACCCCAGAGATGGATGCATTTCACTAGAGCTCTTTGTATACAATGTTTTGGGATCCTTCTGGATAAAAGACACTAGACGTGTATCAAATCACTTAAGCCTGTTGTCCTTGTCTCCTAATGAGGCTTTTCTCCTCCTTTCTCTGGCAGGTCCAGGTCACCAAGACGCAGATCCCCTGTTCGCCGACGGTCACGATCTAGATCTCCAGGCCGAAGACGTCATCGCAGCCGCTCCAGCTCCAACTCTTCACGATAAAGCAAAAAAAGACTGGACAGCTTTTTATTTTTTAACTTAAATCCCACCAGACTAAATAGTGTACCTTTTTATATTGGGCAGGGGGAAGGGAGAGGAAATTGAATCCTAGCAATGGAAGCAAATGAAAAGGAGAGGGTTTCCTGGCTAGTGGGCAATTTATGCCTTGCAGCTTCTAAATTCCAGGCATTTAATGTTAAAGCTTTATTAAAAGTGGCTTTGGGTTGAAGGCTGCAAATGTGGTTCATTGTTTTCAAGACAAGCCACCAATAAGTAGATGGTGTAGCCTTTGTGCCCCCAATCGGCAGGCTGCTCTTCCATGATTTCCAAAGGCTTAATGTTCTGTGCAGACACAACTAAACACTGACCTGTTTTGGAAATCGTAAGACTGTCTGCTATTAAGAGAAAGGGGGGGTGGAGAAGTTCTGTCTATTTCCAAGCACCTGTGCAGATCTTCAGAACTGGTGGTACCCAAACACAGACATCTGCCTCAAACTTAAATACTCAGTTGTCATTCTGCCCCATCCTCCAGCAAGTGAGCGCATACATTTCTCTTAACACAAACAAGCACGGTGCTGCAGACATGCACAATATCAAGGATGGTTTTTGGCCAATCCCCTTGCATATCGTCTACTGCAGGCCAGGAATGGAAGGACTGTTTTGTGAGTGCCCTCTCTTAGGGATCCCCTTGCCCTTCCTTGAAGGGTTTTGGTACAAATTTCACACACAACTCTCCACTAAGTGGTGTAAATGTTTCCACCTTTTAGAAAACACGATACAAACTGGAAACATAGTATCAGTCCCCCCCCCCCCCTCCTCTGTCCCCCACTTTCCTGCAATGAAAAATGGGAGGTTTGAGACTGTCGCTGTTTGGATTATTTGGGCAATCTCTTCTTTCAAAAAGCAAGTAATTTACAGTCGATTGTACAGTCAATTTATAAAATTGTTTTTTTGTAACTTTGTAGCATCTTAGGTCATGTGTTTGTATTTGTGTAGAATGACTATATTGAATAAACCTATAGGGTTTAGATTAAAGAATATGCATTGGTTCCTTCCCTGTACATTGTATATTGAGGCAGCAAATAAAAGCGCTCCTTTTATTTTAAATTTGAAGATTTAATCCTGGAAAGGATGAGATTTGTCTTACTGGCAGTGGCAGTTGGCTGATCAAGAGGAACAGTAGTGGAGTTGCATTGAGCCGGATGACAGTGATTACGTCATAAGGCCAGTATATTCACACAGTGAAAATAAAGGAAGTGCAACTTGCAATATGTTTTCTTCCCTTCTACTCCCTTGCTGTTTCAGCTACAGGCTGGAGGACTTGAGCAGCAATTCCTCCAGAGGGAGTTGTACCAGAGGGCGTGGCCCATGGGTGCTAGTTTCAAAGGAGGCTGATACCACTCTTACATTTGTTACTGTGGGTCAGTCTAGTGAGACCCATATTCCTCTCACTCGCTGAAGTAATCAGAATTCTTACCTCTTTTGAAAATAACTTCACATCCCTCCGCATCCTGCCAAGGCAGAAGTGAGAGACAACCAGTGGGGCAGTGTAGGAGGGAACAGAGCTGAGAGGCCAGTGTCTTTGCATGAAACCCTAAATTCACAAGAAATGAGCCAAACAACGTATGGCTGACGGTCCCTTTCTAGGAGAGCGAGATCTGCAGCTGCTCTGGAGTAACGCCAATAGGGGAGAGTCCTGTACCTGATGCTGGGTGATGGCCTGCTCCAAGGCACTGCATTATGAGAGCAGTGGAAAGAGGCAGGAAGAGACCGCACTAGGAAGTCCAGGCACTCCCTCCGGCCCTGACCAAGTGCCAACAAGCAAGTGTGCTGCTGGCAATCCAGCCCTGGTATTACAAACCATCCGCATAAGGCATGTGCACGTACAACCCCTGGTCAGAATGTTTCCTCTATGGGTCCTGGCCTCTGTTATCCTGGGGGATTCTGAGCCTGCAGAAAACCTCTCTCTTTTTCCCCCCACCCTCCGTTCCTACGCTTCACTGCGAAAGCAGCAGGCAAGCAAAGGAAAGCTGCATGGGTGTAATTTATTGGAGGATGAGCTCCCCCTTCAGACAGACAGGCTTGGGGGCATATGGGATGATGTTCCGCTGCCCCCCATCCCCACGTCTGCAAGCCCAAAACGTGCTAACTGAAGGGGGCTACTGCTTGGCTCTAGTGCCTGTAGCTAAAGGCCACTTCGTGGGTTCTAGTGCTTCCTGTTCTTTCCTGTTTCCGTGTAACAGTGAGTGTCTGCGGGGTAAGGGGGGTGGGAGGGGGAGGGGAGGGAGCAGAAAAGGGGATGCAGGAGTGGGAGCCTGGCCTGCAGCACCCTCTCAGCAGGTGGGGCTCCCCCAGGTAAGCAGGCCCATCAACCCCTCCCCTTGACAAGCACAAACAGGCAGACTTGCATGACATTAAAGATGGGTTCTGGCCATTCCTCTGCATGTGAGAGACAGGCCAGGAATGGAAGGACTTTTGTAGCTGCGCTCCTATCCCCTGGCCCCCTCCAGGGAGCCCCATAAGGCCCAATGCCCTGATCTGGAAGGAGCTGCAAATGGATCCAGCCACCCCACCTCATCAAGCCCCATTCCCCTAGCCAGGCCTGCTGACAGAGGGCAAAGGAGGCAAATGCCCCAGGGCCTGGCAATTCTAAAGGGCTCTGGCACCCGGCTGTCAGTGAGAATGCCCAGAGCCGCAGGCCCTGTCAATCACAGCTAGAGCGCTGCATGGCACGCTCCTGGCGGCTCTAAGGACCGGGGAGGGAGGAGGGGGCTGGGCATCATTGAGGGTTGTGAGGGGGCTGCCCTGGCCCCGTCCCTTCCACCGAAGGCCCTACCCCTTTTGGGAGTGTGGAGTCGAGTCAACTTCTTCCCCTGCACTGTGCTCAGGGGCCCAGTGTGGCTGTCAGCTCCCCCGCCCCAAGCCTCTGGAATGCACTTATTGAGCTCCGCCACACTCAGACCCCACCTCTCCATCCTCCATCCAGATCCCCTGCAGAGTCCCATTGTCCCTGCACCCCAAGCCTGATCCCCACCGCGCTGCCTGATGGGGAGCTTGTGACTTGGAGGGGGGCTCTGGGGCTCTGGGTGATTTGCAGGGGGGCTATGGGGCTCAGGGTGATTTGGAGGGGGGCTCTGGGTGATTTGGAGGGGGGCTATGGGGCTCAGGGTGATTTGGAGGGAGGCTCTGGGTGACTTGGAGGGGGGCTATGGGGCTCTAGGTGATTTGGAGGGGGGCTCTGGGTGATTTGGAGGGGGGCTATGGGGCTCTGGGTGACTTGGAGGGGGGCTATGGGGCTCAGGGTGATTTGGAGGGGGGCTCTGGGTGATTTGGAGGGGGGCTATGGGGCTCTGGGTGATTTGGAGGGGGGCTCTGGGTGATTTGGAGGGGGGCTATGGGGCTCAGGGTGATTTGGAGGGGGGCTATGGGGCTCAGGGTGATTTGGAGGGGGGCTCAGGGTGATTTGGAGGGGGGCTATGGGGCTCAGGGTGATTTGGAGGGGGGCTCTGGGTGATTTGGAGGGGGGCTATGGGGCTCAAGGTGATTTGGAGGGGGGCTATGGGGCTCAGGGTGATTTGGAGGGGATCTCAGAGGGGTTCTAACGGGCTGCTACCGAGGAGTTTGGAGAGGGAGTTAGGAAGGGGACGAGATACACTCTCCATTCTTTCACATCTTTTCGCTACACTCCTGCCCTTCAAGGAGGCATTGAATAACTGAGGAATCTCTCCGAAGGAAGGCGGGTACGGATGGTGATGGGGCTGCTGTTTTTACCTGCATAGCATGTGCATGTTTGTCTTCCTCCCGGAACAAAGACGGGATTTCTTCTGCATTAAGTACAAGCTGGTCACTGTTTTAGAAGAAAACATTGCAGGACTGGAGGTCCAAGTATGGACCCTCTGTCCCATCAGCGAGGATGCAGACTCCCTCGCCAGACGGCGGCGTTCGATCCTGCAGGCACAGCAGGCTGAAGAGCCAGTCAGGGCAGCACAGGACAAGGAAGGGAACTGGCAGCACGTAACCTCTAGAAGGAGAAGGCGGCCAACCCAGGTATCCCCCATTCCTGTAGAGGTAAGTAACCGCTTTCAGGCCCTCTCCACAGGCACTGCGGGGGAGAATGCTTTGGCAGGGACCTCTCGGGGAAGAAATCAGAAGGGAACACCATCTACTGGAAGGCATGGGGTGCGTAGTCCTAGGGATGGGGGTCCCACGACCACCCCCCCCAAAAGAAGAAGACAGGTGGTGGTCAGGGACTCCCTCCTAAGAGGGACTGAGTCATCCCTCTGCCGTCCAGACCTGCAGTCTCGAGAAGTGAGCTGCTTACCGGGAGCTCGCATTCAGGATGTGACCGAGAGTCTTCTGAAAGTGATTAAACCTTCGGATCACTCCCCCTTCCTGACTCTCCATGTGGGAACTAATGATACGGCCAAGAATGACCTTGGGCAGGTCACTGCAGATTACGTAGCGCTGGGAAGAGGGATCAAGGAATTTGAAGCGCAAGTGGTGTTCTCATCCATCCTCCCTGTTGAGGGAAAAGATCTGGGTAGGGATCGTCGAACTGAGGACGTAAATGCGAGGTTGCGCAGGTGGTGTCTCAGAAAGGGCTTTGGTTTCTTCGACCATGGGACTCTGTTCCGGGCACAAGGATTGTTAGGAAAAGATAGGATCCACCTAACCAAGAGAGGAAGGAGCATCTTCGGGGGCAGGCTTGCAAATCTAGTGAGGAGGGCTTTAAACTAGGTTCGTTGGGGGACAGAGACCAAAGCCCTGAGGTAAGTGAGGAAGTCGGATACCGGGAAGGAACACAAGGAGGAACGAGCAACAAAGGAGGTCCCCTGATTCGGATGGAGAAGGCAGGGTGATCAACTGGTTATCGAAGGTGTTTGTACACAATTGCAATAGCCTGGGAAACAAACAGGAAGAATTAGAAGCCCTGGCCCAGTCAAAGAACTATGATTTGATTGGAATAACAGAGACTTGGTGGGATGACTGGCATGACTGGAGCGCTGTTGTGGAAGGATATAAACTGTTCAGGAAGAACAGGCGGGGGAGAAAAGGAAGAGGAGTTGCATTGTATGTAAGAAAGCAGTATGATTGCTCAGAGCTCCAGTATTTAGAGGGAGAAAAGCCTGTTGAGAGTCTATGGGTTAAGTTTAGAGGTGGAAGCAACAGGGTGATGTTGTGGTTGGTGTCTGCTATAGACCACTAGATCAGGTGGATGTGGTAGACAAGGTTTTCTTCGGACAACTGAGAGAAGCTTCCAGATCACAGGCCCTGGTTCTCATGGGGAACCTTAATCACCCTGACATCTGTTGAGAGACCAATACGGCAGTACACAGGCAATCCAGGAAGTTTTTGGAGAATGTTGGGGATAACGTCTTGACACAGGTGCTGAAGGAACCAACCAGGGGCCATGAGCAGCTTGACCTGCTGCTCACATACAGGGAGGAACTAGTAGGGGAAGTAGAGGTGGGTGACAACCTGGGAAGCAGTGATCATGAGATGGTAGATTTCAGGGTCCTGACCAAAGGAAGCAAGGAGAGAAGCAAAATACACACCCTGGACTTCAGAAAAGCAGACTTTGACTCCCTCAGAGAACTGATGGGCAGGATTCCTTGGGAAGCTTCCATGAGGGGAAAGGAGTCCAGGAGAGCTGGCAGTATTTTAAAGAAGCCTTATTAAAGGCACAGGAAAAAAACCATCTCGATGCGCAGCAAGAAAAGCAAACGTAGTAGGCGACCAGATTGGCTTGCCGGAGAAATCCTTGGTGAGCTTAAACACAGAAAGGAAGCTTACAAGAAGTGGAAATGTGGACAGATGACTAGGGAGGGGTATAAATGTCTAGCTCAAGAATGCAGGGGGTTATCAGGAAGGCGATAGCCCAGCTGGAATTGCAGCTAGCAAGGGATGTGAAGGGTAACAAGAAAGGTTTCTACAGGCATGTTAGCAATAAGAGGGTGATCAGAGAGGGTGTGGGGCCCTCACTGGATGAGGGCGGTAACCTAGTGACAGATGTGGGAAAAGCTGAAGTACTCAATGCTTTCTTTACCTCTGTCTTCATGGACAAGGTCAAGCTCCCAGACTAATGCACTAGGCAATATGGTATGGGAAGGAGGTGGACAGCCCTTGGTGGAGAAAGAACAGGCTAGGAACTATTTAGAAAAGCTAGACATACACAAATCCATGGGCCTGGATTTAATGCATCCGAGGGTACTGAGGGAGCTGGCAAATGTCCTTGCGGAGCCTTTGGCCATTATCTTGGAAAGCTCATGGAGATCGGGAGAGATCCCGGATGAATGGAAAAAGGCAAATGTAGCGCCCATCTTCAAAAAAGGGAAGAAGGACAATCCAGGGAACTACAGACCAGTCAGCCTTACCTCAGTCCCCAGAAAAATCATGGAGGGGATCTTCAAGGAATCCATTTTGAAGCACTTGGAAGAGGAGCAAGTGATCAGGAATAGTCAACATGGATTCACGAAAGGTAAGTCATGCCTGACCAATCTGATTAGCTTCTATGATGGCTCTGTGGATATTGGAAAGTCAGTGGATGTGATATACCTTGACTTTAGCAAGGCTTTTGAAACGGTCTCCCACAATATTCTTGCCAGCAAGTTAAGGGAGTGTGGATTGGATAAATGGACTGTAAGATGGATAGAAAGCTGGCTAGACTGTCAGGCCCAGCGGGTAGTGATCAACGGCTCAATGTCAGGTTGGTGGTCGGTTTCTAGCGGAGTACCCCCAAGGATCTGTTCTAAGAACGGTTTTGTTCAACATTTTTACTAATGACCTGGATGAGGGGATGGATTGTTCCCTCAGCAAGTTTGCGGATGACACTAAGATGGGGGAGAGGTAGATACGCTGGAGGGCAGGGAAGGGTCCAGAGTGATCTGGACAGATAGAGGATTGGGCCACAAGAAATCTGACGAGGTTCAACAAGGACAAGTGTGGAGTCCTGCACTAGGGATGGCAGAATCCCAAGAATTGTTACAGGCTGGGGACTGACTGGCTAAGTAGCAGTTCTGAAGAAAAGGACCTGGGGATTACAGCGGATGAGAAGCTGGATATGAGTCGACAGTGTGCCCTTGTAGCCAAGAAGGAGAACATAAGAACATAAGAATGGCCGTACTGGGTCAGACCAAAGGTCCATCTAGCCCAGTATCCGGTCTGCCGACAGTGGCCAGCACCAGCTGCCCCAGAGGGGGTGGACCGAAGACAATGATCAAGCGATTTGTCTCCTGCCATCCCTCTCCAGCCTCTGACAGACAGAGGCCAAGGACACCATTTTATCCCCTGGCTAATAGCCTTTTATGGACCTAACCTCCATGAAATTATCTAGCTTCTCTTTAAACTCTATTATAGTCCTAGCCTTCACAGCCTCCTCTGGCAAGGAGTTCCACAGGTTGACAACACGCTGTGTGAAGAAGAACTTTCTTTTATTAGTTTTAAACCTGCTCCCCATTAATTTCATTTGGTGTCGTCTAGTTCTTCTATTTAGGGAACTAATAAATAACTTTTCTTTATCGGCCCTCTCCACACCACTCATGATTTTATAGACCTCTATCGTATCCCCCTCAGTCTCCTCTTTTCCAAACTGAAAAGTCCCAGTCTCTTTAACCTCTCCTCATATGGGACCCGTTCCAAACCCCTAATCATTTTAGTTGCCCTTTTCTGAACCCTTTCCAAGGCCAAAATATCTTTTTTGAGGTGAGGAGACCACATCTAGTATTCAAGATGTGGGCGTACCATAGTTTTATACAGGGGCAGTAAGATATTCTGGGTCTTATTTTCTATCCCTTTCCTAATAATTCCTAGCATCCTATTTGCCTTTTTGACCGCCGCTGCACACTGTGTGGAAGTTTTCAGAGAACTGTCCAGGATAACTCCAAGATCTCTTTCCTGATTTGTCGTAGCCAAATTAGCCCCCATCATACTGTACGTCTAGTTGGGGTTATTTTTCCCAATGTGCATTACTTTACACTTATCCACATTAAATTTCATTTGCCATTTTGTTGCCCAATCACTCAGTTTGGTGAGATCTTCTTGGAGTCCCTCACAGTCTGCTTCTGTCTTGACTATCCTGAACAGTTTGGTATCGTCCACAAACTTTACCACCTCACTGCTTACCCCTTTCTCCAGATCATTTATGAATAGGTTGAAAAGGATTGGTCCCAGGACTGACCTTTGGGGGACACCACTAGTTACCCCTCTCCAATCTGAAAATTTACCATTTATTCCTACCCTTTGTTTCCTGCCTTTTAACCAGTTCTCAATCCAAGGAAGGACCTTCCCTCTTATCCCATGGCCATGTAACTTACACAAGAGCCTTTGGTGAGGGAGCTTGTCAAAGGCTTTCTGAAAATCCAAGTATACTATATCTACTGGATCCCCCTTGTCCGCATGTTTGTTAACCCCTTCAAAGAACTCTAATAGATTAGTAAAACAGGATTTCCCTTTACAGAAACCATGTTGACTTTTGTCCAATAAATTATGTTCTTCTACATGCCTCACAATTTTATTCTTCACTATTGTTTCGACTAATTTGCCTGATACTGATGTTAGACTTACCGATCTGTAATTGCCAGGATCGCCTCTAGAGCCCTTTTTAAATATTGGTGTCACGTTGGCTACCTTCCAGTCATTAGGTTCAGAAGCCGATTTAAAGGATAGGTTACAAACCACAGATAATAGCTCAGCAATTTCCCATTTGAGTTCTTTTAGAACCCTTGGATGAATGCCATCCAGTCCCGGAGATTTGTTAACGTTACGTTTTTCTATTTGTTCCAAAACCTCCTCTAATGACACTTCAATCCGGGAGAATGGAATATTAGGGTGCATTAGGAAGGGCATTGCCAGCAGATCCAGAGTAGTGATTATTCCCATTTATTCGGCTCTGGTGAGGCCACATCTGGAGTATTGTGTCCAGTTCTGGGCCCCCCACTATAGAAAGGATGCGGACGCATTGGAGAGAGTCCAGAGGAGGGCAACCAAAATGATGAGGGGGCTGGAGCACTTGACCTATGAGGAGAGGCTGAGGGATTTGGGTTTGTTTAGTCTGCAGAAGAGAAGAGTGAGGGGGGATTTGAGAGCAGCCTGCACCTACCAGAAAGGGGGTTCCAAAGAGGCTGGAGAGAGGCTGTTCTCAATAGTGACAGGTGGCAGAACAAGGAGCAATGGGCTCAAGTTACAGTGGGGGGGGTCTAGGTTGGTTATCAGGAAAAACGATCTCCCTAGGCGGGTGGTGAAGCACTGGAATGGGTTACCTAGGGAGGTGGTGGAGTCTCCATCCCTGGGGGTGTTTAAGTCTCGGCTTGACAAAGCCCTGGCAGGGTTGATTTAGTTGGGATTGGTCCTGCCTTGGATAGGGGGCTGGACTTGATGACTCCTGAGGGCTCTTCCAGCTCTATGGTTCTATGATTTGAAGGGGGGCTCAGGGTGATTTGGAGGGGGCTTAGGGTGATGGGGGTGCTGGGTGATTCGGAGGGGAGCTCAGGGGGGCTCAAAGCGATGGGGGGCAGGGTGATTCGGAGGGGGGTCAGAGGGGCTCAGGGGGATGAGGGTGCAGGGTGATTCGGAGGGGGCTCAGAGGGGCTCAGGGCGATGTGGGTGCAGGGTGATTTGGAGGGGCTCAGAGGGCCTCAGGGCGATGGGGGTGCAGGGTGTTTCGGAGGGGGCTCAGAGGGGTCAGGGGGATGGGGGTGCAGGGTGATTTGGAGGGGGGCTCAGGGGGATGGGGGTGCAGGGTGATTCAGAGGGGGGCTCAGAGGGGTCAGGGTGATGGGGGGGTGCAGGGTGATTTGGAGGGGGCTCAGGGGAATGGGCCAGGGTGATTTGGAGGGGGGCTCAGAGGGGTCAGGGTGATGAGGGGTGCAGGGTGATTTGGAGGGGGATCAGAGGGTATCAGGGTGATGGGGGGTGCAGGGTGATTTGAAGGGGTGCTCAGAGGCACTCAGGGGATGGGGTGCAAGGTGATTTGAAGGGGTGCTCAGAGGGGTCAGGGTGATTTGGAGGGGGGCTCAGAGGCACTCAGGGGGATGAGGGTGCAGGGTGATTTGGAGGGGGGCTCAGAGGGGCTAAGGGCGATGGGGGTGCAGGGTGATTCAGAGGGGGGTCAGAAGGGCTCAGGGGAATGAAGGGGCAGGGTGATTCGGAGGGGGGCTCAGAGGGGCTCTGGGGAATGGGGGTGCAGGGTGATTTGGAGGGAGGCTCAGGGGAGCTCAGAGGGGCGATGGGGGTGCAGGGTGATTTGGAGGGGGGTCAGAGGGGCTCTGGGCGATGGGGGGTGCAGGGTGATTCGGAGGGGGGCTCAGGGGAGGCTCAGGGGGCTCTGGGTCATGGGGGTGCAGGGTGATGTGGAGGGGGCTCAGGGGGTGCAGGGTGATACGGGAGGGCTCAGGGGGCTCTGGGTCATGGGGGTGCAGGGTGATGTGGAGGGGGGCTCAGAGGGGCTCAGGGGCTGCAGGGTGATACGGGAGGGCTCAGGGGGGCTCTGGGTCATGGGGGTGCAGGGTGATGTGGAGGGGGGCTCAGAGGGGCTCAAGGGGATGGGGTGCAAGGTGATTTGAAGGGGTGCTCAGAGGGGTCAGGGTGATGGGGGTGCAGGGTGATTTGGAGGGGCTCAGAGGGCCTCAGGGCGATGGGGGTGCAGGGTGTTTCGGAGGGGGGTCATAGGGGCTCAGGGGGATGGGGGTGCAGGGTGATTTGGAGGGGGGCTCAGGGGGATGGGGGTGCAGGGTGATTTGGAGGGGGGCTCAGGGGGATGGGGGTGCAGGGTGATTTGGAGGGGGGCTCAGGGGGATGGGGGTGCAGGGTGATTTGGAGGGGGGCTCAGAGGGGTCAGGGTGATGAGGGGTGCAGGGTGATTTGGAGGGGGATCAGAGGGTATCAGGGTGATGGGGGTGCAGGGTGATTTGAAGGGGTGCTCAGAGGCACTCAGGGGATGGGGTGCAAGGTGATTTGAAGGGGTGCTCAGAGGGGTCAGGGTGATGGGGGTGCAGGGTGATTTGGAGGGGGGCTCAGAGGCACTCAGGGGGATGAGGGTGCAGGGTGATTCGGAGGGGGGCTCAGAGGCACTCAGGGGGATGAGGGTGCAGGGTGATTTGGAGGGGGGCTCAGAGGGGCTAAGGGCGATGGGGGTGCAGGGTGATTCAGAGGGGGGTCAGAAGGGCTCAGGGGAATGAAGGGGCAGGGTGATTCGGAGGGGGGCTCAGAGGGGCTCTGGGGAATGGGGGTGCAGGGTGATTTGGAGGGAGGCTCAGAGGGGCTAAGGGCGATGGGGGTGCAGGGTGATTTGGACGGGGGTGAGAGGGGCTCTGGGCGATGGGGGGGTGCAGGGTGATTCGGAGGGGGGCTCAGGGGAGGCTCAGGGGGCTCTGGCTCATGGGGGTGCAGGGTGATGTGGAGGGGGGCTCAGAGGGGCTCAGAGGGTGCAGGGTGATTCGGGGGACTCAGGGGGGTTCTGGCTCATGGGGGTGCAGGGTGATGTGGAGGGAGGCTCAGGGCTCAGGGGGTGCAGGGTGATTCGGGGGGCTCAGGGGGGCTCTGGCTCATGGGGTGCAGGGCTCAGGGGGTGCAGGGTGATAGGGGCGGGTGCAGGGTGATTCGGGGAGCTCAGGGGGGCTCTGGCTCATGTGAGCTCAGGGGGTGCAGGGTGATTGGGGGGGCCAGGGGGCTCTGGCTCATGGGGGTGCAGGGTGATTCGGGGGGGCGATGGGGGGTGCAGGGTGATTGGGAGGGGCTCGGGGGGTGCAGGGTGATTCAGGGGGGCAATGGGGGGTGCAGGGTGATTGGGGGACTCGGGGGGTGCAGGGTGATTGGGGGGTGCAGGGTGATGCGGGGGGGCGATGGGGGGTGCAGGGTGATTCAGGGGGGCCATGGGGGGTGCAGGGTGATTGGGGGACCGGGGGGTGCAGGGTGATTCAGGGGGGGCGATGGGGGGTGGAGGGTGATTGGGGGGGCCGGGGGGTGCAGGGTGATTCGGGGGGGCGATGGGGGGTGGAGGGTGATTGGGGGGGCCAGGGGGTGCAGGGTGATTCGGGGGGGGGGCGATGGGGGGTGGAGGGTGATTGGGCGGGCCGGGGGGTGCAGGGTGATTCGGGGGGGCGATGGGGGGTGGAGGGTGATTGGGGGGCCGGGGGGTGCAGGGTGATTCGGGGGGGCGATGGGGGGTGCAGGGTGATTGGGGGGCCTGGGGGGTGCAGGGTGATTCAGGGGGGCGATGGGGGGTGGAGGGTGATTGGGGGTGCAGGGTGATTCGGGGGGCGATGGGGGGTGGAGGGTGATTGGGGGGCCGGGGGGTGCAGGGTGATTGGGGGGCCGGGGGGTGCAGGGTGATTCGGGGGGGGCGATGGGGGATGCAGGGTGATTGGGGGGCCGGGGGGTGCAGGGTGATTGGGGGGCTGGGGGGTGCAGGGTGATTAGGGGGGGCGATGGGGGGGTGGAGGGTGATTGGGGGGGCCGGGGGGTGCAGGGTGATTCAGGGGGGGGCGATGGGGGGTGGAGGGTGATTGGGGGTGCAGGGTGATTCGGGGGGGCGATGGGGGGTGGAGGGTGATTGGGGGGGCCGGGGGGTGCAGGGTGATTGGGGGGCCGGGGGGTGCAGGGTGATTCGGGGAGGGCGATGGGGGATGCAGGGTGATTGGGAGGCCGGGGGGTGCAGGGTGATTGGGGGGCCGGGGGGTGCAGGGTGATTCGGGGGGGCGATGGGGGGTGGAGGGGGATTGGGGGGCCGGGGGGTGCAGGGTGATTCGGGGGGGCGATGGGGGGTGCAGGGTGATTGGGGGCCGGGGGGTGCAGGGTGATTGGGGGGGCGATGGGGGGTGCAGGGTGATTCGTGGGGGGCGATGGGGGGTGCAGGGTGATTGGGGGGCCGGGGGGTGCAGGGTGATTCGGGGGGCGATGGGGGGTGCAGGGTGATTGGGGGGGCCGGGGGGTGCAGGGTGATTCGGGGGGCGAAGGGTGATTGGGGGGCCCGGGGGGTGCAGGGTGATTCAGGGGGGCGATGGGGGGTGGAGGGTGATTGGGGGTGCAGGGTGATTCGGGGGGGCGATGGGGGGTGGAGGGTGATTGGGGGGCCCGGGGGGTGCAGGGTGATTGGGGGGCCGGGGGGTGCAGGGTGATTCGGGGGGGCGATGGGGGATGCAGGGTGATTGGGGGAGCGGGGGGTGCAGGGTGATTGGGGGGCTGGGGGGTGCAGGGTGATTCGGGGGGGCGATGGGGGGTGGAGGGTGATTGGGGGGCCGGGGGGTGCAGGGTGATTCAGGGGGGCGATGGGGGGTGGAGGGTGATTGGGGGTGGAGGGTGATTGGGGGGGCCGGGGGGTGCAGGGTGATTGGGGGGCCGGGGGGTGCAGGGTGATTCGGGGGGGCGATGGGGGATGCAGGGTGATTGGGGGGCCGGGGGGTGCAGGGTGATTGGGGGGCCGGGGGGTGCAGGGTGATTCGGGGGGGCGATGGGGGGTGGAGGGTGATTGGGGGGGCCGGGGGGTGCAGGGTGATTCGGGGGGGCGATGGGGGGTGCAGGGTGATTGGGGGCCGGGGGGTGCAGGGTGATTCGGGGGGCGATGGGGGGTGGAGGGTGATTGGGGGGGCCGGGGGGTGCAGGGTGATTCGGGGGGGCGATGGGGGGTGCAGGGTGATTGGGGGCCGGGGGGTGCAGGGTGATTGGGGGGGCGATGGGGGGTGCAGGGTGATTCGGGGGGGGCGATGGGGGGTGCAGGGTGATTGGGGGGCCGGGGGGTGCAGGGTGATTCGGGGGGGCGATGGGGGGTGCAGGGTGATTGGGGGGCCCGGGGGGTGCAGGGTGATTCGGGGGGGCGATGGGGGGTGCAGGGTGATTGGGGGAGCCGGGGGTGCAGGGTGATTCGGGGGGCGATGGGGGGTGGAGGGTGATTGGGGGGGCCGGGGGGTGCAGGGTGATTGGGGGGCCGGGGGGTGCAGGGTGATTCGGGGGGGGCGATGGGGGATGCAGGGTGATTGGGGGGCCGGGGGGTGCAGGGTGATTGGGGGGCTGGGGGGTGCAGGGTGATTAGGGGGGGCGATGGGGGGGTGGAGGGTGATTGGGGGGCCGGGGGGTGCAGGGTGATTCAGGGGGGCGATGGGGGGTGGAGGGTGATTGGGGGTGCAGGGTGATTCGGGGGGGCGATGGGGGGTGGAGGGTGATTGGGGGGGCCGGGGGGTGCAGGGTGATTGGGGGGCTGGGGGGTGCAGGGTGATTCGGGGAGGGCGATGGGGGATGCAGGGTGATTGGGAGGCCGGGGGGTGCAGGGTGATTGGGGGGCCGGGGGGTGCAGGGTGATTCGGGGGGGCGATGGGGGGTGGAGGGGGATTGGGGGGGCCGGGGGGTGCAGGGTGATTCGGGGGGGCGATGGGGGGTGCAGGGTGATTGGGGGCCGGGGGGTGCAGGGTGATTGGGGGGGCGATGGGGGGTGCAGGGTGATTCGTGGGGGGCGATGGGGGGTGCAGGGTGATTGGGGGGCCGGGGGGTGCAGGGTGATTCGGGGGGCGATGGGGGGTGCAGGGTGATTGGGGGGCCGGGGGGTGCAGGGTGATTCGGGGGGGCGAAGGGTGATTGGGGGGCCCGGGGGGTGCAGGGTGATTCAGGGGGGCGATGGGGGTGGAGGGTGATTGGGGGTGCAGGGTGATTCGGGGGGCGATGGGGGGTGGAGGGTGATTGGGGGGGCCCGGGGGGTGCAGGGTGATTGGGGGGCCGGGGGGTGCAGGGTGATTCGGGGGGGCGATGGGGGATGCAGGGTGATTGGGGGGGCGGGGGGTGCAGGGTGATTGGGGGGCTGGGGGGTGCAGGGTGATTCGGGGGGGCGATGGGGGGTGGAGGGTGATTGGGGGGCCGGGGGGTGCAGGGTGATTCAGGGGGGCGATGGGGGGTGGAGGGTGATTGGGGGTGGAGGGTGATTGGGGGGCCGGGGGGTGCAGGGTGATTGGGGGGCCGGGGGGTGCAGGGTGATTCGGGGGGGGCGATGGGGGATGCAGGGTGATTGGGGGGCCGGGGGGTGCAGGGTGATTGGGGGGCCGGGGGGTGCAGGGTGATTCGGGGGGGCGATGGGGGGTGGAGGGTGATTGGGGGGGCCGGGGGGTGCAGGGTGATTCGGGGGGGCGATGGGGGGTGCAGGGTGATTGGGGGCCGGGGGGTGCAGGGTGATTCGGGGGGCGATGGGGGGTGGAGGGTGATTGGGGGGGCCGGGGGGTGCAGGGTGATTCGGGGGGGCGATGGGGGGTGCAGGGTGATTGGGGGCCGGGGGGTGCAGGGTGATTGGGGGGCGATGGGGGGTGCAGGGTGATTCGGGGGGGGGCGATGGGGGGTGCAGGGTGATTGGGGGGCCGGGGGGTGCAGGGTGATTCGGGGGGGCGATGGGGGGTGCAGGGTGATTGGGGGGCCCGGGGGGTGCAGGGTGATTCGGGGGGCGATGGGGGGTGCAGGGTGATTGGGGGAGCCGGGGGGTGCAGGGTGATTCGGGGGGGCGATGGGGGGTGGAGGGTGATTGGGGGGCCGGGGGGTGCAGGGTGATTCGGGGGGCGATGGGGGGTGCAGGGTGATTGGGGGCCGGGGGGTGCAGGGTGATTGGGGGGGCGATGGGGGGTGCAGGGTGATTCGGGGGGGGCGATGGGGGGTGCAGGGTGATTGGGGGGCCGGGGGGTGCAGGGTGATTCGGGGGGGCGATGGGGGGTGCAGGGTGATTCGGGGGGCCCGGGGGGTGCAGGGTGATTCGGGGGGGCGATGGGGGGTGCAGGGTGATTGGGGGGCCGGGGGGTGCAGGGTGATTGGGGGGCCGGGGGGTGCAGGGTGATTGGGGGGGCCGGGGGGGGCTCTGGCTCATGGGGTGCAGGCTCAGACCCTGCACTCGAAGGCTGGAGCGCGCACACGCCTGGGGGCGGGGGGAGCTCAGTGCACGCGGCCGAGCCAGTCGCAGCGCGCGCTGCGGGAAAGCCCACGTGGGTGAGCGGGGTGGGAGGGGCCGCTCCCTGCCGCGCGCGGTCGCTTTCAGACCGGCCAGCTCCAGCCTGCGGAGCCAGATCGGCGGATTCGCCACGGGCCGCGCTACGCGAATCTGCGGCGGGGCCGGGACCGTGTCGGCGGGAAGAGCCCGCGGGTGAGTGCGCGGGGGGAGGGGCGGAGCGGACTGGGGGTGTAGTGTGCAGTGTGTGTGTGTGTGGGGGGGGGTGCAGTGTGTGTGGGGGGGTGCAGTGTGTGTGGGGGGGTGCAGCGTGCAGTGTGTGTGTGGGGGGGTGCAGCGTGCAGTGTGTGTGTGTGGGGGGGTGCAGCGTGCAGTGTGTGTGTGGGGGTGGAGCGTGCAGTGTGTGTGTGTGGGGGTGCAGCGTGCAGTGTGTGTGTGGGGGTGGAGCGTGCAGTGTGTGTGTGTGGGGGTGCAGCGTGCAGTGTGTGTGTGGGGGGGAGCGTGCAGTGTGTGTGTGTGGGGGTGCAGCGTGCAGTGTGTGTGTGGGGGTGGAGCGTGCAGTGTGTGTGTGTGGGGGTGGAGCGTGCAGTGTGTGTGTGGGGGGGTGCAGCGTGCAGTGTGTGTGTGGGGGGGGTGGAGCGTGCAGTGTGTGTGTGTGGGGGTGCAGCGTGCAGTGTGTGTGTGGGGGTGGAGCGTGCAGTGTGTGTGTGGGGGGGTGCAGCGTGCAGTGTGTGTGGGGGGGGGGGTGCAGCGTGCAGTGTGTGTGTGGGGGTGGGGGTGCAGCGTGTGTGTGTGGGGGGGTGCAGCGTGCAGTGTGTGTGTGTGGGGGGGTGCAGCGTGCAGTGTGTGTGTGGGGGTGCAGCGTGCAGTGTGTGTGTGTGGGGGTGCAGCGTGCAGTGTGTGTGTGTGGGGGTGCAGCGTGCAGTGTGTGTGGGGGGGGTGTAGCATGCAGTGTGTGTGCAGGGTGCTGTGTGTGTGGGGGGGTGTAGCGTGCAGTGTGTGTGCAGGGTGCTGTGTGTGTGGGGGGTGTAGCGTGCTGTGTGTGTGGGGGGGGCGTAGCGTGCAGTGTGTGTGCAAGGTGCTGTGTGTGTGGGGTGTAGCGTGCAGTATGTGCAGGGTGCTGTGTGTGTGTGGGGGTGTAGCGTGCAGTGTGTGTGCAGGGTGCTGTGTGTGGGGGGGCGTAGCGTGCAGTGTGTGTGCAGGGTGCTGTGTGTGGGGGGGCGTAGCGTGCAGTGTGTGTGCAGGGTGCTGTGTGGGGGGGGCGTAGCGTGCAGTGTGTGTGCAAGGTGCTGTGTGGGGGGGTGTAGCGTGCAGTGTGTGTGCAAGGTGCTGTGTGGGGGGGCGTAGCGTGCAGTGTGTGTGCAGGGTGCTGTGTGTGGGGGTGTAGCGTGCTGTGTGTGTACAAGGTGCTGTGTGTGGGGGGGTGTGACGTAGTGGGGGTACTTGCTGGGCTGTGGTGACCCCTGCTGTCTGGAGCAAGACCCAGCAGGGAAAATCTCGCTAGGCAGAGATAAGGCCAAACTTGTCGAACCAGTGGCCAGACACCCCCCATGGAGAGGAACAAAGGAAGGTGAATGCTGCCCTGGACTGGGGGGCAGGGCTGCAAGGGAATTTAGTTGTTACTGTGGGAGAGCATGGAGGAGACAGCCTAGGGAGAGGAGCTGGAGTTTAGGGGCCCAGTCTCCCCCCAACTCAAGGGGGCCTGAGGCATCCTAGCCCAGTTCTGTGACCAGACTACATCTGTGCTATGCTGTATCCTGGAGAGGCAATAAACTTCCTCTATTCCACTGGCTGGTGCAGTCTGTTTGTGCCATCTCGGGGTGCAGGAGACGGGGAACCCCCAACACGCCGTCACAGGGGGTGTAGCGTGCAGTGTGTGTGCAAGGTGCTGTGTGTGGGGGGGTGTAGCGTGCAGTGTGTGTGCAGGGTGCTGTGTGTGAGGGGGTGTAGCGTGCAGTGTGTGTGCAGGGTGCTGTGTGGGGGGGGTGTAGCGTGCAGTGTGTGTGCAGGGTGCTTTGTGTGTGGGGGGTGTAGCGTGCAGTGTGTGTGCAAGGTGCTGTGTGGGGGGTGTAGCGTGCTGTATGTGTGCAGGGTGCTGTGTGTGGGGGGGTGTAGCGTGCTGTGTGTGTGTGCAGGGTGCTGTGTGTGGGGGGGTGTAGCGTGCTATGTGTGGGGGGGTGTAGCGTGCAGTGTGTGTGCAGGGTGCTGTGTGTGGGGGGGTGTAGCGTGCAGTGTGTGTGCAGGGTGCTGTGTGTGGGGGGGTGTAGCGTGCTGTGTGTGTGCAGGGTGCTGTGTGTGGGGGGTGTAGCGTGCTGTGTGGGGGGGTGTAGCGTGCAGTGTGTGTGCAGGGTGCTGTGTGTGGGGGGTGTAGCGTGCAGTGTGTTTGCAGAGTGCTGTGTGTGTGTGTGTGCAGGTGTAGCGTGCTGTGTGTGTGCAGGTGTAGCGTGCTGTGTGTGTGCAAGGTGCTGTGTGTGGGGGGGTCTAGCGTGCTGTGTGGGGGGGGTGTAGCGTGCAGTGTGTTTGCAGGGTGCTGTGTGTGGGGGTGTAGCGTGCAGTGTGTGTGCAGGGTGCTGTGTGGGGGGGTGTAGCGTGCTGTGTGTGTGCATGTGGGTGTAGTGTGCAGTGTGTGTGCAAGGTGCTGTGTGTGTGCAGGGTGCTGTGTGTGTGCAGGGTGCTGTGTGTGGGGGGGTGTAGCGTGCTGTGTGTGTGCAAGGTGCTGTGTGGGGGGGTGTAGCGTGCTGTGTGTGTGCAGGGTGCTGTGTGGCGGGGGTGTAGCGTGCTGTGTGTGTGCAAGGTGCTGTGTGTGGGGTGGTGTAGCGTGCAGTGTGTGTGCAGGGTGCTGTGTGTGGGGTGGTGTAGCGTGCGGTGTGTGTGCAGGGTGCTGTGTGTGTGGGGGGGTGTAGCGTGCTGTGTGTGTGCAAGGTGCTGTGTGGGGGGGAGTGCAGGGTGCTGTGTGTGTAGCGTGCAGTGTGTGTGCAGGGTGCTGTGTGGGGGGGGTGTAGTGTGCAGTGTGTGTGCAGGGTGCTGTGTGGGGGGGTGTAGCGTGCAGTGTGTGTGCAGGGTGCTGTGTGTGGGGGTGTAGCGTGCTGTGTGTGTGCAGGGTGCTGTGTGTGCATGTGGGTGTAGTGTGCAGTGTGTGTGGGGAGGTGTAGCGTGCAGTGTGTGTGCAAGGTGCTGTGTGTGCATGTGGGTGTAGTGTGCAGTGTGTGTGTTTTGGGTGGGTGTAGCGTGCAGTGTGTGTGCAGGGTGCTGTGTGTGGGGGGGTGTAGCGTGCTGTGTGTGTGCAGGGTGCTGTGTGTGGGGGGGTGTAGCGTGCAGTGTGTGTGCAGGGTGCTGTGTGTGGGGGGTGTAGCGTGCAGTGTGTTTGCAGGGTGCTGTGTGTGGGGGGTGTAGCGTGCAGTGTGTTTGCAGGGTGCTGTGTGTGGAGGGGTGTAGCGTGCAGTGTGTGTGCAGGGTGCTGTGTGTGGGGGGTGTAGCGTGCAGTGTGTGTGCAGGGTGCTGTGTGTGGGGGGGTGTAGCGTGTAGTGTGTGTGCAGGGTGCTGTGTGTGGGGGGGTGTAGTGTGCTGTGTGTGTGCAGGGTGCTGTGTGGGGGGGTGTAGCGTGCTTTGTGTGTGCAAGGTGCTGTGTGTGCATGTGGGTGTAGCGTGCAGTGTGTGTGTGGAGGGGTGTAGCGTGCAGTGTGTGTGCAGGGTGCTGTGTGTGGGGGGGTGTAGCGTGCTGTGTGTGTGCAGGGTGCTGTTTGGGGGGGTGTAGCGTGCTGTGTGTGTGCAGGGTGCTGTGTGTGGGGGGGTGTAGCGTGCGGTGTGTGTGCAGGGTGCTGTGTGTGGGGGGGTGTAGCGTGCTGTGTGTGTGCAGGGTGCTGTTTGGGGGGGTGTAGCGTGCAGTGTGTGTGCAGGGTGCTGTGTGTGGGGGGGTGTAGCGTGCAGTGTGTGTGCAGGGTGCTGTTTGGGGGGGTGTAGCGTGCTGTGTGTGTGCAGGGTGCTGTTTGGGGGGGTGTAGCGTGCTGTGTGTGTGCAGGGTGCTGTGTGGGGGGGTGTAGCGTGCTGTGTGTGTGCAGGGTGCTGTGTGTGGGGGGGTGTAGCGTGCTGTGTGTGTGCAGGGTGCTGTGTGTGGGGGGGTGTAGCGTGCTGTGTGTGTGCAGGGTGCTGTGTGTGGGGGGGTGTAGCGTGCTGTGTGTTTGCAAGGTGCTGTGTGTGGGGGGGTGTAGCGTGCTGTGTGTTTGCAGGGTGCTGTGTGTGGAGGGGTGTAGCGTGCTGTGTGTGTGCAGGGTGCTGTGTGTGGGGGGTGTAGCGTGCTGTGTGTGTGCAGGGTGCTGTGTGGGGGGGTGTAGCGTGCTGTGTGTGTGCAAGGTGCTGTGTGTGCATGTGGGTGTAGTGTGCAGTGTGTGTGTGTTGGGGGGTGTACATAAGGACAGGCCCTATGAGGGAGCTGGCGCTTTGCCAGCCGTTTCCCCCGTCCCAGGCGCGGTGCGCACCAGGGGTGTAATTCCTCAGCTGGCTAATGGCGGTGGCCATGTCCCCACTAAACTGCTTCACGGGTGTTTACCGAGCCCTGAGCCCCTGCCTGGTGGGGCTGATTAGTCACCTGTGAACGGGCTGCAGCACGGCTGAGAGAGGGACACTGGCTGCGGCTGGTGAACTGCTTCAACCTCCCCTGGTGACTGTAGCTGGTAACCTACCTCAGTAACTGTAGTGCTCATCAGTTAACCGCTCACGTCCCTAATGCATGTGCCCAGCGAGCCGAGGCCGTGTGTGTGCATGCTGGTGCCTCCTGTCCTAAAGCCCTGTGTGTACAGCACCTAGCATCACAGGGCCCCGAGCTCAGTGCCTGTGCAAACAACACACTGCATCACAGGGCCCCGAGCTCGGTGCCTGTGCAAACAACACACTGCATCCTAGGGCCCCGAGCTCGGTGCCTGTGCAAACAACACACTGCATCCTAGGGCCCCGAGCTCGGTGCCTGTGCAAACAACACACTGCATCCTAGGGCCCCGAGCTCGGTGCCTGTGCAAACCACACACTGCATCCTAGGGCCCCGAGCTCGGTGCCTGTGCAAACCACACACTGCATCCTAGGGCCCCGAGCTCGGTGCCTGTGCAAACCACACACTGCATCCTAGGGCCCTGAGCTCGGTGCCTGTGCAAACCACACACTGCATCCTAGGGCCCCGAGCTCAGTGCCTGTGCAAACAACACACTGCATCCTAGGGCCCCGAGCTCGGTGCCTGTGCAAACAACACACTGCATCCTGAGGCCCTGTATGTGCGTACATCACCTTCTGCCATGGGGCCTTGTTCCAGGACGGGATTTCCTGTGTGGATACGTGCACATTTGATCCACAGTCCACAAAAATGGTTCCCAGACCTCCACATCCACTGATATAAAGCGGGTCTACAGATTTTCAGAGCTCTACTCTTAAGTGCTACTGCAATACGAATACCTTATAGTAATGAATTATTATTATTTATCATTTCCATCCTGCCAAGTTATGTGGGACTTTTGCGATGGGGAAGACACAGTGCTACATAGTCCTGTATTTTGCTTCACCCACTAGTGAGTCTGCAAATCTCCTCTTATTTGCAAGCTAAGAAGAGTACCCTTTCAGAGCCAGTGGGTATCAACAGGCATTGCTTCATTTTCCCCTTTGATCCATTCCAGAAGAGGCTTTACCAAATGGATCCTGAGCCCTTGGAAGTCAGACATGCCGTACGAGAAGCCATCAACACCCTTTCCTCTTCCAGGGATGGAGTCCAGATCTCGGAGGTGCTTGGTACAATTAAGTGCTATCTAGGTGGAACGGAAAACCAAGCCCCCCTAAAGGAGAGAGAGGAATTTACCCAATTGCATTTTTCTGCCTTTCTGCGAAGTCTTGTTAGTAACCTGAGTGCAGATTGGATGGAACTACTTACATCTGATCAGCAAAAGGAATTATGGGATAGCTTTTTCTTGGAAGGGCCAGCGGATCAAGCCTTTCTGGTTCTGCTGGACTCCATCATTTCTACTGGGTATGCTTGGCTTTGTTTCCATATGTGTTAACTCTAAAAGCCTGCAAACATGTTACGTCCTTTGCACTAAAATTCCAAGCTAGTCAGAAGATCTGGCAACCATGGCTTCGGTTTAGTTCAGAAAAGACTTCTGTTTGTAGCCGTGTCTCTGAGGCATGCTAACTTTCTGGACATTTTCAGGGCTTCAGTCTGGGTTTTGAGTATGGGCACTGGCCTGCCTATACCATACATTGCAATTGTAAGGATATGACAGAACAATGTGTTCGAATCAGGGGAAGTAAGCAACTAGTAGATTATCTGATAAGCATAAGCTTATCAGATAGTTGACTAATGATGTGACTAGTTGCTTCCCCCCCGTGCTGCCTTTTTTAGAGCGAGGCAGCAAGGCAGGGGTGCAGGTGCTAATGCTGGGGGGAGCTGGCTGAAAAGCTGGTCGTCCCCCCCAGCACTGACCCCACATGGGGCAGGGGAGGTAGAGGCACAGGGGGAAATGGCATAAGCGGGGACTGAAGCACTCTTCACTCATGCTGCTTCTGCTGCAATTCTGCTCTTGAAATGTATGAGAGACCCAACAGGGCTCTTGTACATTTCAAAAGCAGAAGCCCCCAGGGAGCATGGGACAAGCAGGGGACTCCCCCTGTGGGGCTTCCTTTTGAAATGAACAAGCGCCCCACTGGGTCTCTTGTACATTTTAAATGCTCAGGTGCTGCAGGGAGCCAGTACCCTGCTGGCCGTGCACTCCTATGGGGCTTCCGTTTTTGAACGGTAGCAAGAGCCTCGTAGGGCTCTTGCTACAGTTCAAAGGCAGAGGCGCCCTTTTAGACTGTTCAAATAGTTGATGGAAATCCCATTGACTGTTTGGCTAGTTAATTAATCTAAGTTTTACATTGCTGAATCAAATCCCCAGGCTCAGATGTAGTTGGGGCATAGAGAGGCCTTAACACATCAAAGGTATTTGTCGACCACCCAGGTAAGCCTCATCCCAGGAGGCATACCTGGGTGGTCGACAAATACCTTTGATGTCGACACCCGCGCGTCCAGACTATCGCGCTGAGCCGACAAACAGCTGATCAGCTGTTTGTCGGCTCAGCGTGGCAGTCATGTAAATTTAAATGAAGCGGTGATTATTTAAATCGTCGCTTCATTTTACTAAGTCTGGTAGCCTAATCTACATGCCCCTTAGAGTCCAAAAGTAGAAGGTATAATACTATATTTATAGAGGGTTGTGATATGTTTAAAACACTGCGAAGGGAACCAGGAGACCTGACTTCTATTTCTAGTTCTGCCATTGGCTTCCTGTGGTACCTTGAGAACTTTGAAATGGTTCTTGCCCATTTCCTGGGGAGGTGTGAGGCTGAATTTGGTAACGTGTGTGGAGAGCGATGAGATTCAGGGAGGGAAGGAGCTGTACGGGCAGGATTAACTCACTGCTAACCTTCAGCTACTTTCTGGTGCTTTGTGGCACTATGCCGTAGCTGATGGGATCACCACAGACAGTGGCATGATCCTCTTCGTTCATTAACTGTGTGTGTGTGTGGGGGGGGGGGGGCTATTCATTTTTTTTTCCAGTCCTGGCTTTCGCTTGATGAAGCTCATTAGCATCCTGGAACAGTTTCTGCAGCTGGGAGGCATGTCGGCTCTCATGTGGGAGGTCTGTCACCAGCAGGCACAAGCTGCTTCACCCACATTCCAAGAGACCCTCCTCAACAAAGTTGTGTGTCTGCCTGACCACTTGTGCAACAAACTCCAGGGGAATAATTTGCCTGTATTCTTCCCACAAAACTACTTCCCTCTGCTGGCTACTGAAATTATCCAGGTGTTGCAGAGGATCTGTGACTCTCTGCGAGGTGAGATTGCAGACCAGCTGCTGCTGTACTGAGCGAGTGAGAACACGAGGGGAGGCTTCCTGATAAGCTGCCCCCAGAAAGGTGCTGATGGCAAGTATTTCATTAAGCATGTATCTCATTTTACCACAGGTGGCTTGGACTGTTCTGTCTCCTTCGTGTCACAGGTGCTGGGGAAGGTGTGCATGCATGGGAGACAAAGTGAGTGCCAAGCCTGGCTTTGGGGTAAAGGGTATGACAGAATCACACCACTAAGGAACTGAGAATGTGATTGGGTGGTCAGTATCAGAGAGAGGTCTGCGTTCCTCTCTGAGGCAGCACAGCTGTGTATCTGCCACCCAGCTCTCTTGCCTCCTGGCTGATTCGAGTGTGTTCTCTTCTCCTCCCATAGGGAATGAGATGCCAGCTTAAGGTTCTGAGAATGCATTGTAATCACTAGTATGTTAAAAATCACAGGCCCTAAATAACAGGCTGTGTGTGTCTGTGTGTGATGAGCCTTTGTTTTGGTTTCACAGTGTTTTGGAGCAGGTGATGGCTGCATGAAACAGATGGGGAGGTTAGGAAAGGGGTTCCAATGTCCTACTTCAAACAAGGAATTCCTGGAAGCTACTGCCAAGCTATCCTGCAGTGACTTGAGAGCAGGGGTACAAACCACAGGCCAGGTTGATAAGAAGCAAGGCACAAACTCCAAATTAGTTGTGAGTTCTATACTTAGATTTCACCAGCCAGTTATCAAATGTAAATTCCTCAAGTGCTAGAACACCCGTAACTGGATCCACAGACAGTCCTCCATCATGCTGTCATCTGTTTTGCCTCTTAGGTAAGCTTTCTTTTGTGATAGATGGTTCCTTACCTCAAAAATCACAACAGTATTTAGTTAAAAAAACAACAAATAGTCTGGTAGCACTTTAAAGACGAACAAATTAGGTTACTCCCATTCACTTGCACCTAATGTCTCACACCAAAGACAGCTCATAATTTATTATAGGATTGGCTATAGCTAAAAATGTATTCACTACAAAATGGAAACACATTTTTTACAAGGTTAAAAGAGGTCAATGGATATATACACACAAACTTGAAACTTGAGATTAGAATGTAATAGTAGCTTCTGTAATAAGCAATCTCTGTATAGCCTTTAGGGATAGCTCTGGCCAAGACCTGAGAATCTTTTGCTCATGCTTAGTAACCCTTGCGCCTCAGAGCGTAAGCTGCACAAAAGATTCAATTCCTTCTTGTTAGGGTTTTTTATTCCTTTCCCCTCTTCTGCAGAATCAATCCCAATGATTTCTTGGGAGCAAATCACTTGCATATTTCCTCTTCGCGTGGGGTAGAGATGTAAAGTTCCATTTAATCAATTCACCGATATAATGTTTAACTGGTTAATCACTTATACAGGGTGAGTGGAGTACCCCCTGTCCACTGCAGACCCTGCTGGACTGGACTAGTCCCCCACCAGTTAACTGCTAACCATTCACATACCTACTGAGGGGTGGGGTTGTGAGGGAGCAATCAGCAAAGTGTTTTGTCCTCTGAAAACATTTCCTGTAGGAAAACTAGTATTTCAAACTTGTTAGTTCTTCTCTTCTCTCTGGTGATTTACAGTTGTAGAGCAAGCACTTACGTGTTACTTTTGTAGCAGTGTTTCTCAAAGGGGTCGGCGGATCCACTCTGTGAAACCTGCTAACTGGCCGCTCCAGTTTATTTACGGACTATGCAGCTTCGCAGCTCCCTTGGCTCTGGTTTGCTGTTTGCAGCCAATGAGGCTCCGTGGCTGTGGAGCTGGTAAATAAACAAACCAGAGCGGCCCGTTAGCAGGTTTCTCAGAGTGGATCCATGGACCACTTGGAGAAATGCTGCCTTAAAGCATACAGACATAAATGCGATTAATGCACGCAGCCTCTTACAAACATTTCATAAAGTGTAAACACTGATCACACCCTTATCGTTCTCATTCCTACTGTTTAACACACAGGCAAATACACAGCTGGAACCAGTCTGATTCACCTGTGCTCAGTTGAGACACATGGCGTGAGCTCCCACCTTGTCTGCCAGTATCTCTGCTGCTAGGGCTACACGTGACAGTCTAGAGGAACCGGCAGGCAGGGCACACCCAGGAGAAGAATTGTGTGTTGTATCCCTGGGGAGAGCTTGTATTGGAATGGGCAGTAGCAGCCAGAAGCCTCCGGCTCTTCTGAATCCCTGGGGTCTGCCCTCCCTCCCTCCCGCCCTTTACATCCCTACCCCCCGTGAGGAAGAGACGTGGAAGCGATTTAGCCAGGATGGGCAGGGAGGTGTTCCTGGCCTCTATTTGTCAGAGGCTGGAATGGGTGACGGGAGGGATCACGTGATGATTCCCCGTTTCTGTTCACTCCCTCTGGGGCACCGGGACAGGACTCTGGACTGGGTGGACCTTGGGTCTGACCCCGTGTGGCCGTTCTCATGTTCTTGGAAGGGGCATTGTCTTCACGTGTGTCTCTCCAGAAGCAGCCTGATTTTGTAAATCACTGTGCAGTGGGCTATTGCCCCAGCTCCCTCCAGTCAAAGATTCCTTCTGTTCTCTCCCAATGCAGGAGAAATTCTGAATAAGCTGGTGCCCTGTCTAGTGGAGCTCACCGAGGCGGACTGCGTCTGGCAGAGGGTGTGCTGGCGACTGGTGGAACGTGTGCCAGATCGCTGGATGGAAGCTGCAGTCTGCGGCTTTGTTCAGACAGCACCGGGGTAAGGAATCAAGATGTGGGGGAGAAGGATTCTAACTGCACCTGTACGCTAAAGGCGCTTAGACTATGTGCCATCTTTTTACATGGCACCACTTTCTGGGAGAGTTGGGACTGGACTAGCTGGTGATTCCTTCGTGTCAGTCCTTGAGCACCATTTCATACAGCACTAGGGTACAATAATCCCTTCTGTAGATGTGTGGCAGCATGGCATGGAAGCGGTTTGGTTGATCTGCAACGCTTGGTCATGTTTCAAATGGGCAGCAACTTACAAAATCATGATCTGATTGAAATTGGCCTGAAGCAGTTCAGAGAAATGGCTCCCTGACAGATGGCTGCTGACCTGTCTTGCTAGGGCGGATGTCTTGTCTCGATTACTGGGGAACCTGGTTGTGAAAAACAAGAAAGCTCAGTTTGTGCTGACCCAGAAGCTGCTACTCCTGCAGTACGGCTGTGAGGTAAGGGCGCTGCGTTGCAGTAGGGGGAGTAAACCCTCCTGGCTCTGAAGGCCAACATCTGTCAAAGTGCTGAATTCTTGCCCAAGTAAGCCAAGGATTTAGAAGAGTCTGAGGGTCCTGGCTGCCACTACTGTGGGCCCTGATCCATCTAGAATCCAGGGGGAAGACTGGGAGCAAGTGTGTCCCCCCCCCCCCACACACACCTAAGAGGAGAGGAAGGAGGAGTGCACTGCAGTGTTCCCTCTAATTTTTGTTAGCCATGTGTGGAATAAATGCGGTTATATGCACTGAAGTATATGCAGATGTGCACCATCACTAGAAAAACATGCTGCCAGCTGTGGGTGCTCTGCTAATCAGCTGGGCAGCACTTAAATCTCTCCTGGGTGGCTGCCCAAGTGCTCCGCTTACAGGGAACGCTGGTGTGCTGGAGGAGAGCTCTGTGCTCAGTTTGGAATGATCTGTATCCTCTGAGGTTGGAGAGAAATGATGTGGAGGTGAACGAGGGCAATAGGGGAGCATGAGCCCAGGAGGGTGGAGAATGTGATGCCTTATGTTCTGGAGCATCGACTAGTCTGGATGGGGGAGGGTAGGACAAGATTTCCCGATTTCTCCATGTTTCTGTTCTATAATAGGAGCGGTATGTTAACTGAGACTTGCTGTGCATGGATTGGCTGCCACTACTGGGGTTTTTACTAGAAGCCCTGTCTTGGGTGCCACAGATGTCACTGAAATGGTTTGATCTGAAATACCCAGCCTGGAAGTTCAGCTCTAACTGTTCTGAGCGCTGTGGGCTTGCTTAACCTCTGCGCAGTCTTTGGGCCCTGAAAACTCTGATCCAGTCCCTCAGAATGAGGCGGGAGCGCGTGTGTGTAAGGTCCTTGCTGCCTGTCAGTGTGACTAACCCCATGTTGTCATTGTAGACTGCAGTGCTCCAGAGCCTCCTTGGCTACCTGGCCCTAGATGGCCTTCGACGTTCCTTATTGATCAAGGTGAGGGAGCTGTATATTGAGGTTGAACGTTTACTCCCTGTCCCCGGTCCGGGCTGCGCGAGGGGCGCTAGAGCATGTCCCCCCCAGTGGTCCTGGGCAGAGCTGCATGGCCTCATTCAAAGCCTAGCAGAAAAGTCCTCTTCCTAGGCGTGGCTGCCTGTCTGTCTCCTCTCTAGAATAATAAAATGGCCACTGGGGGGTGCCCCCTTCACCAGGCCACAGTCCTTCCACAGTTTCTAATGATCTGTTGTATTTCTGTAACCCCTACACCGGTGGTCTCCCAGCAGCACCACTCCCCTGGTTGGGAGGCTAGTTTGACCCATTCCGTTTTGTGGAGAAGGGGAGGGGGAGAAGTGATTTGAAATGACTTCTCCAAAGAGAGCAAGTCAGGGACAGGTGGAAATAGGCCCCTGAAAGCCAGCCCTGTGTGCTTGTAAGAGCCTCCTCGTGGTTTCTAGGGCAGTAGAGCAGAGAGCCTGTTCTGAGGTCTGAGTGGGAAGCCGCTAAGTGAAACGTAACAGTCGTTTTCTTGGTGTTTCTGATAAGCCTTTGTAATACTAAGCTCCTCTTAGCTCTTCTTTCTATTCGCGATTTAAGAGTTTTTTAAAACGTGTTCCTTCAGACAGTGCAGATCCATTAACACCAATTTTAGCCAGCACGGGGGAGGCAGCGAGCTACAATGCTGTGGGGAAGCCGTATTCCTTATTGCTTCAAATCATTCTCAAGCCACACCTGAAGCACTGGTGAATGGCTCTGAATCCAGAGACATTCTGCTGTGATGCAAGGGGAGGAGCAGAGAGACTGGCTTTCCCATCAGAATGGCCAGGCTGGGTCAGACCAGAAGTCCATGTAAACACAGTGTCCTGTCTGCCCACAGTGGCCAATGCCTGGTGTCCCAGAGGGAGTGAACAGCACAGGGAACCACCCAGTGATCACTCCCTCTTGCCCATTCCCAGCCTTTGACAGAGTCTAGGGACACCAGCCCTACCCAGCCTGGCTAATAGCCACTAATGGACCTACCCTCCATGAATGTAACCAGCTCCCCTTCTGTAACAGCCGTTCTCTTACACTGGTTTATTCCACTGAGCTGCGTAACTGCGACTTGGGTCAGTTTCTGTGTAGCCGGGTCCATGGCAGCCTGACTCCATTGGGCTGCGACTGGGATGTTCAGAGCTTGGACATCAGGGGTCAGTCCTGTGTGTTTGATGGAGAATGTGGGTGGCTGAGAGGCTCCTGCTACTGACTTAGGGATGTGGGTGTTCAAGTTCTTTTACAAACACTTCAGTTACTTCTGCCCTGCACACGGAGGGGAGCGGACGAAACACTGCGTTTTGGGGGTGGGGGTAAGCCTAAAATAAATAGAATGTAATGTAAAAATCAGGCTTTTGCATCGACTCTGTTAGTCACTGTCCTATTGCATTGAAAACCTGGAGCTGACCCGGAGCTTCCAGCCCCAGAGCGCTAGTTTGGGAGGCCAGGGGGAGCAGCAGCCATGCATACCTGGACACCACTTGCTTTTTTTTCCTGTTCCCCTGACTGTCAGGGAGCAAGGAGAAAGTATGCGGATGTTGTGAATTACTCCTCTGCCCTCTCCCTTTGCCAGCCAGAAGTGAAAGGCATGCACAGAAGCTGTGTACTTTCCCCTCGCTCCCTGATAGACAGGGAGCCCTGTCCTGGTGTGCATGGCTGCTGTTCCCTGCCCTCCCGAAATGGTGCCCTGGTTCCAGCCAGCAGTACTGGAGGCCAGCTCCTGTCCTAGAGCTGTTGGATATGCCAGTAACTGCTCTGATGGCAGAGGTATGGAGATGGGAAGAGGCCCTCACAAGGTACGTGACTGGTTATGCTGTGTGGAGGGTAGGGTTTCCTTAGGTCGGCTGGCTGGGAGAGGGGTGGGCATGTTTGTGAGTGACTTTCTGATGCAGCCCTACCCCATGCCCTCCGGCTAATGCTGTACACTCGTGATCCAGGTGCTGAAAGAGCTTCTGGAGACCTGGGGCAGCAGCAGTGCTGTGAAGCACTCTCCCGTTGAGCAACAGCTGCATATTAGCAAGGCCATCCTGATCTGCCTCGCCCTCTTGAAAGAGCCTGAAATAGAGAACAACGGACAAGGTGAGGGAGGAGGAAAAGAGCAGCGAGAACAGAGGCCTCCATTGGATTCAGAGGAAGTGCCCAGCGCTCACCGTCAATGCTTGTGCAGTCAGCCTGCCCTCCCTTCACGTGGGCACTTCAGTAATATCGGCAGGGGGGGGACCAGCAGAGTCTGGCAACCCTGCTTATGGGCCACAGTAATCAAAGCGTCCTGCTCGCCGTCGGCTGGTGCTCCCCAGACGTGTGCCTGTATCCAGCTGGTACCTCTTGTCTGATCACACCACTGCAGGCAGGGCAGGGCCGTTCTCCACTCTGTGTCTGAACAGTGCCCTGAGCAATGGGGTCTGGGTTCAGCCCAAGGCTTCTGGTGCTACCACAAAATGAATATTAAATAAGGGTAATTCAGCACCTGCTGGGTGCACTTTCATGGAGAACATAAGAGCGGCCGCACTGGGTCAGACCAAAGGTCCATCTAGCCCAGTATCCGGTCTGCCGACAGCGGCCAGCACCAGGTGCCCCAGAGGGGGTGGACCGAAGACAATGATCAAGCGATTTCTCTCCTGCCATCCCTCTCCAGCCTCTGACAAACAGAGGCCAAGGACACCATTTTATCCCCTGGCTAATAGCCTTTTATGGACCTAACCTCCATGAAATTATCCAGCTTCTCTTTAAACTCTATTATAGTCCTAGCCTTCACAGCCTCCTCTGGCGAGGAGTTCCACAGGTTGACAACACGCTGTGTGAAGAAGAACTTCCTTTTATTAGTTTTAAACCTGCTACCCATTAATTTCATTTGGTGTCCTCTAGTCCTTCTATTGGAGACTTTGAAAACATAAGTTCTATTTATTAGAAAGCAAGTGTGTTTCATTCCAGCCAACCCAAGAGTCTTAACTCCTGGCCTTGTATAGATACTCCCGTGTTAGTGAATGATCCGGTTTCTCACTGGCTGGTGTTAGATGTCAGCTTCTATTGGTGACTAACGGTCAACCTGCCACCTCTTAGAACCTGTCTGGGGAGGTGGAAGATGCTGCCACCAGCAATGGGTTTAGGAATGCCAGTGGTAATTACCTGTCACAGCTCAAGCACGTGGGGAGAAATAGTCCTACCTCTGTGAGCTCCATGTGGATGCAACTTCCATAAGAAGCCGGCCAATTTTGCCTGTCAAAGCAGTTTTAAAGCCTTTGGATTTATGCCTGGGATTAACCATTGTGCTTGGCTTCAAAACCTAGCCCTGGTGCATGCCTTGCTGACAGGATGGGGAAGGAAACTCTTCAGTAGAAAGAGAAGTGCTCTCACGCCGGGCCTTTGTCAGCTTTTGTGCCTCTAGTTGGAGCTGTAGCTAAGATGGGGACTCTCAGTGGGTGTGCTGCCCAGGAGGGGTAGTGGGATGGGTTCTGGAGTGGCCTAGTGGATAGGGCATTTGCCGGTGGCGCACAGGGTGGTGGGTTCGAGTCCCATTCAGCCTTGGAGCAGCCAGACAGCCAACACCAGTTTCCCCAGTGATGGAGCAGGCTCTGGTATTAGGAAGGCAGGAGAAGGGATGCCCTGAAGGTAGGGAGGTGGGATGGGAGCTGCCCCAGGGTTTGACCTGGCTCTCCAATGGGAAGGCAGGATAGGATAAGAGATGCCAAGAAGGTAGGGAGGTGGGGTGGGTTCTGAAGTGGCCTAGGGGATAGGGCATTGGCCAGACATGCTGTGCTCACTGTGCTGCTTGTCCTTTCAGAGCTTCTTGCCAGCATGATGGGAGGCATGAAATGCCACCTGGACAGCAGCTTGCCCCGGGTTCGGCGCCTGGGAATGGTGGTGGCAGAGAGCATCAGTTCCAGAATAACCACTGATGGGCCCCGCCTGCAATTCCAGGTGAGATTCCCGTGCTGCCTGTCTGTGCAGTGCAGGGCGAGGGGAAACGTCCCCTTTGAGGCAGTGGTTGGGTTGTGGCTGTCATTGCTGAGCTCTGCTTGCTAGACGGGAAGGGGGCAGAACGCCTCCGATCCATGGGCTTGCATGGAGGGTGTGGTGAGAGGTGTGATTGGAGAGCGTGAGTGCGCATGGCGCCTGGAGAACTCTGACGAGACAACAGGGTTTCGCATTCGAACTCTGGCTGGATTTCCACATGGTGTGTCATTGCCATCCAGGAGAGCCTTTCTACTGCCTTCGGGGGAGCTGAGTGGAGCACCCAGGAGGGGTGTTGGGATTTTCAAGACTGAGCAGGGGATTGGGTCACTTGCTCCCCGTTCGTTTCCATAGGAATTGTGTAGCTTAGCTCCCTCCCTGGCTTTGAGAACCTCAAGGGCTGCTGGCCCAGTGTCCGCTGCAGTGCTGCACTGTGAATTCAGGGCTGTTCGATGCTGTAACGCAGGGCTGGGGGCTGCTGGCCCAGTGTCCGCTGCAGTGCTGCGCTGTGAATTCAGGGCTGTTCGATGCTGTAACGCAGGGCTGGGGGCTGCTGGCTCAGTGTCCGCTGCAGTGCTGCACTGTGAATTCAGGGCTGTTCGATGCTGTAACGCAGGGCTGGGGGCTGCTGGCTCAGTGTCCGCTGCAGTGCTGCACTGTGAATTCAGGGCTGTTTGATGCTGTAACGCAGGGCTGGGGGCTGCTGGCCCAGTGTCCGCTGCAGTGCTGCACTGTGAATTCAGGGCTGTTCGATGCTGTAACGCAGGGCTGGGGGCTGCTGGCCCAGTGTCCGCTGCAGTGCTGCACTGTGAATTCAGGGCTGTTCGATGCTGTAACGCAGGGCTGGGGGCTGCTGGCTCAGTGTCCGCTGCAGTGCTGCACTGTGAATTCAGGGCTGTTCGATGCTGTAACGCAGGGCTGGGGGCTGCTGGCTCAGTGTCCGCTGCAGTGCTGCAGTGTGAATTCAGGGCTGTTCGATGCTGTAATGCAGGGCTGGGGGCTGCTGGCTCAGTGTCCGCTGCAGTGCTGCGCTGTGAATTCAGGGCTGTTCGATGCTGTAACGCAGGGCTGGGGGCTGCTGGCTCAGTGTCCGCTGCAGTGCTGCAGTGTGAATTCAGGGCTGTTCGATGCTGTAATGCAGGGCTGGGGGCTGCTGGCTCAGTGTCCGCTGCAGTGCTGCACTGTGAATTCAGGGCTGTTCGATGCTGTAATGCAGGGCTGGGGGCTGCTGGCTCAGTGTCCGCTGCAGTGCTGCGCTGTGAATTCAGGGCTGTTCGATGCTGTAATGCAGGGCTGGGGGCTGCTGGCTCAGTGTCCGCTGCAGTGCTGCACTGTGAATTCAGGGCTGTTCGATGCTGTAACGCAGGGCTGGGGGCTGCTGGCTCAGTGTCCGCTGCAGTGCTGCGCTGTGAATTCAGGGCTGTTCGATGCTGTAATGCAGGGCTGGGGGCTGCTGGCTCAGTGTCCGCTGCAGTGCTGCGCTGTGAATTCAGGGCTGTTCGATGCTGTAATGCAGGGCTGGGGGCTGCTGGCTCAGTGTCCGCTGCAGTGCTGCGCTGTGAATTCAGGGCTGTTCGATGCTGTAACGCAGGGCTGGGGGCTGCTGGCTCAGTGTCCGCTGCAGTGCTGCACTGTGAATTCAGGGCTGTTCGATGCTGTAACGCAGGGCTGGGGGCTGCTGGCCCAGTGTCCGCTGCAGTGTGAATTCAGGGCTGTTCGATGCTGTAACGCAGGGCTGGGGGCTGCTGGCTCAGTGTCCGCTGCAGTGCTGCACTGTGAATTCAGGGCTGTTCGATGCTGTAACGCAGGGCTGGGGGCTGCTGGCTCAGTGTCCGCTGCAGTGCTGCACTGTGAATTCAGGGCTGTTCGATGCTGTAATGCAGGGCTGGGGGCTGCTGGCCCAGTGTCCGCTGCAGTGCTGCAGTGTGAATTCAGGGCTGTTCGATGCTGTAACCCAGGGCTGGGGGCTGCTGGCACAGTGTCCGCTGCAGTGCTGCAGTGTGAATTCAGGGCTGTTCGATGCTGTAACGCAGGGCTGGGGGCTGCTGGCTCAGTGTCCGCTGCAGTGCTGCACTGTGAATTCAGGGCTGTTCGATGCTGTAACGCAGGGCTGGGGGCTGCTGGCCCAGTGTCCGCTGCAGTGCTGCACTGTGAATTCAGGGCTGTTCGATGCTGTAATGCAGGGCTGGGGGCTGCTGGCCCAGTGTCCGCTGCAGTGCTGCAGTGTGAATTCAGGGCTGTTCGATGCTGTAACCCAGGGCTGGGGGCTGCTGGCCCAGTGTCCGCTGCAGTGCTGCAGTGTGAATTCAGGGCTGTTCGATGCTGTAACGCAGGGCTGGGGGCTGCTGGCTCAGTGTCCGCTGCAGTGCTGCACTGTGAATTCAGGGCTGTTTGATGCTGTAACGCAGGGCTGGGGGCTGCTGGCCCAGTGTCCGCTGCAGTGCTGCACTGTGAATTCAGGGCTGTTCGATGCTGTAACGCAGGGCTGGGGGCTGCTGGCCCAGTGTCCGCTGCAGTGCTGCACTGTGAATTCAGGGCTGTTCGATGCTGTAACGCAGGGCTGGGGGCTGCTGGCTCAGTGTCCGCTGCAGTGCTGCGCTGTGAATTCAGGGCTGTTCGATGCTGTAATGCAGGGCTGGGGGCTGCTGGCTCAGTGTCCGCTGCAGTGCTGCGCTGTGAATTCAGGGCTGTTCGATGCTGTAATGCAGGGCTGGGGGCTGCTGGCTCAGTGTCCGCTGCAGTGCTGCGCTGTGAATTCAGGGCTGTTCGATGCTGTAACGCAGGGCTGGGGGCTGCTGGCTCAGTGTCCGCTGCAGTGCTGCGCTGTGAATTCAGGGCTGTTCGATGCTGTAATGCAGGGCTGGGGGCTGCTGGCTCAGTGTCCGCTGCAGTGCTGCGCTGTGAATTCAGGGCTGTTCGATGCTGTAATGCAGGGCTGGGGGCTGCTGGCTCAGTGTCCGCTGCAGTGCTGCACTGTGAATTCAGGGCTGTTCGATGCTGTAATGCAGGGCTGGGGGCTGCTGGCCCAGTGTCCGCTGCAGTGCTGCACTGTGAATTCAGGGCTGTTCGATGCTGTAACGCAGGGCTGGGGGCTGCTGGCTCAGTGTCCGCTGCAGTGCTGCACTGTGAATTCAGGGCTGTTCGATGCTGTAACGCAGGGCTGGGGGCTGCTGGCCCAGTGTCCGCTGCAGTGTGAATTCAGGGCTGTTCGATGCTGTAACGCAGGGCTGGGGGCTGCTGGCTCAGTGTCCGCTGCAGTGCTGCACTGTGAATTCAGGGCTGTTCGATGCTGTAACGCAGGGCTGGGGGCTGCTGGCTCAGTGTCCGCTGCAGTGCTGCACTGTGAATTCAGGGCTGTTCGATGCTGTAATGCAGGGCTGGGGGCTGCTGGCCCAGTGTCCGCTGCAGTGCTGCAGTGTGAATTCAGGGCTGTTCGATGCTGTAACCCAGGGCTGGGGGCTGCTGGCACAGTGTCCGCTGCAGTGCTGCACTGTGAATTCAGGGCTGTTTGATGCTGTAACGCAGGGCTGGGGGCTGCTGGCTCAGTGTCCGCTGCAGTGCTGCACTGTGAATTCAGGGCTGTTTGATGCTGTAACGCAGGGCTGGGGGCTGCTGGCTCAGTGTCCGCTGCAGTGCTGCACTGTGAATTCAGGGCTGTTCGATGCTGTAACGCAGGGCTGGGGGCTGCTGGCTCAGTGTCCGCTGCAGTGCTGCACTGTGAATTCAGGGCTGTTCGATGCTGTAACGCAGGGCTGGGGGCTGCTGGCTCAGTGTCCGCTGCAGTGCTGCACTGTGAATTCAGGGCTGTTCGATGCTGTAACGCAGGGCTGGGGGCTGCTGGCCCAGTGTCCGCTGCAGTGCTGCACTGTGAATTCAGGGCTGTTTGATGCTGTAACGCAGGGCTGGGGGCTGCTGGCCCAGTGTCCGCTGCAGTGCTGCACTGTGAATTCAGGGCTGTTCGATGCTGTAACGCAGGGCTGGGGGCTGCTGGCCCAGTGTCCGCTGCAGTGCTGCACTGTGAATTCAGGGCTGTTCGATGCTGTAACGCAGGGCTGGGGGCTGCTGGCCCAGTGTCCGCTGCAGTGCTGCAGTGTGAATTCAGGGCTGTTCGATGCTGTAACGCAGGGCTGGGGGCTGCTGGCCCAGTGTCCGCTGCAGTGCTGCAGTGTGAATTCAGGGCTGTTCGATGCTGTAACGCAGGGCTGGGGGCTGCTGGCTCAGTGTCCGCTGCAGTGCTGCACTGTGAATTCAGGGCTGTTCGATGCTGTAACGCAGGGCTGGGGGCTGCTGGCTCAGTGTCCGCTGCAGTGCTGCACTGTGAATTCAGGGCTGTTCGATGCTGTAATGCAGGGCTGGGGGCTGCTGGCCCAGTGTCCGCTGCAGTGCTGCAGTGTGAATTCAGGGCTGTTCGATGCTGTAACCCAGGGCTGGGGGCTGCTGGCACAGTGTCCGCTGCAGTGCTGCACTGTGAATTCAGGGCTCTTTGATGCTGTAACGCAGGGCTGGGGGCTGCTGGCTCAGTGTCCGCTGCAGTGCTGCAGTGTGAATTCAGGGCTGTTCGATGCTGTAATGCAGGGCTGGGGGCTGCTGGCCCAGTGTCCGCTGCAGTGCTGCAGTGTGAATTCAGGGCTGTTCGATGCTGTAACCCAGGGCTGGGGGCTGCTGGCACAGTGTCCGCTGCAGTGCTGCACTGTGAATTCAGGGCTGTTTGATGCTGTAACGCAGGGCTGGGGGCTGCTGGCTCAGTGTCCGCTGCAGTGCTGCACTGTGAATTCAGGGCTGTTCGATGCTGTAACGCAGGGCTGGGGGCTGCTGGCTCAGTGTCCGCTGCAGTGCTGCACTGTGAATTCAGGGCTGTTCGATGCTGTATCGCAGGGCTGGGGGCTGCTGGCCCAGTGTCCGCTGCAGTGCTGCACTGTGAATTCAGGGCTGTTCGATGCTGTAATGCAGGGCTGGGGGCTGCTGGCCCAGTGTCCGCTGCAGTGCTGCAGTGTGAATTCAGGGCTGTTCGATGCTGTAACGCAGGGATGGGGGCTGCTGACCCACAGAAAAATCAGTTGAGAGCCGCGCTCCAGTGGGAAGGCCTCACTGACACGGCCCCTGACTGAGAAGGAGACAGGCACGCTCCACATTCCCCTCGCAGGCTGGATCCTTGCGGGCCCAGGTACTAGATTGTGTGCTCCAGCCCTGTGGTGTGGTGTGGGGGGAGGGCCAGAGCACAGCACAGGCTGCCCGATGCTGGGGCGAGTCCTGAGCCAGGCAAGCTGGGGGCCATGTCCACTCCCCCAGGCCTTAGGTCCCCCCTGCTTTAAAGATTATAAATATCCCAGCCCACGTCTGACCAAGCCATAACGTCTAGAGCCTGAGCCCCGTGTGAAAGGTGCTATGGCTGAGACTGGAAATCTGCTCAGGAATTTATCATTTGATCCTTCCCTGTTTGAAAACTGAGACCTAATACTGAGAGATGCTGAGCTCCTGTAGCCTTCAATTGCTGCGGACGTCTTGTATTTAATCCACATGGAAACCTCCTCTGCACACTAACTTCCTGTTTTGCATGTCTAGTATGAAGATGATGATGAGACCAGAGAACTAAAGTTTCTCCTGAAGCAGCCGGCCCCACTGCAGCCCACTGTCCGGTGAGAGTAGTTCACCTTTCTGCCAGTCCTCGCCGTATATCTGCTTAGTGCACCTGTGTACCTGAGCACAGATACCAGGCAAATCATTCCTAGTGAAGTTTATGAAGTCAGGGCTTGCCTCTGACTCCGAATCCCTTCCATCTTGTCTGATGGGGAATGCCAGACAGACCACCCCAGCTCTGAAGGCAGGAAGTCCGTATTTGTTGTTAGAATCCTCTAAGTTCACCTGAGCTCTGCATGGCCGTTGGCTGTCTCTCTGCAGCCAGCATGTCTGTAGTTCAAAGGTACAATGGCAGCATGTCTGATGGCTGCATTTCCTTGGGATTCTTGTAACTCTGCGTGCCTCTGAAGTGCTCCAAATAGGCTGGGAATCTTTGGGTACCTCGGAGTACCCTGGGAGCCAGAAATCCCCAGCCTGTCCACTGCTAACTGAAATCTAGCATTCACTTCTGTCCAAAGATCACAGCTCTGGCTGTGTTACGACTTTCCATGGCCTCTGCTGTCAGGAGATTGCAAAGCATTTCACAGAGGTTAGTAAGTGAAGCCTTCCAGTGCTCCTGCGAGAGACCTAGGGACTGAAGTGGAGAGATGAAAGTGATGTGCCTAGGGCTACACAGAAAATTGCTGTTGAACAGTGTGGGAAGCCCAGATCTCGTATGTTGTCTTGTGCATTAACCACTGCTGAATGGTGCCTCCTGGTTGCTTGTGGTTTTTGTAGGCCAAGACTTCCTCTGTGGTGAGATGACAGTGTTTGCCCTTACCCAGTGCCCATTAGTGGTCTTACTCTTTGTTCGGAACCAAAACTAGCTCAGGCGGCAGTCCAGGGAAGTAGCTCAGGCTGTCTGCCATCTCCACTCTCCCCCTAGCATGTCTCCTCACAGCTGTACAGCTCCTTGAGCTTTTTCTCCTCTTCGTGGACCATCCTAGGTGAACCCACACTGAACTGAGATTCCAGTGCCTGCTGTAGCTAGGTGTGGGCTGGGGGCTTTCCCTTGGAAAATCTAGACTCCTGTTTGTGATCATGGATCGTTAAGACCTTTGTTGCTTTATTCCTTTGACCCTTTCTCATTGCTGACAGCAGGCATGATAGTCCATCTGCTACGCCAAAAGCTGTGTCAAAACCAAGTGGGAGCCCACACCCAGGAGTCTCTGCATTGCCAGAGGAGAGGTCTGACTCGGAGCTCGACAGGTATGTGTAAGAACTAAACCACGAAGGAAAAGCAGCTATGAAGTGGAAAGTAAATGACAGACTCTGAAGAGGGGAAGGAGGGGGTTGTACTCCACAGTCTGAACTGGGGAAGCAGATCCCAATGACCTGTGTGGAAAGGGTCATTGCACCTACCGGTGTTCTCATGCCTCATTTTCCACCCAAATTAGACCCAAGTGTAAGGAATTCAAGTTGTTTTCCTGCCCAACCCAACTCTCCTTCCCAAACCTGTCTGGTTACCCTGTGAAGCCTGTGCGCAGCAGTTCCATGTGCTGCCTCACAGGCTGGAGCAGTAGAATTGATTCGAGTGTGAGGGGGCCCAGTTGTTTTCTGACCTGGACCTGATGCTTGTAGTCAGGCCCCTGGCAGTGCTCGAGATGGGGCTTTACTGTGTATTTTTGTTGCCTGTGGTGTTGGCTTTGCTACTTGTGCTTATTTCACTTGCAGATTCCACTACATCCTTCAGACCTTGTTTCAGGCTCCCCGTTTTGCTACTCAAAGTGCTGTAGCGTGTCATATGGCAGTAATATATTTACTACGTGGCTGCATCTAGACTGGCAAGTTTTTCCTGCAAAAGCAGCTGCTTTTGCGGAAAAACTTTCCAGTTGTCTACACTGGCCACTTGAATTTGTGCAAGAACACTGCCGATCTCATGTAAGATTGTCCGTGTTCTTGCGGAAATGCTCTGCTGCTCCCGTGCGGGCAAAAGCCCTCTTGTGCAAATGCTTTCACGCAAGAAGGCCAGTGTAGACAACGCGGTATTGTTCTGCGCAAAAATGGCGATCGGGGCTTTCTTGCGTAAAACCGCGTCTAGATTGGCACGGACGCTTTTCCGCAAAACGTGCTTTTGCCAATCTAGATGCTCTTTTCCACAAATGCTTTGAACGGAAAATCTTTTCCATTAAAAGCATTTGTGGAAAATCCTGCCAGTGTAGACGTAGCCCTTGAGTCTCAGATTATTGGGTCAGGGGAGTTGCTCTCTAAGGCTACGTCTACACTGCAGCGCTATTTTGGGATACTGAAGCTTTCCCGAAATAGCTATTCCGCATCTTTTTTGAGCACAGCCATTATATCGAAATGTAATGGGCTCACTATTACAACATCCCTGTAAACCTCATTCCACAAGGAGTAAGGGATGTTTCGGGATAGCAATTTATTTCAAAATTACGTGCTGTGTGCTAGAGAAGAAACAGGTGACCCAGGATTGGATGGCATGCTTCGGCAGCTCCTGCAGCCCAGCCCTGGGTCAGGGCGTGAGGCAATAGGGGAACGGTAGTTTAAAGCGCTGTCTGGATTCCAGCTGAGCAAGGGTCGGGTCTCCTTGCTCCTGGAGAGCTGACAATTGCAGGGGGTTTGGTGGTGGCAGGGGGGACGCAGGCCCACCCACTCCACTGCATCCCGGCCCAGGGCCCTGATAGTGGCGGCCTTGCAGCCACCAGGTTGGCGGGGATCCAGGCCATTACATGCCGACAAGGTCGAGGGGCAGCGGGGTCCAGGCTGCAATGCGTTGCCCACCCGACCGCCATCTCATCAGCTGCCCTGAGGTCGGCTGTGCCTGGGCCGCTCCCCAGCTCCCCGAGGACCTGCCAGACTCTGGCGCTGCTCTGGGGGGGGTCTGCAGGCGACGGAGGGGCTGGCAGGGTGTCTGTGGACTCTGGCCCGGTGAGAGTCCTGGAGGGTTTGGCCTGGGTTCAGGAAGCGGCCAGGGTCCTGGCGGTCCGACCCAGTCCTCTGGTCGGGGATAGCGCGGCTGAGCCCTTCTCTGCGGGAGCCAAGGCCAGGCGTCTGCTTGGGTCGGCTGCCCAGCCCTGACTGAGCCCGCAGCTCTTATAGTCCTAGACCTGCCCTCTGACTTCCTGTGGGTGGGGCTAGGTGCAGCTGGGCCCGCCCCCCAAGGGGTCATAGAGGGCACTTCCTTTTCAGGGTTAGCGGTTGGCCATGGTTGGCCAAGGGCTCATTACGTGGCCTCTTGCCCTGCTGGCTCTCTCCGTCGATGGGGCTTGTCCTGTATCTCTGCCCTGCGCGTGCGACGCTGCCGGACCGGTGCTGCGTATTGATTGTTTTGGCCGGTGTGGAGATGGCAGCCTGGAGTGTTAGTAGAGACAATTGTTCTGGCTGCCACTCGCCACCCCCAACTGGGGCACATGCGCTTCCTACGCTGTCTTCACTGGTCCTGGTCAGAGTCCCCGCATCCGCGAACGGACACCCCTTCGTTTCCTGTCCCTAAGAAAACGGGGGGAAGCAGGGGGGTGCTGAACGGCTCCGTGCAGGTCAGAAGAGTCTGAGAGGAGGATGCAGTTGAATTACGGGCACCGAAGAGGAACTCCAAGTTCAGTGACTCCATGCTCCTTAGCCTTGTCCTGTGAGAGCTCTGCTGTCAGTAGTAGCTAGTGCGTGGATGGGGCTTGCAAGTGCTTCCTTTAACAGTCTTACCAAAGCCGTCCCTGAAGGGGTTTCATGAGGGATGTTTAAATAGGTGTTTCCAATGGGAAAACATCCCCCTGGACCTGGTGAGCACAGCCATGGGCTCTGACATTCGGGCAGCTGGGTTGAGAGCAAGGGGAAGGGAGGGCTCTGACAGCGCACAATCCATGGTAAACCCGTGTCTGACGGGGGAAACCGAGGCAGGGTTTGAGGAAATGACTGACAAGAGACTCAGAGGCCATGCTGCACATAGAATCTTCCCATATTTAACCACTAGATCATGCTTCAGAGTCAGTCTGTTGGACTCTGCTACAGAAAGAACGCACCCCCGGTAACATCTGTGAGCAAGAAATAAACCCTAAGAAGTCTTTTTTAGTTTATTTTTCGTAGTGGGAAGCGCTTCGCATGGGAGTGAAGCGAGAGCCCCCCACGAGCCCGACGCGCTGCTTGCTCATCACAGGAGGCAGGGTGTGAGTGCATGCAGTCCAAAGCCCTGCACTTCTTCCATGCAGCGCAGTCATGGAAGTGTGGGCGGATTCCTTCAGCTGAGGGACATGGTGGGCGTGAGCTATCCACATGTGCAGAGTCTCTCTAATCAGCAGCTCGGGGACCGGAGGGTCTGGTGTGAACCGCTCTATTGCGGGGCATGTTGGTGTCGGATCTGGCACTGGCTGAGCAAAGGGAGCGTTCAGACTTGCAAGGCTACGGAAGGGAGTCTGTGTCCAATACCGTAGTTTGGACAGACTGAGAATTGCACAGCTGGGCTAGACAGTCTTGAGGGAATTACACACTAACTTGCAAGTGTGCCTTAAAATGTGGTGCTGCATGGATCGGAAATCATTTTAGTCTCAAATGGGCATTGAAATGAGCTGTTGCCTAGGCCAGAGGAGGGAAAGTCTTGTCAAAGGTGAATGGCGTTTTGTAGGGTTTTATCTTGGTAGCTAATTTAGCTACTGCTTGCTTCACTACCCCAAGACGCCTGCAGAATATTCATACCTGGGTGGATGGACATACCTTGCTATGGACAGCTGGCTAGTGCCTGAAACAGTTTAAATTCAAGTTCCTTGAAAGTAATAGTTTGTGTCTGTCTCCAGCAGAGGAGTCTGATACACATGGGTACTGATGGGAAAATATTTTGATGGCTCAAAATTGAATCCAGGCTAAAAATCAGATTTCTTTATCCAATAGGCTATATTGTGTGGCTGTGAATGCAATTGCAGTCCCATTAGCTGGGTGTGAATGCACTAACACTATGGGACAAAAAATTGATCTGAAATAATAATAGATCCTGTGCAGAGAACCTTTTTATCCCTTACATTAATCTGTATTTAATGCCCTTCATGTACTTGTCTGAAAAGCCCACATTATGAATGAAGAGCTGCCAAATGTCCAGTGTAACAGACGAATGTTTTTATGGTAACAAACCCAGTGGTGCAGGCTGTGGTTTGCACATGCTGTCTCCTGAACTCAGGCTCAAGATTCTGCTATCGCTCGGTAACCAGTGTGTCCTTTTGCTGGCTGGATCCTTGTAGGTGGAGGTTCTGAGGATCCTCCTTGGTGTGAGGATAGAGGGGAAGTGCCCTGTCTGTCAGTTTGGCATGAGGGAGGAGAGGGTGACAAGGTCGGAGCCACATGGACTAATTTGTACCTGTTTCTTTCACAGTGATGATGACCTCATCCCTTATGACATGTCAGAAGATAAAGAGCTGAAGAAGATGAAAGCCCCTGTCTATATCCGAGACTGTATTGAGGGTAGGAGATTCTGAGTAGAGTCTATTGGATCTTCATTTAGAAATGTTCCTCTCTTACGCTGCTCACGGGTGGGTTCTGCTACTGGCTAGTTTTTGGTGTTCCACTTTTGAAGGGCATGTTGACACTACAAACTTCTGCTATTTCAGATCACTCATAAGCAGGGCTCAACAAACCACAGTGAGATCTACTTGCCAGCCCCACACCGTGCACGCGCCAGACTGGCACTGTGCATGCGTGTGGCGCCGGTGAACGGGGTGAACGGGGCAACCGGCTGAAATTGACTTGCCGTGGGCGAGAAGAAATAGCGATTTGTTGAGCCCTTCTCATAAGTAGGGACGTTAGCATATAGTCATTTAAACAATTAACTGATAAGCCTGGGCTTCTCGATTAATCCTAACGACTTCATGCATCCGCCCCTCAATTGCTGCCTCTGATAGAGTCAGCAAGGGTGGAGGAGTTGGGAGCCAGTGCCCGTGGGGAGCTGGTTTTTAAGCTGGTTCCCTGCGCATGTTTCTCGTGAAGCTGCCTATCCCTCCCCCCCTTTGACTCCCATGGAGGCGGATGTGGGGGGAGGCAGGAGGGAATGGGGGATCTGCTGCAGTACCTGTGGAGGGGAGGTCAGTCTAGAGAGTGCCCCCGTCTTACACAATCCGGTAAACTTCCACACCTGGCCTCGGGTGCAGCTTTCTCTTCAAGAGCGGGAAGGGAAGGGAAGGGAAGGGAGATCTCTGGACTCGTGCTAGCAGAAGTGCGCTCACAGCTGGCAGCAGAGCTAACGTGGTTGGGCTTTGTTTTCCTTCAGTTCTAACGGGATCTGAGGACCTGGACATGTGGGAAGCTACAATGAGGGTTTTGGAGAGTCTGATTCGAAGGAATTCAGCTACTGTCAGAGAGGTAAGGCCGGTGGGCTGTTACTAGCAGGCCTTTGTCAGAGGGGTGGCTCAGCAGGGGCGTAACGAGGGGCAAGATGGCAACGTCAGAAGAGAGACAGAACCGAAGGACTCATCCTGCTTTCTCTGTCTCGTGGGGACTCAGTGCAGGCCCTGTGAGCGGCATGCTTTGCCCTCGGCGAGCAAGTGCAACAATCCAAATCAGAAATGACGTCTTTGTTTTCGTCAGACCCAGTATGCTCCACACTCTGCCCCCTCGTCCAGAGTTATTGGGGCAGGCTAGTCAAATTGCAGAGCCGGGGTGGGCTGGGAGCAGATGGGTTAAGGGGTTACTGATGTAATGGCTTTTCCTCCGGGACATCTGCAGGGACTGAGTGCCAAAACATGGGCCTCTCTCCCGTGAGCAAGAGAGGTCTCTGGTCGCCGTTGTTGGTTCTGACCCTGTTGTGAGGCCAGCGGGATGCACAATGCAAAGATGCCTGGTCAGTTTTACTGAGGCGTCCTCTCCATTCCATGCCACCAAAAGCCCCGTTTCAAAGGGGGATGGAAAGGGATGTCGCCCCCGTCCCTGCTTTAAGCAGTCCCGTCTCCATGTTGCCTTAGCGTGTCACCCCCCTGCTGTGTGTAATGGTCAGGCCCTGCTCCTTCATCTCCACTCCTCGCACAGAGGCAGCCAAAAGGAAGAGTTCCTGTCTGCATCTTCCTCTGTAAGCCTTTGCGGGAGGGAGGAACCTCTAGCCCAGATGGCCTCTCTGCTTTTGCGTTTGTGCAGGTGAGCACAGAGCTGGCGAAAGTCCTGCTGCACCTGGAGGAAAAGACCCCCCTGGATGGCTTTGCGGAGCTGCGTCAGAGAGCCCTCGTGGCTGTCACCACCACAGATCCAGTGCCAGTGAGTCCCAGGCACAGACGTGAGGATCTGCGCACTTGCAGCTAGCATAGCAGACGGTTTCCGTCGGGGCGGGCTGGTTGGCCATTTGGGAGCAGGCTGAGTTTGTGCAGAGCTGTCCTGCCTCCTCGCCAGCTGTCCATGAGCTGGGAGGGTGGAAGCCAGGGCGCTAAGGGTTAATGACTGAGCAGCAAACTGTGGGCTAGGGGGTTGGACAGTTGAAATGATTAAGTGTCTAGGCATGTGAGGGCAAGTTAGCTAGCCTTGGGCAAGTCCTGGGCCTCAGCTGTGAAAGGCGAAGTCTGCTCTGAGATGTGCTGCGGTGGGATCAGTTACTGACGGCAAAGCAGAGCACTTGGACTCCCTGGTGGCAGCGCTGCAGAAGGGCAGAGTCACTTCCTCTGGGCAGAGGGTCCCTGGATTTCTCCTGCTCAGATGGTTCTTCTCTCCCCATTGCTGACAGGAGTTAGGACTTTGCTTAGAGTTCCAGCCCCAGGGAGGGCTTGGAGGAGGCAGGGTTCTTCCCCCATTACTGGTTCATGCTCGTTGTTCCCTGGCGTGATGCAGGTGACGCAGTATCTGACTTCCCAGTTGTACTCCCTGAACTACAGTCTCCGGCAGCGCATGGACATTCTAGATGTAAGCAACTTCCCTCTCTAGCTCCTCCCCTTCCCATTCACGGTTCCTCCTGTTGCACCTGACCCGTCTTTGGGAGATAGGCTGGGCAAGTCCCTGCATGCCTGGAGCAGCTTGGGGGAAACATCAGTTACTGCCCTTGCCTTCCTGCCCTCCGCAGGCTGTGCAGATGGGATGGGAGGGAAGAGGCAGTGCGGTGGCCAGCATGGTGACCACCTGTCTGGAAGTGCCTTTTCAGTCTACTGCCTGGCTCCCTTCCTGACCATGCTGCCACCCCACTGCATGACTGTCCCTAGAGGAGGAGCCACTGTCTGTTGTCAGCCTAGCTCCTCCGCCAAGTACCCCCTGCAGCAGCCGAGCGGCACCTGGTGGCCTCGAACTTGTGTGGTCCACCCTCAGCATTTTTGCTCCTGAGCTCTTTTGTGCCTGCCTCTCTCCTCATTCCTGCCTTGCTCCTAGTGCAGGTGAACGTTGCTGTTTGCTAGGGAGAAGGAATTCTCTTCTCATAGGGCCTCTTTCAATCCTCCAGGTCCTCGCTTTGGCAGCACAGGAACTTTCTCAGCCCCAGGTCTCTGGGAAAACTAAGCCCTGCAGCGCCCAGCATCCCTGCCCCCAGGCGCTCCCTGCCACTGGCAGCTCCCAGGACTGGAGAAGGGCTGTGGACGAGAGGATCAAAAGCAAGACGCGCTATTTGGCAAAGGTGAGGCCAGGGTGCAGGATTGTGGAGATGCAGGGTGGCCTCACGCCCCAAGGCGCAGAGAGCTGCCCTGGGACTAACTCTGAGTGTGGCCAGGCCCAGTGGCGGCAGCAGCAAAGGCCGGGTAACTTCTTTTACAAAGACAGCGAGTGGGAGGGTGTCTGCAGCTCCTTAGAGCCCTTGCTTAGCCCCGTCCCAGCCGGACCCCGGCTGAACTCACTGGGAACGGCCGGTCTCCATTCTGGAGGTGCAGGCCATAGTGCTACCCTCTGCCTACCCGCATGAGAGGCCAGTAGCTCTGCCTCCCTTCTCTCAGACCTTCCTCCAGCCGCCTCCATGCTCTCTGGCTCCCAGGCCTTCCCTCTGACTGCACAGAAAGAAGTCGGTCGGTCAGCCCTTTCCCGTCCTGTGCTGCGAGTGAGCCTCACTCCCTCTGCTTCCCCGCCCAGACCACAGGCTGCGCAGAACTCCTCAGCGACTGGAAATGGGGACACTCGACTCCGGCATGTCGTATTGCTGGCTCAGGCATCTAGGAGAGCCGCACTGAGGAACACAGGACCTTTCGGTGCTAATGGCTGCTGCTCCCTCTCTGGGTCTGACCGCGTGGCCAAGGGAGGCTCTCGCTGCTGGTGGCGTTTCTTCTCTAACCCCCCTTTCTCTTTTGGGCAGGGTCGGTGTCTAGCGGAACCGGCTTGTGGCCCGAACAGGTTCAGTTCCTTAGCTGGGCATTTCTTCTTCCCTCTGCTTCAGGGCTTTGACAGGTGAGATGGCAAGTCCCGTGGGTCCTGGCTTCCTAAGGCGCCATGGTCACACATGGCCGGGGGGAGGGGTGTTGTAGGGGGCAAGGTCACTAAGGCGCCATGGCCACACATGGCCGGGGGGGAGGGGTGTTGTAGGGGGCAAGGTCACTAAGGCGCCATGGCCACACATGGCCGGGGGGGAGGGGTGTTGTAGGGGGCAAGGTCACTAAGGCGCCATGGCCACACATGGCCGGGGGGGAGGGGTGTTGTAGGGGGCAAGGTCACTAAGGCGCCATGGCCACACATGGCCGGGGGGGAGGGGTGTTGTAGGGGGCAAGGTCACTAAGGCGCCATGGCCACACATGGCCGGGGGGAGGGGTGTTGTAGGGGGCAAGGTCACTAAGGCGCCATGGCCACACATGGCCGGGGGGGAGGGGTGTTGTAGGGGGCAAGGTCACTAAGGCGCCATGGCCACACATGGCCGGGGGGGAGGGGTGTTGTAGGGGGCAAGGTCACTAAGGCGCCATGGCCACACATGGCCGGGGGGGAGGGGTGTTGTAGGGGGCAAGGTCACTAAGGCGCCATGGCCACACATGGCCGGGGGGGAGGGGTGTTGTAGGGGGCAAGGTCACTAAGGCGCCATGGCCACACATGGCCGGGGGGGAGGGGTGTTGTAGGGGGCAAGGTCACTAAGGCGCCATGGCCACACATGGCCGGGGGGGAGGGGTGTTGTAGGGGGCAAGGTCACTAAGGCGCCATGGCCACACATGGCCGGGGGGGAGGGGTGTTGTAGGGGGCAAGGTCACTAAGGCGCCATGGCCACACATGGCCGGGGGGGAGGGGTGTTGTAGGGGGCAAGGTCACTAAGGCGCCATGGCCACACATGGCCGGGGGGAGGGGTGTTGTAGGGGGCAAGGTCACTAAGGCGCCATGGCCACACATGGCCGGGGGGGAGGGGTGTTGTAGGGGGCAAGGTCACTAAGGCGCCATGGCCACACATGGCCGGGGGGGAGGGGTGTTGTAGGGGGCAAGGTCACTAAGGCGCCATGGCCACACATGGCCGGGGGGGAGGGGTGTTGTAGGGGGCAAGGTCACTAAGGCGCCATGGCCACACATGGCCGGGGGGGAGGGGTGTTGTAGGGGGCAAGGTCACTAAGGCGCCATGGCCACACATGGCCGGGGGGAGGGGTGTTGTAGGGGGCAAGGTCACTAAGGCGCCATGGCCACACATGGCCGGGGGGGAGGGGTGTTGTAGGGGGCAAGGTCACTAAGGCGCCATGGCCACACATGGCCGGGGGGGAGGGGTGTTGTAGGGGGCAAGGTCACTAAGGCGCCATGGCCACACATGGCCGGGGCGAGGGGTGTTGTAGGGGGCAAGGTCACTAAGGCGCCATGGCCACACATGGCCGGGGGGGAGGGGTGTTGTAGAGGGCAAGGTCACTAAGGCGCCATGGCCACACATGGCCGGGGGGGAGGGGTGTTGTAGGGGGCAAGGTCACTAAGGCGCCATGGCCACACATGGCCGGGGGGGAGGGGTGTTGTAGGGGGCGAGGTCACTAAGGCGCCATGGCCACACATGGCCGGGGGGAGGGGTGTTGTAGGGGGCAAGGTCACTAAGGCGCCATGGCCACACATGAGCTTGGCAGCAAGACAACGTTCGCTCCCATGCAGGGTAGTGGACACAGGGTTTCAAAGTGGCGCCAGCTGTTAGCTGCAGCAGAGCACACCCCGCTCGAACGGCAGGGCCTGTGAACTCTTCTGCTGCCCCGCGCTGCAGCCTTTGCTGTACAAAGCTGGTACTGCGGAGCCTCTCTGGGAGCAGGGCCGGAGCCGGAGCTGGTGCTCGGAGGGACCCTGCTTACTCTACACTCCGGCTGCCGGCCCTGCTCCTGGGGAGCTGGCCATGCGGCAGGCACTGCAGTATAAGGCTTAGCTTGCAGCTTATGTGACTGCTAAGATTTTGAATGGCTACAGCTGGAGTGGCCAACCCACGGCTTGCGAGCCGCGTGCGGCTCTTCAAAGGACAAATTGCGGCTCTCGTACCTGTGGCTGTTCTGGATCCCCCGTTCTGACCTTTTCTCCTTGCCTAGTCAGGGCGCCGCCTGGGGCAGCGAGATCTGATGCTGAGGCCGACGGAAGCCTGCTTGGGGGGGACACAGCTCTTAAAGGGGCAGTGGGTTTTTTTTTCCTCAACTTTTTTCCCTCCGCTCTTTGTGCTGTATCCACCTGTATTTTTGGCTCTTTGTCCGTAATGGGTTGGCCACCCCTGGGCTACAGGGTTACTTTTTTTTTAAATGCTTTTTACTTTCCTACTTGAAAAACCTCAGCGGGGTAGCCATGTTAATCTGTAACTTTAAAAATGAGTAGCCCTGTGGCACCTTAGAGACTAACAGAAATATTGATTCATGAGCTTTGGTGGGTAAATCCACCCGAGGACGTGGGTTTTACCCACGAACACTCAGGATTGGATATATTTTGGTTGGTCGGTACAGTGCTACAGGACCCCTCATTATTCCTGCTTGAGTTAGTCTTCATCTGCTTATTGAAGGATAAAATGGAGAGTGGATCCTCGCGGCTCAGTAGACACCTGATGGTTTCTTCCCCCCCTCTCAGGTTCATAGTAGCAGGGCAGCTGTGCTGTAATGGTTGATATCATAGAATCATAGGACTGGAAGGGACCTCGAGAGGTCATCGAGTCCAGCCCCCCGCCCTCAAGGCAGGACCAAGCTCCGTCTACACCATCCCTGACAGATGTCTATCTAACCTGTTCTTAAATATCTCCAGAGAGGGAGATTCCACCACCTCCCTTGGCAATTTATTCCAATATTTGACCACCCTGACAGTTAGGAATTTTTTCCTAATGTCCAATCTAAACCTCCCCTGCTGCACTTTAAGCCCATTACTCCTTGTCCTGTCCTCAGAAACCAAGAGGAACAAATTTTCTCCTTCCTCCTTGTGACACCCTTTTAGATATTTGAAAACCGCTATCATGTCCCCCCTTAATCTTCTTTTTTCCAAACTAAACAACCCAGTTCATGAAGCCTGGCTTCATAGGTCATGTTCTCTAGGCCTTTAATCATTCTTGTCGCTCAAAGTGTCTCACTTTTTTTTTTAAGCTGCAGTAATTGAAAAATCGGCTCCTAATGAATACTGGAGCTGTCAGCTCCCTCGGCTGCACTGCGCCTGCTCCCTCGGTAACAGGCAGTGGGCCTGGGCCTCGGCTCCCTGAATTCAGTGCAGAGATTCCTGCTGACTTCTGTGGGCCATGGGTCAGGACCAGCCCCTGAGGAGGTTCTGCTGGGCCAGGGTCTGTCTGATTATTTCCCTCCAACACTTGCATCCGCAGCCCTTTCTAATGACGTGGCTCTACAATGGCCAGTGTGGGGGGGATCCCTGGGAGGGGGGGTGAACACAGTAGAGAACCCTCCTTTGGTCACAGGTTTGAGCAAAGATGAAAATAGGAAATCGCGCTGCCGTGGGGCTCTCGGCGGCGCTGCAGTGAGCATGCTCAGGACATGTCCAGCTGAGCAGGGGCTAGGAAACAAACACCAGATCCAGGTTTCAGCAGGAGCTCCTGTTTTCCCAGTTTCCTTGCATGGCTAATACTGGCACAGGGGCCTGTGGAGCTCCCAGCAGCACAGGGCTGGTCCCGTCAGAGAGAACCCTTCCGATCCTCATGTCTGTTTTCGATACGCGGGGCTGGGGACCGGTCCCCCGTCGCTAAGCAGGGGGCACTCGATACGCGGGGCTGGGTACCGGTCACCCGTCGCTAAGCAGGGGGCACTCGATACGCGGGGCTGGGTACCGGTCACCCGTCGCTAAGCAGGGGGCACTCGATACGCGGGGCTGGGGACCGGTCACCCGTCGCTAAGCAGGGGGCACTCGATACGCGGGGCTGGGGACCGGTCACCCGTCGCTAAGCAGGGGGCACTCGATACGCGGGGCTGGGTACCGGTCACCCGTCGCTAAGCAGGGAGCACTCGATACGCGGGGCTGGGTACCGGTCACCCGTCGCTAAGCAGGGAGCACTCGATACGCGGGGCTGGGTACCGGTCACCCGTCGCTAAGCAGGGAGCACTCGATACGCGGGGCTGGGTACCGGTCACCCGTCGCTAAGCAGGGGGCACTCGATACGCGGGGCTGGGTACCGGTCCCCCGTCGCTAAGCAGGCGGCACTCGATACGCGGGGCTGGGTACCGGTCCCCCGTCGCTAAGCAGGCGGCACTCGATACGCGGGGCTGGGGACCGGTCACCCGTCGCTAAGCAGGGAGCACTCGATACGCGGGGCTGGGTACCGGTCCCCCGTCGCTAAGCAGGCGGCACTCGATACGCGGGGCTGGGTACCGGTCCCCCGTCGCTAAGCAGGCGGCACTCGATACGCGGGGCTGGGGACCGGTCACCCGTCGCTAAGCAGGGGGCACTCGATACGCGGGGCTGGGGACCGGTCACCCGTCGCTAAGCAGGGGGCACTCAATACGCGGGGCTGGGTACCGGTCACCCGTCGCTAAGCAGGGAGCACTCGATACGCGGGGCTGGGTACCGGTCACCCGTCGCTAAGCAGGGAGCACTCGATACGCGGGGCTGGGTACCGGTCACCCGTCGCTAAGCAGGGAGCACTCGATACGCGGGGCTGGGTACCGGTCACCCGTCGCTAAGCAGGGAGCACTCGATACGCGGGGCTGGGGACCGGTCACCCGTCGCTAAGCAGGGAGCACTCGATACGCGGGGCTGGGGACCGGTCACCCGTCGCTAAGCAGGGGGCACTCGATACGCGGGGCTGGGTACCGGTCACCCGTCGCTAAGCAGGGAGCACTCGATACGCGGGGCTGGGGACCGGTCACCCGTCGCTAAGCAGGGAGCACTCGATACGCGGGGCTGGGTACCGGTCACCCGTCGCTAAGCAGGGAGCACTCGATACGCGGGGCTGGGTACCGGTCACCCGTCGCTAAGCAGGGAGCACTCGATACGCGGGGCTGGGTACCGGTCACCCGTCGCTAAGCAGGGGGCACTCGATACGCGGGGCTGGGGACCGGTCACCCGTCGCTAAGCAGGGGGCACTCGATACGCGGGGCTGGGGACCGGTCACCCGTCGCTAAGCAGGGGGCACTCGATACGCGGGGCTGGGGACCGGTCACCCGTCGCTAAGCAGGGGGCACTCGATACGCGGGGCTGGGTACCGGTCACCCGTCGCTAAGCAGGGGGCACTCGATACGCGGGGCTGGGGACCGGTCACCCGTCGCTAAGCAGGGGGCACTCGATACGCGGGGCTGGGTACCGGTCACCCGTCGCTAAGCAGGGGGCACTCGATACGCGGGGCTGGGGACCGGTCACCCGTCGCTAAGCAGGGGGCACTCGATACGCGGGGCTGGGGACCGGTCACCCGTCGCTAAGCAGGGGGCACTCGATACGCGGGGCTGGGGACCGGTCACCCGTCGCTAAGCAGGGGGCACTCGATACGCGGGGCTGGGGACCGGTCACCCGTCGCTAAGCAGGGAGCACTCGATACGCGGGGCTGGGGACCGGTCACCCGTCGCTAAGCAGGGAGCACTCGATACGCGGGGCTGGGTACCGGTCACCCGTCGCTAAGCAGGGGGCACTCGATACGCGGGGCTGGGGACCGGTCACCCGTCGCTAAGCAGGGGGCACTCGATACGCGGGGCTGGGGACCGGTCACCCGTCGCTAAGCAGGGAGCACTCGATACGCGGGGCTGGGGACCGGTCACCCGTCGCTAAGCAGGGGGCACTCGATACGTGGGGCTGGGTACCGGTCACCCGTCGCTAAGCAGGGGGCACTCGATACGCGGGGCTGGGGACCGGTCCCCCGTCGCTAAGCAGGGGGCACTCGATACGCGGGGCTGGGTACCGGTCACCCGTCGCTAAGCAGGGAGCACTCGATACGCGGGGCTGGGTACCGGTCACCCGTCGCTAAGCAGGAGGCACTCGATACGCGGGGCTGGGTACCGGTCACCCGTCTCTAAGCAGGGGGCACTCGATACGCGGGGCTGGGTACCGGTCACCCGTCGCTAAGCAGGGAGCACTCGATACGCGGGGCTGGGTACCGGTCACCCGTCGCTAAGCAGGGGGCACTCGATACGCGGGGCTGGGTACCGGTCACCCGTCGCTAAGCATGGGGCACTCGATACGCGGGGCTGGGTACCGGTCACCCGTCGCTAAACAGGGGGCACTCGATACGCGGGGCTGGGGACCGGTCACCCGTCGCTAAGCAGGGGGCACTCGATACGCGGGGCTGGGTACCGGTCACCCGTCGCTAAGCAGGGGGCACTCGATACGCGGGGCTGGGGACCGGTCACCCGTCGCTAAGCAGGGGGCACTCGATACGCGGGGCTGGGGACCGGTCACCCGTCGCTAAGCAGGGGGCACTCGATACGCGGGGCTGGGGACCGGTCACCCGTCGCTAAGCAGGGGGCACTCGATACGCGGGGCTGGGGACCGGTCACCCGTCGCTAAGCAGGGGGCACTCGATACGCGGGGCTGGGGACCGGTCACCCGTCGCTAAGCAGGGGGCACTCGATACGCGGGGCTGGGTACCGGTCACCCGTCGCTAAGCAGGGAGCACTCGATACGCGGGGCTGGGGACCGGTCACCCGTCGCTAAGCAGGGGGCACTCGATACGCGGGGCTGGGGACCGGTCACCCGTCGCTAAGCAGGGGGCACTCGATACGCGGGGCTGGGGACCGGTCACCCGTCGCTAAGCAGGGGGCACTCGATACGCGGGGCTGGGGACCGGTCACCCGTCGCTAAGCAGGGAGCACTCGATACGCGGGGCTGGGGACCGGTCCCCCGTCGCTAAGCAGGGGGCACTCGATACGCGGGGCTGGGTACCGGTCCCCCGTCGCTAAGCAGGGGGCACTCGATACGCGGGGCTGGGGACCGGTCACCCGTCGCTAAGCAGGGGGCACTCGATACGCGGGGCTGGGGACCGGTCACCCGTCGCTAAGCAGGGGGCACTCGATACGCGGGGCTGGGGACCGGTCACCCGTCGCTAAGCAGGGGGCACTCGATACGCGGGGCTGGGGACCGGTCACCCGTCGCTAAGCAGGGGGCACTCGATACGCGGGGCTGGGTACCGGTCACCCGTCGCTAAGCAGGGGGCACTCGATACGCGGGGCTGGGTACCGGTCACCCGTCGCTAAGCAGGGGGCACTCGATACGCGGGGCTGGGGACCGGTCACCCGTCGCTAAGCAGGGGGCACTCGATACGCGGGGCTGGGGACCGGTCACCCGTCGCTAAGCAGGGGGCACTCGATACGCGGGGCTGGGGACCGGTCACCCGTCGCTAAGCAGGGGGCACTCGATACGCGGGGCTGGGTACCGGTCACCCGTCGCTAAGCAGGGGGCACTCGATACGCGGGGCTGGGGACCGGTCACCCGTCGCTAAGCAGGGGGCACTCGATACGCGGGGCTGGGGACCGGTCACCCGTCGCTAAGCAGGGGGCACTCGATACGCGGGGCTGGGGACCGGTCACCCGTCGCTAAGCAGGGGGCACTCGATACGCGGGGCTGGGGACCGGTCACCCGTCGCTAAGCAGGGGGCACTCGATACGCGGGGCTGGGTACCGGTCACCCGTCGCTAAGCAGGGGGCACTCGATACGCGGGGCTGGGTACCGGTCACCCGTCGCTAAGCAGGGAGCACTCGATACGCGGGGCTGGGTACCGGTCACCCGTCGCTAAGCAGGGGGCACTCGATACGCGGGGCTGGGGACCGGTCACCCGTCGCTAAGCAGGGGGCACTCGATACGCGGGGCTGGGTACCGGTCACCCGTCGCTAAGCAGGGGGCACTCGATACGCGGGGCTGGGTACCGGTCACCCGTCGCTAAGCAGGGGGCACTCGATACGCGGGGCTGGGGACCGGTCACCCGTCGCTAAGCAGGGGCACTCGATACGCGGGGCTGGGTACCGGTCACCCGTCGCTAAGCAGGGGGCACTCGATACGCGGGGCTGGGTACCGGTCACCCGTCGCTAAGCAGGGGGCACTCGATACGCGGGGCTGGGTACCGGTCACCCGTCGCTAAGCAGGGGGCACTCGATACGCGGGGCTGGGGACCGGTCACCCGTCGCTAAGCAGGGGGCACTCGATACGCGGGGCTGGGTACCGGTCCCCCGTCGCTAAGCAGGGGGCACTCGATACGCGGGGCTGGGTACCGGTCCCCCGTCGCTAAGCAGGGGGCACTCGATACGCGGGGCTGGGTACCGGTCACCCGTCGCTAAGCAGGGGGCACTCGATACGCGGGGCTGGGGACCGGTCACCCGTCGCTAAGCAGGGGGCACTCGATACGCGGGGCTGGGGACCGGTCACCCGTCGCTAAGCAGGGGGCACTCGATACGCGGGGCTGGGTACCGGTCCCCCGTCGCTAAGCAGGGGGCACTCGATACGCGGGGCTGGGTACCGGTCACCCGTCGCTAAGCAGGGGGCACTCGATACGCGGGGCTGGGGACCGGTCACCCGTCGCTAAGCAGGGGGCACTCGATACGCGGTGCTGGGTACCGGTCCCCCGTCGCTAAGCAGGGGGCACTCGATACGCGGTGCTGGGTACCGGTCACCCGTCGCTAAGCAGGGGGCACTCGATACGCGGGGCTGGGTACCGGTCACCCGTCGCTAAGCAGGGGGCACTCGATACGCGGGGCTGGGTACCGGTCCCCCGTCGCTAAGCAGGGGGCACTCGATACGCGGGGCTGGGTACCGGTCACCCGTCGCTAAGCAGGGAGCACTCGATACGCGGGGCTGGGTACCGGTCCCCTGTCTCTAAGCAGGGAGCATGCCCAGGTTATCAGCAAAAATGGCAGGCAAGCAACTTGGTGTCACCTGCTTAGTTTATAACCGTACTTGGTGTCACCTGCTTAGTTTATAACCGCGCTCTCCGCTCCAGTCTCCAAGCCAGTCATGAAGCCATCCGTTAGAGCCCTGCACCTGCAGCAGAGCCTTGCGACTGAGTACAGTCTTGGCCAAACTACTGGCCAGTTGTGCCCCCACGTTATAGTCAGCTCCTGTGGCACATTTCCCTAATTTGTGTATGAAAATGTTGTGTGGGACTGTGCCAAAAGCCTTCCTAAAAATCAAGATCTAACACACCTGCAGCTTGCCTGCTTCCCCTCCCCCCCTTCCCAGCCAGGAGCCAGGAACCCTGACACATGAAATGTAGGTTGGTTTTACCTGATTTGCTCTCACCAAGTCTATGTTAACTGACTTGGTTCTGACGTATAACCCTATTGCTCTCTGCTTGCTTATACACTGAGGCTGTGTCTACATTGGCATGATCTTGCGCGCTTTTGCGCAAAAACATGCTGCCTGTCTACACTGGCGGGGAGTTCTTGCACAAGAACACTGACGTTCTAATGTGTGAAATCAGTGCCTCTTGCGCATGAACTATGATGCTCCCGCTCAGGAATAAGCCCTCTTTTGCACAACTGTTCTTGCGCAAGAGGCCAGTGTAGAGAGGCAACATGAATTTCTTGCGCAAGAAAGCCCTATGGTTAAAATGGCCATCGGAGCTTTCTTGCGCAAGAGAGCATCTACACTGGCACGGATGCATCTGTGCAGAAGCGCATCTCTTGTGCAAAAGCACATGCCAGTGTAGACACTCTCTTGCGCAAATACTTGAATGCAAAAATTTTTGCGTGAAAAGTATTTGCGCAAAATCTTGCCAGTGTAGACGTAGCCTGATAGTTTAAAACTTCCTTCCGGTGTCTTTAAAAGTATTGAAGTGAGGCTGACCAGCGTCAGGACTTCTCTGAGATCCTCTTTGTTCCCCTTTTCAAAGACGTGCGCTGTGTTTCCTTTTCCAGTCCTCTGGAAAACTCTGATCTACTTCACCTATATTAATTCATCCCCCGCAGTAAATGATTTGAGCCTCTTTAAATAGCTCCACTGATTGAAGCTACTGTAATAAAAACAAGCTAGCTCTGGGCTGTGGGGACGCCTGAGACGACTGTCCCCTTCTCCAGGACTCTGAGGGACAGGGCTGTGTCTGGAGAAGAGGTGGTGCATGGCGAGGGAGGCGTTGCTTCCTCTGAATGGCCACAGGAGGGCTCTGGCGCACACCAGCCATCCAGGCACTGTTCAGTAATGGAAGGGTATTTGACCCAAGTGCCTGGTTATTAGGCTATGTTCCTACAAGCTATTACATGGCTGCAGGCTGCAGGCTTGGATCCCCTGTGGCCAGTGTGTTGCTTCCCCCACCTTGCTGCGTGCATAGATTCACAGTGGAATAAGTCCAGGCAGCAGTCGAGGGCGTCCTTACCACCTACCGTGAGTGTAGGTAACGGCCCGGGCAAAGCCTGCCTGATGGGAGGCCTGTTACTGGCAGCATTCGTGCTGCCTCAGTCCTTTGGATGAAACAGGGCGTGGCCTTTGCCTGTATTTCTCCTTAGTTCAGCCAGACTTCACCAGCAGGCCAAATCAGCAATGCCCCATGTCAGCCAGTGAGTAGTCCCTGCAGCCACCCAGGGGATTCCAGTCCTGCCCAGCTGATTAGCAGAGCACCCACAGCTGGCAGCCTGTGGTTCTACTGGTGGTGCACATGCCAAGGTGCATAAAACAAAATTTATTCCACAACTGTATGAAGGGGGAAAAAAAGAGGCAACATTGGTGAGCAGTGCTGTTCTCTGCACTCTGGAGCGCATGGCAGGGGCCCAGTTGCTGTGGTGGAAGGCATTCTCCAGTTAGGGCTCACGTTGCCAGTAACTGGCTGGGCACAGGGTCTCCTGCTGACCTTCCAGCCATGCCCTGGCAGGTCCGACAAGGCACTAAGTTGCCATCCCAAGGAACTGTGTGTCTTGCCTTGCAGGCCCCTGGTGACCTTTGACCTTTTAGGAGCTGATCACCTGGTGCTGGGCAGGCTGGCGCACACTCTGGCAGCCCTGATGCACTTCGCTGTGCGCTCTGTGGTAAGGCCCATAACGCAGCACTTGCCCTCTGGGGGAGCCCTGAGATGGCCTCTGAGGCGCCACTGGCCGTGGTGCCTGTTGCAGCCATTGGGGACTGGCCTTGGGGGAGGAGTGTCGCCAGCCCAGGGAGCAGTTGGCAGATGCTGGGGGCGGGCTGGTCGGGGAACAGGGCTGAGAGCGAGGAACCCAGCAGTCCCTTGGGCGTGTATCTCTTCGGCCTGTTTCCTCAGCTGCACAATGGGGTTAAGCCCCACCGTCCTGCTTCCCACTCGGGCTGTGCGAGGTTAACCAGCTGCAGCAGCTCCCCACCTGCCACAGGCAGAGGCTGCTCCGGCAGAGGCTGGGGGAGTTGGGCTGGAGTGGTCCCCAGCCTGGATCCTGCTTTGCTGGGCAGCCAAATGTTTAACCAGTAACTGATTTTTCCAGCCCTACTTCCCACAAGGGCCCGAAGGCAGGAATCCCCAGTTTGTGTGATGCTTTAAGAGGCAGTGGGTTCCCCAGAGGGCCACCGAGGTCTTTTACCCATTGCGTGTGGTCCCAGCCATGCCCAAGTCCACATCCCTTTGGGTCAGTGTGGGAAAAGCTACCTCGTCACTGTGTTCTCCTCACTCATGTCCCGCAGGCAGCCACTGCCATGGGAAAGGCTCTGCTGGAGTTCGTCTGGGCCCTGCGCTTCCACACGGACGCGTGAGTTGTGTGTGTGGGGGCTGGCTTGCTGAGGGGAGGATGAGGGCCAGGTGCTCTTACCGGGACGTGTCTCTCTCTGGCACAGCATTACCTGACGGAGCCTGTGTGGGTGACTTCATGCACAATTCTCTGCTTAGCTCTGGCCCCTTCCTGGGGTGAAAGTACGTCCAGGTGTTGTCCTGGCTGAGATCCACGAAGTAGCTTCACCATGGAAGAGTTTCCCAGGGGCGCAGAGTAACTCAGGGTCTTGAACCCATCTCGTAACCCCCAGCCTCTTCTGGCCCAGGGAGCAAGAGACTGGCTCCCGTTCTATTGGGTGGAAGCATGGAGCTGAGCAGGGGGACCCGGTCAGCTGACTCTGGTTATATCCCTGCTCGCTTGGAGGCAGTGACACAGCGCAGCTAATATGGTCTGTAGCTGAAGGGCAGAGAAGGAAGCTGCAGCCTCTCACGGGGTCGTTGCTTCTTCACCAGGTACGTGCGTCAGGGCCTCCTGTCTGCAGTTTCCTCCACCCTGCTGAGTGTCCCTAGTGAGCGCCTGCTGGAGGACATGACAGACGAGTTCCTGGAGACCCAGTCCTGGCTGGCAGGTACGGGGGAGGGTGTAATGTCTCTAGGGCGGAAGGGGGTTTGCTGCTGATGTGCATGCTGCACCTAGGTTAAGAAGGAGCTAGATTATCAGTCCAGTCTGTGCTGCAGAGGCATCCAGACGCTCAGCCCAAGGCCAAACATGGCCCATAGGCTGCTGTCATCCCCGTGGCTTCCCTTGGCAATATGACTCCCAGAGACTACAGGTCCTAGCAGGCCAGACCCTCTGCCCCTCCTGGAAAGCAAGGTTTGCACAACCAGGAACATGGGGTGCCTCCTCCTGTCCCTGTTTCCATGGTGCTGAGGCTGAGCCGCAGGGCCTGGCCCCTGCCCAGGGTTCTGAGGGCTACGGAGCAGACCTGGGGTTGACGGAAGCGAGCGCCTGTCGGAGCGCGGGGGCTGCATGGCCTGGGAGGGGCCATGCTGGAAACTTGCGCGAGGCAGTGGGCCTGTGCGCTCGCGGCCTTGGGCCAGGTTTGGACGGTTTCTGTGCTAATCCCGCCCTCGCTGTTCTTCGGCCCTCTCTGGTTTCCTTCACCATCCTGACGTTTCAAAACCTGGCTTCCCATGGGGGCTGGGCAGGAAGTGACACCGACACAGCCGGTCTCTGATCCCTGCGGGTTCTATAGCTCTGTGCCCTTAAAGGGAGAGAGAAGCCACCTGGGCCATGTGACATGGTGCGTGCTCAGGAATCTGCCTCCCTCCCGAGGGGTCTTTCCAGGATGTTGTAAAGGCCTGTCCGAGGCTCAGTACAGGGAGCATCGTGGTCTGGGTGCTGTAGCCTTTCTTGGCAGGACGGGGATAGTAGCCTCTCCGTTTCATGTCTGCAGCCAATCGCGGGGCTGTCTCGTGCGGTGCTAGGAAGCTAGCGTGTTGGTGGCGCTGCAGACAGCACGGTGACGAGGGCAGGATCAAAGAGCATAGTAGCAGCAGCAGATTGAGCACCCAAGTCTGCACAGCCCTCCCATTCAGATTCCATCCCAGAGAGAACTGGCATGTGCAGCCAGTGGCTCCGTCGGGTACTGCAGAAGTCCCCTGCCCTCTGCCGGGGAGCACCTGTTTGCAAATGCTGCCTTGCTGGCCGCCCTGAAAGGGAGGGGCTGCCCTGGGCTGGAGGAGGCGCAGACTTCTGAAAAGCGCCCGCTGCAGAGCGAACGTTCTAAGCAGCACTTAATGGGCCACTCCCTTGGGTGCTGTGCCTGGCCTTCAACTTCAGTTTCAGCATCATCTCGGACAGATACGAGCCCTTCTTTGGCTCAGCTGCAGAGGCCTGGGAGGGAATCCCCTTCACCCACCTGAGGCCTGGAGCAGTTTGCAGGGCACGTTTGTCTTCTCATGTCAGGACTTCAGTGAGCTGCAGCATCGTGCTCCTGGCTGTGGCCCTACCCGCTTGCAGCATAGTTAGCTCAAGCTCCATGCTCTGGCATCTCCAGCTTCAGAGCACCGGGGCTGTACACTCCTCTGGCTGCTTCCCCCACAGAGAGTTGGGAAACCCCAGCCTGAAGCTCTCCCTGAGTTTATAAATAACCCTTCTCCATCCGTGTGAGTCATGTGCTTAGGCCGCCAGTCCTGGACTCTGAGCACACTGCTTGTGCGTACAGGATATCCTCACACAGGCTCTCTGCTCTTCCAGGGTCCCTCCTGCTCCAACATCCTGAGTTTTTACTTTGAGCCCATTACAGGCTTCTGAAAGAACCGTTTCATGGTGTTCATAGAATCCTAGGGCTGGAGCTCATCAAGTCCAGCCCCTGCCCAAAGCTAAACCATCCTAGCCAGGACTGTAGAACCCTCTAGGGATGACAATTCTACCACCTCCCTAGTACCAGTGCTGCACCACGGTCCTACCGTCTAGCCAACCTTGACCTCCCCCATGACCGCTTGAGACCATTGCTCCTCGTTCGGCCAATTGGCGAGTGCCGTGGTGCGCACAGCTCACGGTGCTTTCTGATGGCTTGGACTTGTCCAACACAATACTCGGGCTACTTCTAGTCTCCACTACACCCATTTGTGCATGTGATGGTGTGATCTGTTGGTGACTGTGCTAATATATATGCGCACACAAGATTTAGAAGCTGCCTTAAAACCTGACCCTTTCCCTGCTGTCAGGTTCCCAAGTCCCTTCCGTCCCTACCCCCATGGCAGTCATGTTGGAACTAACATTCGAAGCACTAGCGTGAAAGCACTAGGTAGAATCTCTGCGAGAGCAAGCAATGCGGGCTGACATCTGTGCTTGATCTAAGCAAGCCGAGCATAGATGTTTGCCAAGCGGTGCGTCTCTGCTGGGCCTAGCTCTGGGCAGTGCCAGAAGGGCTGCATGCTCGCCCAGCGGCTTAGTTTCCTGTCACAGTTCCTGGATTTCAGCAGGTCAGGAAACCACTGTAAAAAGCATCTGTGTCTTCCTCCCACTGTCAGCTAACGGCATCGTCCTCTTTTGCAGATGTAGCTGAGAAGGACCCGGATGGGGACTGCAGGAGGCTGGCCTGCCACAATCTGCTGCTAATGGAGAACCTGTTAAAGAAACTCTGATGTGGTGGGGGAATAGAAAAGAGCTGCCCTTTGCCTTGCATGCCAGCTGCATGGTCACTAATGCCAGGGCTGGCGCCGGGAGAGAGGGGTAAGGAGCAAAAGCCAGGGAGCCAACCTGCCCTCTTACCTCTAATGGGGGCGATCCGGTACCATGCGGGGGAAGTGGCCTAGTGCTGTTGTCCTCTACACCTCCCCCTCTCCTGTACACTCTGGCCCAGCTCTTCGTAGCCTTGGCAGATGTGTGTTCAGCTACAAATATCACCAAGGCTTCCCATCAGAGCCTCTCCAGGAAAACAGGAGGAGATGGGGCCCCTGTAGGGAAGCAGCTGGCATGGGGCTCCTGGTGCCGGGAGTGGTGCTCGTTACAAGGGCCCTTTTCAGCAAGTGGGAATAGGCTGAATGTGGTGGGAAGCTGGGCACGCCCAGGCCCCTGAGCCCTGCACGAGCTGCAGTCTGGCAGCAAACCTGGTGCTGGGATGTCCTGTTCTTACCAGGGGACTGCACTGAGTTACACCTGAATGCTGTTCCAACCCGCTCCGTAAGTGTGACACTTCACTCTCTGACCCTCCCCTTCAGCACCGGCAGCGTGGAAGGGGCGAGGTGGCTGCTGGAAACCTTGTTTCTCTTCTGGGGATAACAGCAGCATGGCCACAAAAGGCCCAAGTGACAGGCTATGTCTACACGGGTGGGTTCTTGTGCAAGAACAGCTGCCCGCCTGCTCTTGTGCAAGATTTACAGTAAAGCATGGTAGGAGAGGGCTTCTTGTGCAAGACTGTGTAAAGCTCTCTTGGGCAAGAGGGCAGTGTAGACGCCCGGCAGGGGTTTCTTGCACAAGAAAGCCCTATGGCTAAAATGGCCATCCGAGCTTTTTTGCACCAGAGAGCATCCACACTGCCACGGATGCTCTTGCGCAAAAGCACGCGGCTGTGTGGACGTTACCTTGTGCAAGAGTTCTTGCAGAAAAACCCTTGCGCACTGAGTTCTTATGCAAGACCCCGCCAGTGTAGACATAGCCCCACAGTTAAGTGCCAAACCGGTTTTATGGTGTTGCCAGGTGAGCTCTCGCCCACCAGCATGACACGGCTGCCAGAAGCACAGCCTGGGCTCTAGCTCAGGAGCTGTCGGGGGGAGAGTCTGACGCTGTTAGCCCCGCGTCGTGCTGCGTAGCAACGCTCACACCACTCCACAGGCAGGGAATTCACCGCCTCCTTTTAGAACAAAGCCTGGTACGAATGGGTCTGACACTTCACGAGGAAGATTTTTTCCCCAGGTAAAATCAAGCCAAGGTCTTGAACATTATCCTCTTTTAAGCCAGGGTTTGGTTTCAGTGACCGGCTTCAAACGCCAGCCTGGGCGGTGGCAAAATTTTCTTTCATGATTGCAAGCACTGCGGCGGGGGAGACTTTGCTAAATGAAACAAGATCTAGCAGGCTGGGTGATCAGGGCTGAGTTAGCCGTCCGCAGGACACGATTTGACTGCTGACAAGGCCCAGTCACTCATGCTGCTGGCCCCAGTGTCTCATAAAATGGTTGCAAAGCCCTTGTGCTCTTGAGTTTTGACAGCTTGTCCTTGACTAGACCTGGGGCCCTGGCATATCAGTGCAAAATGTCTTAACCACACTGCTTCCCTTAGACATAGATGGGCTCAATTCAGCAGTCACGGTGCTGCTGCTCCTGTGCTTATGGCATCAGGTATATCTGCTGCCTTACTGACACTCAGACATTCCTTTTTTCCTTAATTTATTGAAATATTAAAAATAATGTAACCCTGGACATTACAGAGTCAGAGCCGTGGTCTGGGACTCAGCCTGTCCTGCTCGGAACTGGTGCTCCAGCAGATGGTGTGAACCGTGCAGGCTGCAGCATCAGGCAGTGCACTGCAGCCGTGTCTGACTGAGCTCTACACAAGACTAGACCAGCAGCTGGCTGCTGTAGCAATGGCAAGACTTCCTCACAGCCTCCCATGAATGGTGCCAGCTTATGCAGAAAGCCCTCAAGGACCATCCACTTCATCAGCCACGTCCTCCTCCACCTCCTTGTCTTCCATACTGTTGTGGCGAATGCGTTCTGGGCCAGGGTTCCGGTTCAAGGGGATGCCCAGCCCTCTGTGCACTGCTTCAATGGTCCCTTGATTGACGTAGTAGGTCAGGTTTACACATGGAATTCTTTTCCGCATCTCCTCCAAGTATCTATAGGCCTGCGGGCAAGAGACGCGCTCTTGTCAGACATGGAATGGGTTCTTGTTAGTCACACAGCACAGCAGAACTGTGACGCTTGGCCCTCCAGCCTGGCCAGGGCGGGGCTTGCTCACAACTGCACCTCACCTACCCGCCGCTTGCCCAATAGTGGTATTAGCACAGCGGGGCTGCGTCTGGCCTGGCAGGATTTTCCGGAAATGCTTTTAACGGAAAAGTTTTCTGTTAAAAGCATTTTTGGAACAGAGCGTCTAGATTGGCAGGGACGCGTTTGTGCAAAAGCACTTTTTGTGGAAAAGTGCCCGTGTCAATCTAGACGTGCTTTTCCGCAAAAAAGCCCCGATCGCCATTTTTGTGATCGGGGCTTTTTTGCGGAAAAGCACGTCTAGATTGACACGGGCACTTTTGCACAAAAGGACTTTTGCCCGAACGGGAGCAGCACAGTATTTCCGCAAGAACACTGACAATCTTACAAGAGATGGTCAGTGCTTTTGTGGAAATTCAAGCGGCCAGTGTAGACCCTAGACACAGCCAAGGTGTTGCTGTCACATTTCAGGCATCACACTGAAATGGTCACCTTGTTAGGAGGCCTGTGAGCTGAGACTAGCACAATGAGGAGTCCTGTGGCATATGCTTCCATAGGCAAAAACCCACTTTGTCAGTCAGCGCTGGGCTAGGCTCAGCAACGTGGTCCGCCCTGGCAAACCATCATTCCCCAGCTAAGAACGTAACAGCCACACTGGCGTCCTGTCTTCTGACCGTGGCCATGCCGGGTGTGAACAGACCAGCCCAGCCGTGATTCCTCTCTGTCAGCCGGGAGCTGAGACACTGTCCATGCAGCCCTCGTGAAGACAGCACAGAGCAGGAGAGCACCATGCACTGCACCTGGCAGGTCCAGACCAGCAGGTTTCTTGCTGGCCAAGGCCTGTAACCCTGAGCCATTCCGCATTGTGCTGTTGGGCACGTCCTGCTCTGCCCAAGTGTCTCAGCACTCCCGCTAGCTACAAGTTAATGAATTCCCATTTTTTCTGGGCCGGCCCGGTGGCTGCCAGAGGCACCAAGCAACTGCAGAGAAATGACCTGCTGCTGCTCCCTCTATTCATGGCAATGAGTATGCTTACCCCAGGAGTCACCTCTGTGACTTTCTCTCCAAGTCCTATAAAGAAAAACTCTCCCACCACCGATTAAAACTGGATTCTGGCTTGCTCCTTGTGCAGTTCCCTACACTAGGATCAAAGCTGAAAGCCCCACACAGTGTTTGGCAGTGATACCGCAGCTCTTACAGGGCAAAGGCCAACAGAAACACTCCCGGGGAGCTCTGCTATGGCACATCTACACCTGTGAAAGGCTGAGAGCAGCCACCCCTAGGGATGCAAACATTTAGACTAAGCTCCTTAGGGCTCCTTTGTCCTTACGTATTGAACAGCACCACGACCATGGATGATGCGCAAAGACCAACTTACCATGTGGAATTCCTCCACCCGTAAGTAATGTTCAACCAGAAAACCCAAGACATCGCCTAAGCGGATGGTATTATCAAGGTCTGGCTCGTCTAGGAGAAGCTCACACTGCTTGATTCCTTCGTTAGGGTCCTCAGGGTAAACTCTAGTGAGAGAACAGGTTGAAAGTGTCAACGGCTCATGCAGGAGGGAGGCGCATTCTCCTTTACTGCATCTGGCTGTTAGCTGAACCACTTGGAGACCCCAAAGCCTCCCTTCTGTAAGATGGCCACCCTCATAGTATCTCAGCTCCAAGTAGGGGGATAGGGATAGGGCACTCATCTCAAGGCTACCTTCACCTTTTACTCAAAAGTTAAGGTGCTTTCAGAAGTGTTGCCTGCATAGGACAGTGCTGCTGCTTCCCTCAGCTACAGGCTGTGTCTAGACTGCATCCCTTTTCCGGAAAAGGGATGCAAATTTGACATATCGCAATTGCAATTGAAGCGGGGATTTAAATCTCCCCTGCTTCATTAGCATAAAAATGGCTGCCGCTTTTTTCCGGCTCGGAGCTTTGCCAGAAAAAAGCGCCAGTCTAGACGCGGATCTTTTGGAAAATAAAGCCTTTTCCTAAAGGGATAAGGGATCTTTTGGAAAAGGCTTTATTTTCCGAAAGATCCGCGTCTAGACTGGCACTTTTTTCCAGCAAAGCTCCGAGCTGGAAAAAAGCGGCAGCCATTTTTATGCTAATGAAGTGGGGGAGATTTAAATCCCTGCTTCATTTGCAATTGCGATATGTCTAATTGGCATCCCTTTTCTGGAAAAGGGATGCAGTATAGACACAGCCACGGTGTATCCACATCCATTCTGTGTGCTCTGAGCACTGCAAATCACCTGCGAGCCTGGATGAATCGCTTGACCAAAGCCATCTTGCTTTGTAAAAGTGCCAGTTTGCTCTCCTGCTCTACTGGGCTTCTCATCTTTGCCTTTGACAGGCACTTGTATGCCTCAGTCAGGGCTCCCTGTGCTTTCTCATAGTTCTGGTACTCGTCGATCTCCACCTATTGAAAAAAGACAAATAAGATTTGTGTCCTGTTGCCAGCGTTCACCAACCCAACTCCTCGAAGAATGGACAGGACATACCTGAGCACAGGCATCATAAAAGCCAGCTAAGAGGTCGAGGGCCTTTCCTTTGGTATAGAAGCTAATGATGTTCTTCATAATCTCTGGGTCCTTTCGCCAGTCCAGTGACTGTAGGTAGTTGGCTGCCATGATATAAATCTCCCTCTGTCTGGAGACACCAGCAAAGAACACTATTTTCTCAGTGTCTCCAGACTTCAACAATGCTCTCATTGCCTGCAGACAGGTGGGAAGAAGTATTACTGTTAGCAACACAGAAACATGAGGAAGCAAGCAACGAGGCAGTGCTGGGTAGGCAATCCTGGATCCCCTGTCTGCAAACTAAGGCACAATTCCACTGCTGCTGCCGAAACACTCCCACAGCAGAATCCACGGGCTGAAGCCAGTCATCTGAGCACTTCTGTCCTGACCTGGGAGGGAAAGTAGGGAGCTCCCATGCTGACAGCAAACCCTGTGGAAGAGGGATCCCAGGCAACTTGGGGGAGGGGAGAAACAGCAGCAAATATTTAGCAAGAGTATTTTTGCCTTAAACCAACTCATGGCATCGCCTTTGCACTTGCTTTGGGGCTCCAAGGGGTTCAGATGTTAATACTGCAGCTTCGCCCCACCTGTGTAGACTCACCTTCAGCTTGTTTCCTGCTTGAGTGTATTTTTTGGTTGCCATGTGGTAGTTGCCTTGCCGCATGCAGCAGTCGGCAATCTGTTCCAGCAGCTCTTTTCTAGCCTCTTCGGAGAGCACCTCTGAGTCCTTGGAGACAGTCATCTTCTCAGCCATCTCCTCTGTGATGGTTAGGTTCTGGTTCAGGCAATGCTGCAGGGCTTCGTGGTACTGGTGAAGGAGGAGAGAACCATGGATTGCTGCTGCCTGAAGGACCCCAGCCACACGTAGCTTGCTAGGAGCAGAGTCTCTACGCATGCTACAACTTTTGAGCTTTTGTCCAACCGTGTGAATGGTGCAGCTGAACCAAGTGACAGGACTCAGCCCAGCTGTGCTGCAGAATCTTAACTCCCACGCTGGCCCTGAGCCAAGCCCCGCAGTTGAAGATCCTGAGCTTTGAGGGGACTGACCCTGAATGTGGCTCCAGACAGGGCTGGGCCAAAACCTGCATCCAGGAATTCTGAGGAATTCAAAATCCCGATAAGAATTCTGCAGCTGGGGCTTCGCTGCAGTGTGGTGAGGGTACAGGGTGCAACCCAGCTCCCTCTGAGCTCGGCACTGCTACGGTCCCATGCTGCTGAATTCTCAGGAACAAGGCAAAGGCTTTACCTTTTTGGCTGCTAGCAGCAATTCCACAGCCTTCTCGTGCTGGGCATGTTCCATGAAGAAGTCAGAGCAGCGTGCCAGCAGGGCCGGGTCTGACTTCTCATCCAGGTCCTCGGCAATCAGCTGCAGGGCCCCAAATTGCTGTGTGGCAAAAGCCAGTTCTAGTGCTTTGGAAAAGTGTCCTGCCTGCAAAACCAGGAACAGCCCTTAAGATTTTCCCTCTCCTGTACAGGCTCTATGTAGGGTCCCAGGCAAGAAGCTATTAGGAAAGAGTCATCAGGTTTCTGCAGCAGAGACCTGGCAGAATCAGCAGCTGCTAAGCCTCCATCCTTCTCTGTATGAAGTGTCCATTGGTTACGAAGGCCAGTGGACCTAAGCCGACGTGCACGTACTAAGCCCTTCCCAGGTACCGCAACCTTACATGCCTGCCATTCTGCTGCAGTACTACTGGAGCACAAATGCAGGAAGTGGGGACTCACTAGCAGGTCAGAGACTGACAGGTTTCTCTCTATTCTGCCTCTAGTACAGCTCTGTGCAGAACTTGTCTTCGCAGCTCTGGCAGGCATAGAGGAAAGAAAACTGCACAGCTGAGTAGCAACCCTTATTAACTGATAAATAAAAAGCACTGATTGGCAGTGCTGGGAGTCCGACTATTTGTAGGAAAAGTGGGCTGATTTAGTGGCATTGGAAAAATGTGGCAGGAAGGTACAAGTCCAAAGAAGAGTTAAGTGCGGTAACAGCGGTTTCACCCGGCACGTCATCAGCCACAAATCTCTATAAAGCAAAACTTCTGAGCTTGAAATGTTAGGTAGAGAGTCCAGTTGGTTTGGGGCTGGCAGGCTTCCCTATCTGGCTCTGTGTGGCTCCCCTGAAGCAGGGACATGTGTCTGCTGCTCCCAAGCAGAAGAACAGTCACGGGATCTCTGTGCAGTATCCCCGCCTTGCCTGGAGCACTGGCTCTGCCGCTCCCATTGGCCAGGATCCATGGCCAATGGGAGCTGCAGGAGCAGTGCCTGTGGGCAAAGGCTGTGCACAGTCACCCAGCCATGCCGCCACGAAGGAGCAGCAGGGACATATCTCCACTTCTGGGGAGCCTCCTGAGCTGAGCCAGTGCCTCCAAAACCCTCCCATGCCCAGCTCTCCAGTCCCCCCGCTCCGCGGAGCATGCATCCCCAGCCAGAACGCTCACCTCCTCCCACGCCTAGTCCAGATGACTCTTAGCAGGATTATTTGATGCACCAACCCCCCATGGCTCCCCACCAAGGTTTCCCCTAAGATGCGTGGGGCGCGGCCCTGCAGCTGCTGAATGAGCCCTGCCCAGCCAGGGGCTCAGAGCTCTGCACACGGAGCTGCCTGGCTAGGGGAGGGGCTCTTCTCCCACAGCAGCAGCTCCAGAGGCCAGAGCAGCGAGCATCTCCCAGCCAGTGGGGACACAGCCCTTCCCTACTGACTGCTGGTTGCTCGCTCACTTTTCCCTAATTAACATAAAGGTACCCGTAGATTGTAGAAGTCGTTCTTGAGCTCTTCACACTGAGACGCCTCAGCTGGAGGGCGGCCTCCAGTTCTCGGCTCCACAGGGCAGGAAAGAAGTGGACAATTTGGAACATTCACAGCCACAAAAATGATGCAAGATGCAATGGGGTTAAATTGCAGCCAGGGAGGTCTGGGTTGGACCTACCCGTCCGAGAGGCTAAGCACTGGGCTAAACTGCCTAGGGAAGCTGTGGAAGCTCCATCACTAGCTGTTTCACAAGAGGCTGCACACCTGTCAGTCAGGGATGGGCTCGTTATGATGTGTCCAGTTCTGCCTTGATTACAGGGAACTGGCCTAGCTGGCCGCTTCACATTCCTTTCCATCTACACGTCTATGTGATGGGCACTGGCCAGGGGGCCCAGGACGGGATTAGCAAGGGGTGCTGTTCATCAGGACAGTGACCAGGCAGAATGGATGCAGCTCATTGGGTACCCACGGGTTTCCATTGAAAGCTTTATATTTTGCTGAATCAGTTACCTTGTGGTACAACATGACTGCTCTGTCCATTTGTTCCCCCTTCTCTTCATAATAGCAGGCTGCCTCTATCATGTCTTCTGGGGAACTCAGCAGAGCCAGGTTCATCAGCTGGTCATCCAGACTGTTCTCCTACTCAAAAGTAAAGAGCCAGCTTTACGCAAACACTCTTCTCTGTACTCACGTCCCACACAGCAGGCTCCATAGTGCAGCAACCACCTCCCTGTGGTTTTATACTGCCGCCCATGACCACCATCCATATCAAAGCTAAAGGAACAGCAAAGGCCTAGTGAACTGCATGGACTGGCTGCTCCTCCCTTTCGTGGGGCCACAGCCCTCTTGGGGCAGGACTTCTGCTTTGTGTGTTGTGGATCTGTTTATTTCAGGAGAGGTGTTGGGGGGATACGTGGGCTCAAAAGGGGCATCAGTATGTGATGTTGCATTAGAGACCCCTTTCCCAGGCATTGCCTGATGTACATGACCCGAGAGGTGCCCTTGGTGGTGAGCCCGTGGCATTCGTACCTTACACAAGCGGATGGCGTTGTTAAATGCCTGGGCCCTAGTGTAGAAGTGCACGGCCTGCTTGATTTCATCCTGGCTCTCGTACTGGCGAGCCAGGTGATAGGATGCCGCCCAGTTTCCTGTTTCGTTGGCTATTTCAGCAGCCTGCAAAGAAAGCCACACTTCACAGTCACACTCGATTCAACATAAGCACATGGATCTGGGCGCAGTAGGAAACAGGCTTCCTTACCTTCTGGATGTTGCCCTGAAAGCAGTAAATACGAACAAGGGAGAAATAATCCTGCGCTAACTCATAGTATCTGAGTGCAGATTCCATATCTGACTGGCTCTCCAGATACTGTGCCCACCACTTCCACAAGCTCCTAGAAAAGAAACCAAATAAATGAGGATGCTGCTGATTAATCATTGGCACACACTCCCAGGGAACGGGTGGGTTGTCTGTCTCTTGCAGTCTTCAAAGCAAGACTGGTTGCTATTCTGGAAGATGCGCTTTAATCAAACAAGTCATGGCGCTCAGTACAGGGCAAACTGGATGAAAGTCTCTGGCCTGTGTTACTCAGCTCTTTCCATCACAGCACCAGCAGCACTAGCGCTTCAACATGTATATGCGGTCCCTTCTAATGAACCAGATTCATAACCAAAGCAGGCAAATGAATACAATTCCAGCACTGCAGGGTACAATGAATTAGCAAAAATGTTCCCTACTCGCATGTTTCTTTATTGAAGTAACCTGGAAAATCTGAACACTTGGCAGGAAAGAGTTGAACCAGCAATCTCAAACCCGAAACTCCCACTCCTTCACACACTTCAGGGAAGGAAGGATGTAACAAGGCACTAACTTATCCTTCATCTTGTTGACATAGGTCTCCAAGGCTTGTAAATCTTCAGAGAACATCCTGGGCACCTCAAACCGATGTGTATCCGATCTCTCATAGCTGTGTGGGGGAAAGGGCACATTAGATGGCTATCTGTGCTCAACTCCTACATGAATCAGCTTTATTTTAGTTCTTTAGTCTCTACAATTAATACCAGTCATAGTTCTTTGTCCTTATAGAGTGCTTTTCATCAACTGCAGGAACAATGCTGACCCCTAAGTGCCAACAGGTAGCACCCCGCCAAATTCACAGCCGTGAAAAATCCATCCTGGACTGTGAAAGCTGCTCTTTTGTGTGCTTTTATGCTGCACTATACAGATTTCACAGGCAAAACCAGCATTTCTCAGATTCGGGGTCCTGACCCAAAAGGGAGTTGCAGGGGGTAGCACTTTTGCTCTGCTGTCAGAGCTGGGGCGTCAGAAAGGAGCTGCTGTTATCTGGGCACCCATCTCTGAAGGCCATACCATCCTTACTTCTGCGCTGCTGTTAGTGGCTGACCAGAGCTGGGCTCCCGGCTAGCAGCTGCTGTTCTCCAGCTGCCCACTTCTGAATGCAGCGCTGTCACAAGCAGCAGTGCAGAAGAGAGGGAGTACTGCAGCCTTCCTTGCAATGCTCTCCCACAATTCCTTTTTGTCTCAGGTCCCCTACAATTACAGCACCAGAACACTGCACATATAAAGAGCTGAAATCATGAAATGTACTATTTTAAAAAATCGTCTGACTGTAAAAGTGACCAAAATGAACGGTGAATTTGGTACGGTCCTGCCAATACGCCAAGGAAAAACACAGGACAAGGTGCTGCTCTGATAAGACCAAAGGTGTGGAAATCATTGAGCTAACAAGGGTACAGAAAAAAGTGTTTATTTGGGCCAAAGAGCTAACATACACATTGAAGCCTTCAAAACAAGCCAGCTGCCAGAAGTCTGAAGTGCTACAGAAGGGCAATAAAGTGCTTATGGCCAAGGCCACAAACACCTAGCACAGCTGTAGCAGAAATGCGTGGGAGGCTGTGCCAGAGGGTATTCAATACAGAGCTTGTCTCACCTCAGCCACAAGTCTTCATATTGCTGCTCATCTCCAGCGCAATTTCTCCCTCTACCTCCCAGTTGGAAGGTTGCTCCTTTAACTGTACTAACCCACCTATCTGCAACTCGCTCCTCTTTCCATTAACTGACTCCCGCCCTCTGCTCCCATCTCACCCACAAAACCCTGTTTTACTCCAGAGTGACCGACGTCGTAAGGGCGTCATGCATAAACTAAATATGTTCTAAAAAAACCCAACTCCCCCGCCAACTTTCCCAGCATCTTAGCAATCACTGAAGAGAATTCTGGGAGCCATGTAAGCATCAGGTTCACAACACGTGAGCCACAATTAATTCCCGAGGTTTCAGGTGGGTCAAGAATTCTCTAACAACAGAGCTGATGTGTACAACAGTGTGCAAAGGGGAAGGCTAGTACCGTGGTAAAAAACAGGGAGACAGAAAATCCAAGTTCTATTCATGACTCCACTACTTTCCATGTGACCTTGGGCAAGTAACTGACCCTCTGCTTCTCTTTTCCAATTGCCAGGTTTGTTTCAATAATGCTTTGAGATTGGAAGAGGGCAGAAAAGGAGAAAGTGATTATCTATTAGTAGCAAGCACCCCTCAGACATCCCTGCCCAAATGGCGTCTGCTGTCCGCAGGGGTGTGCTGAAGCTCTGGATTCTGTGTGTCCTGGAAGTAAGCGTGTCTAGGAAGCTGCTTACTAGCTGAGCGCCAGACTGCGCTCTGCAGTGGCCTCCAGGTGTTTGGCATAGTTGTAGTATGTGGTGCGGAGGTGAACCCGGTCATGCGTCTCAGCTACTTCCATGGCTTTTTGCCACTGGTCAGAAGCCTGGTAGAACTTGTTCAGGAGGTCATAGCGCTTGCAGTTCTTATACAGCCGCTCTGCATCTTCCTGCAAGAGTCAACAAACAACAGTGAATAATTACCGGGCTTTGAGAAGCACATTGCAGGGACTAAATCTAAGCAGTAATGCATGGTAGGTAGTGGACTTCTGAGCAATTAGTTACTCCAGACTAAGGATTGCACTGCATAATGCAAAGGGTTAAGACAGAAGGATTTTAACCTCCTAAATATATGTTGCTTGGAATAAAAGCATTGTGACTGAGAAACTGGATGTTTACAGGAAATTAAGGAACAGCACATAGACTCCAGCATTTACTGTGTGATATTAACCAGCAGCAGGAGAGACATAAGTAGCTAACGGTCATAAAATTCTGGTTGTGAAGCAACACTAAGCCATTTGATACAGGAGGTTATCAAATGGCTCACAGTGCGGCTACTTGCTGGCATAGCCATTCTGGGCGGGGCCCAGGGCGACTATTTGGCCCAGGTAAGGCACTTGGGGCAGCTTTGCCAAGTGTAGCTGTTTTCTCACCAACAAGGACACAGCACTTGGAGAACCCTGACACTCCGCAGAAGACAGTCTTAGACCATTACTAATGGATCATCCCACGGACTTCATGTAGAGCGAGAGCCTTAGGGTTTGGCCCAGGGTGTCACAAGCAAAGAAAACATTTAAAGCTGCTATTTTTAATCTCTGAGATGGACTCCCACTATGGCAAGTCTTTTCCTGCCCCACACAATTGCTTTCCAGCAGAGCTCGGTGTACAGTGGTGGGGACACATTGTGGCAAGACAGAAGGAACAACTTCTATCTCCTAGGGCTCATCTAGACTATGCTAGAGTGTGGAAACAGGATATGTAAATTCCATGGGAATTTGCATATCTTCTGATCTCACTTTTGAAAGCAGAGCGTTCAAAAGTGAAAGTAGTTTAGATGCGGCTTTTTCGGTGAATCCCCTTCCCCCCAGGTCAAAAAGCTGCTCTTCCTCAAAAAATGAGGTTTACGCGGCTTTTCGACAAGGGGGGGGGGGATTCGCCATAAAAGCCACAGCTAAACTACTTTCACTTTCGAAAGCTCCGCTTACAAAAGTGAGATCGGAAAAAGATTTGCAAATTCCCACAGAATTTGCATATCCTCTTTCGACACTCTAGTGTAGTCTAGATGAGCCCCTACTGATTCCCATTTATTTTCAGAGAAGAATAGACCCTAGAGATGGCAGAGGCCTGTTAGGTCCTATTCTAGACCCGCTCCTTGCTGATGTAGGATTGTTTCTCTAAGAACATTTGCCAGTGTTTTCCCACCCCCAGACTAATGTTCAACAAAGTGGCTTTCCCCCCCCTTCCACAGAGCTTAATAAATCTCACAGTCAGGAAGCTTTTTTCCAAATATCCAGTCTGTATTTTCCTAGTTCTATGCTTTCATATCAACTCTTCCACCTTATTTGGTCTTCATACCCTTCAAATAATTGTAGGTTATTAGCACATTCTGCTGTTCAGCACATTCTACATATATTTAGTTCTTGCCTCTTCTACATGAATCCATTTCAGGATCCTAACAGTCTGAGTTGCTTTTCTCTGAACTTCCTCCTATTCGTTCACATTTTTCGAGTAATGAGATATTTACATTTGGAAGCAATACTCCAGGTGCTGGTGCACTACAGGACTGTCTCTAGACTGGCAAGTTTTTCTGCAAAATCAGCTGCTTTTGCGGAAAAACTTGCCAGCTGTCTACACTGGCCGCTTGAATTTCCTCAAGAATACTGACGAGCTCATGTAAGAAATCAGTGCTTCTTGCGGAAATACTATGCTGCTCCCGTTCGGGCAAAAGTCCTTTTGCGCAAAAGGGCCAGTGTAGACAGCTCAGATTTGTTTTGCGCAAAAAAGTCCCGATCACGAAAATGGCGATCGGGGCTTTTTTGCGCAAAAGCGCGTCTAGATTGGCACGGGCGCTTTTCCACAAAAAGTGCTTTTGCGGAAAAGCGTCCATGCCAATCTAGACGCTCTTTTCCGCAATGCTTTTAACGGAAAACTTTTCCGTTAAAAGCATTTGCGGAAAATCATGCCAGTCTAGACGTAGCCCAGGTGTTTAGACAGACCATGACATCAAAGCTCCACAATGGGGTGCCTCTAAAAACCGCACCCCAAATCATGTCAGGTTTTGTTACTTGTGTCCCACTGCAATTTTGTATTTAATTTGTGGTTGCTGGACTCCATCAGCTATGCTGCTTTCCAGCTTTCTACTCCCCGCTGAGTGTGGCTTCTCCTAGATATATTAACGTTAGGGGTATAAAACATCATTTAAAATGTAACCATATAACTGCTAGTGGTTACACACTGTGGGCTCTGCAGTATAAAGCTTATAAAAGCCTGCAGCAAAGCCTCCCCAGGAGCAGGCCTGGCATCCCCTGCCGGCCCCGTTCCTGGGGAGCCCGTGTTTAACCTCAACGGGGGACAGCCCAGGCCCACCCCACTGGAGCAGCCCAGGGCCAGATTAAGACCTCTAGAGGTCCTAAGCACTGAAAAGATTATGGTGCCCCCACCATATGTAATTCAAAATGAAAACAATACTATACCCTAAGCACATGCTTAGTCTGCCCATTGGGTAATCCAGCCCTGGAGCAGCCCCATGCCCAAGGCGGGTGGGGGGCTACTCTAACTCCTACCGGTTAACCAGAACTGGGAAGCCTTACCTGTTAAGAGTGAGGCTTACCAGTTAACTGGTTAACCGATTAACCATTTACATCCCTAGTTAGCTTGTATTTTTTCTAAGCTATCTCTTCTTTTCATTTTCTACCCATGTTTTAAACTTCTCGGACCATTTATTATTTCTGCACCCTGACTGGCCCTCAATTTAGTATCGCCTGTGAATTTTATTAAAACGTTAGTCCTTGTAGCGATCATTAATGGAGACATTAAATAAGCTAACCTGGTACTAGTATGTGGCTGCTTATCATTACCCTCACTTTACAGTTCTCTGGATGGTTTTTAGTCCACATGACAACATGAATCTTAAAGCCACATTAGGTCCCAATTTTGCTGGAGTTTTTAAAATATAAAACCCAGTTACTTACCTCAGAACTGTTGTTCTTCGAGATGTGGTGTTCATGTCCATTCGAGTTAGGTGTGCATGCACTGTGTGCATGGATTCTGGAGCTTTTTCCCTTAGCAGTATCCGTAGGGCCAGCCAGGGAGCCCCCTGGAGTGGCACCGGTATATCGGCACATATATACCCCTGCTGGCCCTCCACCCCCTCAGTTCCTTCTTGTTGGAGTCATACGACGGGTGGAAGTTGGAATGGACACGAGCATCTCAAAGAACAACAGTTACGAGGTAAGTAACGATTTTCTGAGTGCTTGCTCATGTCCATTCCAATTAGGTGACTCCCTAGCAGTACCCTAGGAGGTGGGGTCAGAGCCTAACGTTACCTACATTGCAACTGACTGTAGCACAGCCCTCGCAACAGGCACATCTGCCCTGGCCTGCTGAGTAACTGTGTAGTGCTCAGAGGAGAGACGTATGGAGGAACACATGGTCACCCTACATATGTGAAGGATAGGCACCTGTGCTAGGTACACTGTGGACATGGCCTGTGCCCTTGTAGAGCGCTCTGTCTACCCGCTGTCACAGCGCTCCTTAATGCAGGCGATACTCTAGGAGGATAGGCACTGGGCCGAAACGGGTGAGCCCTTAATCCTCTTGGCTACTGAAATAGAGTTGTGGAGATTTACTGAACTCTCTCGTCCTCTCTATACAGAACACTACAGCCCTTCTAACATCCAGAGCCTGTTCCTTAGGTGAGGCATGAGGCTTTGGGAAGAAAACTGGCAAGCAGGTATCTTGTGACATATGAAAATCAGCGACCACCTTAGGGAGAAAAGCCAGATGGGGACACAGTCTGAGACCCTCCTTGCTGAGGTGATCGCAATCAAAAATGCCACCTTCCATGACAGGTGTCTCAAAGAGCAGGGGGCCAGTGGCTCAAAGGGTGCCTTCATGAGACCCATCAGGACTAGATTAAGATCCCAGGGTGGCACCAGGGGGCATATATAGGGAAACCGCTTGTCCACCCCTTTCATGAAGCATTTTACCATTGTATTGGCGAACATGGACCTGTGACTTCCCCAGGGTGAAAGGCTGCAATCGCTGCTAAATGCACCTTCAGGGAGGATGTAGCGAGGCCCTGGTGTCTAAGGTGTAGTAGATAACCCAAGATAAGGGGGATTGTGGGACTCATCGGGTCTAGCCCCCCTTTGCTCTGTCCACAAGGCAAAACCCCTCCACTTGGCTTCATACAGCGCCCTGGTAGAATGTTTTCTAGTCTCTAGCAGCACCTTCTGAACCTCCTGTGAGCTAACCCCGTCAACCACACAGGTTCCATGCTGCTAGGTGGAGGGCTGCCAGATTCATGTGGCACAGCCTCCCTTCTCCCAAATCCTGGGTGATCAAGTCTGGGACTAACGGCAGCATCACCAGGTCTTCCACCACCAAATCTAACAGTGTGATGAACCAGTGTTGGCAAGGCCACGCCAGCACCATCATGATGACGGCTGCCCCGAATCGCCTGATCCTGATGAGGGCCTCATGAATTAGTGGGAAGGGGGGAAATGCATACAGTTGCTCCCAGAGCCACTGGATATGTAATGCATCCCCTTGAGTCCCAAGACCCTGGCCCATGAATAATCAGTAACTCTGGCATTGGACATTCCTTCAGGTGGCAAACAGGTCCAGACGGGGCTAACCTCACCTCTGGAAGACATCCCCCTGGAAGACCGACTGAGCTTGTCCAGCAGAACATTGCTGGACCCCGGAAGGTAGGTTGCTTCTAGGTGGATATTCTGGGTGATGCACAACTCTCTAGGGCTTTCTTGCAAAGGGGAGAGGAATGAGCTCCACCCTGTTTGGTTGTTTGTTGATATAATACACAGTAAAAGAACAAGAACATCTACAATTGATTCATCGATTTTCAGAAGGCATTTGACAGTATAGATCAGAAAGTGACTTGGGCCATTTTAGAGTCATACGGAGTGGATAGCAGGCTGATACGGTTGTTGAAGGATATCAGTGATAACGCGGAGGCAGCGGTAAGAACGTGCGAAGAGTTGGGAAGTTGGTTTAGAACGAGTAGAGGTACGAGACAAGGAGATCAGATATTGCCAAGTATCTTCATCACGCACCTAGACAGAGCGATGGATAAGATCAAGGAAGAGGTAGAAGGGATATCAGTACACGGGATGAGAATTAACGACTTGAGGTTCACAGATGATATAGTTATCATCGAGGAAGATGAAGAGAAGCTACCGAGAATGGTACAGGTGGTAAATGATAAAGGGAAACAGTATGGACTGATTATGAATATCGATAAAACAAAAACAATGGTATTTGGAGATAAGGAAATAGGAAGGAAGATCAGTGTAGATGGGACCAAACTAGAGAATGTAGAGAAGTTTGCGTATTTGGGGAGCAACATGACGTATGATCTAGACTGTAAGAAGGAAATAGCGACTAGAACAGTGAAAGCAAGAGCGAGTTTGAAGGCGATAGATAAGATCTGGAAAAGTAAAGGGATTAGCTTAGGAATGAAGCTGAGCGTCTTGAAAACGTGTGTATTTAGCAGCATGTTATATGGATGTGAGTCATGGGTGATAACGAAAGATTTGAAGAGAAGGATATTGGCATTCGAGAGGAGTTGTTATAGAAAGATACTGAGAATAGGATGGATGCAGAAGGTTACCAACGAGGAATTATATAGGAAGATACAGCCAAAAGAGAACTTACTGCAGAAGGTTATACAATGGAAGTTACAGCTATTCGGGCATATCTGCAGAATGAATGACAAGCGAAAAATTAAGAGCCTGGTATTCAGCATAATGGATCATGCGAATAGGTGAGGCAGACCTCACAGAGAATGGGTAGATGATATAGTAGATTGGTGTTGTCTGTCAGCACCGTCTCTACTCTGTTCTCCAGTTGGAGAAGGAAGGCCTGGCGCACCAACCTGACTGCCCTGAGCTCTTTGACCTTTATGTGAAAGGAACTCTCCCGGGGGACCACATACCTTGAGTCCTGAGGGTCCCCATATGGGCTCCCCCATCCATAAACAGCTGCACCGATGGGCTCTGTTTGACAAACGGGACCCCTGCACAGCCTATCTCCTCCTGCTGCCACCAGTCTAGCGGATGGCAATGTGACCACCACATCCAGTGGTGTTCATGGCAGGTTGTAGACACTCAACAACCACTTCTGCAGGGGTCGGAGTTTCAGTCTGGCGTAACTCACCACATAGGTGCAAGCCGCCATTTGACCCAGCAGTTTCATACATGTTCTTGCACTGGTTATAGGGGACCACTGGAGGTCTGCGATCACTGCACTCATGGTCAAGAACCTTACTCTGGGCAGAGACACCCCTGTCGACAGTAGAGTCCAGGCGAGCCCCCACAAACTCTATTACACTTGTGTGGGGTCGAGCGGGAGCTTTCTCTTTATTTATGAGGAGTCCTAGATAAGAGAACAACCTCCTGGTCAGTGCAATGTGGCTTAATACTTGCTCTCGGGATGACCCTCTTATCAGCCAATCGTCCAGGTAAGGAAAGACCTGGACCTCAGGACAGCTGCTACCATGGCCATGCATTTGGTAAAGACCCTCAGGGCTGTAGCAAGGCCAAATGATAGGACCGCAAACTGGAAGTGATCCTGACCTACTGTAAACCTGAGAAACTTTCTGTGGGTGGGGACCACTGAAATATGAAAATATACGCCCTTCAAGTCAAGGGCAGAATACCAGTCTCCTTTCTGCAGGGAAGGAATAATAGAGGCTAGGGTGACCATCCTGAACTTTGTCTTCTTTACAAACGAGTTCAGGTCCCTTAGGTCCAAAATAGGGCATATTCCCCCCTTTGCCTTGGGGATAAGGAAGTAGCAGGAATAGAAACCCCTTCCTTTGAATTCTTCACGATGAGCTCGACCGCCCCCCACGGTCACTGGAGGTTCCGGCTGGTCTGCCTCAGACATAAGCACCATGGGCCTAGGGCCCTCCCCTATGACAGGAGGTCTAGTAAGATCTTTGTCCCCTGAATGGCTCGCCTCCAACCAGGGGATGGGGGGCCTTGTGGAGAGGGGTCACTGAAGGGGCCTCTCCTGATGCGATGACCCCAACATCAACAATGTGGGAGGTGGATCTTGGGCTTGATGGTCGGCCCATGGGGTCCAAAATGGCCACTGAGATGTGGCTGCCACTGGGGTGGCCAAGTGTGAGTATCCAAAGGGCTCCAGTGCCAGGACCTGTGTTCAGAACGGGAGTGGTGCCAGGACCTCGACCTATATGAAGATCTTCTCCCTGAGCGTACTGATTCAGCTTCTGATTCTGATGAATAATCAGAGGCTGACCACGGTAGAGCCGTTGACGTGTGCTCCCGCTGGTGGTGAGCCATGGCTGCCCGTTTCCCCCGTGCACTGGGACCTGTGCCCGTGGAGGCATCAATGGCACTGGGCAGGCCTCTCAATGCAGTCCACGGGAGCATGGGTGTTGGCCATCTCACAGCTTCTGGTACCGGTGCAGGCAGCGCTTTTTTGTTAAAAAATAAATAAATAAAATAAATAAATAAAAGGTGCCAGTACTCCAAGGGAAAAGTTGTTGAGCAAAAGGAAAAAAACAAAACAAAACGGGGTGGGGCCAGCATTGCCCTTTTAAGACACTCGCCCCTTTAAGACACGCGGCCCAGCTGACTGTTGGGCATTTGCATACAGAGGTGCTGGTACGTTCCATTCTTTCCAAGTAAGCTCTGACTGCAGGTGCTGGTACAATGTTCCGGGCAGTACCGTCACAAAGAAAGCAGTGCGTGCAGGTATTGGTACCAGTGTTGGAGCCGCCCACTGACCTGATGCCAGCCTCGGTGCCAGCTCAAATGGACTCAGAGCTGCTTGCAGAGGCTGCATGTTAGGAAGCCCTTCAGTGCGTGCTGGAGATGGAGGTCTGGGCACCTGCTGTGCCGAGCCCTCAGCCTGCGGGGAGGTTAGCTCAATGAGCTCCCGTGCTGCATTGAAAGTCTCCGGGGTTGACGGATGGTGGAGTTCCTTGAAAGTCCCTGCCGATACCGGACTTTCTCCCCACAAAGGGCTGTGCCATTGCCTTGGTGATACCGGGACATCCCGGAGCACCTTTGAGGCTGAGTGCCCCTCCTTAGAGCACACCTTGTGGCCATGCCTCTCCGGGGACCTTCCCCTGGCATCCTTAGCTCTCCTCAGTGCTGGGGACTGTGACCAGTGCCTCAAAGAGGCGGTCTGGTGCCTGGCTGGTGCAAGGTGGACTCCATGAAAATAAATTTGAGTCTAGAGTCTCTCTCACGCTTAGTCCTCGGTTTGAAACTCTTGCAAATGTTACAGTTTTCTGTCGGGTGGGCCTCTCCGAGACACTTCAAGCAAGAGTCATGCAGATCCCCACAGGGCATAGGTTTCAAGCACTTCACTCAGGGCTTGAATCCCTGCAGCCCTGGTATCCCCTCCCCAGCCAGGAAGAGGTCCCCTTATCTACAAAACTATTTACACAAACTACTAAACAACTATTGAAAAAACCACTCAAGAGATAAGACAACTATATACAGTACTAGGGGTAAGGACTATCAGTCTTAGCACTCCAGCTACCATCGGGGTGGTAAGGAGGAACTGAGGGCAGGTAGGGCCAGTGGGGGTATATATGCGCCGATAGGGTGCCAGGTGTCCAGTAGTGACCCGGACAGTCCGGTATTTTTACCTCCTGTCTAGTAAAAAAAATTCAGAAAATACCGGACACCTAAAATGTCCAGTATTTTCTGATTTTTTTTCCCCTGCCAGGAGGTGAAAATACCGGACACCTGGCAACCCTATGACACATTCAGCAACTGGGCTCATTTGATGAAGTGGTTTTTACCCACAAAAGCTGACACCCAAATAAACAGATTAGTCGTTAAGGTGCCACAGATCTCATTGTTTTTGAAAATTTACTTTTCTCCAAGATTTTTGCACCATTCCCAGAGTTTGCAAAAATACATCAGTGTTACACCAAGTTCCTTAGTCACACCGCCTTCACGCGCGAGGATGCGTGCGCATCTTACTCAGACTGCTGAGTCTGGACTTTGCTTATTACTAGAAAATAGGCCAGATACCACAAGAAGTCCTACCAGCATGCCCAGCTGAATCGCCAACATGGCTACTCTGGCTTCCACCTCTGGTTCTTGTTCCGCCTCCCTTACTGCCTTAGCTCCTCTTGCATGACCCATGTTTCCAAGGCAAACTTTAGCAACATCCAGCCTCTGCGTCTTCACACACATACGGGCCATATTCTCCCAGACTGTCTCACTACAAGAAACAAAAAGGCAAAGGGGATTTGTTAGCATGAAGAACCTCCCCGAGCGACAGAAACAGATGTGGGACTGGCTGGGGAAAAGCTTTCTCCAGAGTGAGTCAGGCAGAGAATTTGAAAGTGGCAGTGAGGGGGAAGAAGAAGTTACTCACCTTGTGCAGTAACGATGGTTCTTCGAGGTGCATGTCCTCGTGGGTGCTCCACTGTGGGTGTCAGGCTCATCCCGGCACCACAGATCGGAGATCTTTTAGCCGTTGTCTGCCGGACCGCGCATGAGCGGCAGCCATCTTGCAGCTTTTCGCTCCCGCCAGTTCCTCCTGATTGTCGAGGCCTGAAAGACACAATCACAGACTCCGAAGAGGGGAGGAGGGCGGGTCGTGGAGCACTCACGGGGACACACATGTTGTAGAACCATCGTTACTGCACAAGGTGAGTAACTTCTTTTTCTTTGGGCAGTGTCCCCATGGGTGCTCCACTGTGGGTGATTCCACGGCAGTAGCCAGAATAAGGCAGTGTGTGCAGAGCTGGTGCATTGCCACTGAAGAAAGGACTGCAGTGGCTACTGCCATGTCAGACATGATGATCTTTGGTAGCACGTAATGGTTTGCAAAGGTAAGACCACTCGGCAAATATCCTTGATGGAAACTCCTTTGAGAAAGGCTGTTGAGGACGCCACTGCTCTGGTAGAGTGGGCTCTAATGGTATGTGGCAACACGATGTTTCTTAATTCATAGCATCTTACAATACAGAATACTATTATTTTTGATATTCGCTGTGCTGAAAGTGGGAGACCTTTGGAGCGGTCAGCTAGAGAGATTAGCAGGTGTTGGGACTTGCACAGATTGCAAGGTCTCTCGATATAAAATGCCAAAGCCCTGTGGATGTCGAGGGAGTGAAGTCTTGCGTGACGTTTGGAGGAGTGTGGTTTTGGATAAAACATGGGCAGGATAATGGGTTCGTTTACATGGAAACTGGAATTAATCTTGGGTAAAAACGATGGCTGGGGTCATAGGATGACTCCCTATTCTGTAAAAATGGTATAGGGAGGTGAAGCCGAAAGGGCTGCCAGTTCTCCTACCCTGCGTGCTGAGGTGATTGCTAAGAGGAACACCACCTTCATGGTGAGGGTGCTGAAGTCACATGTGCCCAAATGTTCGAACGGTGATTGCATCAGAGTGTCTAGGACCAATTCTAGTTTCCACGGGTCTGGAGGTTGCTTGTGCTCAGGAAAGAGGTTGGTCAGCCCTTTGATTAATCTTCTCATAGTGGGATGTGAGAAGACCGTATAGCCATCAATTGGCTGGTGGAAAGCTGTGATAGCTGCCAAATGTACTTTGAGAGATGACAAAGAGAGTCCGAGGTTTTTGAGGTGCAAAATATATTCCAAAATGGATATATAAGGGTGTTTCATTAGGGTCCAGGTCCGTGTGTGAGCACCATTCATGGAACCTTCTCCATTTCTGAAGGTAAGTATTATGAGTTGAAGCTTTTCTACTTTGTAAGAGAATATGTTTAACAGCTTTGGAATAGCTCATTTCTTTTCATTGGAACCAGTTACGAGCCACGCGGACAGAGCGAGGTGATCCGGTTGTGGATGAAGCAGTTGCCTGTGATCCTGTGTCAGTAGATCGAGGCGACTGGGAAGATGGTACAGAGGATGAGGAGACATGCGGAACAGGTAAGGGAACCAAGTCTGGTGCGGCCAGAATGGTGCTATTAGAATTAGTCTTGCTCTGTCCATAGCCACCTTCTCTAGGACCTTGGGAATTAGGGGAATGGGAGGGAATGCGTATAGAAGCTGTTGACTCCAGTTGTATAGGAAAGCATCCCCCTTTGATGCCCGCTCTGGAGCAATAATGAACGCACTTCATTATAGTGTGGCAAAGAGGTCTACCGCTGGTTGACCCCAGCAGGAGAATATACTCTGTAGAACCTCAGGGTGTAGTTCCCATTCGTGCTGTTGGGCAAAGTGCCTGCTGAGCGTGTCCGCTGTAGTGTTATCTTCTCCAGGGAGATATGCCGCCATCAGTAACACACTGTGTCGGTTACACCAGTTCCACAAGCGTACAACTTCCTTGCATAGGGAACGGGACTGGGCTCCTCCCTGCCTGTTTATGTAATAGACTGTTGTTCTGTTGTCTGTGAGTATTCGCACTCCCTGGTCGTGGATCCAGGGAAGAAAGTGGTTGCAGGCATTGTATACAGCTCGTATTTCAAGTAGATTTATGTAGTAGAGAGATTCTTGGGCTGACCAACAACCTTGAACTTGTTTGTCCTGCATATGGGCCCTCCAGATGAGTAGGGATGCATCCGTTGTAATCTGGATGGTTGGCTGGGGTCGGTGGAACGGTATACCTGCCCACATGTTGTGGGGAATGGTCCACTACTTCAGGGATTGCTTGACTGTGCTTGGTATGGTAACCATTCTGTGTACGTCGTGTCTGTGAGGTGCGTATATTGTAGATATCCAGTGCTGAAGGCATTGGAAATGTAGTCATGCGTTTGCTACGACATATGTTGTCACTGCCATGTGTCCCATAAGCTGTAGGCAGGTAAGTATGGAAACTGTGGGACTGGTAGTAAGAATCTGTACAAGATCCTGGATAGTGTGAAATCTGGAGCTGGGTAGGTAGGCATGTGCCGTAACAGAGTCGAGACAAGCACCTATAAACTCTATGGATTGATGTGGTATGAGGGATGACTTCAGGGCATTGATGATAAGGCCCAAGGTGTCGAAGAGAGTTCTTGTTGAGTTGACAGCACTTAACACTTCATCGAACGATTGAGTTCTGAGGAGGCAGTCGTCCAGATAGGGAAAAATGATGATCCCTAGTCGACGTAGGAAGGCCACTACCACCGCCAGTGTTTTGGAAAAAACTCTGAAGGCTGACGAAAGGCCGAAGGTATCGCCTGTGGGCCAGATGAACTGTCACATGTAAATAGGCGTCCTGTAAATCAAGGGAAGCAAACCAGTCTTGTTGCTCAAGTGCTGGTATGATGGTTGTTATGGTCACCATCTTGAAACGTTGCTTGCGTAGGCATTGGTTGAGATGGCGAAGGTCTAGTATGGGCCTCCAACCCCCAGATTTTTTCTGTGTTAGAAAATAGTCGGAGTAGAACCCTCTCCCTTCAAAGGGTTTTGGTACCCTCTCTACTGCTCCAATATCGAGTGAGTTACCTCCTGTTTGAAGAGGAGTTCGTGAGATGGGTCCCTGAAGAGGGACGGGAGGGGAGGGGTGGTTGGGGGGAGATACGTAAAAGGGATTATATAGCCTAATGTTATTAGCTGCATGACCCATTGGTCTGTTGTTATTGCCGCCCAATGTTGTTGAAAGGGCCTTAAGCAGTGGTGGAAAAGCGCAGTATTGGCATTTGGAGCAGGTGATATTTGAATGGTTTGCAATCCCTCGATCCACGCGTCAAACTTGCTGATTAGTTGTCGGTTGGTTTGTTGGGCTGGTGGATTTTAGCGGTCGTCTCTGAGGCTGTTGTCTGGGCCACTGGTGTTCATATTGTTGTGGTTGCGGTGCTGTGTACAAGAAGGGCCTTTGTCTCTGATAAGGCATGTATCTTCTTCGTCGGTATGGGGGCGTATACATGCCTAAGGTCCTGAGAGTCATGCATGAATCTTTGCCCGAGTGAAGCACTTGATCTGTTTTGTCTGCAAAGAGGGCTTGCCTGTCAAAGGGCAAGTCCTCGACTTTTGATTGGAGTTCCTTTGGCACTGCCGCCATATGAAGCCATGAGGCCCTGCGCTTTACAACGGATGTAGCTGTCGTCCGTGTTGCTGCATCTGCTGTGTCCAGTGCAATGTGAAGTGCTGAACGGGAGGCAGTGTATCCCTCCTGGATGATTGCTTTGAGCACTTGATGCTTAGTCTCTAGGAGGTGTTCGAGTAGAGGAGCTAATTTCACATAGTTGTCAAAATTATGATTTGCTAATAAGGCCGCATAGTTGGCCATTCGGCGTGTTAGCGTGGCAGAGGAATACACCTTTCTGCCTAAGAGATCTAGGCCATTACTGTCCTTATCTCTGGTGGTGGTTTTATATTGGGGTGCTTAGGCCCTCTGTTGTGCTGTGTCGACGACCAGGGAGTTAGGCTGAGGATGGTTATATAAAAATTCCATCCCCTTGGCTGGCACAAAATACTTTTTGTTGGCCCTTTTATTGGTCGGAGGCGTTGTGGCAGGAGTTTGCCATTTATCATTGGCTATCTCGAGTATCGTCTCATCCAGTGGGAGAATGACCTTGGATGAATGGGAGGGATGTAAATTTCTCAGCAGATGATGTTGTTTCTGCTGAACCTCTGCCAACTGTACGTTTTGGCTGTTGGTAATGTGCTTGAATAGCTCTTGGAAATCCTTCAGATCATCTGAAGGTGAAGCCTCTCCAGTGAAGATGGCATCATCAGATAAAGAAGACGCTATGTCTGTAGGGGTTCTGTGGTGCGATCCCTCTGTGTCTGAAGTATGCGCTATCTCCTCAGTAGATTGCTGGACTGTGATTGCCTGATCACCTGTTGGGGTAGGTGGTCTGGTTATAGCTAAGGTGGGAGATCTGCTCCTGTCGCGGACCGTGACTGAAGGAGCAAGTGAAGGTGAGGTGCGCGTTGAATAGGAGTATTGCTCTTGGTAACTATGATGTCTATGCCAATGGTCATTGTAGTAAGGTTGGTGGTATCTATGTGTATGGTCATCCCTGTATCTAGAGCTCCTGGAGTATGAGGGAGATCTAGGGGATCTAGATCTGCCTCATGAGCAGGTTGGAGAAGGTGAGCGATAATGGTAATGGTATCTCAGTCGAGGAGATACTGGGTGGAAATCCCCTGGATGTGTGATGAGGTGGAGATGGAGAAAGGGGTTCGGGAGAAAAGATCCCCTGTTCTGGACTTGGTGCCCTTCTTCTGCCAGTGGAAGGGGGAGAATGGTGCATGGAAGGCGTGGGTGGTGTAGCGCTAGGGGCTGTTATTCAACACGAGTATGGGGGCGTCGGAGAATGATGCGCCGATGCAGATGGTCCCAGTGCTGCGTGCGTCGGCACCGATGGCCCCAGTGCCGTGTGCGTCCGTGCCGATAGTGCTAGTTCCGTGCACGTCAGTGCAAATTGGCTCGGTGCTGATGGGATTGGTGCTGAGGTATGTGGTGCGGACTGCTCCAATATGGCCCCTGGTGCCGGCATGGTTGGCATACTCGGTGCCAGTAGGCTGGAGGCTGATGAGGGAGCAGGTACTGATGGTGCCAGTGCCGCGGTGGGTGCTGGCGTCGGTGCTGACTTTGGTCTTTGGTCTTGGGTGCTGGACTTTGGTGCTGACTTTTGGACTTTGGCTGGGCTTGGTGCGGATGTACTGCGCACCGTTTTTACCTTATGAGGTCTGCGGGTTACCATCGTTCTGGAGGTGCCCAGCTCATCTCCCATGTTCACTCTAAGCGCTGGTAGGGAGGGAGACAGTGACCGGCTTTTCTCAGTATGCATCGCCTCCAGAGAAGGTCGATGAGCCATTGTCGGGAGAGACGGCGGTTGGGTTGAAGATTCCGCCTGCAGCTGAAGAGCTTTATCGAATAGAAGCATCTTGCGCTGCATTTCCCGGTCGCACCGTGCCCTGGCTGTCAGCTTTGAGCAATGTGGGCACTTTTGGGGAATGTGTCCCTCCCCGAGGCATCTGATACATGACGAGTGCCCGTCCGACGCGGGCACTGATTTTCGACATGTCAGGCATTTTTTAAAGCTTGGTGATCCCGGCATGTTGAAGAAATTTTTTTTTAAACGTGCTAACTGAACTATGAACCATAAAGTACTAAACTACTATAACAACTAACTATATACAATTTTCTCCTCTCTCAATTCCTGACAGGATTAACATGAGAGGGAGCTGTTTCTCCGTCTGCGCCCGAAGACGGTTAGGGTTAGGCACTGGCGGGAGCCGGACAACACGGCAAGAAACGACACAAAAAGCTGCAAGATGGCCACCGCGTATGTGGAAGACAACGGCTAAAAGATCTCCCATCTGCAGTGCCAGGACGAGCCCGACACCCACAGTGGAGCACCCACGGGGACACTGCCCAAAGAAGAAGCAGCTGTTACAACTTTGCACTTACCATGCAGAGGCAAACAGATGTGCGACAAGAGGAGCTTGTGCACATTTGCTCTTTGGGGACTTCAGAGAAACAAAACGGGTTGTGACACAGAGCTTCCTGGAAGCTGAGTGCTTGAGCAGCCGCCCAGGAGAGAATCAGGTGCCACCCAGCTGATTAGTGGAGTGCCCACAGAACCCACAGTTGGCAGCAGGTGTTTCTATTGGTGGGGCACATCTACACACACATTGGTGCACAGAACAAAATGTATTCTGCCCGTGGATGGAAAAACTGAGCGGGAATCCAAAGTGGCACTGGAAATGATTTCTGGAGTGGGGGTGCTGAGCTGCATCCCTGCTTACCTCTGTCCACGCGCCTCACTGCCCCAAAGAGCTGGGGCTGGCAGCCAGGACCCCAGGCCTGAGACCCTGCACGTGGGGCTGGAGACCGAGCAGGACCTGGTCACTGTGCATGAAAACAACAGCCAATTGGGACTCGGGGTGGGCTGATGGTGGGAGTCTGAGGAACTGAATGTAGCTCTAGTGCTGAACCCTTTGCACTGGGAATGCCCAGTTCAAGCCAACAGTCATATCGATCAGCTAAATGCAATAGCCAGGGGTGCATAGGAAATACCTGGCTGACTATTGGGTCTTAACTGACACTCAGCCAGAGATCCCAAAGATGCCCTGACAGTTAGCGCTAGAATCTTTTGATCCCATAGTGCTCACGGAGAGAATTCCCCATCGCTAACACACTGATCTGAAATGCGCTGTCAGCACTCTGAAATCTCAGACCTATGGGAATGACAGTTCTCGCCAGATGCTATTCTCACATTCAGCACTGAAATTTAGGGATAGACAGCAGGACACAAATATTTCATTGTGGAGCTCAGATTACACATAAGGCTATTTAAAACAAAACCCCAAACTAACAGAAATCCCAGAGGCAAAACTGACTGTTGTCAGTCTGTGCAGCACCTAGTACAGTAGGGCCTGGTCCCAAGCAATACACCTAGGTCCTACAGCAAAACTCTAAATATATCTGTGGAGGGGCACCCTGGAGAGGCCAGAGCTATTGAAGCTCAAGGATAATGCTGGCCCAAGAACAAGTGGATACAAACGGGCCATGAACACATTCAGGATGGAAATTAGAAGAAGGGGTTTAACCATCAGAAGGGTGAGATTCTAGAACAGCTTCCCAAGAGGAGTCGGGGAGGCAAACAATTTACTAGCTTTAAGAGAGAGCTGGACAAACTTCTGAGTCCAGCTGAAGGTCAGGGTTGGTTGTGATGGCGGGGACAAGTCCTTTCTTTATATTTCAGTTTTATGCTCCTAAAGCTCAACATTCAGGACTTCAGCTGGTCATGTACAGAGGTCAGAAAAAGATTCCCATCCCCCCTAGTGTATTCTGTTTTTTTCAAATCATCTTCTTCCTCTGAAGGTCAGCAATGACCACTGTTGGAGATGAGTGGTCCGCTCTCTGAGGTGGAATACGTATTCTCTCTCACGCTTAGCTGGCTGCTTCTTGCGCACATGCTCAGAGTCAAACTGACCATCATCTGTGGGGTCAAGAAGTAATTTTCCCATAGGTCAGACTGGTGGTGACTTGCAGTTTTTTAGCTTTCCTCTGCAGCCTGGTGTACAGGCCATTTGCGGGATTATCTGGAGGCCCTCAGGCTAAGGATGTGAGCAACTAGTTGATGAATCAACTATCTGATAAACAAAGTCTTATCGGATAGTCGACATACTAGTCAACTAGTCGCTTCTCCTCCCTCTTGCAGCCTCTATCAGAAAGAGGCAGCAAGGAGAGAGGGGCAGAAAAGGAAGTGCTTCTAAGCGGCAGCACCCAGGCTCCACGCAGAGCTGCCGCTTTGAAACTCCATGTGCAGCCCAGGCAGCTGGCCCAGGCTGCTTATGGCATTTCAAAGTGGTAGTGCCGCGTGCAGCCTGGGGTCTGCTGCTTTGAAACGCCGTGTGCAGCCTGGGGCCAGCTGGGGACTGGACTCCCAGCTGGTCCCAGGTTATATGCAGCGTTTTAAAGCAGCAGCGCCATGTGGAGCCCGGGGTTAGCTGGGGATTCTGAGTCCCCATGTAGCGTTCCCACTTTGAAAGACTGCGGGGGAGCACGGGACCAGCAGGGAACTGCTTGAGTTCCCCGCTGGCCCCATGCTTCCCCCAGCACTTTTGCCTTTGAAGTCAGAGGCAGAGGCTTATCAGCTACTCAAATAATCGATGCAAACTGCATCAACTATTCGATTAGCCAGTTAATCTAAATGTAACATCCCTACCTCAGGTACTGGCACCAAACAGTCCAGTCTCCTGCAGACTGTTATACTTTAGTCTCATTTGGTTCTAGAGTTTAATGTGTGAGACAGGATGGAAGTTCAGACTAGATGATCGGGGGGGCTCTCTCTGGCCATAAACTCCATAACTAATTAACAAAAGTAACAACTTAAAGTAAAAGTCAATTTCAAACAGACAAATTAAATGCATCAGCAAGTCCTGCCCTTGAATCTCCGTCTTCTTTGCACGTTTTGTGGTTTCACAATCACATTCTTCTATTTTTATAACAATGTTTTTCTCTTCCCTGTTGCTGAGGGAGACACACACACAAATGGGGAAACTGACTAAACAGGAAACAGCAAAAACCAGACTAGATACAATCTACCCTCACACACACAGTGGAAAACACTGAAAGAGAACAGAAAAACGTTTTCCCCCTAATCTTGCCAATAGGAAGACTGTTACAAGTAATGCACAAAAGGTACAAAATTTCCATGCTGACGTCCTATTAAATATCTGAGATACCTTTTGAGAAAACTAAACAGAAAAAATCAAAATTAATAAGTCACAAGCAAATTTCTGATTATTGAGAGGTTTGGTTCAGTTAAAGTGATAAAATGTTTGTTTAGATGCTTATACAGATTTATTGCATTTGCATTGCCAGGACTGGACATGACGCAAAACAACCGTGTCTTCCACTATATTGACGTTTCCAGTCCCTGCCACCAAAAGGGGCATAAAAAGACATAATTTGGGGGGAGGAGAGTGAAAAGTTACCAGGCCTGATCCCCAGCTAGTGTAACTCAGTGTATCTCCCTTGGTCACAGCTATGCTAATTTACACAGGTCTGGCCCTCAATCCAATGCTGGGAAATGCTTTGGTTATTTTATCTGAATGATTGTCTATACCCAGAACTAGCAACAGACGAAGAAAATACTTTAAACGATTTTATCCAACTTGGTTGGATAAAAAAAGAACAAAGGATATAAAAAATGAATGATCAACATAGGAAATAAAGACTGTGCAGGAGTACTTCATTAAAGGAGAACTATTTCAGTTCCTGGGATTCATTTTATGAGGGTGGTAGAATGCAGATAGCAGCTGACAATTGCTGCCTTAGTTTGTCTAGTGGAACAAGAAACATGCTGTCAGTCTGAAGAGAACTTAAACGAGTGGTCCTGGAGCACCTTCGAGACTCACCAGAAACATACATACATAGTATCCTGAGCTTTCGTGGGCACAACCCACTTCGTCACTCATGAATGGTGAGTAAATATGTTAGTGGGTGAAGAAGTGGATTGTACCCATGAAAGCTCAGGATACTACAGAGATATACTGGTTAGTTTCTAAGGTGCTACCGGTCTATGTGGTGCCACCAGTATAAGGGTCACCTTGCCCTGGCAAACTGAGCAGAACCCTGTGAATGAGGGGAAGTGGGGAAGGTGCACAGCAGTCAGCCTGACCAGGGTAAGTGAAAAGCATCTGCTAGGGCCCCCGGGCTGTGGTTTTGAAAGGAGCAGAATAGGTGGCACTTGCTGTTGCTCCTGGTCACAAGCAGGTCTGCCTGGCGAGGATGTGGACCCCACTTGTGGGTGATGGACCGGCTGATGTCTGCCCATTCCTGGGTGCTGAATGAATGGCAGAGGCATTCCACCAAGGATGGGTACGGACTGTCCAGTGAATGCGATGGGCGATACAAAATCTCTCAGGAGCAGGGCTTCCCAACACAGGGGTATTGTCTGCTAGTACTGAGACACACTGGCCCTGCAGCTGGGTAAGGAACACCTGGCAGACCAGGTGCACTGCCTGCAGCTCCCTGATAATGACGTGAAGGGAGAGTTCAGCATCAGTCCACCTGCCCTGAATCCACAGTGTGCCTAGATACCCCCATCCTGGCAAGGGTGAGCGTGGGCTGTGGTGGGTGAAAGGGCACTCCTGCTTTCACCACGAGGCTGCAGTCACGGACAGGGACCAAAGAAGGGGGTTGGGAGGGTTACCCACTGTAGTAAGATGGAGGCCTAAAACATAAGCCCGTGCAGCACAGGCCTGATGTGAGGCCTGAGGCCTAGCTAACAATGGACAAACCATGGCTAACAAAGCAAAGCTCAGCTGTGAGCAAGAGGCAGGCCCCAGCCCACAGAACTTGGCATGAACAGGACTGAGTATGCAAAACACCAATTGATGCTAGGTACTGACTGCAGAACAGTCATTGGTCCTGGTCATAAGCGGAAAACACATGATCTCACTAGCTCATTCAAAAAGACCTTGGTACCCACTGCTCACAGATACAGACCCAGGTTCAGGAAAGGATCTAAAATGATAAATAGAAATTATCTAATCAAACCCATGAGATACAAGGCGATGGGTGGTATCTACGTAGTGTCAGAGGGTGGTAACCTGACAACATCAGCAGTGAGGTGTGATTTGTTTGTACCTGTATATAAGGTGGTGTCTTGGGGGGACAGTCTTTGTATGACCGGGGGGCAGTAGAAATTTCCCACTGATTGACTCATTCCATTGGTACGAGGTACATGTGCATAGTGGCTCAGTAGAGTCTACTGACAACTGTTACTGTACTTCACTTAACAATGAACCTGGCCTGGCACCTTCGATCCTTATCTGGTTTGTGGTCTTTGGGGGCTCCCTTGGGGTCTGCTGTGTAGACTAAGTGCACAAGTTGACACGGCCCATCACCGAGCTCACACGCAAGCAGCCTTCTGGTTCTCATCATCAGCGGAGACAGAGACCCGGAAGGACACCTCGGCAGTAAACCCCGATGGCGCCTCCTGAATAACTGCACCAGTCTGTCTGTGGAGGGTCTACTGGGCCTGTAGACCTCCGCCAGCCATAGTCACCGCTAGGCATGTTGCACCACATAGGTGCAGGCTGCCATGTGACTCAAGAGTCTCACGCAGGTTCACCCCATGGCAGTAGGGAACTGCTGAGGGGGGTGGATGAGGAATAACATGAGCTGCAAGCAGCTCTCTGGTAGGAAGGCCATCACCATGGTGGAGTCCAACAGAGTCCCAATGAATTCTATTCTTCGGGTTGGAATGAGGGTGGACTTGGGTTCATTCAGAGGGTGGCGTAGGTCCATGAAGAAGTTACTGGCCAAGACCACATGTGCCAGAACCTGTTCCCTGGATCTGCCCTTTATCAGCCCTCCAGATATGGATACATGTGCACCCTTTGCTTCCTGATGATTCAGCCACAACTGCCATGCATTCTGTGAACACTCAGGGAGCCATGGAAGGGCCACACACCAGTACCGTAAACTGATAAACTGCTGGTCTTTGATCAGACACTTGAGGAGCCAACTGCAAGCTGGGCTATTAGAAATGTGAAAGTGTGCACCCTTCAAATCAAGGGGCGCACCACGCTTCCAAATCCAGAGAGGAATGATGGTGGCAAGGGAGACCAGGCAAAACTTGAGCCTGCTGATAAAGGTGTTTAGGTTCCATAAGTCCAGAACGGGCTTGAGCCCACCTGGCCTCGTGAATAAGGAAATATTGGGAGCAGAACCCCTTGCCCTGCACTCCCTGGGGTCCTCCTCCACTGTGCCCATGCAAAGGGCATGTGTACCTCCTGCACGAGAAGCTAATCAGAAGGGTCCCTCAAGAGGGCTAGGAAGGCAGGAGGGAATGAACTGGATAGAGTGTCCTGCCTCTACCATTCCCAGGACCCAGTTATCCGAGGAACAGGCTGAAGCTGCTGCACTTGTGAGCAAGAGCACAGGGAAGTTCCAGGTAAGAGTCACTAGCAGTAGGAGGAAACTGAGGAGAGGCGTTGGCAGGGTGCTATATTGGGCACCAGGAAGGCGCCATTCCAGGGGGTGCCCAGACTAGCCCAACTGCAAGCTGCTCGCGGAAAAATCTTCCAGTCATGTGCACACAGAAGTGGAATGCACAGGGACAAACACTCAAGGAACTACCCTATCCTGGGAGTCCATCTTGATTCCGACAATCTTGCAGCCCTCAGAAATGAAGGAGGGCTACTCATGTGGTCCACTCTCTAGTCTAGGTTGCCCATCGCTGATGGTCCCACAGCTGATTCCTGCCAAGTTGGGGAGTGCACCGTCATGGCGATCAAGTCCCTGGTGGCCTCAAAAGTATCAGGAGCTAAACACGTAGTGTATGCATCACACACCGCCATAGGCCATGAAAACTGCAACTAAGTCCTCATCCTGACAGATTTGTGGGCATCGTGGTTTTGGCATATAAGAAAAAAGTTTCACTAACTTCCCTTGTATTTCACAGTTAACATCACCAAATGTTTTAACTTCTGCCTAACAGATCAACTAAGATACGCCCATTCCCAATGCAGGTGATGCACTTGTGCTTTGGGGTTTTTTTGGTTTTTTTTTTTTTGTAAAAATTACCTCTTGTGCATAAAAATTGATAAAAATCTGTATCAATGCCTTACATCTAATAATGCCTCTTTCCACCACAGGAAATAAACTGATATACAAGCTATGCACAGGATTTCTTTATCCACCCCTGAAAACACAGCTACACCTAGGCTGGAACACTGGAGTTGTTTGACAACACCGAAAAACACAACACTAGTTTAGGACAGTAAGGGAGAAATATTGTCTCCATCTAACATTTCAGGGAGGGATATTCTAATTCCCACACTGAGATATGGCCAGGAGCTTGGGATTAACCCTTCCACAACACTTGCAAACAGGCCATGGAAGTCCAAGGTCAAGACTTTAGCTTTACTTCTCATCAGAAAGATGGAAGTTCTGGCAGCCAAAGGGTCCTACACCACAGAGAGAACAGTGCCCTCTAATGAGTAACCAACAGCACTTCAGACAGCACCAAGTTCTTCCTTACAGGCTTCCCTGGCAAGTACTAAGTATCTGATCAGGCAGAGGACTGGCAGGCTCCCAGCCCGAACAGGTCTGGCTGCCCCATCTATCAATTAACCATTGGAAGTAACACAGTGATCTGTAACAAACCAGCAGAAGCTTCTGTGTCCCTGCGTCCCAGCAATCTCACTCTTGTCCCAATCTCATCTCTCTGCCTCAATGAGCAGTGAAGCACAGGTACAGGTGCCCAGCCCAGCCATCAATATATAAGGATGTACCATAGCAAGATGGACGAGGGTAAGAAAAGGGAACATCTCTGGGGAGAATGGACACAGTACATTCTGTGTTTGAATTCAGTCCAAAGCACAGACACGTGCTGCTAACCTCTTGACAATACAGGGCGTCCCCGCTGTAAGTCGCCCCGGTATACATCTGTTCCACACTAAAGTCACTGATGCTTGTAGGAACTGATGCGTTATAAGTCCTCCCATTCCCTGCTCTTAGTTGTGCAACCTCCCTCCCCCACACACAATTTGTGCAAATGGAAGTCAGCCATGGAAAAAAAATTCCCCGCTCTAAGTTGTTTCGCTATAAGCCCAAGTGTTTTGGAATGTATCTTGGACTCACTGTGAAGATGGCCTGTGTTACTGCAGCATGGAAGACATGAATCTGTCATTATAGTTTACACGAGGCAGTGACTTTTCCAATTCAGACTTGCGTTTGGTGTCACACATAAAATTCTTGTAATAATCAACCCTTCCCCCATCTTGTATTTTGAGAATTTCCTGTCGCCTTAGCTTTCCACAGAAAAGCTAACTCACATCTGTACTTCATCAGCCAGTGCTGGGAAACTAATGAAGACCAGATGGAGCGGGAGGGTGATCAGAGCTGTAAGAATGTGCTCTCTGCTTTCAGTTCAAGGGATGCATCCCGAAGCGTAAAACACATTCGTAAATCAGAGATGATCTGCCTCTGCTACAGACTGGCCCCCAGGCTCAGAAGTGTATGGGTGTTGCAATGACTAATCTCCCCTCCCCATGTTACTGAGCACAAGTTTTACTACACAATTATTGTTCCAATTTTTCTCTCACATTCTTGATCCTTTCAGAAACTATCTGATAATAAACAACAGTGTTTTTATTAAGTACTAGAAGACTTCCCTGGCATTGCCCGAGTCCTTCAGGACAGGGGGCTGGCAATGTGGGGGGTGCAGGAGTCAGGGCAGGGCACTGGGGATGGGGGGGGGGCATGGCAGAAGGCTGGGAGAGTGGGAGGGTGAGAGAGAAGTTTGGGGGAGTGAGAAGGGGCTCAGGGGTGGGGTCCCATCTAGAAGAGTTTTCTCTCTCCCCACTCTGGTGGGACCTTCTCTCCCCCAGCTCCTCTGGCCACCAAGGGCCTTTTTTACCCCCCAATGTTCCCGGCCACCAGGGGCTTTCTGTCTCCTGCCAGCCCCTTCCCCAGCTGCCAGTGGCCTTCTGTCTTCCTCCAGCCTCCCTGGATGCCGGGGGACTTCTGTTTCCCCACAGCCCCTCTGGCTGACATAGGCCTCCCTTTGATACTGAGGCCCAGGGATGGGGGGAGGGATTTAGGGCAGCGGGGCTATTTACCTGGTCTAATGACAAACAAGATGGCAAGCCCTGGCCCCAGCTGGCCACTCTCTTGGTGGTGCAGCTTCTCCTGGTGGCCTCTCTGCAGTATGACTCTCCCCTGAGGGCTTGCTGCCCCCAGTGGTCACTCTCAGTATCGTGTCCCTCTGCTCCGTGCCCCTCCCTTTCCATGAAATGGAAAACAGTCCTATTCCTGGCGCTTCCCATTTCCTTGGCACAAACCCTGACCTTGCTTTAAAGTTAGGATAAGAGGAAGCTGCAGACCAAATGTGGTGGTCCTAGCTCTTACCATTTAAGAGGCGATCTTGAACAAAAACTCAGAGACAGACCCACAGGTAGACACACAAATCTGGTTACTAAGTTAAAAAGAAACAAAAGAATACCAGCTAATTCTAATATATCAAGAAACTTGTTACATGCAAATTGATCTAAACATCTCTTTCACAAGCTATGCTGCCTCCTACTTCGGTCCCAATCCTTCCCCCGTTCACTCTTAGATGTTTCCAGCAGGCATCTCAAGTGGTAAAGGGGGTGTCTCCTGGCATCTGGCAACTCCCCCTATAATTTGTTCCTCTCCTCCCACCTCTTATATCCCTTTTGTCCAAGGCAGGAATTATTTTGTGCTCAGTTCAAACTTCTCTCACCTAGAGGGGAAAAGTTCCAGATCCAACAGGGGTTTCTGCATCAGGTGGCCTGGTCTTTCTAGGACCAACCACAGTTTGGGATCACAGGACAACAAGACTATTCACAGGTTACTGGTTTGACTATTGAGTCATTAAGATTCTAAAGCATCAGTAATGGCCCTCATTAGCACATGCAGAATTAAAGCCAGATTCACACTTCATATTTCTGACTTCTCATACAAGAATGATGCATGCACAAAAATAGGACACACATATTCAGCAGGCTGTGACTTTAAAACTGATATGTTACATGAGGCATTTTGTCCAAAGAATCTTTGAGTTATGCATGTTCATAAGCCAATTTTCATAAAGCATAGGAAGGCCTGACACCATCTATTTAGGTTCCCATGAGTTCAGAACTGTCTAAGTCAGCCAGCTGGGAATACAATGGATGTATAATTCTACTGTTGAAGTATTCTCTATCAAGCTTTTCATACCGTAAAGAGTATCTGGGCTTGCTTACACAAAAACTGTAAGACACTGAATCTTCACCCTTTCCCTAAACTCCATCCATTGCCTACGTGCTGCTTTTGGGGTGTTTTCATGAAGAGGAAAAGGATTGCATGAAGCAGGTGCTGTTTCCTAAGGAAAATTAAGACCATTTAGTGCTATTTTTCATGACGTGTGTTTGTCTGGAATTACAGTATTTGAAAACCACACCAAAAATAAAGCAATGTTAGAGTAACCTAAGTGCTGTGGCTTTAACTCACAACAGCAGGAAACTCTAACTGGAAGCAGACACCCATTCTTAACTCTGACTCAAAAGTATCTCATCTGATAGGGCATGCAAAATCAGACACTTGACCAAGGATCCATCATAGTGATCCAAATCAGCTGCAATACTTAGCTATGAACTGCTGAGACGGTCACCATTTCAACCTTAGCTTTAGGACTCCTGCAGATGTAATGCTGATCCTTAAGAGTGATATGCAAAATGTAAAAAATTCTAAAAAACCAGGACCTTAGTATTCCCCCTGTTGTGCAATAATATACCATACTGACGCCACATTGCCCCAGCACGTTGGATGCATTTCAGCTGGGGGTGAAGTTAACCACAACCTTTATATTTTGCGCTTCTTACATCTCTCACTTAGGGTAAAAATCTTTAAATGACACTTATAAATATTTAAAAAAAAGACTTTTTCTGGATGAACTCTATTCAGCAGGATGAAAGGCTACAAGATCCGCAATCCCACTGTCCATGTGAACAGTCATACTCACATAAGGTGGACTATTCCCATGTTTAAAATTATGCATGTGCTTAAGTGCTTTGATCAACTGGATCCATAGGCACTAAGAAAAAGCATATGACAACACTGTATGGTGCGTGCTGGACTAGCAATTGTGTGGGCCCATGCTTGGGTTGAAGTGCATAACTCACTCATGCCCTTGCAACTCTTGAAGAACATGAGGGTGTTAGACTATAGCTGATTCACCGTTTCACCAATAAGCTGATGCTTGTCAGTTAGGGTTGCTAGGTGTCCAGTATTCACCCAGACAGTCTGGTATTTGCAGGCTCCATCCGGTAAAAAAACCACAGGAAATACCGGACATGTGAAATGTCCGGTATTTCCTGTTTCCCTTGGACAGAAGCCCGGTGGAGACAATTTCCCCCTGCTGCATCTGGCGGGGCTGGGGTATTGAGGAGCGTGGCAGAGTCATAGCGAAGGGGGCCAGGAGGGGGCACTTGCTGGGCGCCACGCTAGGGGGCTGCAAGGCTGGGGTGGGAGCAGAGCGCATGCTGTTCTGGCCCACATGACCAGCAGAGACCCGGGAGCTGGCCACGAGATGCCTCCCTCTACACCAGCCATGGCCAACCCACGGCTCGCAAGCCGCATGCGGCTCTTGCCCCCCAAAAGTGAGGCTTGAGAAGCCACTCCTGCGTCCTCCTCAAATGGGTCTCCCCTGCCAGCTCCCCCTGGCTTACCTGTGCTTACCGGGTCAGAGCTGCAGGGTTTTAAAAATGGTGCCATCTTAAAGGGGCAGCTTCCTTTTTAAAAAAAAAAAATAAAAAAAAATTTTTTTTTTTGGCTCGACAATTCAGTTCTGGGGGCTTTTTGTTTTTGGCTTAACAACTTTGGTCTCCCCATCCCTTTTTTTCCCCCCACGACAGAATTTTTTCCCAGTGTTTTTTTTAGGGGGGGGGGGGAGAAGGATATTCGGTATTTTTTGTTAAACCATCTGGCAACCCTATTGTCAGTTAATGGTCTCAGTTACACTCAGGTGGCTTGCGGGGAGGCAGCTTCAGCTTCAGCGAAGCTTCCTCCCTGGAAACCAGGCGGGCAAGGGCTGGCTGACAGGGGGAAGGCTTCGCTCCCGGAGAGACTTCACTGTGGGCTCTCCAGCATAAATCTTAGCTTAGCGTTATGCTGCAGAGCCCACAGCACATGTAGCCACTGAGATTTTCAGCGCTTGCACGGTTACTCTAGTACACGATTTTTAACATCCCTAAAGAATACATCCATCCCAGATGCACACAAATTAAACGTTTATGCTCCACCATCGTATCTTTTATAGACAACAAAACGTTCAGGTGCTGAGCTGCTGGTGTAACAAGTGCTGCAACAGGCAACAGAAACAGTTTGCTCCTAGACTCAGTCTGGACACGCAGTCCTCCACTTTACCCCTCTTGCCTGGGGAGTCCATGTTTGAAGAGCTGCTGCAGTATTCTGCCATTGTCGAAGATGCTTCCTATTTTAATCCAAGTTTCAGTTTCTATATGATCTGTATTATTTGTGGGGCTCGTTGCTTCCCACTCTGAAAAGGAAGCTGGAAGGAACAGGAAAGGGTCTGGCAGCTGGAGCACATCTTCTATACACCTACAAGAGCCCAAAAGGGTCAAAACAGCTTGGGAGGGCATTCCTGGACAAGCACGAGAGAGACAAGGGAAAATCCTGTGGAATTTTTCATGGAGGAATATTACAGACTCTTTTTGTGTCATCAACACAAGTTATTATTGCTCTATTTACAGTCCTAGGTATTCCATACTCTGAGCTGCTCTGGTCTCCAAATGAAGAAGCCCAGCAGAACTCAATGCCTTTGCAGAACTGTGATTTTGCTTCTCCGAACTTAGGTGACCCGTGGTAGCACTCAGGAGGCGCACTACCCCCTGTGCCTCTGCTAAATAGGGTGCCTCTTCGTGCCTCCTTCCTGCACCCCTCCTCTGCAGGTCCCACTTGCCTGTGGCTATGAATGGGCTCCTTTGGGGAGTTTTACTCATTTACAGACTTGGATATTATGATTATTTGAATAGAACAATCAAAGCTCTGACGACCAAAACCAAATCTTTTAGCAGGTTTACATGGTATCCAAATACATGGAAAAGACAGGTGCCGAATGTCCCAAATTAACAGAGCGGGGAATTCAGCACATTAGTCACTTAAGCTATGTCTCTGTTACAGCATATGTTGATTTATGTTGCTCAGGGCGGTGAATAAATAAAGCTCTCTCCCATCACCTGTGGCAGCGACATTCGAGAGCTTACATACATTTAATAGACTAACTTACATTTACATACTGCTCTTCCTTCAGAAGGGTCCCACATGGCTGTATAAACTCAAACTGACATGCCAAGTATAAATAGGGATCATTTAACTCACCTCTGAACATAAAGTCTCTCTGGGTGGAACACACCAGCTATTTAACTGCAGACAGGAACACTGCACAACAATTTATGGCAGGAAGTGAGGAAATCTTATCTAATTGAAATGCCATGATTAATGCAAGTTATTAATGTGCTGAATTGCTCTTCATACTCTGTTATATTAGTTGAGTAGTGAGGTGACACTTATAGTGCTGCTGCACTATCCAATCTATGAGAAAATATATATACATCCAGAGGGGTAGCTGTATCAGTCTGTAACTTTAAAAACAAGGAGTAGTCCTGCGGCACCTAGAGACTAACAAACATGTATATAGTGTACGGTTGTCGTCCATCCCCACGGTATCTGAACGCCTCCCGTTCATTAATGAGTGTATTCCAGTTCTAGTACTCTGTGATTCTATAACCCGTATGAGGTCAGGCAGTATTATCACTCCTGTTCTGCACAGCAAAACGAAGTCGAGCACCTTTCAGGAGCAATGTGCAGGTTTTTAAATGGCTTTTACTTTAGAAGAATGACAGGATGTTCTAAAACGGAAACTGTGTGAAGAAGAGCAGAAGTGGAGGGACTTAAAATGGTTGGGCTGACTGTATTCAGCGATTTTATAATTAAATGCATTACTTACATGAGACATGACTAACAATTGGCAGACAAAGGACACATGAAATACAATGAAATTATAAACTCCTGAAAATAGGAGTCTATAAGAACCTGGTTGGTCATCTTGGATATATCTACACTGCAGTGAAAGACCTATGGGATGGCCGCAGCTGGCCTGGACCAGCAGAGCTGTAACTTGGTGTGGGACAAGTCCCAGGACACCCCCTCTTTCCGCCCCAGGCTCCATCTCTTCCTACACCTACTCCACTCTGACCTGCCTCTTGCTGCCCCGCCTCTGGCCAGCTCCATTCCCAAGCTCTACCTCTGCCCCACCTCTTCCTGCTCCTGCTCCATATCCACTGCGCCCCTTCCCCCGAGCTCAGGGGAAGCAATGTGGCTTGGGATATTACCAGGGTGCCCTGGCGCTGGCGGCAGGGGTTGGCTCCCTTGCACTTACCGCAGCGACAGGAAGCAGAGCAACCCAGCCCAAGTCCCTTCCCCTGCCCTTCCCCTGGCTCTCAGCTGTGTCACTGGGGAAGTGGAGCAGGATAGGGCCAGGTCACTTTGCTTCCCCTGGCTCCTGCCACTGATGGTAAGTGCGGGGGGAGGGGGGGAGCCCAGCACTTGATGCTGGTGCAAGGGTCCCTGGTAGCCGCCAGGCTGCAATGGGCGCCACAGGGCTCCCTAGAGTGCGGGGCCCAGGGCAGTCACTCCAAACTGTCCTATGGATGGGCTTATGATCTCAAAATCCAAAAGGAGTTGTATAAAAAGTGGAAGCTAGGTCAAATGACAAAGGATGAATATAAGCAAACAAAACAGGTATGCAGGACAAGCTTAGAAAGGCAAAGGCACACAACGAGCTCAATCTAGCTAGGGGCACAAAGGGTAACAAGAAGATGTTCTACAAGTATATTAGGGAACGGAATTTCCCTCCTTAGAGGTTTTTAAGTCTCAGCTTGACAAAGCCCTGGCTGGGATGATTTAGTTGGGACTGGTCCTGCTTTGGGCAGGGGGCTGGACTCGATGACCTCCTGAGGTCTCTTCCAGCTCTAGGATTCTATGATTAGAAGCAAGAGGAAGACCAAGAACAGGGTAGGCCCAATGCTCAGTGAAGAGGGAGAAACAGTAACAGAAAACTTAGAAATGGCAGAGGTGCTTACTGTCTTCGTTTCAGTTTTCGTCAAGAAGATGGATGGTGACAGGATGCCTAACATCATGGATGCTAGTGGAAATGGGGTAGGTTTAGAAGTAAAAATAAAATAAAAGAACAAGTTAAAAATGACTTAGAAAAGTTAGATGCCTGCAAGTCACCAGGGCCTAATGGAAGGCATCCTCAAATACTCAAGCAGCTGACAGAGGAGATCGCTCAGCCTTTAGCTGTCATCTGTGAAAAGTCATGGAAGTCAGGAGAGATTCCAGAAGACTGGAAAAGGGCAAATCTAGTGCCCGTCTATAAAAAAAGGGAAATAAGAACAACTCAGGAAACTACAGGACAGTCAGTTTAACTTCTGTGCCAGGGAAGATAATGGAGCAAGTAATTAAGGAATCCATCTGCAAACAGCTGGAAGTTAATAAGGTGATAGGGAACAGCCAGCATGGATTTGTAAAGAACAAATCATGTCAAACCAATCGGATAGCTTTCTTTGATAGGATATCAAGCCTTGTGGATAAGGGAGAAGCGGTGGACATGGTATACCTAGACTTCAATACAGCATTTGACATGGTCTTGCATGACCGTCTTATCAATAAACTAGGGAAATGCAACCTAGATGGGTCTACTATAAGGTGAGTGCATAACTGGCTGGGCAACCATTCCCAGAGAGTAGGTATAAACGGTTCACAATCCTGCTGGAAGGGTATAACAAGTGGGGTTCCGCAGTGATCTATTTTGGGACCGATTCTGTTCAATATCTTCATCAATGATTTAGATGCTGGAATAGAGAGTAGGATTATTAAATTTGCAGATGATCCCAAGAGGAGAGGGTTGCAAGCGCTTTGGAGGATAGGGTCAACATTCAAAAAGATCTGGACAAACTAGCGAAATGGTCCAAGTTAAACTGGATGAAGTTTAATAAGGACAAATGCGAAGTGCTCCACTTAGGAAGGAGCAATCCATTTTACACATACAGAATGGGAAGTGATTGTTGAGGAAGAAGCAGTGTTGAAAGGGATTTAGGGGTCATAGTGGATGACAAGTTAAACATGAGTCAACAGAGTGACACTTGCAAAAAAGCAAACATGATTCTTGGATGCATTAACAGGAGTGTTGTGAGCAAGACACGAGAAGTCATTCTTCTGCTCTCCTCGGCAGAAGATTACACCTCAATTGGAGTACTGTGTCTAGTTCTGGGCACCACATTTCAAGAAAGTTGTGGAGAAATTGGAAAAGGTCCATAGAAGAGTAACAAAAATGATTAAAGGTCTAGAGAATATGAGCTATGAGGGAACACTGAAAGAACTGGGCTTGTTTCGTTTAAGAAAAGACTGAGAGGGGACATGATAGCAGTTTTCAAGTATCTAAAAGAATGTTACAAGGAGGAGGGAGAAAAATTGTTCTCCTTGGCCTCTGAGGATAGGACAAGAAGAAATGGGCTTAAATTGCAGCAAGGGAGGTTTACGTTGGACACCACAAAAAACTTCCTGTCAGGGTGGTTAAACATTGGAATAAATTGCCTAGGGGGGGGTCATAGAATTTTCATCACTGAAGGGCTACGTCTACACTGGCATGATTTTCCGGAAATGCTTTTAACGGAAAAGTTTTCCATTAAAAGCATTTGCGGAAAAGCGCGTCTAGATTGGCAGGACGCTTTTCCGGAAAAGCACTTTTTGTGGAAAAGTGTCCGTGGCCAATCTAGACGCGCTTTTCCGCAAAAAAGCCCCGATCGCCATTTTGCGATTGGGGCTTTTTTGCGGAAAACAAATCTCTGCTGTCTACACTGGCCCTTCTGCACAAAAGTTTTTCGGAAAAAGACTTTTGCCTGAACGGGAGCAGCACAGTATTTCCGCAAAATCTTACATGAGATCGTCAGTGCTTTTGCAGAAATTCAAGCGGCCAGTGTGGACAGCTGGCAACTTTTTCCGGAAAAGCGGCTGCATTTCCGGAAAAAGTGGCCAGTCTAGACACAGCCAAGATATTTAAGAGCAGGTTGGACAGACACCTGTCAGGAATGATCTAGACAGTGCTTGGTCCTACCGTGAGTGCAGGAGACTGAACTCGGTGACCTCTAGAGGCCTCTTCCGGTTCTATGATTCTGTGTAAGTGTGTGGGTCAGCTAACTCAGGCTTAGAGGGATGGAAGGAGGCTCAGGCTATGGGACTACAGACTGCAGTGCAGATGTTTTGGCCAGGTCAAAAGTCGGACCTATGAGGAGACCTTGCGTAGCGGGCGTCTCTGAGCCCAAACACTGACATTGCAAATTTTGGCCCCACAGCATGAACCCACATGCCCAGTTCCATTGCAGGTTCTTGGATTAGTGCCACAAGATTTTTACTGCAGTGTAAACATACCTTTGATGTCAGATAGAGCATGCTTTCTGATTCCACAACCAAAGTCAGCCATATGAACACTGCAAATACCTTTAGCTCATTCTGCTCAATCAATAAAGCATTTTAAGTACCTGGAGCTTAAGCCAATAAGCCTTATTTCCTTCTTTCTTAGACATTTATAAGTCTTCAACTGTTGTGCATTTAAGGGACACACAAGCGCATCCTTTCTTAGGAAGGGAAGCTTAAGATAATGTAGAAGGATTGGCTGTGAGGGAATGTTCGGCAGATAGTTATAACTTCTCATGCCAACAGCACTCTGAGCTGCAGTGCAGTAACTGAAGGAGATGTCACATAAATTCTTGCCTCCTTGGTAATGTTGCATTGGCTTTAATTTATTTTGGTTTTTAGTCAAGTTGGTGCAAACTCCTGTGTGTACACGTATTTTGGTTTAGCTTTAACCCTATTCCCAGATACATTTAAGTTACACCCCAAAAATATCTGCTCTTAAACTAAACTAAGAATCTTCACACAGATCTGAGGAAGCGAGTTTTGCCCATGCAAGCTCATGATATATTCTCTCTCTCTATATTATATATGTGTTAGTCTAAGATGGTACAGGACTACTGCTTTTTGTAGGGTTTGTATTGGTTTTAACTACATCAGTTGGACTGAAGGTGGGCCACCAGATTTCCCAGCAGAGTTGCAGAGCCACAAGGAGGCAAAGCAAGTCAGGACTGAGGTGTGGGCCCAGCACTGGCAGAATGCATCAGAGCAGTGGTTCTCAAACTGTTCAATAATGCAACCCCACCATTGGAGAACCACCTCAGAGCTGTCCATTAGTGCCCTTCTTTCCCCAACAGGGCAATGTAGTCTCATACTTGTTTGAAACCCCAGGTTGAGAACTCTGCCTTAGAGTCCCTCCACTCATCTGGTGCGCATCTCCCTTAGAATTCCATATAGGAAAAGGGCAACATCTGAGCCATAGTATTTCTATGCTATGTAACCGTCACAGTTTGCATGTCTCTAACATCCTGGAACTGACATGGCAACAGCTACGCTGCTTTTATTTTACATGTAAAATTCTCGTGCAGTTTGCTTTCAATATAGGACACCCAAGAAAGTCCTCAAATGCTCCCCTGTGTTTGCCTCTGCAGAGTGGATATTGTGGTTAAATTCATGGGTTTGTTGTTTGTTTGGGATGTGTGGTGTGATCACTGATTTGTTTCTTGTAATCCCTTCAGATGCACAAACTGATCAAAACCCCTTTTGTCCCACAGCATCCTGCTGCTCTGACTGACTGGTTGGTTGGTTGGTTACTATTCTGTCTAGAAAAGGAGGAGGAGGAAGAAGGGGGCCACTGGAAGGAGGTGAAAAGTGGTGGGGGGAGACGAGTAGGATTTCAGAAGTCTCCATAGTCTTTTCCTTTCAGGAAATACATCCTGTTAAACGTTTGACTGCTGTGGCAGTGGCTGTTTGTTACAGTCGGCTACGCCCTGAGGCTCACCAAAAACAGCCACAAAAACAACCATTTCCTCTCTGTTGAGAGAAAGAGGAGGAGGGGAAAAAACCACTTCCTCAGAGCAGAGTTTCTACTCTCAAGCCTCTTTCACTCGCTGCTCTGACAGTGTGAGAGAAACCGGAGAGGAGCAGATTCCTCAGGGTACTTCAAACTTCCAGAGCACTTTGGAGATGAAGGCATTCATTTCAAATTCGGCTTGGCTTTTAGAATGAAGTTTCCCTCTGTTTGTGGGATGTTCTGAGTTTTGCGGCTGAAAAAACTTGCAGAGCTGTTGTTGCGTGACTCTCCTGTGAGTCTCTTTCTCCCCTTACGGCTGCATTCTGAAGAATTGGGGCACTGTGTTTGCAAGCATTTCAGTCTCCGTTTTCCCAGGAACAACCCAGCTTTTCTCACTTTCAAGACTCTGGATACTCTCTGGCTTTGCCTTGTCCCACAAACAATGGACCTCCTTGTTCTTCAGGTCACCACAGGACTGGCTTTGCTCATCCAGGCGCAGGAAGGTGGATAAGGCACAGCTTGGAAAGACAGAGACCAGCAAGCTCTCCTTGTCTTTGTATTTTATGGAATTCTTCTACCTACCTGATGCTGTTCTTACCTGCTCGGCCAGACAGACCTTAGGAGTCACCTTTGAGAATGAACGGTGATGTTCTCTAGCCCCCCATAACACCATACTGCAGCTGCCTCCTACTTCAAGTCCTACTTCAATGTGCTGCAGCTCATCAGGACCTTGGATCTTCTGCAAATAGAGACTGGCAGCGATCGACAGTCAGATATGACTATCCAGAAACTGGTAGCCACAGCTGTGTTGGTAGCCCTGGTCTCACTTATTCTTAACAACGCAGCTGCATTTACTCCCAACTGGGTGTACCAGACCCTGGAGGATGGGCGTAAGCGCACTGTGGGGCTATGGAAGATGTGCTGGCTGGCAGAGAAGGGCAGAGGAGGTGCAGGCACAAGCACCAGACATGGGCAAGGGGAGGAGCGAGAGTGTGAATCCCTGGGCTGGGGTTCAGAGTCAGCCGGGTTCCAGGAATCTCGTAGCACTGTCAAACGTAAGTCCCAGGTTTTGTCTTCTGTGCTTACTTTGGATTCTGATTTCTATAGTACTACCAGTGTGCATGGCACTGTACAGACACAGACCCTGCCCTGAGGAGCTTACAGTCTAATGGAGAGGTGTTGAGCACCTGCTGATGTCAATGGGAGTTGTGGGGATCTCAGCTCCTCTCTCAAGATCAGGTGCCAAATAAACAAGAATGAGGTCTGTTATAAATGAGTCAGTAGAATGTGATGGGCTCTAAAATAAGTACAATATATCTCATTATGTAGCTCATAGGAGACTGGGGAACAAAGGCTTGCAAAATGTGGGATAGATATAATAGGAACACCGTCAGTCTAGACTTTGAGATACATCTCTAGTTGCTTCTTTAGTGCTTCTCCCAGTGCCTACTCAACTGAGGTTTTGCTGCAGGCTCAAGCCTTCCTTCTAAACCCAGGAAAACCGTGACCAGGGAGCGGTGGTGGGGCTTGTTTTTATTTCTGTTTTTTAAAGCTTTTAACAACAAAAATTGAAAAAGAAATAGCCAAAGTCTCCAGACACAGACAATAAATATTACCAGTTTCCATCCTCACTTGTTTTTTGCTGAGAAGAAGGAAAAAAGGTAAGATCCTGGGTGGGTTTAAAAATATAAAATGCAGAAGAGTTGTGGCAAAGGAAATATCTATTGTTCTTGGTGGAAGAATAGACAGTTAATACTCTGCATGGGGAACATTCAAATCATTAAATAAAATACCACATTTGTGTTGTTTTGCAAATTCACAGACTCCCTATGAGATGAACAGAATATTCTGGAATAAACTGTGGTGGGAACTATTTAAAAGTTTTGGCAATGACAGAATTTACAAGCCAGTTTGCAGAACAGTAAAACAGTAACAGCATTATCTGAATAATCAAAAGTGCAGCACATTAATAATATTTACAACATTAAGAGTTGGATCCTGCTTTCCCGTAAAACATGAGAGTAGAACCAGGCTCAGTCGGCAACATTTCACTCTGCTCTAATTGCTACAACTAAGCTGCGGACAGAGCTTCGCTGCCAACTCCTGTTGTCAGCAGTTCACTTACCTGTGAGTAGTGGGGCTGGCATCAATGTGACAAACAAAGGTGCTCTGGACCTCTTCATTTCTCAAGACAAATTAAATAGTAATTAAATTCGATATTCCGGTCGCAGAAATGAAATGTGAATAGTTGTAACACTGGTATCACACCCCCTCTCTCACAGGACTGTCTGTAGGTTCTATTCATGTTTGATCCATGCTTGTTGAAGTGTTTTAAGGTCCTGGAAAAGTGTAGTTAAGGATGAAGTACTGTTATCACTAAAAGAAGAAACACAGAGAGGTCTGTGTTTTCAGTAGGAGTTTTTTAATGTTTTAGAATGCATATAGAGTTATTATTTAAAATTAAATTTTGGGGGCATTTAGTCCACAATGTATACTGTTGACTAGGCCTTATCTATGCTTTTTGAGAATTAAAATAAGAAAACAAAGAAGGACTTTCATTTGTCTTCCATAACAATGGTTTGCTGCGCACATACGCTATTTTTAGTAAAAAAAAATTCATACTTTTTTGCACGTGCCAAGTGTGAGCCTGTATAGACATATCCCACAAATGGAAACCTCCTGAGCTGTTAAAAACTTGAAGACATGATTTAAAAAAAATATTCTGATCCTTAATGATGTCATAGAACTAGTTATAAAAATAACAGAATAGAATAACAGAAGATTAGGGTAGGAAGTGGCCTTATGAGGTCATACAGTCTGACCCCCTGCTCAAAGCAGGACCAACCCCAACTAAATCATCCCAGCCAGGGCTTTCTCAAGCTGGGACTTAAAAACCTCTGGGGATGGAGATTCCACCACTTCCCTAGGGAACCCATCCCAGTGCTTCACCACCCTCCCAGTGAAATAGTTTGTCCTAATATCCAACCTAGACCTCCCCCACTGCAACCTGAGACCATTGCTCCTTGTTCTGCTATCCGTCAACACTGTGAACAGCCTCTCTCCATCTTCTTTGGAACCTCTCTTCAGGTAGCTGAAGGCCACTGTGAAATCCCCCCTCACTCTTCTGTAGAGTAAACAACGCCAATTTCCTCAGCCTCTCCTCATAAGTCATGCACCCCACCCTCTTAAGAATTTTCATTGCTCTCCCCTAGACTCTCTTCAATGTGTCCACATCCTTTCTGTAGTGGGGGCCCCAAAACTAGAAGCAAATACTCCAGATGTGGCCTCACCAGTGCCAAATAGAGGGGAATAATCACTTCCCCCAATCTGCTGGCAACGTTCCTACTAATGTAGCCCAATATGCTGTTACCTTTCTTGTCAACAATGTGCCCTTGTTGCTTCATATCCAGCTTCCTATCCACTGTACAGCCCAGGTCCTTTCTGCAGAACTGCTGCTTAGCCAGTCGGTCCCCAGCCTGTAGCAGTGCGTCGGATTCTTCTGTTCTAAGTGAAGGACTCTGCACTTGTCCTTGTTGACCTTTGTCAGGTTTCTTTTGGCCCAATGCTCCAATTTGTCTAGGTCACTTTGGATCCTATCCCTTATCATCCAGCATATGTATCTCTGCCCCCACCTTCCACAAACCTGCTGAGGGCACAATCCATCCCATCATCCGGATAATTAATTATTAATATGCCCATCTGTAATTACATCTCTGGAGACATTGTACTCAGTCAGGTTAACAATCCAGGCATAGGCGTGTGCAGCACATTTCATTAGGGTGTGTACCCAAAGAATTTTTTTAAAATGTACTCTTTGACCCCCATTAGCCACACCCCCTGACCCCCATTAGCCACGCCTCTGGAGGTAACACTTTCGGGGCAATATGGACACATGACCAGAAATAAAAGGTGTCATCTGACCCCCCCCTTAAGGACTTTTCCCACCATCCTCCTACCCATAGGGATTAGTTTGGCCCCCACCAAACCCCCCTCATGCAACTATCCTGCAATTGCAACAACCCAATGTGTGTGACGTTGACTCGGGGGTGGAGAGGCTGGGGGAAGTGTTCCCTCTAAGAGTTTCCTCCCATGAGCAGAATGAATTTTGTGTTGTGCACCAGTTCTGAGTTTGTGGCTTGTTTGGATGTGCCATTGTGGCACCCAAGTTATTAATAAATATTTGTAAACCTCGACCTTTCCCCTCTGCTGCCCTGTCTCCTCCGCTTGCTCCATCAGCTCCCCTGGTGCCTGCTGCCCCCCAACCACCTCTGCTGTCCTGACTCCTGCCCTTCTCACTGCCCTCAGCCTTCCTGAGACCTGCCTCCCTCCACCAGCCTCTCTCTCCCCCCCGTGCCCACTCCTTCAGTAGCCCCACTCTGATCATGTGAGCTACCCCTCCTCATCCCCTCTCCTAACACCTCCCTCTACACACCTGCCCTGCCTCTCTCCTCTGGCGCTGGTCCCTCCCCTGCAGGTGTCTGCCCTTCTGCTTCACCCCCCGGAATCCCCTGGCACCTGCACCTTCCCTTAGCCCTGGAGCCTCCCCCTTCCCTCAGTGCCCCTGCCCTCTTTGCCTTCTTCTTCCCTGATGCCCACCCTCTGCCCCCGGTCCCCGCATGCCCCTATGCCCTCACACGTGCCTTGCACCATCCCCGCTTTCTTCATGCCCATCCCTTCTTTCAAGCCTTCTCCCAGCACCTCCCCTTCTCCTCTCTAGCCCCCAAAGCCCTTCCCCTCTCCTCTCCTAGCACCATCCTGTCCCCCTCTCTCACTGACACCTCTCCTCCTGCCCTTTTCCTCATTGTCTCCATTTGGCCCCCTGGCATTTGTCTCTCTCCTACATCCTGTCCCTTGGTGCCTCCCCCTTTTTTCTCCTGACCTCCCCCCTCTCCTGAGCACAAGCCCCTTCCTCTCCGACCCTTTCCCCCTATTTTTCCCTCCTCTTCCAGCAGCTGCCAACTGGTCTGTAACAGAGTTCTAGGGTCGCCCTGACTGTCACCCTTCTGGTGCTCCCCCTACTCTGTCTTTCTTAGGTTTCTCAGCCTCCTTTTGGGCCACAAACCCTCACCCTGCAGTCTCTGGTTCCCAAAGTTCCAGCAGTCCCCATCACTTGGTGCCTGCACCGGGTCTGACTCATAGGGTTGCCAGGTAGACCCTCCCCAAAAAATTGGACACACTTGATCTTGAGCAGGAGGGGAGAGGAAGGAAGAGGGGCTGGCTGGGTGGCAGGGACTGGCTGGGAGGAAGAGTGGGGCCGGGAGGAAGAGGGGATGGGAAGCAGCTCTGGGGGGGGGGGGGGCAGGGCCAGCTGCGCTGCCCCCCACCCCCTTCCCTCCCTGGGGCCAGCCATGCTGCCCCTGACCCTGGCCTCCCCCCTCTCTTCCCTGGGCCAGCCACGCTGCCCCCAACCCCAACCCCGATCGAGGCTTTCCTTGTCGACCGATCTCCGTCTTGACTCCCGGTTTGTGCTACCAAACCGCTGAGCTGGCACAATGCGGCAGTAGGGTTGCCAGGTAGATCCCGCAAAAAACCAGATACACTTGGTCAGGGGCGGGGAGGAACCGGCCGGGAGGGGGGAGGGGCTGGCTGGGAGGGGGGCAGGGCGGGAAGCAGAGCTGGCGGGAGGGATGCGGGGGCCAGATGGGAGGGGGGCGGGAAGTAGACCTGATGGGGGGGGGAGGGTGCAGCCACTGGCCACAGCCAGAGTCCTTCTGGCCGTGCCCCCGGCAGGCGCTCCCTTTAGTTGCAAGCAGAAGCCGAGTGGGGATGGGGGAGGGGCCGGGAGTCACTCCCCCCACCCGGCTTCTGCACGCAACCAGAGGCTCCCAGCTGGGAGGGGGGGCTGCGATCGGCCCTGGGAGCCTCTGGTCACGTTCAAAAGCCGGGCGGAAGGAGTGGCTGGGAGTCCCGGCCCCGGCCCTGCCCCACCCAGCTTTTGCATGCGACCACAGGGCCCCCAGCGCCACCCATGGCCCCGCCTCCCAGTTGCTCCCCTGCTCCCGCCAGGCTTCCGTCCGGCACCCAGCCAGGAATTCAGAAAATATCGGACATTGCACATGTCCGGTACTTTCTGAATTTTTCTACCAGATAGACAGTGCAAATACTGGACTGTCCGGTAGAAAACTGGACACCTGGCAACCCTATGCGGCGGCCACTTGTATTCTAATGAAGGGAGGGATATTTAAACCTCGCTTCATTGACTATGTTGGTATGTCTAATTTACATGCCTCTGTCAGCAGAGGCATGTAGTCTAGACATACCCTAGGAGTCCAAAGAGAAAGGCAAAAGTCTATCCAAGCACACCTTGGACCCAATTATACACTCGCAAACATTTGTGGCAATCTGTGGCAATTCCATTAAAGCAGTGGTCTCCAATCTTTTTACACCCAAGATCACTTTTTAAATGTCAGAACAAGCCAAGATCTACTGCCCCAGTCTTCCCCCAAGACCTCACCTGTTCCTTGAAGCCCTGCCCTCTCTAGTCTCCTCCTCTCCATCAGTTGCTATCCCCAGCTCTTACACACTCTACACTGCCGCTTTTTTCCCCCAATTCTTCTGTAGGAAGAGGTTTTTCCAACATTTGGCCTGTCTAGACTGGACCAAATGTCATAAAAACCCTTCTTTCAGAAGCTCTCTTATTCCTCGTGGAAAGAGGAATATAGGGGTTACCGAAAGAGCACATTTGCTCTTTCACTAAAAAAAGCGGAAGAACAAACGCATCCCTGGATGCAGAAGAGTTTTTCCGGGATATCTCTGGAATCCTGGAAAAACTCCTGGAGTCTAGCCGGACCCTCGCGGGTGGAGACAGGATGTGTAGGCTCTGGGGTGGGAATGAGGGATTTGGGTGTGGGAAGGGGTGAGAGGTGCAAGCTCTGGGAGGAAATTTGGATGCAGGAGGAGGTGGAGAAGGGGACGCTGGCTCGGGGACGGGGCTCCAGGCTGGGGAGTGTTGGGGTCAGATGGAGGGTATGTGAGGGGCTCAGGGCGGGGGAGGGGGAGTAATCCAGTGTATGATAGGCTCAGAGCTAGGGTCAGGGTGGGGGTGCAGGAGTGTTAAAATGCTGTGGGCAGATGGGGGCTTGGCCCCAATTGGGGGTTTGTTGGCCAGGCTTCATTTTTAAATAAAAAACTATGTCAAACACAAAAAGTTTCTGCATTGTCTTTATTTCTGAGAAGGGCAGGGAACCTGTTCTGAGTCAGGGGTCACTGACCCACAGAAAAGTCAGTTGGGGCCACACAAGTAAGAAGCAAAAAAAAACCTCCTCCAAGTCCCCTGAAACCTCACTGATGTGGCCCCAACTGTGCTGGTGGGAGCAGAGGACATGGTACTGGGGAAGGGCGCTAGTGGGTGCTGGTGCTGCAGCAGGGGACAGGGAGCCAGTGGGGGACAGGGGAGAGGGGACAGGGTGCCAGGAGGGCAAGGGACAGGGTTCTACAGCAGGGGACAGGGTGCCAGTAGGGGCAGGGGACAGGGAGCCAGTGGGGGACAGGGGAGAGGGGACAGGGTGCCAGTAGGGCAGGCGACAGGGTTCTACAGCAGGGGACAGGGTGTGGCAGGGGACAGGGAGTCCTCCACACCTGCCTCCTCCCAGGACTCCTCTCCCTCGCCCCGCAGAGGAGGGAAGCCCTGGCGCACGCTCCTCCGGGGTTGACTCCCCACTCCCCAGCAGGCACCTCCTCTGGGGACACCCCCACCCCCCGCAAGTTCCCGGCACGCCACAGACGTGGGGGGGGGAGCAGCCAGCAAACTTCCAGAACCTCCGCAAGTGGTGCGCAGCTGGGAAGCTGGCACTGCCTCCATTGTTGCTGGAGGTAGGTAGTGGGGCTTCTTGGGGGTGGGCCCGAACGCCTCACGATAGACTGGTTGAGCCCTCATGATTGATCAACAGGTTGGTGACCATGGCATTAAAGTGTAAATCCAGTGATGTGAGGGAAAGCCAAGCCCTTGAGGCATATATGGCGTTTTGTCCAAGGCACTGACGGACAGTAAATGATGCTGAATATCATTCTACCAAAAGGCTACAATCAGTATAGTTTCTCAGGAAGGGAACCACTGCACTATGCTTGAGAAAAGCTGACTGCATCGTAAGGGAAACATCGGCCCCAGGAGGGCAGCTGATGTCTCCTGCCTCTGTCCTATCTCAGGGTATGTCTACACTACAAAGTTAATTCGAACTAACAGACGTTAGTTAATTAACTTTGACAGGCGCTACACATGCAAACCGCTAGTTCGAACTTAATTCGAACTAGCGGAGCGTTTAATTCGAACTAGATAATCCTCATTCCACGAGGACTAATGCCTAGTTCGAATTAACTAGTTCAAATTAAGGGCTGTGTAGCCACTTAATTCGAACTAGTGGGAGGCTAGCCCTCCCCAGCTTGCCCTGGTGGCCACTCTGGGCACCACCAGGGAAACTCTTCTGCCCCCCTCCCGGCCCCAGAGCCCTTAAAGGGGCACGGGCTGGCTATGGTGCCCGTGCCAGGTGCAAGCCTGCCAGCACCCAGCCAGCAGATCCTGCACCTGGCACAGCTCGAGCCAGCCACCCACTGCCACCCAGCCCTCTGCCTCTTCCCGGGACCAGGCTGGCGACTCCCGTGAGCCTGCCCAGGTCCGCAAGAGGTGGGTGCCCGCCTGGTCTAGTGCGGACATCGTGGACCTCATCCACGACCTCTGCACTAGGCACAGGAAAGTGGCCATCTAGGGCAGGAGAGCTGCCAGCCTGGCCACCCAGGAGCAGGTTTGCATGAAAATCAAAGTGGTCCAGTGAGACCCCCGACCCTGAGCCCTGAGCTTAGAATGGCCGTACTGGGTCAGACCAAAGGTCCATCTAGCCCAGTAGCCTGTCTGCCGACAGTGGCCAACACTAGGTATCCTGGAGGGGATGGACCAAAGACAGTGACCAAGCCATTTGTCTCGTGCCATCCATCTCCAGCCTTCCACAAACAGAGGCCAGGGACACCATTTCTACCCCCTGGCTAATACCACTCCATGGACCCAACCTCCATGACTTTAAAGAGAAGTTAGATAAACTCTGTTATAGTTCTAGCCTTCACAGCCTCCTGCAGCAAGGAGTTCCACAGGTTGACTATTTGCTTTGTGAAGAACTTTCTGTTATTAGTTTGAAGCCTGCTACCCATTCCTTTCCTTTGGTGTCCTCTAGTCCTTCTATTATGGGAACTAATGAAGAACTTTTCTTTATGCACCCTTTCCACACCACTCATGATTTTATAGACCTCTATCATATCCCCCCTCAGTCTCCTCTTTTCTAAGCTGAAAAGTCCCAGTCTCTTTAGCCTCTCTTCATATGGGACCTGTTCCAAACCCCTGATCATTTTAGTTGCCCACCCCTCTCCCACCCTCTCTCTTCCCCTCTCCCACATCCTTTTCCCAGTCTCCCCAAGTTTTGTTCAATAAAGAGAGTTTCTATTTTTGACCACATGTGTCCTTTATTTTGTACATCAGGAAGGGGGGCTAGGGATGGGTAAGTGGAAGGAGGTGAGGAAGGAATGGGGTACAAGCCCCCGATGAGGAGGACTGGGGTGGCTCTGCGGGCTCCTCAGAGTGGAAACTCTCCTGCAGCTCCCTGATTAACCCCCCGCCCCCCGGCTAGCAGCCTGCGGCAAGTGCAGCCAGGCTGATGGCCGAGTGCTGTGATGTGCCGAGTGTGGGCACTCAGGGCACTCCAAGCCAAGACTGCTTTGCAAGCGGGGAACCCCTGAGAACTGTCTGTCCGGGGTGGGGGTCGGGACCCTTTAAGCACAGCCCTCGGCTAGCCTGAGACAGCAGCTCCACGCTCTAAGTCCTAATCTGATGCCCTGCCAGCACTGCTTCCAGCCATCCTTAACTTCTGTTCAGGGTCCACTCAATGTGGACATGCTAGTTCGAATTAGCAAAATGCTCATTCGAACTAGTTTTTAGGTCTAGATGCACTAGTTCGAATTAGCTTAGTTCGAATGAACTAATTCTAACTAAGTTAGTTCGAATTAGCGCTGTAGTGTAGACATACCCTCAGTGCTACATGGGGAAGAAGGATCAGGGTTAGGATACAGGAGGCCCCCGAGGAGGCCTGTGAGTTGGAGCTTCTTCCAAGAATGAACACATCAGCAGATAATTTGGTCACTTTGCCTATGCACCGTTTTCATGAAAGCTAGTTATTTTCAGTGGTGTGCTGTCACTACTATGGGTGGAGTTTCGGAATGCTTTTCACTGATGCAGCTTACGTCTTTGATGGAATGTAGATATTGGCATAGAGAGTACACTTATTAAGTTTGCAGATGATACCAAGATGGGAAGGGTTGCAATTGCTTTGGAGGATAGGGTCATAATCTTATAAATATTTTTGAAAGTTTGTTTGTTTGTCCCGAAAGATCTCCGAAACGATAAGAGCTAGAAACACAACATTTTGAATGAATACTACTGATTTCCTAACTTAAATAACTGGATTGGTTATATCTTGAAATCGGTTCCCCCAGAGCCCCAGTTGGGCCCACTGATAATTAGCTTTTTGTAGCGCCTGATCATAGGCATTTGCTGGACTCTTCTGTTAAGCGTGTCACATAAACTGCAACTACGAGATCCTTTCCCTATGATAAAAGAAAAAGTATTTCCAATAAAATATGTTATGTTAAAGTAATTTACGTAGTTCATTCACCACACCTTTTGCTATCAAGAAACAAGTTAAATGTACATGCGTTTTCTAAGCACATCACTAGCTATGTTAATTTCTTAAAGTAATATATAAGAGAAAAGTATTTCCAATACAATATGCTATGTTAATGTAATTGATGTAGTTCATTCATCATACCTTTTACTATATTTTCCCTGGGCGACACCAGGTATTTCTGCTAGTCCAAAATAATCTGGACAAACTAGAAAAATGGCCTGAGGTAAATAGTATGAAGTTTAATAAGAACAAATGCAAAGTACTCCACTTAGGAAGGAACAATCAGTTTCACACATGCAGAATGGGAAGTGACTGTCTACGAAGGAGTCCTGCAGAAAGGGATGTAGGGGTCATAGTGCACCACAAGCTAAATATGAGTTAACAGAGTGACACTGTTGCAAAAAGCAAACATCATTTTGGGATGTATTAACAAGAGTGTTCTGAGAAAGACATGAGAAGTAATTCTTCTGCTCTATTCTGCCCTGATTAGCCCTCAATTGGAGTATTGTGTCCAATTCTGGGCACCACATTTCAAGAAAGATGTGGAGGAATTAGAGAGGGTCCAGAGAAGAGCAACAAAAATTATTGCTCAGTCTGCCTTCATAGGTCATGTTTGACCTATGAAGGCAGACTGAAAGAATTGGGCTTGTTTCGTCTGGAAAAGAGAAGACTGAGAGGAGACATGATAGCAGTTTTTAAATCCCTAAAAGAGTGTTACAAGGAGGAGGGAGAAAAATTGTTCTCTTTGACCTCTGAGGATAGGATAAAATGCATTGGGCTTAAACTGCAGCAAGGGAGGTTTAGTTTGGACACCAAAAAAAACTTCTAACTATCAAGGTGGTTAATCACTGGAATAAATTACTTAAGGAGGCTGTGGAATTTCCATCAGTGGAGATTTTAAAGAGCAGGCTTGATAGACATCTATCAGAGATGATCTAGATGATACTTGGTCCTGCCATGAGAGCAGGGGACTGGTCTTGATAACCTCTCAAGGTCCCTTCCAGTTCTAGTATTCTAGGATTCTTACCCCCTCAGATCTTGACAGCCATTTATGACATTGGGGTTGGTCCTGCTTTGGGCAGGGGGCTGGACTTAATGACCTCCTGAGGTCTCTTCCAACCTCCAATTCATTGGAGAATTTGGCCAAATGCTTCTGCCTAGTATTGAGTTCCTTGGTATTTGTGCTTTCATTGCACTACTTCTTTGTAACTGCCCTGAGATTTTGAGAGCAGCACTCACGCTCCCAGAGCGATGGGATAGAGAGTCACATTGTTTCTGCCGAGGGACATTTTCAAAAAGCTCCAGAAAGAGTGAGGAAGAGGACGTCTAGTTCACTGAACAGACTAGGAGGGTCTTTGATTTGAATGTTGTATAATTAAAAAATATTTCCAAGAGAAGGAAAGGTAACAAATGCTGCAGTAAAGTGGGGCCAGGAGGAAAATATCGGGGATAAAAGGAAGATAGTCACAGAGAAGAACTCTGTGAAACAGCAAATCTGTCTGGCTAGACCTGCATTTGGCAGATCAAGTCAGTAATTACTGAATGAAGGGTGCTTTCTGCTCTACATGTGTAGAGTTTTAACCCACTGGGAATAGTCACAAGAAATGAGCACAGGACATAATGAGCAGCAATGCAAGTAATTATGTCAGGACACAGGACTCTAGCTTGGGAAGCAATAACTGAACATGATTTGGGGGGCAGTGTTGGATAATCAAGAAAACCTTTGGCTACTGCAACCTTGGACTGAATAAACAGGAGACTCTCAAAAAGGAGCAAATAGCTTATTTTACCACTGTACTGGAGACTGGTGTGCAAGCTGCCTAACGACTGGGTCCAATTCTGGGGTCCACAATCCTTGGAGGATTTTGATAAAATGAGTTCAGAGGAGACCCACCAGAAGGGTTAAAGGAGAGAAAACTTGCTTTATCGTGAGAAACTCAAGGGCCTCAACTTCTTTGGCTTAACGAAGACAATGTTCAGGGATGACTTGATCGTAGTCTGCAGCAGTGGTCACCAACCAATAGGTCGGGATCTACTGGTCGATCCTGGCGCCTCTGACGGGGATCCTGACTGGTGTGGCCAAGAGGCTCTCAAGCATAGCACTTTAGCTGCCCCCTCTCCCCCACTGCTGCACATCTCCTGCCCTTTGCCTTGGAGCTGTCCCCTGAGGAGCCTCCTGCTTTCTGGGCAGGGCAGGGGAGAGCGAGGATGGGTGCTCATGTCAAGGTGCCCCCTCCTACTCTGTATCCCATCTCCACAGAGTACAGAGGGCACAACAGGACTTGGGATGGCGTTTGCTGGCTGCTTTTGGGAGGGTGCAGGGCCAGGGTTGGGGTGAGCCTGCCTTAGCCCCACTGCACCCCAACCCAGGAGCCACCTGAGGAAAGCAGAGTCCAGCTGGAGCCCACATCCTGAAACCCTACCCCAGCCATGAATCCCCTCCTGCACTCAAAGCCCCTACCCCAGCCCTCAGTACCCCTGCATCCAGACACCCTCCCAGAGCCTGCAACTAGAACCTCCTCTGGCATCCCATCGGCCTGCCCCAAGCTCAGCTCAGAGCCCCTCTTGACTCCAAATCCCTTAATCCAAGACCAGAGCCTGCACCCCAACTCTCTGCCTCAGCCTGGTGAAAGTGAAGGAGGATGGGGGAGGGAGGGAGGATGCAGTGGGGGGGGGGGCTCGGAGAAGGAGCACAAAGGAGGCCTGGCAAGAGTATTTGGGTGTGAGGTAGATCTTGGATTGTATTTAAATTCAAAAAAGTGATCTTGTGCTTAAAAAGGTTGGAGACCCCTGGTCTACAGGATTAACTGGCGAGGGTGGACCCGGGGGCCACTGGCCTCGTGACCTGGCCGCATCCTTCCGCTTCTTGCCCATGAGTACAGGGCAGAGTGTGTGGGAGAGCTGGACCCCTGCTGTGGGTGTGCGATCCCCCTGCTAATATCCCTGCCAGCGAGTCCCTTCCCCTTCCGCCTATGTTGTTTGACCCCTCATGATCCCCCCCACATCATCCCCAACAGTCTACAGACATTTACATGGGAACAAGTATTTACTAATGAGCTTGTCAATGTAGCAGAGAAAGGTGTAATACTATCCAATAGCCGAAAGTGGAAGGGAGACACATTCAGACTGGATATATGGTGTAAACTTTTACCATTGAGGTTAATTAATGACTGAAAAAATTTACTAAGTGCCTTAGATTTTCCATCACTGGCAATTCTGAAATCAAGACTGGATACTTATTGTAAAGCTCTGCTCTAGGAGATACTTGGGAAAGTTTTAAGCTCAGACTAGAGGATCCAAATGTCCCTTCTAGCTTTGGAATCTATGAAAATTCAGTAGGCTGCTGTTCTGCTAATGTCAGCAATTTATTGTGGTAGCATAAAAAAAACATGCACAACATTTAGCAGCATGTGCATCACCAGAGAGTTATTATTGGTCCCCAGGTCAAGGCAATGCACCATCGACTTTGTTGCAGAAGAAATATTATAAAAGCATCACATCTCATAGGTGCTGAGAATTCCAGGGAGGGGTGCTAGAGAAAACTCTGAGACAGATGAGATAGATACAGGAGACCCTCAGAACTGCAAAAGCCAAGGATAGCGTGGGGTGTAGAGTAGCATAAAGTGTTTGGTTCCTCAGAGCTTCAGTAGACAAAGAAAACCCCAGCGGGGAAGCTTTATCTCATACATACAGATGCACATATCAAGATAGCTCTTTTTTACTGCCGTTCTTACAGGCAAGTAAGAATTATAGAATTAATATTCAATGATGGGAAGTGGCACGATGTCATGTGTAACTACGGGACATTCCCAAGCACTAAATATAAACACCTGTCCAGACTCAATCTATGATTTACATAAGCACATTTTCACTATGAAATATGGGGATGAGGTCAGGGCACAGCTTGGTGTGGGAATAACTGAAATTTGTTTACAGAGGCAACAATTCAGACAAAATCAGTGTCTATTAGGCTTGTCTCTAATGTTTGGACAGTAGCCAGACATGGACTAGCAACTGAAGACTATTTTAGACATCTATTACTTGCCCTGCATAGCATTGTGTTTGAAGGCATACAGGTGGAGAGAGAAGGACCACAGTGCCTTGTGAAGTCAGTATGTGTTATAAGAAAAAAAGATGTCAGGAGCTTCAGATTTATAAGGTTGTCTGAAGATATTGTACTTAGACATCATGAGTTCATAGGATCAACAGCAGTGGAGTGACAGGGCTCAGATACAAGTTCTGAGATATAGTTAATCTACTACATATTTCAGAGAGTTTGTTTTTTGGTCTGTTTGTTCAAGAACTCTTCCTAAACAGTAAGAGCGAGGCCCACCAATTGGTTTATAGCTTCCTCTTATCAAAACTTAAAGTAATGTAAGAGTTTGGTTGTGCCACGAAAATGGGATGTGCCTGAAATGGGAATGCTTCTCAAAACCAAACAGAAAAGAGACAGAATCACCAAAGCAAGTACAGTCCTCAAAATTGACTTAACTGAGCGAATATCGAAAGAGATCGAACCAAGATGAGCCAGAAAAATAGGATGAACCTGGAGCAGGATTACTTTTCAATAAATGTTACAGAAAGGAGATACAATGAAGAAATGTGGAATAGTGCTCTGTTTTGGCCCTAACGGGCAATACTGGGTAAATCTGCTAATATCTAAATAAGGGAAATTGTTCATGCAATATCAGGGAGCCAATCATGTAAACCCTTACACATGCGAGTAGTCCTTAATCATGCAAGACACTAAGGTCATTACAACTGATGTGAGCAAGGATTTGCTAAAGTTGAAACAATAAAAGTCAATATTCATAATGTTAACTCAAGATAACCAACTTAGTGTAATAAATATATGTATTCACATTAGTGCTATGGAGCCAACTTAATATTACTATTGACATTTTAAAACTAGATATTCCTGAATTGTGTGGATTTAAATTCTCAGTTTAGGGATGGGATTTCTCAACGAGATTAAGTGATCTAGAAGCCTTAGAAAATGACACCCTAAGCGGATTTTAAAAACATGCAGTGCATTCCATAAATGCTTAAAATACACAAAACTACCCCAATGAATATATATTTATGCAGTAACCCTGACATTATCAAAAGCTGTAGTTTACAGTTCAAACAAGCTCACTGTATAAAGGAACATTCTCAGAGTTCAATTCTCGGCATCAAACCATACTTACTTCTCTATGTAGAAACTGATCAGTTTACCCATCTCTCCATTCCAAAAATGACTGCCAGATGTGTTAAATCTCATACTGCTTCCCTGGTAGGAATGTTGTAAATTTACTAAATTAAATATAAAAAGTGTGAAATTTGAACTCCATTGAAACGTCAATGGTAAAATGCCAATTGATTTTAATGGGGGCAGGTTTCCATCTCAACTCTTTATTTTAACATTTCATTAATATAGTTGCATTGATCTGCCTTGTTTCCTCTTTCTTTAAAACGAAAATAGAACAGAAGGATAAACTGTTAGAGTATTTTTTAGGTGCAAGCAACTTTTCTTTTACCATCAGACAGTATACTGCACAACATGGAGCTAAGAGACAAAATAATAAAAATAAAAGATTAATCTTGTGTGTGTAACCCACAAGAAGTTTCCTACATACTAACCAGAACCAATCCTACTTGGGTTTTCAAACCAAGCAGAATTCATTGTGTTCATACTAGTAGGCTATGTCTAGACTGGCATGATTTTCCGCAAATGCACACACGAGGCCACTCGAAGAAGAACTTTAATCTGTGGCACCTGAGTGTAAATTTAGCTCTCACAGCCATACCATATGCTTGTTACTTGTCCATCTGACCACAGAGGCTGAGTGTTAACAGTTCCCTACTGTGCTTTGATCTACTCCCGTTTCAAAGCAGGCCAACTGTGAAAGTTTTGGTCTAAGTGACTTGCCAGCATCTCACAGGAATTCTCTATTACAGAAGGGATAGAACCCAGTTTTCCAGGGTAACATTCAAATGGCATAACCATGAGACTATCCTTTCTCTTTCACAAATTCTTTTGTCATTTACTACACATCTTCCAACTTCTGCCCCAAAGGAGGCAACTACACAACTTAATTTATTCACAAATCACTGTTTAATATGTGCACTGAATGAGGCATTGGTCCTATGGAAAAGTATGTGATCACTCAATGAAAGACTGTATCATGTTGCATATGAACAAGGAAGGCATTTCCTAACTTCTGAGAATTTGACTTTGACACCTTGACATTCTTTTAAAGAATCACGGAATCAGAGAACTGGAAGGACCTCAAGATGTCATAAAGTCCAGTTTCCTGCCCTTATGGCAGAACCAAGCAACATCTAGACCAGTGTTCCCTCTAATATATTCCATCCATGAGCGGAGTGAGTTTTCTCTTGTGCACCACCGTTGCACCCACCAGTTACTAACAAAGGGTATGTCTACACTACCCCGCTAGTTCGAACTAGCGGGGGTAATGTAGTCATCCACAGTTGCAAATGAAGCCAGGGATTTGAATTTCCCGGGCTTCGTTTGCACGAAGCCGGCCGGCGCCATTTTTAAATGCCGGCTAGTTTGAACGTGGCACGGGGTTCGAACTAGCCGGTATTTAAAAATGGCGCCGGCCGGCTTCATGCAAATGAAGCCCGGGAAATTCAAATCCCGGGCTTCATTTGCAATTGCGGATGACTACATTACTCCCGCTAGTTCGAACTAGCGGGGTAATGTAGACATACCCAAATATATTATTTATATATATAATTAAATATTATAAGAACATAAGAACGGCCGTACTGGGTCAGACCAAAAGTCCATCTAGCCCAGTAGCCTGTCTGCCCACAGTGGCCAGCACCAGGTGCCCCAGAGGGGACAGTTCCTCAGATTCATCACCCACAAAGGACGGTGCAGATTCAGGAATCTCCCCAACGTCCTCAGCCGTAAAGACTGAAGCAAAGAAATCATTTAGTTTCTCTGCAATGGCTTTTTCACCCTTGATTGCTCCTTTTATAGCTCGATCGTCTAGGGGACCCACAGGTTTTTTAGCAGGCTTCCTGCTTCTAATGTACTTAAAAAACATTTTGTTATTTCTTTTTGAGTTTTTGGCTAGCTGTTCCTCAAAATCTTTTTTTGCTTTTCTTATTACATTTTTAAACTTGATTTGACACTGTTTATGTTACTTTCTAGTTATCTCACTAGGATTGGACTTCCACTTCTTAAAAGATGCCTTTTTGTCCCTCACTGCTTCTTTTACATGGTGGTTAAGCCAAGATGACTCTTTTTTAGGTCTCTTGCTATGTTTTTTAATTTGGGGCATACATTTAAGTTGGGCCTCTATTATGATGTCTTTAAAAAGTTTCCATGCAGCTTGCAGGGATTTGGCTCTAGTCACTGTGCCTTTTAATTTCTGTTTAACTAACCTCATTTTTGTGTAATTCCCCTTTTTGAAATTAAATGCCAGGGTGCTGGACTGCTGAGGTGTTCTTCCCACCATAGGAATGTTGAATGTTATTATATTATGGTCACTATTCCCAAGCGGTCCTGTAACGGTTATCTCCTGGACCTGATCCTGCTCTCCACTCAGGACTAAATCGAGAATTGCGTCTCCCCTTGTGGGCTCCTGTACCAGCTGCTCCAAGAAGCAGTCATTTAAGCCACTGAGAAATTTTATCTCTGCTTCTCTTCCTGAGGTGACATGCATCCAGTCAATATGGGGGTAATTAAAATCGCCCAGTATTACAGAGGTCTTCATTTTGGTAGCCTCTCTAATCTCCCTCAACATTTCAATGTCAGTATCGCTGTCCTGGTCAGGTGGTTGGTAATATATCCCTACTGCTAATTTCTTATTATTGGAGCATGGAAGAAAGAATTCTAAAACAGCCCTTTCCCAGTCACAAAGAATAAAAGGAGCTAAGTCAAGTTAGAACTTTCACCCAAGCATCCTTATTATTATGGCTGATCCTAAGTGCCAATGTGCTGTGTCATGCCATCAGTTAGGCTACGCCTACACCTCCGGTATCCTGAAATAGTTATTCCGCGTTTTAAGCGCAAGCCCGTTATATCGAAATATAATGGGTTCTCTATTTCAACATCCCTGCAAACCTCATTGCACGAGGATTAAAGGACGTTTCAGAGTAGCGTAAATTACATAGCTTATTTTGACGTAAGGGTGCTGTGTAAACGCACCCTTACAGATAAGTTAAAAAGACATCAACCCCACACACATGCACACAGATACCTGCAAAGTTTGAACAACAAGCTGTTTCTCTTAAAGACCTGTGCTGCGCTGCTACACAGCGCCAGTAACAGGAGCGGCCCTAGATGAGCTGTCAGCAACTGGCACCCCAGGCAAAATGCACGATCGGCGTGCAGGGACTTTTGTCCCCAGCACAATCAATTTTTAGGCAGCTCTATTCTTCCCCTCAACTAGCACTGGGCATCTTCAGCTCCAACTAATGGCTTGGCAGAGCAGAGTTACAAGATGCACAAGGGATGAACTAACAGAAGTGGGCATGTGTTTAAATGTTGTTTCCATTAACATTTGAGGGCCAGCTCAACACATTTTAGGGAGTAAGTTTCAAAGCAAACCCAGGCCTAGACAGGACACAGGGGAGAGACAGAGGCAGCAGGGTCCCTGCCCTCAAGGAGCTTAGTACGTCTGTTGATTATGATTTATTTTTGCTACCAGGCTCCCTCTTATCTCCCAGCCCCGAGTGTTGGGCCACTCACTGCCAGTCCAGCCCCATGTCCCAGTCTCCCTGGCCCTGGGGCAAAGGATGAGCTGGCGGCTGCTGTCTCTGGGGAGTGTCTATGGCAGGGGGCAGCCAGGGGTGAGACCAGAAGTTGACGGCCCACTCCAGAGTGGGCAGCACTGCGTGAACATGCTGCCTCCGGAGGAAGGGCTGGGCACTGGCTGCTTTCACCTGTCTCTGGCTGGTCGCACAGCACGAACTCCTTGGCCACTGCCACATCCTGCTCCTAGGTCACATCCAGCGGCAGCACCTGCAGGCAGCCGTGGCAGGTCCAGCGGCCGGAGCAGCCACCGCCCACCATGCGGCTCTCTCTGGCCCTGGCCGGGGCTGCCAGAACAGTTGCCACTCGCCACGTGGCTCCAGCTCTGGCTGGGGCCTTCAAAGCAGCTGAGCAGGCATTGCATGACCTCCTGAGGAGGTGGACAGGCCTCAAATTCTTGGTGTGTGCCCGACTGCCCATGCGGGCGCGCACCTCAGAGGGACACTGGCCTAGAGCAGCGTTTCTCAACCTTTTGCATAAAGTATCCCCAGACCTCCTACTCTAAGCCAATGCAGCCACCCCTCCCGCAGAGCCAGGCACCCCTAGCTCCCCCGCTCTAACCCAAGGTCTCTCCCCTCCCCCAGAGCCAGGCACCGGACGTATGGTAACCCCACTTTTGAAGTGCCTGCTCCTGCAGCCTGGCCCTGCCTCAGCAGCTTGTCTGCAGGAAGCAAATGGCCCGCCAGCGCCAGGCGCGCCGCGTGGGGCTGTGTGCTCCCACCTCACCCTGGTGCCCCTTAGCGTGGTCCCCAGGGGCAACTGCCCCCTCACTACGCCATTGATGTGGGGGGGACCCTTTGGAGCAAAGTTTATGCCGCTTGACTGCCTTTTAGCTCCTCTGCGCAAAACCACGGGGAAGTGGAGATGGGGATGGGTTGTACTGAGCTGTTGGCGGGGTGGGGGATGCGCTTCTCCAGGTTCAGCCACCCTCCCTGCTCGAGCACCCCGGGGAGGCTGCCCGAGAGGAAACCAACTAGGAGAGGTGGCTGTGGAAATGATATTTTCCCTACCCAAACCCGCCCCCCAACTTGGAACTGCCCTGGTTCTCATTGCAGCTGCCGCCCACACGCTTTTCCCACCAGCGTTGGGGCGCATGCGCAGAGCGGCTGATAACATCTGGGCGCACGGCTCCAAACATTCAATTTGACAGGCACGTGCCTCCGCCCCCTCCCTGCCCCCCTTTTCAGGGCAAAATCCCAGACATCTCACGTGTGTTGATGCGCCCCCAGCCTCCTCTTGCGTACCCCTAAGGGTGTGCGTACACTGAGCTAGACCATCCCCAACAGCCTGCTCTTCAGTATCTCCAGAGACGGAGATTCTACAACCTCCCTGGGCAATTTACTCCACTGCTCAACCACTCGGCCAGGCAGGACGTTTTCCTCATGTCCATCCTCAACCTCCCTGGCTGCAGTTTAAGCCCATTGCTCCTTGTCCTTCCTCAGAGGCCGAGGGGAACAAGTTTTCTTCCTTCTCCTGTTAAAAACATTTTAGGTTACAGGCTGGATCTCCCTAGTCCAGCACCCTCGGGACTTGCCCGGTCCCAAATGAGGGAATTGGCCAGACGAGAGGAGAACCCGTCACCCGGCTTTCTAGTCTGCCGCTGGCTCTGCTTTCGGCTCTCACTGCTAATGGCCTGGGCCAGGATGCCTACCAGCGGTCCCCGCCCAGTGAGCTGCTGTGCAGCCCCAGCTCAGCTCCTCTGCCAGGCTGCCATCCCTGCGCCTCCCCATGCCAGACTGCCACAGCCCTGTCACTCCCCCCCGGATCTGGCTCCCCTACTGGGCTGCTGCATGGCCCCAGCTCCAGCTCCCTGGCATGCGCAGCTCTAAACCCTGCCAGGCTGCCACATGGCCCTTGTTTCCCAGTTCACGTGGCTCCCTGCCGGGCTGCCACTCAACCCCAGGGCTGGCTCTCCTGCCAGCCCTTCTGCTAGTGCAGCCCCGGCTCCCCCGTTGCACTGCTGCTAGCCTCATCGGGCTCCCAGCAGCCAGCCCTTCTGCTGCCTAACTCTCAGCCACCAGGGCTCTCTGGTCCTGGAACAACTGTGGTTCTGCCAGACCAGAGGTCCCAGTTTAGGGTGGTGTAACCTATACTTGAAAGCTGTCATGTCCCCTCAAGTCTTATTTCCAGAATAAACCAACCTAATTCTTCAATCTTCCCCATATGTCATATTTTCTAGATCTTTAATCATTTGTGCTGCTCTTCTGTGTATCTTCTCTAAGGCTACGTCTACACTGGCCCCTTTTCCGGAAGGGGCATGTAAATTTCACTAGTCGTCGTAGGGAAATCCGCGGGGGATTTAAATATCCCCCGCGGCATTTAAATAAAAATGTCCACCGCTTTTTTCCGGCTTTTAAAAAAGCCGGAAAAGAGCGTCTAGACTGGCCCCGATCCTCCGGAAAAAGTGCCCTTTTCCGGAGGCTCTTATTCCTACTTCAAAGTAAGAATAAGAGCCTCCGGAAAAGGGCACTTTTTCCGGAGGATCGGGGCCAGTCTAGACGCTCTTTTCCGGCTTTTTTAAAAGCCGGAAAAAAGCGGCGGACATTTTTATTTAAATGCCGCGGGGGATATTTAAATCCCCCGCGGATTTCCCTACGACGACTAGTGAAATTTACATGCCCCTTCCGGAAAAGGGGCCAGTGTAGACGTAGCCCAAATCTTTTCTGAAACGCTGTGCCCAGAACTGGACACAATACTCTAGCTGAGGTCCAATCAGAGCAGAGCAGAGCAGAGCTGAAGAATTACTTCTCTTTTCTTATTTACAAGAATCCAGCTAATATATCCCAGAATGACGTTTGCTTTTTTTGCAACAATGTTACAACGTTGACTCATATTTAGCTTGTGATCCATTATAACCCCTACATGTCTTTCTGCAGAACTCTTGCCTTGGCAGACATTTCCCTTTTTGTCTGCATGCAGTTGACTGTCCCTTCCTAAGTGGAATACTTTGCATGTGTCCCTGTCCCTATTTGCCTTAGACCATTTTTTCAGTTTGTCCAGATCATTTTGAACGATAATCTATTCTCCAAGGAACTTGCAACCCCTTCCCAGCTTTCCCTCTGCAAACTTTATAAATGTACTCTCTATGCCATTATTTAAATCTTTGAGGAAAATATTGAGTAGAACTAGATCCAAAATTGATCCTTGCAGAACCCTTCTCATTATGACCTTCCAACATGATTGTGAACCATTGATAACTACTCCTTGGGAACAGTTTTCCAATCAGTTGTGCACTCATCTTATGGTAGCTCCATTTAGCACCAATTTTTAAAAAAATTCTATCCTATGGATCTTTACTGACCCAAAGTTTGGGTCCCTACTCAGATTTGGACTTTCAGACCCACAACAAATATCTGTACCACTTGAATGAATGGAGTAAATGGCTACACATATTATTGCCTATGCGTATGTCTACACTGAACAGCTATTATCTCGAAATAGCTACACAAGCTGCTCGCTATTTGAAATACTTTTCGAAGTAATGGGAGCACTATCTTGCCATCTTGCACGAGGGATAAGGGATAGCTTGAAGTAGTGCGTTATTTTGAAATTTGGCACTGTGTAGATGCGCCAAATTTCAAAATAGCTTATTTTGAAATAGTTTCTAAATAAGATATGCAATTCGTGTAGCTTCTAAACAACCAGCGGGGTCCCTTGACAATCAAAATAGTAAAGGACTATTCAAGGAAAACAAGGTCAATGATGAGAAACTAAATTAATTCTTTTGATCAGACTTCCCGGCTGAGGATGTGAGGGAGAGTCCCAAACACAAGCCATTCTTTTTAGGTGACAAATCTGAGGAACTGTCCCGGACTGAGGTGTCAGAGGTTTTGGAAAAAACTGATAACCAATAAGAAATCACCAGGACCAGATAGTAGTCACCCAAGAGTTCTGAAAGAACTCAAATGCTATATTGCAAAATTACTGCACTATGTAATTTATCATTTCACTCAGCTTTTGTACCAGAGAACTGGAGGATAGCTTACATGATGCCAATTTTTAAAAAAGGCTCCAAAGACGATCCTGGCAATTACAGACTAGAAAGCCTAACTTCAGTACCAGGCAAACTACAGGAAAGAATAAAATTGTCAGACTCATAGATGAACAATACGTGATAGGGAAGAGTCAACATGGTGTTGGAAAGGGAAAGCATGCCTTACCAATCTATGCTAACCAGTAGATAGAGTGTACTTAGATTGTCAGAAAGCCTTTGACAAGATCCCCTATCAAAGGCTCTTAAGCAAAGGAGGCTGTCATGGAATAAGAGGGAAGGTCATCTCATGGATCAGTAACTGGTTAAAAGCTAGGAAAGAAAAGGCAACAAACACTGTCAGTTTTCAGAAAGAGGCAAATAGCGTGGCTAAGGATTTGTACTAGGACCAGTAATGTTCAACATAAAAGATCTCAAAAAAGGGTTATACAGTGAGGTGGTAAAATTTGCAGATAACACAAAATGACTCAAGATAGCTAAGTCCAAAGCAGACTGTGAAGTGTTACAAAGGGATCTCAAAAAACTAGACAACTGGGTAACAAAATGACAGATGAAATTCAAAGTTTTAAATATCAGAGGGGTAGCTGTGTTGGTTTGAATCTGCAAAAGCGACAAGAAGTCCTGTGGCACCTTATAGACTAACAGATTTATTGGAGCATAAGCTTTCATGGGCTGCATCTGACGAAGTGGGTCTTTGCCCAGGAAAGCTTGTGCTCCAATAAATCTGTTAGTCTATAACAGTGTTTCTTAAACTTTTTGAGACCAAGGAACACCAAACAATATTTTTTTTATGAGGAACACCAAGGATTTTTTGTTGAGCCAAAAAAAAAAAAAATAGGGGAGGGGCTAGGGTGTGTGTGAAGTAATTGGGCAGAAAAAAAAAGTCGCCTGCCCCTTTAAGGGCGGCCATTTTTAACTCTGTTGTTCTCTGCGGCACACCTCCGACTGCCTTGCAGCACACCAGTGTTCCCTGGAACACAGTTTAAGAAACACTGGTCTATAAGGTGCCAACAGGACTCCTCAATGTTTTAAATGTAAGTAATGCACATTGGAACACAATCTCAATCATACATATAAAATGATGGGGTCTAAATTAGTTGTTACTGCTCAAGAAAAAGCTCTTGGAGTTATTGTGGCTAGTTCTCTGAAAACGTGCAGCAGCAGTCAAAATGGTCTGGAATCACTTAGCAATGAGATACCACAATGCAGTGTTTCTCAAGTTGTGCTCCGTGGAGCCATCTCCAGGGGCTCCGCGAGGCTGACAAACTGGAAACATCGATAGGTACAACACATACAATCAATGGACCTCAGGGGCTCCGCATACATTTTTATGCATGTAAAGGGCTCCGGAGCCCAAAAAGTTTGAGAACCGCTGCCACAACGTATACATTCAACACATTGCTTAAATGAGTTTAAAAAACAATACAAGGGTAAACTCGTTGATTTTCAAAAACAGTCAGGACCATTTTCAAGACTCTTCTTATCCCAAACTCAGCAATCATTGAAGTCTTCATTGAAAGCTGCTGCCAAGTTTTTGGTGGTTTTTTTGCTACTCAAAAACAGATTAAACAAAAATATTTTAAACGCAAAAGTATATGTATTTGTTCAGGTTCACAGACCTCAAAACTAGCTGAACTAGATTTGGTTCAAATTATATTAACCAAAAAATAAAAAGTTATCTTGAAACAGATACCATTTAGGATAAATTTCCATCGCAGAAGATAGTTTGAGTTTAAACCAGCCTAAAGAGTGATTTAAGATCAGAATGACCAATTCCATCTTAGCTATAGTGACACTAGACTACTCCTTAATAAAAGCCTGTTACTATACATATGACACCCAAGCCCAGAAGTGGATTTCTCAAGACCCAGTGATGAATGCCCACATATCCAATGCAGACAGAGAAGTGGAAGAGTTTTAACAAGTCAGTCAATGGAGCTTGCACTTTGTTAGCTTTTTCATACAATCAATACTTTAGTAAGTTACAAAAGCTGGGTTGAGGCTTTGCTAAATATTTTTTTACCGTAAGTGAATACGTGGGAGGTGTCTGTCTTCAGGGAAAGGCTTTACATTATTTTTTTAAAATCAGCAGTTCCTTACATATTTTTAATTAGGCCTCATTTTAAAGCTTGGAATCTGCATTAAAATTATTTTTCTTACTTTGGTAAGTCAATATAGAAAACAAAACAAAAACTACACAAGGAAAAAATCAGCCGTCTGATTTTTAAATCAGATCATTCTGCTTCATTTCAGAACACAGTGAAATTACTGTCTAATAAGACTAGCATTTGCAGAGCACAAATATCTCTGGGGATGTCATATAACAAACAAAACTGCTGCTCAAAAATAGCAAAATCAAATAAACATTTCTAATACAGATGGATGTATCTGCTTAGGAAAATGAGGGAGGCGATGAGGAATTTGAGTTGGTTTTATCCTTGGAGACTGGGTGCCAAACACAGGCTAAACTGATCCTGCTGTGTTCTGAATTTAAACAAAGTAGTTCTGACCAGCCCAGTGGCTTACTCTTTTTTGGTGTACGGGAGACCCAGTCACAGAAACGTGTGGGAATACCCTGCATTGCTCAGCAGAGATCCTCTTGTGCGGAGTTTGGAGCCATTCAACGCTTGTCCTCAGGGAGTTCAGTTTAGTCTGAGCTGGCCCAAGGGCCAGTGGCTGTTAAATGGGACTCAGCGGATGCAGGAGAAGGGAGGACCAGGGAGATTCTCAGCACTTGCCCAGGGCAGCACTGGACTGCCATCAATCACAACTCAACTGGTAGCAGGATGCAGAGAGCTATGGAGACAGGATCTTGGAGACGGGATGAACTCTCTGTACCTAGGGCTGCCAGGTGTCCGGCACTGACCCGCACAGGCTGCTATTTTCGCCTCCTGTCCAGTAAAAAAAAATTCAGAAAACACCTGAAATGTCCTACAACGTCCGGGACTTTCTGATTGTTATCCCGGCCAGGAGGCGAATATCCCGGGTGCTCACCTGGTTCCGCAGAGGAGCTGTCCGGCCCGGAGCAGGGAGACAAGGTGGCAGACGGCCGCCGGCTGCCTGTTAGGGCCAAAAAGCCTCAAAGGGCATTTCTTAAAGGAGCCATGCTGGTTTTTTTTTAATTTTATTTTTTTTAAGCTTAATAACTCTCGGGGTCCTTTTCCCTCTCCCCCCCTCAACAACTTTGGTCTCCCCTTTTTTCTCAACAGAATTTTTTCCCCGGTGTTTTTTTGGGGGGGAGAGGGTGTTTGGTATTTTTGGTTAAACCATTTGGCAACCCTATTTGTATGATGTCCAGTCCAATTTCTATTTAGGTTTCAGTCTAGTATTTTATTAGAACTCCAGATGTGGCTCTTAGTCCACTGCCCTATTGGAAATTTCTTCAACAGGTAATGTCAACGGCAGGGTCATAACAGCAATGAGTTCAGAATAAGAGAGATGGGATGCCCAAAATGCCACTGGTAATTGTGAGAACACTAACGTCCTACAAACCTCATGTTTCAGGGATCATGGCCTATACAAATCCTCCTCAAAAACTGAGAGTGTGTAACAGTCACAAAGAGGCTATGTGTAGGATCAAAGCTGTGGCAAACACAATAGAAAAGACAGAATGATTTGTAATAGACAAAGCAACAAGTTCTAAACTCCTGGTTATTATAAAGTCCTCCCTGGAGAAGTTGTCAGAGTTTACAGTGGCAATGAACTATTGCTGAGTCTTGGCTCTTATAAAACGTAAAGCAGAAGCAGAACGGTTATAATGAATATGAACTGAAAGTAGCCAAACTTTATGAAAGATGTGAACTAGCTATTTCTTGGCTGACAGAGTGTACACACAGAAAAAAAATCTTATGGCTTGCCCTCCTTCAGTTCACTGATGGGGGAAAGACATTTTTAAAATCTACTGATTGAGGCTGTGAGGAGATACACTCCTTCATGGTAGCTTAATCAGACTTCTTCTGTGATGTGAATCCACCAATTTTGGGGGTATATTGACTGTCTTGTAGAAGGGAGACTGACTGCTTTCTGCAAATACAACTTCCTCTCTTGATGGGCTTTCCAAGAGTCTGGGGTTACAGAAGAATTATCACTTTGGGCAGAATCAAGCCCAATTAATATTATAATGACCATTCAGCGGCAGAGAAGACAACAGTTTATAAAGAGTGGTATTTCTATATGGAAAGCTATTACAAACTCCACAGAGAGCAAAAGCATTTATAGGGGCTATTGGCTGCTATTTTGCTTTAGTTATGAGCAGGGCTGATAAGCAATTAAAAATATTAATCGCCCTGTTAAACAAAAATAGAATGCTATTTATTTAAATATTTTGGATGTTTTCTACATTTGCAAATACATTAATTTTGATTACACACACACACATCCGATTAAATAAATATAAAATTAGTGCTGCACACTTTGCGCTGTATTGTATGTGTGTATTGTGACGAAGCTCCTACGTAAACTTGGTGGGTCCTCAGGAAGATTTGCGTGCCTCAGAGGCTCACAGGAGCTCTCAGTTTTAGGCACCATGCCTAGGGCACTAGTTTGCTGTTTGTTGAACTCTTTTCATCATTGGCCAGTGTATGGTAAAAGGGGAGAATAAACTCCAAAGTCATTTTTCCCCACGTGGAAATGGGGAAGTGGGTGTTGGGGAGAACCCAGGCTCATCCTCCACTCCGGGTTTCAGAGTAGGGCCCTGTAGTAGCAGCTGCCTATGTGAGTCCCTGACACCTGCTAAAAGACAGCTCCAAAACCTCTGGGCTACTTCCCCACACTTTCCCCAGCTCCTTCCTTTTCTCTGGATCATCCTCCTAATGTCCACTTGTTTTCCTCCTACCAGCAGCGCTTTTCTCCATCCTCTCAGCTACACATGCCTACCACCAATGGCAGGCAAGCTCCTATTATAGCCAATCTCTACTGGTTTCACTAATTAACCCCAGGTGTCCTAATCAGCCCAGGCTTCCCTGACTCTGCAGGCCTGCTCAATTAGCCCCTGGTGTTCAACTACCCTTGACTGCTTCTGCTGGGTCTAAACCAGCCCCTCCCCGTTACCCTGGGAACAGAGCTCTCCTCAGTCTGAGGCCAATATATCTCCTATATCTCCCCCTCCACTACTTTTTTGTAACCTTCGGATCTGGCCCCATCACAGAGACAGAGAGAGAGCGAGAGCGAGAGCGAGAGAGTGTCAATATCTATGCGCACACAGATTATATAATGAAAGGATTTGTCAATTTGTTCAAGAAATCCTCCCAAATGGTAATAGTGAAGACCACCACATTCAGTATAGAGCTTCCTCTTATCATAACTGAAAGCAACGTAAGGATTTGGTTGTGCTAGGAAATGGGATGTGATTTATAAAACTATATGGAAAAGAGACAGAATCACCAGGCAGGTGAAAGGGACTGGCTGGCTGGGTCCCCCCATGCCTTCTATTCCTCAGGCCCCCTTTACAGAGGACAGGGGGGCCTGAAGCTCCCTCCCCCTCCCAGATTCCTACTGGGACATTGCTGGCTGTTCCCTTTTGTCAGGGAGTAAGGGGAAAGTGCACAATTTGCTGCATTCTTCACTATGGCTGGAGAGCGCAGGGGGCAGATGAATTGTACACTTTGCTCTTGCTTCCTGACAGGGACAGGAAGGGAAAGAGCAAGCATCCCTGGTATTAATCTTGAGGATTGGGGCGTTGCACACACACACAGTCCCCTGCCTAAAGCCCCTCCTCATCCCCCCAACCCAGAGTCCTGCACCTCCCACACTTTCATCCCCTTGCCCTGAGCCCCTCCTTAAGGGCCCGAGCAATGCTAAGTAATAGAGTTGCCAGATGGTTTAACACAAAATACCGAACACCTTCCTCCCCACCAAAAAAACGCTGGGAAAAATTCTTTCGAGGAAAAAGAAGGGGGAGACCAAAGTTGTTAAGCAAAAGTTGCACCACTGCCTCCAGTTTGGGGCCATACAGTAACCCCCAATGCACCCACCCCATCCCCCTGAGCCAGGCCCCCTCAGTACCCTCATCCCAATGCACTCACCCCTCCCCCAGAGCCAGGCCCCGCTAGCGCCCCCCCATCCCAGTGCACTCACCCCTCCCCCTGAGCCAGGCATCCCCAGTGCCGGGAGCACCCCCCTCCCTGTCCTCGCAGAGCCAGGCACCAGAGGAACGGGATGGCCGGGTAAGTTAATGTTACAGTAAAACTCCAATAGTCCAGCACTCCTGATAGTCCAGCATCAAAATGGCAAGAGCCTAGTGAGTGAGCTTCGGCAAAAAATGAGTCACAAGGTAACAGCGGCAGCAGCTGAACTGAGCAAAAAGGGTAAAAAAGGCTTAAAAAAACTAAAACATTACAGTATACTGTATACAGTATGTACAATAAAAAGGGTTAAGAACACTTTATATACAGTATATAATGTATACAGTGTATATATATATATATAACCATCTTACAGTACCTCCTGATAGTCCAGCATATTTGATAATCCGGCACCACCTAGGTCCCATAGGTTCTGCATTATCGGAAGTCTACTGTACTTTTAAAGTTGCTGCTCCTGCCGCCCGGCCCGGTTGCTTCGGCTCACATTGTGTAGAGGGAGGCATCACATGGCCAGCTCCCGGGTCTCTGCTGGTCACGTGGGCCAGAGCAGTGTGCGCTCTGCTCCCACCCCAGCCTGACACCTCCCTAGTGTGGTGCCCGGCAAGTGCCACCATCTGCCCCCCTTCGCTACGATTCTGCCACACCCCTCACTCCCCCACTCCCTCCAGACGCGGTAGGAGAAAACTGTCCCCGCTGGGCTTCCGTCTGAGGGAAACAGGAAATACCGGACATTTCACGTCTGGTATTTTCTGTTTTTTTTACCGGATGGAGTCTGCAAATAGCGGATTTTCCGGGTGAATACCGGACACCTGGCAACCCTATTAAGTAAGTGTGCTAGCTACAAATATTTGCACTGTAAAAAACAAAAACAGTATTTCTGAATTCACCTCATGCATGTACAGTAGTGCAATCTCTTTATCACGAAAGACAAACTTACAAATGTAGAATTATGTACAAAAAAACTGCATTAAAATAATACAAAATCTTTAGCATCTATGGCATGTAAACATCTTGCAACACTGACTACGATAGTGCCATGCAAACATCTGTTCTCACTTTCAGGCAACTTCATATACATAGTATCCCAATGTCTGTGACTCTGTCACGCTGAAATGCTGGCTGTTCCGTCTGGGGGGCGCTGCTGCCTTCCGCCGTGGCCGTGAACGTGAACGTCATCGTTCTGCCCCCCTTTGCCTCCCGCCGTGGTACTCGGCTGACTTCTGTGCCGCTCAGCTGGGCTGCTGCAGGGGAGCCCAAACAGCTGCTTGCTCCCCTGCAGAGGCCCAGCTGAGCAGCCCAGAAGTCAGCTGAGTGCCACGGCGGGATGAGAAGGGAGGCGGGGCGGTGACGTGCGGCGTGACAGCAGCTCCAGGCCCTGCCCCCTGGCTGCGAACGTCACCACTCCACCCTCCTTCGCCTCCCGCCATGGCACTCGGCTCACTTCTGTGCCGCTCAGCCAGGCCACTGCAGGGGAGCTCAAACGGTCGCTTGCTCCCCGGCAGCGGCCCGGCTGAGTAGCACAGAAGTCAGCCGAGTGCCACGGCGGGACGAGAAGGGGGGTGGGGTGGTGACATGCAGCGTGACAGCGGCTTCAGGCTCCGCCCCTGGCAGAGAACAGACCCTGGCTGGGGGGTGGGCGGGGCAGGTGGAGAACATTTGCAGGATCAGTGCTGGGGTGAAGAGAAATGGTGCAGGGGACAGCTGAAGCTCATAGACAGCCACTCAGCCGGGCTGCCACACAGGAGCAAGCAGCTCAAACAGCCCGGGGATATGATGGAGGTCTATCAAATCATGACTGGTCTGGAAAAAGCGAATAAGAAAAAGTTATTTACTTGTTCCCATGACATAAGAACTAGGGGTCACCAAATGAAATTAATAGGTAACAGGTTTAAAACAAAGAAAAGGACGTTTTTCTTCACTCAGCACATAGTCAACCTGTGGAACTCCTTGCCAGAGGATGTGGTGAAGGCTGGAACTTTAACAGGATTCAAAAAAGAGCTAGATAGATTCGTGGAGGGTAGGTTCATCAATGGCTATTAGCCAGGATGGGTAGGAACAGTATCCCTAACCTCTGTCAGAGGCTGGAAATGGGTGACAGGAGAGGGATCACTTGATGATTCCGTGTTCTGTTCATACCCTTTGGGGGCACCTGGCATTGGCCACTGTTGGCAGACAGGATGCTGGGCTAAATGGACCTTTGGTCTGACATACAAGGGAATTGGCTGGGAGCTTTCTCAGACTATTACTGAAGTTGCAGGGTGCTGAATTTCTTGCAAACATGTGAGGCATTTGGGTTAAACAGATGTTAATAAAAACATAAAACAAAAAGCATTTCAAATATTCCGACTAAAATCCCCTTTGCTTCTCAGTTGCTTTCTCTTCCTTAGTAATTGTGCTATTGGTTTTCCAATCATCCAGGGATTCTTCCAGGAAAAACAAGGTAGGCAAGATCACAGGCGCTAACTCGGTGGATTCTCCTGGAGTCCTGGAGCACTCACAGAAAAAAACAGTAAGAGCTTTGCAGCCAGCTCCTCCCCCCAGTATCTCCTGCCTGCTGACATGCCCTGCCAATGAACTCCTCCTCCTCCGTCCCAGCACCTTTCACCTGCAGTGATCAGCTGTTCTGCAATACCAGGCGGATGCACGGAGTAGACGGAGCAAGCTCCTGTTCCCAACCCCTGGGGCAAAAATCCATTCCATATCCAGTTCTCACATAGGGTATGTCTACACTACAGCGTTAATTCGAGTTAACTTAATTCAAAATAGTTATTTCAAATTAAGCTAATTCGAAATAACGCATCTATACACAAAAACTATTTCGAAATAGCGTTTTGCTATTTCCAAATAGTGTGTCCACACTGAGTGGACCCTGAACCGAAGTTAAGGCTGGCCGGAACCAGTGCCAGCAGGGCATCAGGTTAGGACTTAGTGTGTGGGGCTGCTGCCTGAGGCTATCTCAGCTCCATGGTTAAAGGGACCCTACCCCCACTCCAGACAGACAGTTCTCAGGGTTCTCTGCTTGCTTATCTACCTCGATGAGGGACAGCAAAGCAGTCCTGTCTTGGAGTGCCCTGAGTGCCTGCACTCGGGACACCACAGCACTCCGCCACATGGAGCCAGAGTTGCCCCTGGGCATGTTGGTGCATCTCGTGCGGTCATTGCCATCAGCTCGGCTTCACTTGCTGCAGGCTGCCATCCGGGGAGTCCATCGGGGGGCTATCAGGATCCAGGAGGCCCTGCAGGAGAGCGTCCACCCCGAGGAGCCCTCAGAGCCACCCCAGTCCTCCCCACTGGGGGCTCATGCCCCATTCCTCCCTCACGTCCTTCCACTTACCCCCCCTAGTGCCTCTTCCTGATGTCAAACAAAAACCACTTATGTTCAAAAATAGAAACTGGGTTTATGGAACAAAACTAGGGGAGGAGGATGAACCTCTGGGGATACTGGGAAAAGGAGGTGGGAGAGGGGAAGAGAGAGGGCGAGAAAGGGGAGGAGGAAACCTGGGAGGAGGGAGCTGGAAGGGGGAAGCAAGGGGAAGAAGGGGGAGGGGAAACTCAGGGCCCAGGGTTGGGGCTCTCGCCAGACCAACTTGATTTTCATGCAAACCTGCTCCTGGGTTCACATGTGGCCTTTGGTGGCCAGGCTGGCAGCTATCCTGCCATAGACAGCCGCATTCCTCCATCTAGGGCTGAGATCACGGACGTTGGGGGCATCCCCCCTAAACCTGAAAAAGGTCCATGATCTCTGCCCTGGACCAGGAAGGCGCCTGCCTTCTCCAGCCCCTGGCAGGCTCCTGGGAGCTGGCAGACTGCTCCTGGGGAGCGGTGGAGGGCTGGCTGCCAGTGGCTTGCTGGCTTATGTTTTGGGGCCACTGGGTCAGGGCAGTGACTGCTGGCTCTGGGCTGCCAGGCTTGGAGCTGGCACAGGCACTGTGGTCAGAGTCTATCCCTTGAATGGCTCCAGGGCTGGGGGAGAGGAGAGTAAGTTTTCCTGGTTGTGCCCAGAGTGGCCACCAGGGCTCCCTGGGAAGGGCTGGAGGCCTCCTATTTCGAATTAAGTGTCTACACAGCACTTAAATCAAAATAGCTATTTCGAATTTGGCGTTACTCCTCGTAGAATGAGGTTTACCAAATTTGAATTAAGCGCTCCGCTATTTTGAATTAAATTCAAAATAGTGGTTTGCATGTATAGACGCTATTGAAGTTAATTTGAAATAACGGCTGCTATTTTGAATTAACTTTGCAATGTAGACTTACCCATAGAGAATGTATCAGATATTAAATTGATAAGAACAGACATTACACATGATCTTAGCCTTCAAGAGTATGCAGGAAACACTGGTGGGAGGGGGAGGAGAGGGTACCAGGTGTGCTCAGGGTAGAAGGCAGAACAGGGTGGGAAGAGGTGGGGTGAGATAGAGGCTTGGGGAAAGGGATGGAATAGGGGTGGGACCTGGGATGTGGCAGGGGTTGAGCACCCCTGGGGCAAGGAGGAAGCGGATGCCTGTGGACAAGAAACAAACTAGCAGGAAAAAAAACAAGACACAACCCAAAAAACCTCTCCCTTTGTGAGTTAAAGACTTTCATGCCTTTTTAGTATAGCATTAATAAACAGAGAGGCACAAAACCCCTTTTCACTGTGCAGGTTATCTTTATGTCTTTAGAAGAGTTTCTTTTATTCTTGGGCATTCATGTGAGGGTTTCACTATACTTCACAATAGATTTTGGTAAGCACTCATTTTTAAACCCAATTTTATGACTTTCACAGTGGTTCATGTTTCATTGGACTCCACTAAGTATTGTTAGTTCTCAACAAATTTCCTAGTTTCACTCCAGAGTAATGTGAAGTGTTGGCCCCACACATCTCATATTTGTCAGAACCCAACAAATAAATGGTGAGACCTGGGAACAAGCCACTGTAAAACCGTGAAATCTTGTTACCAAAAATGTCTGGGGAAATGTAACACGGGGGAAACAATAGCTGAGAATTAACTCCTCCATGGCACTTTCATTACATAGGAAATCTCAGATCCTAGCATCCAGTGTACCCACACAGTCCATTCCTAACCAACCATGAAAACTTTGACAATGCTGGTGAAGATTCACATTTGCTGCCAGTGAAAACATTTTCCTTTCCAAAGTGTGGCCATTTACACAGTAAGCCCTTCCTACTTCAGAGCAGCAGTGGCGCATTATCAAGGGACGCTGTGTTGGCACCATGACATTTATGAAGCCCACCTTTAGCTAGAAAGGAAGGAAAAAGATGAAAACAGGACATCCTTCATGCTAACAGGAAAAGAAGAAGAAAAACACCATCAACCTGACTAAAAGTAGTAAAATACAGCGCGGAATACAATCTGTTCAGTAATCAGCTAGGAAATGTGTTCATTTCTTCTCAAGTGCCTATCCTGGCCTCCAAATATTTATAGCCATAATTAATTCTATATTTGTGATGTGTGTTGTAATATACAAATATTGCAATACTGCACAGTACAACTATCGTTCTAACTGCATACACAAATACACGACTGCACACTCTGTATCCTGTACTGCAAGAAAACTGCAACAACCCCACAAATAACTGAACTTTAGTCCCTCAATGGACTCCCTGGCTCAAATATCCAAAAATGAGAGGAGTTTTGCGGTAAATTAATAAACTTGGCCTCTGACAGACCAGGACAAAGAGCACATTTTATTAGCGGAGAATCCCTCCCACAGTGCACTACCTGTAGCTCCTCCTTAAACAAGGGCCATGCAGGCATTAGCTCATCAGCTGGTTTCAAATGCAACATTATTACACTCTGAGAAAGAAATTTAGTTGAAAGCAGTGAGTTTGCCTTGGGAGTTATGATGTGCTTTACTGATGCCATGTTAGGGGCTGTACAGCCACAGAACAAAAAGATGGCCTGTACCCCAAAAGTTGGTGCTTATAATTATGGACAGAGCAACCAAAACGACAAATGTTTATTCTTTTTTGGAAGGCTATTCCTGAAAACTGACTATCTGCTTTATGTACAAGGGCTGTCTGCCTGGAACAGATTATGAGATTTCTTTGTAACTTAAAAAGCAATTTGTTCTTCGATAGCCTAATCAAGAATGTAGATCAGAGTAAGCGTTTGCATAAGTCAGGATGTAATTAGCAAACATGCAGCTTCGGAGGCATTTTTACAGGGGCAGGCAACTCGGCTGCTTCTTGGTGTGGTATTCTCAAGCCCCAAGATTTCATTTTATGATGATGCTCTTCCTCTCTCTGTGTGTGTCCCCCACAGTGCAATTTGACATGATGCGGGCCTGTAACCTTATTGCTACTGTCGCCTTGACTGCTGGTCAGCTCATTTTCGTCTTGGGTCTAGTGGAACTGCCTATTATTCCACAGGATACCCAGTGGTGGGAAGAAGCCATAGCTGCTGTGTTCCAACTTGCCAGTAAGTACCTCTTTTTGCACATGGTAAGGTCTATCTAGATCAGAAAAGGCAGAGTATTCTGCTTTACTAATTCTTCAGAAAAACCAGAACAGCAATTAGTGTTTGAATTCCAAAGTAGGTCTCGCTAAACACAAGGAAGCCAAGTATCTCACGATGTAACAGGGCTAATACTAGAGGAACTCTAGAGAAGCATAAAGGTAGGACAGAATGAATATCGACAGTCATATTCAGTGTGACTATATGCCTTTACCTGACTGAATTTTAGTCCATGGAGATCTGCCAGATTGTAATGTGTGGCTATGACTCATAAAAATCCCTACAAACTGCAGAATGAAGCACGTTAGAAACACCGAATAAATGAAATTCCCATAGTAATTCTCATGGATAAAAACTGTATACAGAATCCAGTGGGGAAAGGAGGAAATGGTTTAATCTCTGCTCCACAGTGAAATCACTGGCATCAAATCAAACATTATACATTAGCCCCTTAATTTACTACACAAGTCAGTCAATCCATGTTTAGTACACTATGGCTACATGTATACTGCAAGGCTTTTCTGCAGAAGAGCCGTTCTTCCTCATTTTCTGAGGAAGAACAGCTCTTGTACAAAAGGGGGTTTTTGCATAAAAAGGAGTCATTTACCCAGCTCTTTTTTGCGCAAAAACCTCTTGTGCAAAAGAGATCTGAGGAGGAAATGAAAATGCGAGCATGACATATGCAAATAAGCACTCCATTTGCATTTCCTTTGGGGAAAAGCCTTGCAGTATAGATGTAGCCAAAGTGTCCAATCTTATAAGACATCCTTGCAAATAACAGTCATTGAATAGGCCTTCCATGCACAGACGGCTTGCAGGATTGGGTCCACGGTGTATAATTAAATGCTGATGTCATGTGTCTGATTTTTTACTTCTGTTTAAATCCACAGTAATAGTTCTAAACCAGTGTAAATCCATCGAGACCCCTGCAGTGACTCTGGGTTTTCATTACTGTAAGTAAGGTCAGAGACTAGTCCAGACACTTCAAAATGATGGTTCCTGTAGCAATAATAATTCAGTTGCTTTGCAGTGCCCCTGGTGAAGGATAGCAGCGATTCCCCTTCAAGCCTATGGGATTCTATGTCGAAGGAGGAGAAAAGGTTGTACAATACACACAGACACATATGGCTACGTCTAGACTGGCATGATTTTCCGCAAATGCTTTTAATGGAAAAGTTTTTCCGTTAAAGCATTTGCAGAGAAGAGCGTCTAGATTGGCATGGATGCTTTTCGGCAAAAGCACTTTTTGTGGAAAAACATCCGTGCCAATCTAGACGCGGTTTTGTGCAAGAAAGCCCCGATTGCCATTTTCGCGATAGGGGCTTTTTTGCGCAAAACAATACCACGTTGTCTACACTAGCCCTCTTGCGCAAAAGCATTTGCGCAAGAGGGCTTTTGCCCGAATGGGAGCAGCAGAGCATTTCCGCAAGAACACTGACAATCTTACATGAGATCATCAGTGTTCTTGCAGAAATTCAAGTGGCCAGTGTAGACAGCTGGCAAGTTTTTCCGCAAAAGCAGCTGCTTTTGCGGAAAAACTTGCCAGTGTAGACGCACCCATATTAGTTTTGGCTGTAATATATTACGTTTCCGAGTCTAGGAGGACCCTATGCACTCGTACAACTACCAGGATCCAAAACTCCAGCCTTAGCACAGCAAGGTCTGCACACAGCCTCTCCTTGTGAGATCAGCTGCACAGCACGCTGCTTTGTAAACTTTTGTCCAGTTCTTTCTTGCCTTTGATGTGAGGGCTGCCCTTCTCTGCTTCTCTCCCCTCCTCTCCTAAGCTCAGCATACATGTTTTCCACAGACAGGAAATGCATTCTGGCTCTGTTTAGATTTGTTGTTTCATTGACAAACAGTACAGTGGACAGCCGTGTGCCTTTCTTCTATCAAGGCTGCTAATTTTAGACTGGGCTTTTTTTTCTTCCTGTGCTGGAGTCTGTTTTAAATACAGTCAGAGAGAGACTGAAGGGCGCCAGGATATCCCGACACAGGAGAAGGAAATGCCTGCTATTACCTGTTATGCAAGCTGAACCTTGAAATCCCCAGTGCTGGGAGAGAGAAAGGGAGGAAAGCCAAAGTCGGAATGATTAACAAAACACTAATGAGAACAGTGAAAGAAAAACCAAATGAACTCCTGGACTCAACTGTCTATACTCAGAGGTGTGAAGAGAGGGTATCTGGCAGCGAGAAAAAGTGTTACAAAGAAAGACCATCAACTATTGGAATCAGAAGGCTCCTATTTGCAGATGAGCCTCATAGGAAGATGGAAAGGGGAACAAGATCAGTCATTAAATATACCGCTCCATTAGAGGAACCTTCATTGTTAGCTGGATGTTTTTCTCAGTCTTGCAATGAGTTATTTTGACCCATTCAAAGTCGTATGTGTAACATAATTCTCTCCAGGCCATACAGTGGCCATATTCTGCCATGAACACATTTAGGTAAAGAGGGAGAGAAACTTCCATGACCCCATCCAGACATCAGCTTCCTACAAGGAGCTCACTCCCTTTCTCAAGGGTGATGAGCGGTGGCCAGGCGGGAAGGAGGTCACCCCGACTAGCCATGTTAATCGTGCTCCTGGAAGGAGGCGTCAGGAGTGTACCTATGGCCCCTGATGTGTTCCTTTTACTGTCAAGAAACTCAAGTTGGCACAGAGATTTCATATGCAAAGTCTCCTGGATTAAGCACAACATTCCGCATTGTGACCAACGTGCCACTTCTTCTTTTTCTAAACCAATGTCCACATTCATAGTATGAGTGGGACCAAAAGGCCAGTTGATTGGAATCTACACTCTGGGGTGTTTTGTTTGTTTTCAGATGGGAGCAGGGATCTTTCTTCCTCAGAAACCGCAGGCAATAATTTATAGCCAATCCTACAATCCAGACTGAGAACCTCCCCCAGAAAGTTTCAGTGTAAACTAGCAAGTAGATAAAGAAGGGCAGACTTATAAGAAGAGAATAGTGGACATGAACCATGTATTTATAAGAACATTCTAGACAAGACATAGTCAAATGCAGACCATGGAGTTTCACACTGTGAAGCTCTGCCCTCTTCATTTTTAATATAGCATTTAACTTGGTGAGCATGATATTTCCATTTAAAACTTTCATTTCAGAGTTTTAAAATGAGCATGGCACACGTTAAACGGATTAAAAGCTCTTGATAGGACTCAAAATGTAATTGTAAATGGAGAATCTTCATTGAATAGGTGTATTTCTAGTGGGATCCTGCAGAGATCAGTTCTTGGCCCTTATGCTATTTAACCTTCGTATTAATGACCTGGAAGAAAATGTAAAATCATCACTGAAAAATTTTGCAGATTACAGCTAAGCTAAGCACACAATGTGTGTTTGAATACAGCTAAATGTAATCTTGACATCTAGAAACAAAGAATGTAGGTAGGCCATACCTATACAATGGAGGCTCTGCCTTGGGATGCAGTGACTCTGAAAAAGATGTGGGAATTGAGGTGGATAAACAGCTGAACATGAGCTCCCAGTGCAATACCCTGGCCAAAATAGCCAATAGGATCCTTGGATGCATAAACAGGGGAATCTTAAAAAGCAACTTATTTTACCTCTGCATTTGGCCCGGGTGCTGGGGTACTGCTGCAATAATCTGTCTAGTTCTGTGGCCCACAATACAAGAAGAATATGGATAAACTGAAGAAGATTCAGTACAAGTCAGAGATGGATTAAAAGATCTTGCCCAATCTTTCCTCCTGCAGTTCACCAGCAAGGGCTCCAAGGACCACTGGTGATTGCTGGCAGATTATGACCTTTATTCATGTTTTTGAACAGAAGTCTTCAATCTGTCTCTGAACACGTGTTGGATGTTTTCACCCTGAAAACCATCCTAGCAACACGGCATGTGTATTATGCTATGGTTTCCTATAATTACTGTAGTCTGAAGAAAAGTCACTGTTCTTACAGAAATCTGTGAGTTTCAAATGTTGTCCAACTCCATATGTCCCTAATCACTGCTTCTTAAATGACTACACAGTCGTCTCTGATGGATATACACCTTGTCAGTGCTTATGATGGATCATAGCCCTGTTTCTTTTTTATTTCTGCCACCTGCATGAGCATTTGACAGTCATGCGAAAGGATGACCTTCTGACAAAAAATAAAGCCTAGGAAGCAGGGAGGAAGGAAAGAAGAGAGGAAGTGGTGTTGCTCCAGTGGCTGCACTAGGATTCACACAGCTCCAGAACTACACAGCCTCATACCTTCCAGTTCACAGGGGAAAAAGTTGTTTGCTTTGAAAAAGTTATGTGGTGAAAAGAGAATTTTGTGTCACACTCACATTTCTTCCTAGAAGTTTTTTTTCCAAGAGATTGTTACAGATGCAACTTGATGAAGGCAAGGGTGGATTACAAAAATGCAGAGTGTAACAACCCTAATTGGAATGATGGATGGCAAAGGGGAATCTATAGAAGATTAACCTACTTGGAACACAGGCACTACCATATTTGATCAAACCCAAGATCTAGCTAGCCAAGTATCCTCTCTCTCATAGTGGCTAGTACAAGCCACTTCAGAGGAAGATGTAAAAACCCCACATAGGAACATATGTGATAATCAGCTCCCCACATTAGGTTTAATCCTGATCTCTAAGGGTATGCCTACAATACACTGTAAACCCAGATATCTGGGGCTCAGGCTTATGGAGTCATGTTTCCATGCATCCACACTGCATTTTAAACCTGGGTTTACAATTGCTGGATCCAGAACTCAGAACCATGCTAAAGTGTCCATACTACACAACACAGACTTTCTGACTCATGCCTGTGGCTTGAACTGCATCCACACCATAGAGTGACAGGGTTTGGACCCCAGTCACTACAGGACTTACAGGCCCAGGTCTTAAAGGCCTATTGATCTAATTCAGAAAGCTATGTACATTGACAGTAGGACAAGGTTCGGCTTAACTCTGAGTCAAAGCCTGAGTTTAGAATGCAGTATACACATACTCCAAATAGTAATAGAGAGGTAGCCGTGTTAGTCTGATCTTGGTAAAACAAAAGGAAAAAATATGTAGCACTTTAAAGACTAACAAGATAGTTTATTGGTGATGAGCTTTTGTGGGCCAGACCTACTTCTTCAGATCATAGTCTTTCAGAATATTATCTGAATAAGTGGGTCTGGCCCACAAAAGCTCATCACCTATTAAACTATCTTGTTAGTCTTTAAAGTGCTACATATTTTTCCCAAATAGTAAGGGATTGACTTAAGCTGTAAACATGAAGTTTATTTTTTTTCTTATTAAATTACAGTGACTCTGGATATTCTTGCGACCCAGATAACGGCCAGTCCTTATACTGAAGATAATAAGCACTGTCTCTCTGTTTGGCTTGCCATTTATAGGGACATTTGTGCATGGGCAGGGAGATACAATGGATGAGCTAACAGGATTCTCCATTTCTAACTTATATACCATTTATCTACAGACATCTCAATACAGTGCAGAACAACAGAACAGCCATCCTAGAACAAAGCTGAAGACATCAACCATGTAGCTAAATGATCACTTCTTGTCCTTCCACTCATCTCCATGCCTTCCTATGTGTCATGCCTTATTCCTGGGATCCCTCCACGACAGACAGATCCCTCCATGTCAATCTAAGTACTTATATGGCTCTCATCATCTTAATATCTCTTCAATTAAGACCGTTCTTAAAACAGACTTCTCTAAAATGCCCCAATTAGGGATACAAAGGACTAGTCGACTATCGGATAAGCAAATGCTTATCGGATAGTCGACAGGATAGTCGACTAGTCACTCCCCCCACTCTCTCAGATAGAGGCAGCAAGGAGGTGGGGAGAAGAGGGAGGTACTTAAAAGTGGCAGTGCCGCATGGAGCCCAGGGTCAACTGGGGAGTCCCCAGCTGATCCTGGGCTTCAAGCCACTTTGAAATGCCGTGCGGAGCCTGGGACCTCTGTGTGGTATTTCAAAGTGGCTTGTAGCCTGGGATCAGCTGGGGACTCCCCAGCTGACACTGGGCTCAGTGTGGCGCTGCTGCTTTGAAATGCCAGGTGGAGCCTGGGATCATGCGGCATTTCAAAGCGGCAGCATTGCTTACAGCCCAGGATCAGCTGGGGACTGGCGTGCCAACTTTGAAATATGCAAGAATCCCCAAGCAGGGGCTCTTGTGCATTTCAAAGAGGAAGAGCAGCATGGAGCCTGGGCCAACATGGGACTCTGAGGCTACGTCTACACTACAGGGTGTTTGCATAAAAACCCGCAGAGCGTCCATACCTCAAGGGCGTTTTTGCACAAGTAAAATCAATAGAATCAAAAGAACAGAAGGGTTTTTGCAGTGAAGGTATTCCTCTTTCTACGAGGAATAACTCCTTTTTGCGCAAGAGCTCTTGCAGAAAAAGGTGTCTCTAGACGGGCAAGAAGGGGTTTTTGTGCAAAAAGAGCCAATCTAAAAAAGCACAAGTGCCCTGGTGGCCATTCTATGACTAGCAATCAGAGCTTTCTTTCGAGAGATCATCCATGCAGTCATCCATCCACGCTCTCTTGCGCAAAAGCGCATTGCTTTTGCAATGCGCTTTTGAAGTGTGGGTGCAGTCTTGCGCAAGAAGTTTTTGCAGAAGATTTCTTCCGTAAAAAGCTTCTTGCACAAGAAGCCTGCAGTGTAGACATAGCCTGAGTCCCCCGCTGATCCTAAGCTCCATGCGGAAGTGCTTATCAACTAGTCAAGTAGTCAATGGAAATTCCATCAACTGCTTGACTAGTAAATGAATCACTAGTTAACATCCCTAGACCCAATACTTTCAAGTAAAGGACTAGGTAACAGAATGAAATGAAACACTGTAAATAATTGTTTTAAACCCCCCCTCCCAATGATGGAACATGACTTCTGTTCAATGCTCTTGATCCTTCACACTTCTCATTACATCTCTCCCCCAGTAATCTCAGACATTGTTTTTGTATTGCAAGCTTTTCAGGGCAAAGGCTGCAAAGCAAAACAGAATTAACAGAATCATTTTATTTCCATAAGTACTAATAAGCAATATATCTCATGGTCTGTACGCAGAATTGAATATTTAGCCCCAGGATTTCTGAATGCATCTCACTGTTGAATGTACCTCCAAGTTTGAAATACTGTGCATGACGAGCAAGGTCCCAGTCAGCTATGCAATCATGGAGTATGTGCAGAGTATAAATATATACCGATGTAGAAAACACACTGTGGAGAATAATAGCACTACAGATGTAAACAGACAAGATGACATAACAGCTTTTCATCTGTAATTTCTACTACACTGCATAAGTTTATATGTACATGGGTATAATGTATATATACAGCTGTCTCATAAGATAATATGTCTCACAAACTTCGTTTCCTAGTCACAGCCAAAGTCACTGAATTACTATTCTTCAGGACATCAGATGAAACTGATATCAGAAATGATGAACCCAGAGGTCTTGAAAAGCTCCGGAACATAGTCCATACTTCAAACTGAAATATGTAATGATAGTTAAAATTTTTAACAAGATCAATTGGCAGGAACTGCTCAGGCTGGCAGAGTTTTTACCAGGAACTTGACCCAAATCTCACTGAGATCAAAAGCAGTCCACTGACTTTCACTGACTTTGGTCAGGTCTCAAATATCAGAAATTAATAACAGCAAATCCGCAGCATCGAGGTCTACAGATGTATCCTTATCCAGATGTCTGGCTCATAAGAATTGTCTTAACATGTTATGATCCATGACTCCAATGTGACTTTTCTCCTCAAGTTTCTCAGTTGAGGCAAACAGATAATTAATAACTACTAAAGTGCTAACAATAGAAAATCATGGAACCATGTAGTACAGTGAAACCATTATAGGGTGTGCACAAACCTCCCTGCAATCCAGCTTTGTGGAATGAAGAATATAGAAGATCTTGTCCTTGTAGGGCCACAGACAGAAAAAAGGAGTGTGGCTACTAGTTCCATTTGGCGAGTTACTAGCTTTACACCATTTCCACACAAAATTCCCATAAGGGATACACACATTCTTTTCCAATACCCGGTGAAAGCATTGGAAAGGTAATGCAGCTGCTGTGGTACTATGAACCGTGACTGAGTACAACACTGGAGTATTTAACCACACAGAATTCTTGTTATATGGCAGCAAGGTCACATCCTCTTAGACTAGGCTGACGCCGATGTCACTCAAGTGATTTCTGTAGTGTGAGTGTACCCTGAATGTATTCTCTCTTTGGGAATGGATCACATGTTACTAAGTAAGAGACTGAGCTGTTGTGAACCACTTATCTACACCTGCAGCTCTTGACAGTGAAACTGTTCCCTGGGGAAGTCCTAAAGGGTGGATGGGCGCAAGGAACTTCCACTTCCTGCTTACACCTCTCAGTGCAGGGACAGCTCAGGCTCACAATCCCTGAGCTTAGAAGAACACAAGAATGATTCATATGCAGCAAAAACTACCTGGAAGGAAAAGGGCCGTGTCTTTGCCTTCATGCACAGCTCTGCTGAGCTGGATTCTCCATCTGAAGAAATGCAACAATGTGCAAATTTCCCCTACATGACTGGATGCTGAGAGATAGGGATTGTAACTCCTGAGATAGCTCCATCCTCCTCAACAAGGACCTTCTGCCAATCCAAAAGGTGTCATGATTTAGAGTCCTTCCACTATATTACCATTCCACTTAAGGGTGTTAAGGACTAGACGACTATCGAATAAGCAAATGCTTATTGGATAGTCGAGTCGACTAGTCGATTCCCGACCCTTGCTGCCTCTATCAGAAGAGTGGGGGGGGGGGGGGGGGAAGAGAGGGTACTTCAAAGCAGCGTTTCAAAGGGGGCAGTGCCGCACAGCTGATCCAGGGCTCAGATGTGCAGCACTGACCCTCTGAAACACCTCCTTGGCATTTCAAAGCAGGGCCACAAGGCGCTGACCCCTGGCTCCATGCAGCGCAGGGCATAACGAAAGAAGAATAAGATTGTGTCCATGAAAGCTCATGATACTATTTATATATTTTTGTTAGTCTCTAAGGTGCTACAGGACCATTGTTGGTTTTTTAAGTTATTTTAGTTACAGACTAACACGGCTACTCCTCTGAAACCCTTAATCTGGACACATCAGCGGTTACCTGTCAGGTGTTTACTGAAACACTGAAACTTAATGTTGATCAGTATGAAAGAAATACATATTTAAAGAATGCAAAGGTACTACAGTCATTTTAAGTAGTGGGAATAGTTTTAGTTCCAATATTGAAACAACTATTTTAATAAATCTGATTAAAAGATCATTTTCAATAATACTGATACTGAGTTAGACTGTTCTCAGACTGGTTTTGCATCAACCTATTCCACTGATGACAAGAGTGTTAACCCTAAACTACACACTACAATAAGTGAAGGCAGAATCCCAGTCCCTCCTCCTCTTTTCACTGAATTCCTTCTAAAGGAAGTTCTGGGGTAAACAAAACAATATTCATTAAAAAGGTCAATAGTTTTCAATATCGTCAAAGGATTCCTGCCACTAACAAATTCATTTGTGAAGGCAACATTTTTATGAATAAAAGCAGAAGGCACTGATACTATGAGAATGTTCTATTGTAATTATTTTAGTATGCCAAATGATGCATCAAATTCCAGAATATGCCCTTTGGTTAAACAAATGAATACATGTTACTGCAACATTAAGGTGCACCATTATTTGGCATAGCACCAAAGCACATAGTATGCATATACCAGCTAGGCCCTTTGGGCTCGTCCTAGAACACACCTCATCAAATGATGACAGAATAGCCTTTCCTACAGATATGATGCCCTGGTAGAGTCCCAGCAGAATACAAAGCTATCCTTCCCCAAGAGTGAATAATCACAGGGCCAGGCTGCCACAAGGAGGTAAACATGATGAATTTAGCACTGTGATTTAGTGAATACACATACCCATGTTTCAGCCAAATCTTGGCTGGCGCACATTCTCATTGGTATAATAAATAGTAGCCCAATGTCTGAGAGTCTGTAACGCTGAAATGCTGGTGCTGTTGCTGAAATGCTGGTTGTTCCCTCTGGGCGGTCCGTGCTGCATGGGGAGTGTGGGGCCCAAACGGCTGCTTGTGCCGCTTGCTCCCCCACGGCGGCCCGGCTGAGCGGCGCAGAAGTCAGCCGAGCGCCACGGCGGGAGGGGAAGGGGGGCGGGGCAGTGATGTGCGGTGTGACAGCAGCTCCAGGCCCCGCCCCCTGGCCATGAACGTCACCGCCCCACCCCCTTTCGCCTCCCGCCGTGGCGCTTGGCTGACTTCTGCGCCGCTCAGCCAGGTCACCACGTGGAAGCAAGTGGTGCAAGCGGCCGTTTGGGCTCTGCGCTCCCCATGCAGCACAAGGAGTGCAGAGCCCAAATGGCTGTTTGGGCGCCACGGTCCCCCGAGTGACAGGCAGGACGGGGAGGAGAAGAGAAAGAGAGAGACAGAGAGAGAGGCAGGAGGCAGAGGAGAGCTGAGAGAAAGAGGGAGGGAGGCAGTAGGAGGAGGAGAGAGAGAGGGAGAGAGACGGAGCAAGAGACTGGAGGCTCAGGAGAGAAGACCGATGTGGAGGAGAGACCTGAAAATCCCATCTTACGATGGGCTAATTGGCTAATTGGTATAATAATAAGCAAACAAGAAATATGCAGTGTGCAGGATCAAACTGCTCTAATAAACTTTGTGGCTCCTTGCTTCAAGAAATATCCATCTTTGAAATAGTATTCACTGCAGGACAAAGAAGTCTTGACTTCTGCACACTGACAATGAAAGCTAGTGCATGCCACAGAATCTATGGATAAGCCTTTTCCAGAACAATATGATCTCTCTTCACACTTCTGCTCAACTCTCATATTTATAAGCCTAACATCAGTTTCTGGCTACCCTGGCCATGATTACTATTGACTAACGATGCTGTAACTCATCCTGTAAAATAATACTTGCTATAAAAATGTAATGTTAGCCTTCTCTCAACTCACTCGCCCCTAAACTAATTCACAGCAATTGGAAACCATGCAACTGCACTGTTGCTCTTCCTTCTGCCTCACACTTTTCTCTGCTCTCAAATGTCAGTTCCTGTCTAGCCTGCCCCAGATTGTACTGACCAGATCCTACAATTTTTACTCTTCAAGAGCTCCCATGACTCACTTATGCTCTCTGCCAAGTAAATGTCATTTTCTGAGCTCTCCATCTCCAGAATCCCTCCCATTCAGAACCTGGCACAAAACTGCAAGAGGAGAAAAGGCTGTCACGTGATTAGTTGCTGGTCTGAATCAGGGTTCAGGCAAAGGGCCTGTGAAGGGAAACAGTCCTGCTAACAAAAATAGTTTTATTTTAGGCGCTGTGAGGAAGCCTTCCCTCCACCAAATCGAACAGCAGTGCTCACATATTCTCCATCGCTTTCACTTTGGCATATTTTTTATCCTTTTGATTATGTACTTTCTACCTACTTGTAGTTTATATGGGTTTGTTTTAACTACTTTTAAACATTTATTTCTGAGTTAATGTAATGTTTTGAATGACGGACGTTGCTTTATAAATATTTTAATAGATATTCCAACTTGCTCCACTGGTAAGAACAGTAGGAAGAGGCATACAAAAATCACAGGCCTTTGTCACCGACAGTATCACTGGGACATGAGAACTAAGAAGTATACAAAAAAGGATCGGTGGGGCACAGGATATTTAAAATCAGTATGCAATGAAACAGGCCTGATGTGGAGGGCACCATCCAGGTACCCAGGCTTTTGGCCAAGATATACACTGAGATTCTGATACATGGATGCTAAAGAATCCATTGCACATGTAGGCACCGACTGTGTGGCTGCTCCAGAGCTGAAGCTTCCATGGGGAAAAGTGTTGGGTACCGAGCACATACTAGCGGCCAGCTCCTCCCCTTGTACCACCTCCTGCCCACTGAGGAACAGCTGTTCTGTGGCAGGCAGGAGGTTCTGGGGGAGGGACAGAGAGGAACAGCAAGTGCCGGGCACACTTGGAGGAGTGGTGGCATGGAGCAGGAAGAGGCAGGGCAGGAGTGGGGGTTTGGAAGAAGGGGTGGAGTGGGGGCAGGACCTAGGGCAAAACTAGAAGGTCAAGCATCCCTCACCACATTAGAGATTTGGTACCTCTGATGACACATTTAATACCTTTAAAAGGTTTAACCTCAGACATCTCTCCAAATTAAGCTTGAATATTACATTCCATTCTCCTAAACTGTACTTGTAATTTCATCTGGATAAATCTTTTTCTGTTCTCATATTGTCCTGTTGTACAATGTCTCTGTGCTCTGCTGGAAACCTCCTGGATTTCACCCCACAAGGGCTGAATGTTTCTGGGTAAAGTGATCCCTGTGTATAATTTTTGACACATTGTGGGATCCTTCAGGATAAAACTTGCTCGAGAAATTCAAGAGAATTACGTATTTTAAAAATCTCTCTCTGCTTGCAGGTTTTGTTCTGGTCATTGGATTGGTAACTTTCTATCGTATCGGACCCTACACCAACCTGTCCTGGTCTTGCTATCTGAACATTGGGGCCTGCCTCCTGGCCACACTGTCAGCTGCCATCCTCATATGGAACATCCTTCACAGGCGGGAGGACTGCATGGCACCTCGGGTCATTGTCATTAGCCGCACCCTGACTGCTCACTTCCGCCGGGGGCTGGAGAATGACTATGTTGAGTCACCATGCTGAGAGTATGTGCTTGAAAAGGAAGTGTCCTCTGCTGAGACTTGCATTGGAATTCTTTTCTATTAAGTATACACTGTAATTTAAAAGTAAGTGTTTAAGGACATCACAAAGCTCACTTTTTTTTGAAAGAGGCCCTCAATTATTATGTGGATGGGCTCCATCTATCAATCTATATGTATAATACACATAATTATATATATATATATATATATATATATATATATATATATATATATATATATATATATATATATATATATATATATATATATGTTACACACCACCTCTCTTCCTCTACTGTACAGTGGAAAAACATTAGGTCGTCACTACAACAAGCATCCTGACAACTTGTCAGGAGTATGGCAGAGACAGAATGTGTGGTGAGGGGACTGAAAATGGGAAAAGGGCAAAAACTGACTTTACATTCTGTCCTTATTTTGAATGATGTTATCCTGCTCCCTAATGACAACACAAAATGCTCAAAGCCTCAGCTGTGTTCACAACCTGCCTTTGGATCCAATAGAAAGACAGTCTGACAGAGCAGGAAACTTGTCATGGGTGTCAACATTTACAACAGCTCAGTTTAGGCTTAAGTAATGTTTCCTTTACTATGCGCTAAACCCACCCAATTTTTAAGAACATCTAATTTGGCCATAACATTCCTTCCACATTGAAGCATGGCACACAATCTATCATCCCAGAAGCAAGTAGTATAATTATAGACATTTGTAAATTATGGAAGTGCAAAAAAATGAGTGTGTGTTTTCAGATGCTATTTTGTTCTTACAAGCAGGGGCTTTGGGAGTGTTTAAGTTAATTTTGCAGGCAAGCAGAGGTGCCATTAACACTGAAAGAGAGGTACACAGCTAGAACTCCCTACCCACTGTGCTGAAAATGTACTTCATTGTACTTCCCTACCCACTGTACTTCAAATGTACTTACTCTGTGGGTTAATGTGTATGTGAAGAGCTTTTACCATGACCTCCCAATACTCCCAAATATACCATTAACTTATTTTATTGGAAATGGCTACTATAAATGAAAATCCCAAATTACCTTTTCCCAGTAAATCTGCAGACTTGGCTTGCAATTTTCAAACTTTGGCGCCTAAGTCTCAACAGTATTGAGATAACAACATTGGCACATTGGCACCTGAAGCAGACTTGGGAATATATCTGCCACACAAACTCAGATCAGAGCATCCAAGTTAGAGAACTGGGCATTGAAGAATTGATTCTTGCAGGACAGACCCCTCAGTACCAAATACATTGGTGGTAGCTGAAGGTATTCTGCACCTTGCAAGATCAGACCTCTAGTGCATAAGTGACATGATACAGCTCATGTCAACAATTTTCATGTGGTATCAGGAAGCAAACCAGCAAGCCAAAAACTACAGTAGAGAAGTCCCTAAATAAAAGAGCTACAAAAGGACGAGCAGCAAGGAGGAATGTTTTAAAAATTTCTAGTAAAAGATGTTACCATGATCATACTCACTGATAAGACTGAGTGACTGAGCCACAAACATTATAAAATCTCTCATATAATAAGGAACGCAGGCCCCAGTTGCCATGCTGCAGAATTCTGCACCCCAATACACTGCTCTAGACAGTCAAAGCAGAGTTCTATATAGCTGATGAGTTTCTTCTTACACCAGTTTATAAAAAAACCTGAAGTTTGTTTCCATTCCCCTGACATATTTTACAGAAAACTAAGGTATTTTCTAAAAATAATTGTGCTATAATGAATCACAGTTTTTAAAAAATTAAGTATTGGAATATTTAAGACATATTATTTCAGCTAATATTGCAATATCTATATTATAATATGTACATTAAAATTTAAAAATCATGTGGTCAGTAACATTGTAATACTTAGTATTACCATGTTTATTTTAAATGTATAAATAAAATGGTGAATGTTCAATCCCCATTAGACAATATACTGTACTTTGTATTTGAACGGTAAATAATAAGATCAATCATTATCAATCATGTTTTGTCTTTTTAACAAAAGAAAGAATCCACATGGTCAGAATATTTTCTTTGCAAATCTGTCCTTGAAAAGTGATGGCTATCCTTCAGTGACATTTTAAAATGTATGACTTTAATTAGCATTGTATTGAGATAACAAATAATAAGCTGTGCATTTACCCCACACATCTGAATCCAAAGGCCAGGGTTTTCAAACAGATCAAGAAATACAGATGTTTAGTTAAGCCCTGACTTGTGCAGCTGTACCAAATGCCTGAACAACTGCATATTTCAGCTCACATATTAATATTTTCCTAATGTCCATTTTGTAATTAATCGTGATATTCAGGTGATACAGATGATATTATGGTATATTAAATACATCTCCCTGTTATAGGAAGGGAGCCTGAGACATAAGCTCATGTATCCAATGCCTGGTGTGAGGCCTAAAGCCTAAACAAAAGTAGAGGTCAAATTTTGCTGATACAGAGCAAAATGGCAAAAAGTCAGTGTATGCCTGCTTCCAAGCTCTCAGAACCTGGCAAGAACAGGGCTGGTATTGCAAAAACTCCCACAGTCCTAAGAAAGGTTAAACAGGATACACAAAATCACATTCCAGAAGGATGGTACCTCAATAGTCAATATGGTACAAACACCCTTCTTCCCCTCAAAAGATAATGAGAACATACTGACCTCTCAAAGACAAGAGCAGGATGGCAGTGTGATGAATATAGATGCTTTGATCAAATCACCATATACAAGGTAATGGGTGGTAACAAACAACATCGGCAGACAGTAACTGTGTCACAGGGGTAATATGTAACTTGTTTGTATAAGTACATAAAATGGAGTCTCGGAGGGAGTGTCTTTGGCTGACCTAGGGGACAGTGGAAAGTCCCACAACTAACTGAGTTAGCCCATTGAAACAGGCATAAATGCATTAGTGCACCTAAGATTAATGGATCTTGTGATCATTGGCTGGTTTGCTACAGGTCTGCCGGGCCAGCTGTCTGGGACAGCACACAGAGAGAAAACACATAGAGTCAAGACTACCAATTAATAGCATTAAATGTAACATGATCATAGGCACTAAGAGGAAATGCCCAATATCACATGGTCAGCAGTAGTCAAATGAACTTCTATGACCATGTCAGGAACATCCCACCTGCTGTACTGCTAGATACACTAGGTATGTCCCAACATTTCATTGAGCTCAATGAATGACACCACCATGACTGGTACAGTACTGGCCTGCAGAGAAAAAGTTAATATATGACCTAAAGAGTAAAGGTTTCAGCTTGATTAGCGCATGGGCAAAGAGAAGGAAGAAAAATTCAAGACATCTAAAGGGAACAAAACTTCACATAATGTAAGTAAAAATAAGTCCCAGCACTGCACAAGTCATTAAAAATGTTGAGATCCCACCTTTTGATGAGTTTGATGGCTCTGAAGGCCTCATCCATGTCCCCAATGGTTAGATAGAAGCTGAAGTTCAGCATGGCTTCACGGGTAGCTTTGTCACACTCTTCCAGACCAATGAAATCTCTCATGGGCCTTTTAGCAACCAGCTGTGAGAGTTGGACTGAGCCAGATTCCTTCTCAGTTTCTTTCTCAGCTTCCCCTGGCTGCAAGGAAACTTCCATCATTCAAATGCCACACAGGTGTCAACACACTCCCTTGATCTACAAATACAGATTTCTGCAAGATTTTAACCATATGACAGCTTGAAGTCAATAACAAAACTCCCTTCAACTTAAATGAGAGTGAGGTCAAACTCTTATAGCTGTCAAATTAATTAATATTATACAACTTTTCAAAGTGCCTGTGAATATAGGAAAGAGTGTCTCTAAAAATTACTAAAGCACATAAATCATGAGGCGCAACATTTGTATTTCATCAGTTACAGACAAGAGGCTTGTACACTATTAGAGCAAGACCAAAAATAACCATTACAATCAAGATTTACCAATAGTTTCTATAACAACTCCCACATTTCTGAATCTTTCAGGATGAAACTTTCTATGATTGGTCTCTGTCCAATGATGAATTTTTTTTTTACATTAACTATCCAGATCCTCTTATTTTTTAATCATCTTCATCTGAGGAATCCCACTATTAGTAATCAGATTCAAAACCATATTCCACAAAAATGGACCTGAATCTCAGTAAAATTAAAATTACAACTCTACTCAGAGCTATCAGCGAGCAATGTAACTATTCTTCTGAACAAAAAAAGAGGAGTCCCTTCGTTGTGTCACCAGCATCAACGAGTACCATTAGGCTTTAAGAAGGAACTTTACCCTGGTCAAATGCAATGAAACAATTTGGTCTGAGCCAATGTGGATGCTGACCTGCCTCATTCTAACTAATGTGGGCAGTCCCTTCAAGCCATTTTCACTGTCAAGAGAAGAGTAGGGAAAAGTCATATGTTAACTTCTCAGGGAGCTAATCTATAGACTATGCCAGAGCACAGGTAAAGCCACATACAAATGAATAAAACACCTGATGTATCAGACAGACTAAGTAATACAAACCAATAGTACAAACGAGTGTTAGATACAATATGGGGAATTCCTGGATCAGAAGCAAAGACATTACAATGCAGAAGAGACATATGGGCTGAAACTCAGACTAAATAAGGGCATGTCTACACTACAAACTTGAGTCAACCTATGTTAGGTCAACTCAGAGTCACTGTAGTAATTACTGTGGTGGTTTATGACCATTCTACCATGGGCAGTGGGTGAAAGCCCAGCTGGGGAAGGCAGCCGAAGACCCGCCCCTTCCGCCCAATGCCACACTCCTACCCCCAAATCCATACCCTTTCACAACCTTTCTTCCTCCCAACAGTGGAGGTCAGGGGCTGCCATGTGACATGGCCCCAGCCTTTCCTGGCTCCTGGGGAGCTGTGTGGTATGACTGCAGCCTTCCCCAGCCACCAGGGAGCCATGCGGTGCAGTCCCAGCTCCACCCAGACGGCTGGCCCGTGTAGGCAGTTTGGGGAAGACAATGCCTTCCTTTGCCTACATTACCTGCCGCCCATGCACACTACTCTCCTTCTGTTGGCGGGGTGAGTCCTCACCAAGAGCACTTCTACGGACTTAAGAGGGGAAGGGTGGGTGCCCAGGCTCTCAGCTCTGCATGCAGCTCCCTGCTGAGAGCCCGACTGCCCCCTCCCATGGGTTCTTGGCAGGGATCAGTAGCTTGGAGTAGCTGGGATCCCTGCAGGGAATTGGACTCCAGAGTCTAGGCATTACCCAGGGTCCCTTCAGGGAGTGGAGTTTGGTCAACGTTGCAGCCTGGCTCAGAACGTGGAGCCGGGTAGGGGAAACCCTCCCAAGAAGGGCCCCAGGGGGCAGCCCTCCCAGTGGGGAGCCAAGTGGACGCAGCCCAGCCCAGACAGAGGAGTGCTAGGGGGCAGCCCATCTGGGAGGGCACAGCCTAGCTGGGAGCGAGGAGTAGGGATGCTGGGAGCAGCCCCGCTCAGAGCAGGAAAGCAGCTAGCCAGAGCCCAGGGAGCAGCTGAGCTTCAGCTGGAGCCTCCCACCTTCCCCCCGGGTGACAATCCCAGGTGTGAGCCAGACTTGTGTTTTCATGGCTTCAGCATGGAGTAATTAAGTAACCCGCAGGGTTTTTCACAGACACTGAGTCACCCTAACTGCACAGCCCTACATCTTTCATGGAGGCACCCATGGCATTATTATATGTCCATGCAGCAGGACGCTTGCATTGTCTGGAGCAAACTTGTGGTGTGGATGCTGACATCACGTGGTCAATGAAAGCTGCCCAACGTTGACCTAAGTCTGCACTACTGCTTGGCCTAAGCCAGGCTTGTTCTGTTAAATAGACTTTCCCATTTTTAAAATAGCCCTTGGCTCACAAAGCTAAGATATGCTCACTGTGTCAGAAAACAAACAACAAGCAATTTAACCTTTGAGAGAAAGATACTGATCAAAAGAATGAATTGGAGAGGGAAAAGAAGCAGATGAATGAAAACTGTGGATGGGGACAGTTATAGATACTTACAACAGGCTTATAGACATATCCTCTCCGAAACAACAACTAATGGCAGCAACAAACAATACAGAGAGAGAGAGAGAGAGAGAGAGAGAGAGAGAGAGAGAGAGGTGTAAATCAAAGTAAAATATGCACATGGAGCATGAAGAAAAACATGCCTAAGGTGGAAATGGAATGCAGCAGCTTTTTCCTCTTGCAATACATGGAAAGGAAAAACAATTCGATGTAATCCAGATAAAAGCTAGATCTGCAAGGAAAGGTTATTGTAGTCTGTTTATTAGAAACATGCCTGGGTTGCAAAGCTCAGATCTGGATCTAAACTCCCCAAAGTTTGAGATAATCCAGAGGCAGGTATCTTGGGGTATGTCTACACTACCGCGCTAGTTCGAACTATGAGGAGTAACGGTAGTTCGAACTAGGCTTCCTAGTTCGAACTACCTAGTTCGTGCCGCGTGTAGCCGCGCTGCACGGGGTTCGAACCAGCGGGGTTTTAAAAATGGCGGCTCCCCGCTTATGCAAATGAAGCCCGGGAAATTCAAATCCCGGGCTTCATTTGCAAGTGCGGTATGCCTACATTACCCTGCTAGTTCGAACTAGGAGGGTAGTGTAGACATACCCTTGTTTAGTCCCTATTTTTAAGAGATTAGAAACTAACCACAACATTTGGATCCACATCCAAACTTCCCAAAAATTACAGGATGAGTGAGGGGAATTTGCGCCAATTAGGCATTCCACCAATTAGTGGAAATTGAGAGTAGCTTACACCCTTTTGATACTTTGTGGGGACTAAATTCAGACCTAATGTAATCGGTCTGCAGCTCCTAGTTAAGCACCCATTTATGCCAAAGTTAAATTTTATACACAAGAGTATCAGGGATGGTGGAGGCATAAATTAAAGTAGGAACAGGATTCTTTCACATTCTCATTACTTACTGTACCCGATAACTGCCCCATCTCCTTTGCTTGTATATCGCTCACCTTTTGCACATGCATGGAATGTTGCAATAAAAAACTTCAGGCCCAAGCCAGCTGATGCGGGCTAGCATGGCTCAGGCTGCAGGCTTGGAGGGTCTCAGAGCTCAGACTCCAGCCTCAGCCTAAAAGGCTACATTGCAATTTTTAGCCTCACAGTCTGAGCCTCAGGAGTGTTAGTCTGCTGACCTGAGCGCTGAGGTTTGGTGCCAGTGTAGACAGAGTCTTTGTCACAACTTTTGTTGGCACAGTGCCTGGTGACGCCAGCCTCCATGTGGTTGAATTTGGCCTTATGTGCAATGAAAGGTGCCAGCAGGTGGGTGGGGAAGAAGTAACAAAGGATGTCCTCTGTGTGAGCTCTCACCTTTTTTGCAAAGTAATAATGAGGCACTTCGATGCCCAGAAGAGCCTGGTAGGTTGAAGGCAATGGAAAACTGTCTTGAAGCAACAGGCCATGTTCTTCAGTACTGAAGAATGATATAATCAAAACATCTGGCTGAAAGGGGGAAGAAAGGATTATTTTGTTTTCATGGCGCAGTATCCCTTTTTAGCTTTTTTATTTTATTTTCACATGGCAGTTTTCACTTGAACACACACTCCATATACACATCTGCTGGTGAGGGCAGAGCTACAGGCTTCCTCCCTACAGAAAGTGGCCAGTAAATTATTGTACATGTTAGACTAGTTCCTGCTGCAAAGGGCCAGTTCCCTCTGCCTTTTAGTAATTAGCCCTCCTTTCCTAAAAAGGGAAGCCCCTGCCAGCACACTCCTGCACCACAAGTAGCTGTTTTAAAGATCCAAGAAAAGCTTAAAGAAACACTCACATCTACTTTAACCATTATTATTTTTAATCCAGAATTATTCTTAGTGCCATTTTTAAAGCTCAAACAAAGTATTTTGTCTTTTCTCAGGCTTTAACTGTCATTCAGCAACCCAAATAGTGTGGATGCTGATCATTTAACCCAGTGGTCCCCAACATGGTGCCCACGGGCACCCGCCGGGGCATTTATGTGCGCCCGCCGAAACATCTGGGCTGGCCCCACCCCCGGCGCGTGGCACATGCATGGTGCGGGCCCCGGGCGTGTGGCACATGGGCAGCTCCTGCCCCGGGCGCGCAGCACATGCGTGGTGCCAGCCCTGGGCTCAGGGTGCATGGGCGGCCCCCACCCCCGAGTATGCAGTGCATACGTGGCCCCACCCCCAGAAATGTGGTGCGTGAGCGGCTCCGCCCCTGGGCGCCCGGCAGCCACGAAAGTTTGGGGACCACTGATTTAACCTTTTGTCTGTATAACAATATCTGGATGTCAATAACCCTCCCTGTAGATTTGAAGAACGATATTTATTTGTTTACTATTGCTGCTCAGCAGTGGCAGAAGCTCAGAGATCGCTTTGGGTTATCACTACAACATCAAAGACATTTGCTAATTCAGCGAAGAACTTAAGCACATACTTAACTTGAAGCATCTAGTTCCAACAGAAGTCAGTGGAACCACTCCCATGTTTACAATTAAGGGCAGGTTTAAATGTTTTGATGAATAGGAGGCCTTAAATTGTAAATTATTTGGCCCTTTTCTGCGTCCTTATGTTTAAAGACTCAAAGTTATTTAAAAGCCAAACATTTTGTTCTGCTGCTTCTTCATATTAGAAATATCAAGTTTTCATGTCTTTCTCTTTGCTGGGGGGCCTTGTCAAGGTCTCCAGAGGTCTAGAATTTATTGTAGTGCCACGCAAGACTGCAATTTAAATTTCACATATCATTTTCCCACTAATAAAATAATCCAAAGATTCTCCCAGGTAAGATTTTCCCAAAGATCACCCAGGTAAGAGAAATGCAAGGACCTGATCTTTGTGATCTGGAGAGGGCAGGATTAAGCATGGATCTGGATCCTGGAAGGGGCAACATGGACCTACATAGTAATCCAAGCGAAAAGTGTAGGGACCCCCACCTGAGAGCAAAGGTGGAGGAAGTATTGTGGAGCAGTGAGGTCAGGAGTGCTGCAAGCACATTAGCAAGGAAAAGCCTTAGATTTATTTGACTAGCTCTCTGGTAAGATTAAACATGAACAACATTTAATGTTAATGCACCACTTTAAAAAATAAATTAAAAAAATAAGCAGAGAAGAGCCATTTTTGGGAAGTAAAATCAAGAGATGTCAAGGCTGTCTCAAAGAAGCAGTACAGAGGACTTTTTTTTTTGGTACTTTGCAGTTCAACTTTAACTGAAGGGCTCCTACCATTCTAACTAAATGTACCTTGATACTAGAGAAGGACTCAAGACAGAAAATTTGGACCCATGTTCCACAATGGAATGGTGTTTCAGAGCTGGGATTTGGGGTCTAACCCACTGATAAACAGACCTCACTAGCACAATTCTAATCCAGATCAAGGCTTGCATTTTGAATAGCTCCAAATTTCAGATACAGGCAGTCCCCGACTTACGCGGATCCGACTTATGTCGGATCCGCACTTACGAACGGGGCTTTCTCACCCCAGAGGTCGAGGTGGTGGATTGCTACCTGCGAGCTCCGGGGCGAGAAAGCCCCGTTCGTAAGCTGCTCCGGTGCCCCTGGTCTGCTGGAGACCATCTCCAGCAGACCAGGGGCACCGGGCGGGTTCCCGCGCTTCTGAGGCTTTGCCAGAGCAAAGCCTCAGAAGCGCGGGGAACTGCTGCTGCTGCGGCTTCAGTCCCAGTGCCTGTGGTCTGCTGGGGACCGTCCCCAGCAGACCACAGGCACCGGGACTGAAGCCGCAACAGTGGCGGGGTCCCGCGCCTCTGAGACTTTGCCAGAGCAAAGCCTCAGAGGCGCGGCACCCCGCGGCCGCTGCGGCTCTGCTCCCCGTGTCCCTGGTCTGCTGGGGGGGCGGAGGGGGGCGCAGCTAGTGTGCCCCCCCCCCCCCAGCAGACCAGGCTTTTGTTTTGGACCCTGGGGCAGAGCAGCTGGGGCGCTGCCAATTGGTCCTGCAGCGCCGCTCTGGGCACTACTGGACCAACCCGGCAGCACCCCAGCTGCTCTGCCCCAGGTCCTGATTCAGCCGCTGCTGGTCAGTTTCAGCAGTGGCTGAATCAGGACGCCTGGGGCAGAGCAGCTGGGGTGCTGCCGGGTTGGTCCAGTAGCGCCGAGGAGCGGCGCTACTGGAGCAACCCAGCAGCACCCCAGCTGCTCTGCCCCAGGCGTCCCCAAGTCAGCCGCTGCTGAAACTGACCAGCGCTGACTACAGGAAGCCTGAGGCAGAGTTGCTCTGCCCCAGGCTTCCTGGAATCAGCTGCTGATCAGTTTCAGCAGCAGCTGACTTGGGGACAGTTGAATCTGTATGTAAGTCAGAACTGACGGTCAGTTTCAGCAGCGGCTGAATCTGGACGCCAGTTCCGACTTACATACAGATTCAACTTAAGAACAAACCTACAGTCCCTATCTTGTATGTAACCCGGGGACTGCCTGTATTGGTTCAGACACACTTCTACCTGCGAGACTGAGATTTTTTAAATTATTATTATTTTTTTTTCCTTTCCCTGTTTGAGTGAGGCTTTAGAGAGGGAGTTCTCCAGGTAGAGGAGAAGCAGATACAGGAGTCTTGAGGGAAGTGGGTGTTGTGTTTTGGGGCTTTCTTGCTGTGTGCTGAGCTTGTGTTTGTGAGTGAGGGTTGGTGTATGTTCTTTTTTGTTTTTTGTTTATTTATTTATTTTCCCCTGTGTTTGAGAGTGAGGCTTTTTTTTTCCCACCTCCCCTCTGCCCCCCCCTTTGATGGAGTTTGTGCTGTGATTGGCAGATGGAAACTTGGATTCCTTAAGGATCCCTTCCATGGTTTTGTTCAATATCTTTATAAATGATCTGGATGAGGGGATGGATTGCACCCTCAGCAAGTTTGCGGATGACACTAAGCTGGGGGGAGAGGTAGATACGCTTAAGGGCAGAGATAGGGTACAGAATGACTTAGACAAATTGGAGGATTGGGCCACAAGAAATCTGATGAGGTTCAACAAGGACAAGTGTAGAGTCCTGCACTTGGGACGGAAGAATCCCAAGCATAGTTACAGGCTGGGGGCCAACCAGTTAAGTAGTAGTTCTGCAGAAAAGGACCTGGGGCTTACAGTGGATGAGAAGCTAGATATGAGTCAACAGTGTGCCCTTGTAGTCAAGAAGGCTAATGGCATATTAGGTTGCATTAAGAGGAGCATTGCCAGCAGATCCAGAGATGTCATTATTCCCCTTTATTCGGCTTTGGTGAGGCCGCATCTGGAGTATTGTGTCCAGTTCTGGGCCCCCCACTACAAAAAGGATGTGGACGCATTGGGGAGGGTCCAGCGGAGGGCAACCAAAATGATTAGAGGGCTGGAGCACATGACCTATGAGGAGAGGCTGAGGGACTTGGGTCTGTTTAGTCTGCAGAAGCTAAGAGTGAGGGGGGATTTGATAGCAGCCTTCAACTTCCTGAAGGGAGGTTCCAAAGAGGATGGAGAAAGGCTGTTCTCAGTAGTGACAGATGGCAGAACAAGGAACAATGGTCTCAAGTTGTGGTGGGAGAGGTCCAGGTTGGATATTAGGAAAAACTATTTCACTAGGAGGGTGGTGAAGCACTGGGCTGGGTTCCCTAGGGAAGTAGTGGAGTCTCCATCCCTAGAGGTGTTTAAGTCTCGGCTTGACAAAGCCCTGGCCGGGTTGATTTAGTTGGAATTGGTCCTGCCTAGAGCAGGGGGCTGGACTTGATGACCTTCTGAGGTCTCTTCCAGTTCTATGATTCTATGATTTAGATTCCTTCACAATCATTTCCCTTCCCTTCTTACTTTGTAACTTGCCACGTTTTTCATGCTTTTACTCAGCCAATACTAGTGGAAACACCCTACAGATATGCAGTAAAGAGCAGCAGTGGAGCCTTCTGCAAATCCTCCAGAAATCCTCCCCCTCTCCACGAATCTCATGATAAAAATCAGTTTCTTCGAATTTCTGTGGGAATAAACAAAACTACAATATCCTGGGCTTTCAGCATCCCCCAGAAGCACAAACTTACTGTTTATTTAGCCATCCTCATCACTGCTCAGCATGGGGAAAAGAGAGGGGATTAATCCCTATAATCTCTGCTGCCCCTTCCAAAATAGTCCTTCCTCTCTAGCGTATCTCACTGTCCAGATCTACTTTCCTGTGGCAAGTAGGAGTTGGCCATACGGATCCCAGCCCAGGCACCCTATGGACAGTAGCTGTCTGTAATGTTTTCTGAACCAGCTGTGTGACAGCTATGATTTCCTGGGCCATTTCCCCACAGCCTCTCCCCAGCACCTTCTTTATCCTTCCTGCAGGACCTTCCTCTGGTACCTGATAGCATTTGTCACTGCCAGTCCTTCCGCAGTGCCTTCTTATCTACGCAAAAGCTTATCGGATAGTCCACTAGTCCCTCGACTAGCTGACTTAAAAGCCAGTTCCCCCTAGCACCATCTCTGCGAGGGGCAGGCGGCTAGTGGGGACCAGGAGTGAGCCCTGGGGTCCAGGATCTGGTACCTAGTCCCAGATGCATCTCTGCTTTTTAAATGTCTTAAGAGATCACTCCCCATTTATTGACTAATCGAAAATCCATCCACTTGTCGATTAATTGATTAAATTAAATGTAACATCCCTTGCTCCTTGTGCACACTGAAATCAAGGGAAATCTTTTTAACCAGTCCTAGCCGGTTCTTAGTTGGCTCCTGATTAGCCTGTGTTAATTGGTTCTAGCAAGTTCCTGGTTGACTCCAAGTGATATGATTGCTCCGGAGTAGCCCTTTTTAGTTGACCCATGGAAAAGGGACCTGTTTAATCTGGGGCTTTTACCTTATACTTGCCTTTTACCACTCACCTGTAGCCATATGACCTGATACTGTCACAATAGCTTAAAGAAAAAACATTTGAAACTGCCCAGGAGATGTTCCTATTTCCTCACAATGAGTTCTAATATGTGCAGCATAAAACCTACTGCTCACAAAAAAACGTATTAAGGCCAAAACAAGTTACAAGTACTGGGCACTTAAAAGTTTATTTGGCTACTGCTTTCTGTGCACGGGGTCATAGTACCTAAACAGATAAGTGAAGGCCAGAACCAATAGTTCATTTCTGGGATAAAAATAAATCAAAACAGAGCAAGAGAAAAATCATACTGTGCTTTCTGAGCTCTCGGTCATCTGCTGCTTGTCTGGAAACTGCAGGTTTGATTCAAGGAGCGCTTCGCACACAAAAAGTCTTGGTTCACTCTGGTCCCAGAAGTGACTAACAGGGATGCAATTGTGCAGTTCTGGATGCTCAGTGGCACTCCTGCAAGATCAACGGGAGGACAAATATGTAAAAAACCAGTGGAACATGTCCCAGGCCACTTATTCAATTCATTACCATAAATAAGGAATGAAACATACCATGAGATAGCCCAAACTATCATCACATATATAAAATAAATGTTTAAAAGTTTTCTAATATTGTGCTCAAGATACAATAAACTCTGGCCTGAGGGCCACATCTCGGCATGGAAATTATATGGAGAGCTATGAATGCTCACAAAATTGAGCACTCAGGTGTAGAAGGGGATGATGGCTCCTGCTGGGGGTTCTTGGAACCAGACAGAACTTGTTCAGGGTAGGTGGGATTGGGTTCTAAGTCCCCCCCAACTGTGTATGAGGCCCGGGGCCATCTGGGGCACAGATATTGCTGGGGTGTCAGAGGGGTTTTGCTCGTGAGGCTTCAGGCAGGCAGCTGAAGAGCTCTATGGGACTGGTTTGTGGCCTGTTTGGGAAGGTCTCCAGTCTGGGGCTGTAAGGTGCCCCGAATCTGAGCAATTCGCCCTGAGTGGACGCCCTCAGCTGTGCCCAGACCCGGCCCAGTCCGTCACACTCCGGGAGGAAGCAAAGGGTTGGGATGCGGCAAGGGGTAAGGGCACTGGCTGAGGAAATATTTTTCTCCTCTACTGGTGCCACCAGAATGAAAGGGGGAAGTGAAGGATTTAGAACAAAGCAAAAAGACACCTTAACACCTCTCTCCACAGTCTAACTCAGTGTTTCTCAACCAGTGGTGCGAGTACCCTTAAGTGTACTCGAGAGAAGTCTGGGGGGTACATCAACAACTGAAATTTGGAGAAAACTGAATATTTGTGGTAAGTTTTACAGCGTTTCATTATTTTTGTACTTTTTATACCTAAAAATTTCATCATCTGCCTGGCTACGATTAAGTTGTTTAAACAAATGTGTTGCAATGGTAGAAAAAAATTGTGTGTGTCTGAAAACTGTAGGTACTACTGGTACTTTTCATTTTATTTTTTTTTAAAGGGGGTGCTTATAATTTTTTTTAAAGGGGTACTTTATTAAAAAGAAAGGTTGAGAAGCACTGGTCTAACTCATGACAATTAATCCCCAGAGTTAAAAACAAGATTATGGTTTATGTACAAAATTGGGAGGTTTTAGATATTACTACCACAGCTTTTAAACTTTATGTATCAAATTTTACCATTGAAATATGTGAATCTGAGGGGTGGAGGATTGCAATTTTTTGGTGCACTCGCCATTCTTAATCTTGCAAAAGAATCCTGACAAAAGGTTGAAACCTGAATGGCTCCTGCCACACTGGGCTGCACCTGAAAAACCTGCAATAGAACCACTGGGAGAGATTTTGTTGCCTTTAGGAGGATGGAAAAGGGAAAGCAGAGTGAGTTATATTATTAATTATTATTATTGTTATTACTTTTTTAATCATATGATGCTGACACTCATTTCAGGATTCTACACACCAAAAGCATATATGGCAGATGATGCCAATGTGTTTTCTCCACTTGCACATCATCTGACACAGATCCCCCAGTTTTAAAGTAACCTCTGCCAGGCTGAGCAGATTGGGTTGCCAGATGGTTTAACCAAAAATATTGAATACCCCTACCCCCCAAAAAAAACATCGGGGAAAAAATTCTGAGGAAAAAAGAAGGGAGAGACCAAAGTTGTTGAGCAAATAATAAAAAAAAGAAGACCCCGAGAGTTATTAAGCAATAAAATAAAATAAAATAAAATAAAATGCATGGCCCCTTTAAGAAATGCTTTTGAGGCTTTTTGGCCCTAACAGGGTGCCGGCGGCCGTCTGCCACCTTGACTTCCTGCTCCAGACCAGACAGCTCCCCTGCGAAACCAGGCAAGCACCCGGGATTTTTGCCTCCTGGCTGGGAAAAAAAAATCAGAAAATACCGGACATTTTAGGACATTTCAGGTGTTCAGTATTTTCTGAATTTTTTTTACCGGACAGGAGGCGAAAATAGCGGCCTGTCTGGGTCCATGCCGGACACCTGGCAGCCCTAGGAGCAGAATGCTACAGTTTAAAGCTTCTACCATCTTCAAATTTGCCCTGTTGCTGTCTTTATCTGGATGACTAACCAAAACCTAACAGACCCCAAACCTGCCTTTTCTGCTCCCACAAATACACTGGGCACTCCTGGGAACCTCTCATTTTTCAGTGCTTATGTCAATACTTGCATGCCTGTCTGTAATATCTACAGGAAGGATTGCTAAGGCAGAAGCCTGCCCTTCAAAAGTAGTTTGGCATAAACAAAGAACCACAAGGTATATTTCTGTATGGAGAAATAGAAATTTGGACCAGTATGATTTCACCATATTCTGAGCCTCATTCTTGGTTCACTACATGCCACTGCTTTGAGATCAAATTTCAAGCTTATTATTTATTACTACATGGTATAGTTTGTAAATCAAAACATCCAATCTAAACAGCTATAAAGACATGCATTTCATGGAAGTGAAATGAAAACATTTTGATGAGCAATCCAGTGATCCCTATAAGCTGCAAGGTAGCACAGCTTCACAGGGCTGATCAATCACCTGTGAAGCTATGCTGCCGCACAGCTTAGAAGGAACACTGCAAGTTCCTTTCCTACCCTCTAGACCAGTGTTCGCCAACCTTTTAACACCCAAGATCACTTTTTAAATGACAGAACAAGCCAAGATCTACCGCCCCGCCCCTTTCTTGAAGCCCCGCCTCTTCCTCTCTATACTCCTCCTCCTCTCCACCACTTGCTATCCCCAACCCTTATACTGCTGCTTTTTTTTTCCAATTCTTCTGTAGGAAGAGATTTTTCCAACATTTGGCCTATCTAGACTGGACCAAATGTCAGAAAAACCACTTCTTTTGGAAGATCTCTTATTCCTCGTGGAAAGAGGAGTATAGGGGTTACCAAAAGAGCACATTTGCTCTTCCACTAAAAAAAGCAGAAGAACAAACGCATCCCTGGATGCAGAAGTGTTTTTCTGGGATATTTCCAGAATCCTGAAAAACTCCTGCAGTCTAGCCGGACCCTCGCTGGGCTGAGGCAGGATGTGTAGGCTCTAGGTGGGAATGAGGGATTTGAGTGTGGGAAGGGGTGAGAGGTGCAAGCTCTGGGAGGAAATCTGGATGCAGGAGGAGGTGGAGAAGGGGACGCTGGCTCGGGGAGGGGGCTTCAGGCCGGGCAGTGTTGGGGTCAGAAGTAGGGTTGGGGTACTAAGCAAGCCACAGTCTTGTGAATATGAGGGTTCAGGAATTTGGATTAGGGTATGTGAGGGGCTCATGACAGAGTTTTCCAGTGTATGATAGGTTCAGATGGAGGGTCTGGGGGAAGGGGGAGTGCAGGAGTGTTATGTTGCTGAGACCAGATGGGGGCTTGGCCCCAATTGGAGGTTTGTTGGCCAGGCTTCATTTTCAAATAAAATACTATGTCAAACACAAAAAGTTTCTGCATTGTCTTTATTTCTGAGAAGGGCAGGGAACCTGTTCTGAGTCAGGGGTCACTGTCTCACAGAAAAGTCAGTTGGGGCCACACAAGTGAGATGCAAAATAAAAACTCCTCCAAAACCCCCACAAGACTCACTAATGTGGCCCCAACTGTGTTGGTGGGAGCAGGGGACATGGTATTGGTGAAGGGTTCCAGGGGGTACCAGGACAAGGTGCTGGGTAGGGTACCAATGGGTGCTGGGGCAGAGGACAGGGTGCTTGTAGGTGCTGGGGCAGGAGACTGGGTGCCAGGGCAGGGGACAGGGTGCTGGGGCAAGGGCCTGGGGCAGAGGACAGGGTGTCAGTGGAGGCAAGGGACAGGGTGCCGGGGTGGGGACAGGGTGCCGGCAGGGGCAGGAGCCAGGATGCCAGTTGGAGCAGAGTGCCAGTGGGAACAGGGGGCAGGGTGTTGGCTGGGGCAGGGAATCCTCTGCACGTGCCTTCCCCGCTCCCCCCAGAGGAAGGAAGATCCGGCAAGAGCCTCCTCCTGGGACCCCCCTTCCCCACAGAGAAGGGGAGCCCCGGAGCATGCCTTCCTTCCCCTCTCCCCCTCCCCAGGAAGGAAGCCCTAGTGCACACTTCTCCCCGAGACTCCTTCCTCCTCCCCGGCGCACGCTTCCCCTCTGGACTCTTACCTCCTCCCCCGCAGAGGAAGGGGGCCCCGGTGCGTGCCTCCCTGCCCCTCCCCCCCCAAGCCCCAGCACACGCCTTCCTCCGGGACTTCTACCTCCTCCCAGCGCGCCAGAGTGCTGGAGGAGGGGAGCTGGCAGCGCACTTCCCGAAACCCTGGAAGTGGCGCGCAGCTGCTGGACTTCACTCTACCCCGCAGGAAGCCTACACTACCTCCATTTTGAGAGGTAGGTAGTGGGGCTTCTTGGGGGTGGGGGGAATTGGAGGGGCCCCGAACGCCTCGCGACTGACTGGTTGAGCCCTCCCGATCGACCAGTCGATCGCGATCGACGGGTTGGTGACCACAGCTCTAGAGTCTGCTTGGGGAAGTGGATGAGCCCCTACAGATTCAGCATAACTATCCTGAGGATCCAATGTGTATGACCCAAATCACTAATATCACTATAACGTCTGTGCATGCAATCTTTACAACACTCCTCACCACTGTAAACTTGGGCAACAAGAATGTAGAAGTCCGATTCTTGTGTCAAAATAAAACGTGAATGTTCTAAACATTAGTCAACCATAACAAGGATCGATCTGGTTAGCAACAAAATGTCCCACTCAAAGGCAGTAAAAGCAAGCCTCAATAAATGTATCTCAATGGCTCGATGTCAGGATGGCGGTCGGTTTCTAGCGGAGTGCCCCAAGGTTCGGTTCTAGGACCGGTTTTGTTCAATATCTTTATTAATGATCTGGATGAGGGGATGGATTGCACCCTCAGCAAGTTTGCGGATGACACTAAGCTGGAGGGAGAGGTAGATACGCTTAAGGGCAGAGATAGGGTACAGAATGACTTAGACAAATTGGAGGATTGGGCCACAAGAAATCTGATGAGGTTCAACAAGGACAAGTGTAGAGTCCTGCACTTGGGACGGAAGAATCCCAAGCATAGTTACAAGCTGGGGACCAACCGGTTAAGTAGTAGTTCTGCAGAAAAGGACCTGGGGGTTACAGTGGATGAGAAGCTAGATATGAGTCAACAGTGTGCCCTTGTAGCCAAGAAGGCTAATGGCATATTAGGTTGCATTAAGAGGAGCATTGCCAGCAGATCCAGAGATGTCATCATTCCCCTTTATTCGGCTTTGGTGAGGCCGCATCTGGAGTATTGTGTCCAGTTCTGGGCCCCCCACTATAAAAAGGATGTGGACGCATTGGAGAGGGTCCAGGGAAGGGCAACCAAAATGATTAGGGGGCTGGAGCATATGACCTACGAGGAGAGGCTGAGGGACTTGGGTCTGTTTAGTCTGCAGAAGCGAAGAGTGAGGGGGGATTTGATAGCAGCCTTCAACTTCCTGAAGGGAGGTTCCAAAGAGGATGGAGAGAGGCTGTTCTCAGTGGTGACAGATGGCAGAACAAGGAGCAATGGTCTCAAGTTGTGGTGGGAGAGGTCCAGGTTGGATATTAGGAAAAACTATTTCACTAGGAGGGTGGTGAAGCACTGGGATGGGTTACCTAGGGAAGTAGTGGAGTCTCCATCCCTAGAGGTGTTTAAGTCTCGGCTTGACAAAGCCCTGGCCGGGTTGATTTAGTTGGAATTGGTCCTGCCTAGAGCAGGGGGCTGGACTTGATAGCCTTCTGAGGTCTCTTCCAGTTCTATGATTCTATGATACATATGGTTTTGCCCGAATTTAAGTAAAATCAGTTAAAAATATACTGAAATCAGAGAAATCCCGAGTTTGTGCAGCATTCTTCCAGCATTAAAGAAAGGCTTCCTACCCAAGGCCAGCTCGAGCCATTCCTGCATCCCGGGCAGCGGGCGCGTGACGCATGCGTGGCCCCAGCGCGCTGCGCACCTTACAGCTACCATCAGGCGCCACGCGCCCGGGGCCCGCGCGGCACCCCTTAGAGCTGCCATCAGGTGCCCCTCATAGGTTGGCGTCCCGGGCAGCTGCCCGGCTAACCCCCCCTTAATCCGGCTCTGCTCCTACCATAAAGCCACAAGCCAGAATTTCCAAAGCGAAGTTTTCTTACCTTCCAGGCTCTTGTCCAGTGTAGAAGGACACAGGTCCACCGTTCCCTCGTCCACCCTTGAAATCAAAGAGTGTGACTGTGTCCATTTCAACATCATAGAAACAGATCTTAGAGTCAAGACTCTCATCAGCCTATGGAAGGGGAAAAGAGAAGGAGTTGGAACCATCAATAGAAGAGACCAGCACGGTTAAATTCAGCTGCCTATAAAGCCCAGCCAGCAGCATAGGAGCCAGCCAACTCCCGAAACAAGGGAGTCTCAGCAGGGAAACTGAAACAAACTGGTTTTGTTTGGTTGGTTTCTAGGGTTCTTTTTTGCCTCCTTCACAGTAGTTCAGCAGAGAAGGCTACAATGGCAGCAGTGATCATGAACCAAGGAATGGAAGAGAGAGTGAAGATGACTGGATATGGAAGTTGTGGGAATGTAAAATATTCTAGAGTGGGTATCAGAAAGGTGCTTTGTATTTAGGAAGTGCCACCTGATGAAGAGTTAGATCTGAGAGGCTGATCACCAAAGCTGATCTGGAGAACAGAAAGCTGTTACCTGCCAGGAGTTAAGATATGGAATATGGTCCTCAGACAGAAGAGGATCCTAATGGGAGCAGAATAGACTCCAATGATTGTCTTTCGTGTGGGAACAAATAATACTGCTAGATTCCCACTCAAACACGTCAAGGAAAACTATACTAAGCTGGGGAATATGCTGAAAGAAATGGAGGCTCAGGTGATCTCCAGAAGGATTCTATCTGTCCCTAGAAGAGCAAAGACAAGACAAGATTATCATGAACAACAGATGGGATCAAGCAATGGTGCTATAAATAGGACTTTGGGATATTACACTACTGGGAGGCATTCACGGACAGAGGACTGTTCTCATAGGATGGAGCTGGTTGACAACTGATTAAAAGAGCTTTAAACTAGGAATTTGTGGAGATGGGAGATGCTCACGTAATCTCCAACCTGATTCTAACACTGAGAGAAGAAAATCAAATAAAAGAGAATACAGCAATGGAGAAATGGAGAAAGGAACAACAGAGGGTGGAGAATAGATGACAGAAGGAAAGACAGTGCCAATAACAATTGCAGGAACAGTTAAATGTACAGTGCTGACAGTAAAATGACTGTTACCTAATCAGGTGAGGAATCTGGTTGAAATAAAGCAGAAACCTGAAAGATGTCTGTTCATCAATGCAAAGCACTAGACGTACTGGTGCAGTAAATTAAATCAGATATCACAGGGTTAATGGAAACGACAGACAGCAGCTGTGACTGGAAGACAGATTTTGAAGAATATGCGCTCTTCAGGGAAGACAGAATAAGGTGATGGAGTAGAATTCTATATTAATGATGAGGAAGAATGTAAAGAAATTAGAAGTGATGGAATGGATCAAATGAAATCTGTTTAGGTCAAAATCAATTTGGGGAGAAAAGTAATAGAGGTTGCACTAGGATAGTGCTTGGATCTGCTACAAACCCCCAGGACACGATTTGGATATGAACAGAGACTAGGGAAGCGAATGGCTTATTGGTTCCGGTTAACCAGTGGGGGCTGGAGCAGCACCCCACGTGCAGCTTCAGCCTCGCAATGACCATCATGAGCAGAGGGCACTGCAGCCCAGCTGGAGCAGCCCCTGTCCAGGGAGGAGGGACCACACTAGTCCCGGCCGTGGTGGGCCCCCCAACCAGTTCCCCTTTAATTGGTTAACCAGTTAAACATTATGTTTCATTGGTTAACCAATTAAACGGGATTTTACATCCCTAAAAGAGGCCTTTAATAATTTTAATGAAATAAAAACTCCTGGGAATTGTGATTATGGGAGACTTTCATTTCAAAGATATAGATTGGATGACAAGTGTTACTAGCAAATATAGGACCAGTTAGCAGTTCTGATTAACCAGTAAGGGCTGGAGCAGCTCCCCAACCACCCTCAGCAGGGGCTGCTTCAGCAGGCAGGCCAGAGCAGCCCTTGTCTGTGTCAGGCCCGCCCAACCTTCCCCCCGCAGGTAACAGACTGGCTCCCTGGGAGTTGGGGTCAGCAGCCCTTGTTGGCTCCGCTCCTGGGGAGGTGGCTTCACTGCAGCTCTGCAGTATAAAGCATATTTGTGTTATGCTGCAGAGCTCACAGTGTGTGTAACCATGTAACTATTATGATTTTTAGTAGTTCCACGGGTACATTTTTAAACCACTTTTTACATCCCGGCTGTGTCTACACTGGGCCACTTATTCCGGAAAATCAGCCGCTTTTCCAGAATAAGCTGCGAGCTGTCTACACTGGCCCTTGAATTTCCGGAAAAGCAACGATGCTCTACTGTACAAAATCAGCCGCTATTCCGGAAAAACTATTCTGCTCCCGCTCGGGCATAAGTCCTTATTCCGGAACACTGTTCCGGAAAAGGGCCAGTGTAGACAGCTCAGTAGTCTTTTCCGGAAAAAAGCCCCGATCGCGAAAATGGTGATCGGGGCTCTTTTCTGGAAAAGTGCGTCTACATTGGCCACAGATGCTTTTCCAGAAAAAGGGTTTTTCCGGAAAAGCAGCCTGCCAATGTAGACGCTCCTTTTCCGGAAAAACTGAAAACGGAATAGTATTCTGTTTTAAGCATTTCCGGAAATTCATGCCAGTGTAGACACAGCCCCTTAGAATACAGCAACAGCGGCCCTCTTGGGGAGAACTCTGGTGAACCAGATCTGGCCCATGGGCTGGTACTTGCCCACCAGTAACCTAGAGACAAACAAGTGGGATAAAATACAACATTGTTTTATAAAAGGTAGTTCCTTCCAGACCAACCTGATCTCCTTCTTTGAGGAGATAACCAATGTCCTAGCAAAAGAAAATGCAGTAGATCTAATCTACCTGGATGTCAAGAAAAGCCTCTGATATAGTTTCACACGAGAAAGTATTAATTTGGAGAAGATGGGGATTAACACCAGACTCCCAATGTAGGTAAGAGACTGGTGAAAGGGCAGGCTACAGCTGGTCCGGCTGAAGGGTGAACTGTCAGGCTGGAGAAAGGTTACCAGGAGTATCTCCGGAGTGAGCCTTGTTTAACATTGTCATTCATGGCTTTGGCAAACAGTGTGGGACTGTGCCAGTGCCCCTCTCGTATACGGAATGGATCTCGTCATGTTCACCAACGGGGAGGTGATGTGACAAATCACCTCCACATTAGTGTGCAGAACAAAATTACCAGGATGGGGCTAAGGGGTTCAGAGTGTGGGTTGGGGTTCAGAGTAGGGCATAGAGTTGGGAGTGAGGCTGGGGGTGCAAGTCTGGCTGGGGGAATCAGGGTATAGGCAGACTGCCCTGGGGTTTGAGTTAGGGGACTCCCCCTAGCTCTCTCTGCCAGCAGCACAGCACTCCAAGAGAAGGCACCTTACTCTCCCACTGGCATCACGGCTCTCAGTGGAGGAGGGTCTCTCTGCCCCACAGCAGCACGGAGCACCAGGGCAAGGGGAGAGAGCTGTAGCAGCTTTGCATGCCCCAGTTTGCTCTCCTCTTGAGTTCCTGCCTACCCCTTACCTCTCTCCTCTTAAGTCTCCTGCTGCATAGTCATGCTGCCACGCAGCACAGCGGGAACTTAGTAGTGTGCTAATAAAATTTGCAAAAACACACAAAGTTGTAAGGTACTGCCTATATGGAGAAGGACCAGAATATCATTCAACAAAATTTGAATGATAAGTTAAATACTTGTAGGCTTGAAATTAGAGCAGGGGTTCTCAAGACAAAGTTTTGGTGGCCTTAGAGTGCGACCAACAACTCTCGCTGGTAGTTGCTCCAACACCATTCCCTAAAATATTTAATTAGCTTTAGGGAAAAATAAATATGCCCATATATTTGTGTCCAAATCATTGTAACGAATGCATTGCTAGCTATTAAGCCTGTTGTGAAAAGCGAAGTTAGCAAACACGCAGGTATCACTTCTCATAGCAGGCTTACTCAGCCCCGGAAAGACTGGGGACATATTAAGCCCTGGAGGGAGGGGGAGAGATGGGCCAAGGCAGGCAGCAGGGGCTGCAGCCTGAAGCCCTGTGGCTGGAGGATGGAGCCCAAAGGTGGACACCCAGAGTGCAAGGCTGGAGACCAAAGCCAGAGCCTACTCCTCTGAGATCCAAAGGCTGATGTCCAAAGCCTGAGCTCCACTGCTCGTGGGAAGGTGGGGAACTCACCCACTACCTGTTTGTCTATTGTTGTACCCCAGGTGTCTCCGGCAGGGGAGGGGCAGGAGGGCCCAATCCCTGCTGGTAGCCCCAGCAGCCAACACCAAGGCAGTGCATCCAGGATCACAAGGGAGGGGAAGGGACCACTGCTTTGCTCCCCCCATACCAGCCTAGGAGTCTGTGGCTGCAAGAAAAGCCCTTGGTGGCCACATCTGAGAAAGGCTGAACTAAATAAAGGTTTCTAACCATCAGAGGAATGAAGTTCTAGAAAAGCTTTTCAAGGAGAGAAGTGAGGGGGGGGGGAACCCCTAACCCATTTTAAGACTGAACTTGGTAAATATATGGAGGGGAGGATATGACGAGATTGCCTGTAATGGCATATGGCCAATCCACAACTTCCGTTAGCAAATATCTCCAGTGGTCAGAGAGAGGATACTAGAGGCCTTGGACCTATACAAACTTTATTTTAGTGCTTCTATCAATGCTCACACCAGAAATTCTGAATCCTGAAAAGGGCATAGAAAGTGTGGGTTTATATTAGAGAAGTTAGCCCATTGTCTACATTATTGCTAGTCTGGCATTTGGCATCACTCACAGACCTTAGTGTGGTGGGTGGAGAGCCCTGTCTCACCTTGTTGATGAGGATGCTGACTTTGTTGCCATTAGCATTGCACTTAACAGATGCAATGCCCCCCAGGCCAGAAAAGAGCTCAATCAAGTTCTTACTGCTGCAATGCACTTTCGCCTCCCTGTGGGGACAGACAACAGTGATTAATGTTGTGCCAAGAAAAATGTTAGCGCTTGAAAAAAACAGTAACAAATATTTTTCAAACTTCAGAAAAGATCTTTAATAACCAAATTAAACAGGCCTGAGCATCCAAATCCTTGAGGTCTTCTCACAATTTCTACCTTTGGTCCCAGATTCTAGCTTCCCTTTTAGAGGCTTAAACACAGCAGGAGTAAACTTCAATGTTGTGCAGTGTTCCCACATCAACAAGAAAAACCTGACATTGGCATCTCTAAGGTGGAATAACTATCCTGTCCCATGGGGCGTTCTACTAGTATAACTATAATGCTAGCCAGTTCTTCCATGTAGAAAAGTCCTAGGCTCTGTCTAGACTGGCATGATTTTCCGCAAATGCTTTTAACGGAAAAGCTTTTCGTTAAAAGCATTTGCGGAAAAGAGCGTCTAGATTGGCACGGACACTTTTCTGCAAAAGCATTTTTTGTGGAAAAGCGTCCGTGCCAATCTAGACACACTTTTGCGCAAAATAGTACTGTGCTGTCTACTCTGGCCCTCCTGCGCAAATGATTTGCACAAGAGGGCTTTTGCCTGAACGGGAGCAGCACAGTATTTCCGCAAGAAGCACTGATTTCTTACAGTAGGAAGTAAGTGTTCTTGTGGAAATTCAAGCAGCCAGTGTAGATAGCTGGCAAGTTTTTCCGCAAAAGCAGCTGATTTTGCAGAAAAACTTGCCAGTCTAGACACAACCCTAAGGACTTGTCTATGCTGCCTTGCAGTATGGACTCCAGGAGCATGAATACAGGCACGAACTGAAAGGATCCTAGTTCATATTAATGTAGCCCTCTCCAAATAGGACTATATTCTCAGCCCCATAGTCTGCTGCCAGTTAGGCTAGGTCTACACTGCAGGGTATTTTCAGAAAAAGGTATGCAAATTGTTAACCGCAATTTGTGTACCTTTTTCCAATTTTTTTTTGGAAGAGGCTTTTCCGATATTTGGCCCATCTACACAGGGCCAAATGGTGAGAAAAACCTTCTCTTTCGGAAGAGCCCTTATTCCTCATAAAATGAGGAATACAGGGCTTCTGAAAGAGTGCACCCACTTTTTCAGGAACTGATCCAAAAAAGCGGATGCATTCCCTGGATGCAGCAGAGTTTTTCCGGGATACCAGAGGTATCCCAGAAAGACATAGCCTTAATGTAGATATAATCTAAAGCTACATCTAGACTGCAGGCTTCTTTCAGAAGAAGCTTTTTTTGGAAGAGATCTTCTGAAAAAAATTCTTCTGAACGAGAATGTCCACACTGAAAAAAAAAAAAAAAGTACAATCTACTTTTTCGAAAGGGAGTGTCCAGATTGAATGGATGCTCTCTCACATGTTAAGCTGTGATTGCAATGGACAGAATGGCCACCAGGGCGGGCACCTGTGCTTTTTCCTCTTTCATCTTCTTCCAAAAGAACTCCCCCTTCCCCATCCATACACACCTTTTTGTGAAAGAGTGCTTTTGCAAAAAGGCTTCTTCCTTGTAGAATGAGGATTACTAATGCCGGAAAAACCCCTCTGTTCTTTCGATTTTCTTGAGGAAGAACGCAATTGCAGTGTGGATGTTCCTCAAGTTTTGTCGGAAAAATTGACATTTTTCCAACAAAACTCTGTAGTGTAGACATACCCTAAGAGATTGAATCATTCACACTTGTGTCTACTTTTCTCCCTATATCCAATCAATCCTTCCTACTGTAGCAGCCACAGTAATATCATTCACTCTGTGCCTGAGAGGACACTTTCTATCAGTCATAGCTAACAAAAGTTACAATATTTATTTTTAGATTTATGAAATGAAAACAAGACATTGCCTCTGAATTCACATGGAAAAATAACATTCTTGGGTACTACAGTTTATGGTCTCTTGTTAATTCCAGAGCAAATACGTTCACTTTACAATAAACAAGTTTTTTTTAAGCCCTAAAAATTCAGCCTGATATCTGAGAGTTAGGATGGATTCTTTCACTCTTCAAAATCAATATTAATAATAAAGGCATGGCAAGTCACAGTGACACCCTGCACAAATAAGGCCCTCCATGATACCTGTGCAATGCCAGTGCTGTTAATGGGTATTCACAGGTTTGACTGACTTCACTTTTGCAAAATAGTCTGCTGAGAATACATTAAAAAAAAACAGAATTCACTTGCCCTCTTGGTTCTTCAGGGTTTGTCACTAACCATCAGCAGAACATACAGAAGTTTTGGCTGTGTCTAGACTGGCCACTTTTTCCAGAAAAGCAGGTGCTTTTCCGGAAAAAACTTGCCAGCTGTCTACACTGGCCGTTTGAATTTCCGCAAAAGCACTGACGATCTCAAGTAAGATTGTCAGTGCTTTTGCGGAAATACTATGCTGCTCCCGTTCGGGCAAAAGTCTTTTTCCGAAAAACTTTTGCACAAAAGGGCCAGTGTAGACAGCAGAGATTTGTTTTCCGCAAAAAAGCGCGTCTAGATTGGCCACGGACGCTTTTCCGCAAAAAGTGCTTTTGCGGAAAAGCGTCCTGCCAATCTAGACGCGCTTTTCCGAAAATGCTTTTAATGGAAAACTTTTTTAAAAGCATGCCAGTGTAGACGTACCCAAGGAGCTTAAGTGTGGAATCAAGGGGTGCATCTACACTGCAGGGCTTAACTAGAAATAAGCTACGCAAATTGAGCTATATCAATTGCGTATCTTATTTCGAAATAGGAAGTGTCTGCATAGCACTTATTTCAAAATAGAGCACTCTTCCTCCGACTTCCCTTATTCCTCGTACAATGAGGGCTACAGGAGTTGGAGTAAGAAGTCCTCCAGCTTGACAGTATTTTGACGCTATTTTGAAATAACTCCCTGCTGTGTTGATGCGGACTAAGTTATTTCGGAATAATGCTAGTGTTGCAGTGTAGACATACCCAACAGGTACGTCTGACAGTCTCTTGTCAGAGTAGAAGCACACTTCAACTTAACAATATGACTAATATTAATGAAACTCTCACTCATTTCAGAACTTAATCAAGCACTTCACCTCGGGACAGGTTCATTTGAAAAGATAAGCCTTATATCTGCCCCGTAAGTCAACAAACTTTGGCTCTTTTGATTCAATAGAAGTGAATTCCAAAGTTGAGCACCTTCTATTCCTCTTATGCTTGTACTTACAGGCTGGCAGTAGAAATATCCAAACTCTTCAAGTAAGGAAACCGGGAGAGAAAGAGTTGCATTCAAGACCCAATCCACAAAGGGCATGTCTACACAGCAGGGCTAAACTCGAGATAAGCTACACAATTTGAGCTATGCTAATTGTGTAGCTTAAGTCAAAATAGCTTATTTTGACTTTTGGTGCTGTCTACATAGCAGTTATTTCGAAATAGAGCGCTCGTCCCCCAACTTCCTTTACTCCTCATACAATGAGGGTTACAGGAGTCAGAGTAAGAAGCCTGTTATTTTGAATTGGCCACTGTAAGCAGACAGGATACTGGGCTGGATGGTCCTTTGGTCTGACTCAGTGGCCGTTCTTATGTTCTTATGAATTTATTTAGAAATAATGGACTTGCTGTGTAGGTATATGCCTGAGGTATATGCCTCAGGAATGCCTGAGGTTATTCCAAAGTAACGCTGCTGTGTAGATATAACCACAGTGATTCACAGATTGAAGCCACCATCTTGAGAAAGAATTTCACAGATTCCACCCCCACTTCCCAAAAGAATTGCTTGTTACAGAAGAAAGGCCATACTGGATCAGACCCACGGTCCATCTAGGTCAGAATTCTGTCTTCTGACAGTAGCCAATGCCAAGAATGAATTAACAGAACAGAATCAAGTTATCTATACCCCCTGTCGCACATTCCCAGGTTCTGGCAATCAGAGGCTAGGGACACCATCCTTGCCCATCCTAGCTACTAGCCATCGATGGACTTATCCTCCGTGAATTTATCTAGTTCTTTTTTGAACCCCATTAAAGTCTTGGTATTCATAACATCCTCTGGTAGGGAGTTCCACAATTTGACTGTGTGTTGTGTAAAGAAATACTTCTTTTTGTTTTAAATCTGCAACCTATCAATTTCATTTGGTGGCCTCTAGTTCTTGTGCTATGGAAAGGAATAAATAACTTTTCCTTATTTATTTTCTCCACACCAATCATGATTTTATAGACCTCTATCATATCCTCCCTTAGTCATTTCTTTGCCAAGTTGAAAAGTCCCACTCTTATTAATCTCTCCTCAGATAGCAGCCTAATAATTTTTGTTTCACTTTTCTGAACCTTTTCCAATTCCAATACATCTTTTTTGAGATCAGGTGACCAGATCTGCACAGAGTATTCAAGATCTGGGTGTAACATGGATTTATACAAAAACTATGTGATATTTTCTGTAACCCTGTATTAATGATTCCCAACATTCTTTTGGGTTTATTGGCTACCACTGAACAATGATTGGATGTTTTAAGAACTATCCAGAGTGACTCCGGGATCTCTCTTTTGACTGCTAACAGTTAATTTAGTTTCCATCATTTTATATGTATAGTTAGGATTATGTTTTCCAGGACGCATTACTTTGCATTTAGCAGTGTAACCCACACACCCTGCTGGTTGTGGTACTATTCATCTAGTGGCAAAGAGACCACTTACAGAGAGAATGAGTCTGCTCTTCAGACTTAGCTTACGCTCATGCATTAAGCTCCAGAGGTCCCTGATTTAATTCTGCCTGCAGATGATTGGGGTCTGCCAGCATTACAAGTGGAGGCTTGTTTGGGATTTGAACTCAGGACTTCTTGCACTGATTATTTCACAGCTTCCCAAACGGCTCAGAGGGATGGAAATAGATATTATCAGTTGGTTTAGGTCTTGAGCCATTTTTGTAAAGTGATGGTGAGTAGCCCTGAAACAACTGATTGAGTGGTCTTATCATACTGGAATATCCCTTCCCAAAGCATCTATAATAACCAAAAATGAACATAGGGCAGATAAGTTCTGAGGCCTGGGACAGGTGGAGACAGCTTCAATTTTTGATGGATCTGTGGCAATACCTTACTCTGACATTGTCCCAGATAAGAGACTAAAGAGTGGCAAACCTTACACTTGTCCAAAGAGAGTTTCTAACCTTCCTCTTTTAAACAATTAAGGACTTTAAGCAACTGCTCTTCATGTTCTTCAAGAGTCTGACCAAAAACAATTAGGTTATCCAAATAGACAAAGACTTCCAGGAGTTTCATGTCTCCAACTGTTTGCTCCATTAATCTTTGAAAGACAGCAGGAGCTGTACAAATGCCTTGGGGCATCCTCTCAAATTGGTAAAATCCAAGTGGACAGATAAAAGCAGTCGTTTTTATCTCCCTTATTTATGGGTACTTGGTAATATATCCACTTACGTCTATGTAAGCAGTTAAGAACATCCTCAATCCTCGGCATTGTATATTGGTCTGGGACGGTGCACTTAATCTTTACGCATTCTGTCAGATCCATTCTTCTTCCTCACCACAATAAATGGAGAGGCATATGGGCTTCATGACTCAGAAATTATTCCACCAACCACCAAATCATGTAGGTGTTACTGAACATCTCCACATCAGCTGGAGCCAGGTGGCAAGATCATTCTTGAAAAGGTTGAGAATCAGGTTAGATAGATCTCATGCAGAGTACTTTTCGCACAGCCCATATCCCATTTATCTTGGGAGAAGACGTCAGCATGTGCTAGCATTTTCCTGCAGAGGCGCTGTTTCCATTCTTCAGAGATAGGGGAATCTCCAAAATCAAAACAATCAGGTACCAAGACTTTAGTATTGCCCTTGACAGCTGCAGCATGCATTTGAGGTACTACATCAACTGGTAACAACTGGGCAATTACTATCCCAAGCCAAATGATCACTTTGTGAGTAGATAAAATTTCTAACAGTAACTGTGATCTTCCTAGCAGACTCTATTGTAGTGGCTTGCACCTCAGGTCTGACCACAAATCCTGCAGGCAGAGACATTTCCTCCAATTTATCCACTGATCAGTAGGCTGAAGAGGAAACTTTGGGATCCCAGTCACTTGACAGGACGTACCAGGTGGTATGTGTACAGTTCTTTTCTTTGCGTACCACATATTGCCATACCTATTAGCACCGTTACCAGAAATTGAGAGTCTCCTTAGGAGCATTTATAAACCTCACAGATCTTTGGGTGGATAGGCAAGGTACTGATGCAAGGATATCCCTGGACCAGACTGCTCTTGGTTCCAACCAAGACTATGACATTATTCTTGACACGGGGGTCTGGACACACTAGAACTAAAGTATCCAGCTTCTTGGGAACTCCCATGATAGACTGCAGGAACTCAATCTGAATGGACAAGTATCCTTTATTTGGGTATTTTTGATTACTCAACCCCCAGATTTTTAAATTATCTAAGGGTTGGATGGGCAAGTGATGAAGGTAGGCACTATAAAATGTCTTGTATAGAATGGTGACCTATGAACCACTGCCCAGGAGATTGTGAGCATAAATGCCTTTTATTTGATCCAGCTCCCATTATCTCTGCTCAACCAGTCCTTGGGGCAAAACCCTCTTGGTATTAGCAACCTGTCAGTAGGACTTAGTGGTCTTTCTTGAAGCACTAGTTTGCTCCTTAACTGGGCTTCTTTGAAGTTGCCCAATTTCCTTCTTGCTTGAATGAACTTGTGGGTGACTTGTAAATCCTCTTCTGCAACACAGTCTAGTTTCATGGGACCATTGTACCCACGCTTGTAGTAGCAGAAGATGGCACCTCTTCAATTAGTTTTACCAGAATCTCTTGACCAATGGGTGATATTTTAGACTCTACATCATTGCTTTTCACAGGGGCATCCCTCCTTTGCAATTGAGAGGGTCTGTGCACACCTTGTGAAAAGTTCAGTTATGACTAGCACATTACAAGTATTTTTGCTATCAGGTTCATATATCACCTGGCAGCTTCATTGGCCTGCAGTAAAGGAACTGTGAGTAACTGGGACTGCTGTTTAGGAAAGTGCTACATGGGAAGGAGACTAGAAGAAAGACTGAGGAGTTTGAGGAGAGGCAGAGTGATCTGCCCAATGTCTCCACTCAAGCTACAGATCTTCAAGTGTGCCTACACAACTGTCTGGGGTTCTGAAATCCAGAGCAGTGTATCCTCGGAGTGGGGGGGGGGGGATCATGGCAGTGTAAATGCCAGTAAAGTTTCATTTAGTACTGTATACTTTATTGGGTACTTTATTTTACTCAACTGCATGCTGTGGATTTAATTCAGGAGTGATATTTAATCTGAGTCTATTAAACCCTGTTTCTTTAAGTTGCTAAGTAAAGGTGTGTTATGTCTAATTTAAGTACACTGGATGAATATTATTTGTAACTGTTATTACTAATTGCCTCTGATAGAGGCAGCGAGCGAGGGGGCAGGTGGCACCCTGGAGACGGTGCTGAGGGGAACCAGCTTTTAAGCCAGCTCCCCCCAGCACTGGCTCGTGTTCTCCCCCCTTGCTGCCTCTCAAAGAGGCAGCAAGGAGGAGGGTGTTACAGGAATCACGGGGCCAGCGGGGACTCAAGCAGTCCCCACTGGCCCGATGTTCCCACTGTGGTGCTTCAGCCTTTGAAGCAGCTGCAGAGAGAACCAGGGGGAGCGGTTCTGCTTTTGAAATATACAAGAACCACGTGCTACCTGCTACACTTCTACTTTTGAAATATACAAGAGCCCTGCAAAGTTCTTGTACATTTCAGAGGCTGAAGTGGCCGCAGTGGGAACCAGTGCAAGCAGGAACTGCTTCAGTCCCCGCTCGCGCAATTTCTGTGCTGCACCCTTGCCCCCTCCCCTCCAATGTGACAGTGCTGGGGGGAGATGGCTTCCCCCAGCACTGGCTCCTGCTCCCCCCTTTGCAAGTGGGGTGGGGGGGGAAGTAACTAGTCAAGTCACTACTCGACTATCTGATAAGCTTATGCTTAACAGATGGTCGACTAGTTGCTTACATCCTGACTAGTTACCTCTCTCCATTCTGAAAACTCAGAGAGAGGTGCGAAATTTCCTTTTCTGTTCCTAAAGCCAGGCTTCTTACATGAGAGAGTATCAAGCTACACGATGAGCCATTAGGTAGCTCAGAAGGTTTGACTAGTGAATGACAGTGGCAAACCATGATGTCGTGAGTATCAACCCCAGATGGGAATCACTGTGGGGAAAAGGTAATTATTTCAAGTTTCCCTTCCTTCTAGAAGAAAAGAAATAAGCCTTACAAATTCCACTCCACTAACAACATTATATTTATCCCCAAAAAAGTAGAGGACTTTCTGCTACCAAGCAAAATCATGACCATGATTACTGGAGTGCTAATGGGCACAAACACTGAAGATCAGAAAACCCTGAATACACTATGGCTACGTCTACACTGGCCCCTCTTCCGGAAGGGGCATGTAAATTTCACGAGTCGTCGTAGGGAAATCCGCGGGGGATTTAAATATCCCCCGCGGCATTTAAATAAAAATGTCCGCCGCTTTTTTCCGGCTTTTAAAAAAGCCGGAAAAGAGCGTCTAGACTGGCCCCGATCCTCCGGAAAAAGTGCCCTTTTCCGGAGGCTCTTATTCTTATTTCAAAGAATAAGAGCCTCCAGAAAAGGGCACTTTTTCCGGAGGATCGGGGCCAGTCTAGACGCTCTTTTCCGGCTTTTTTAAAAACCGGAAAAAAGCGGCGGACATTTTTATTTAAATGCCGCGGGGGATATTTAAATCCCCGCGGATTTCCCTACGACGACTGCTGAAATTTACATGCCCCTTCCGGAAGAGGGGCCAGTGTAGACGTAGCCTATAGGTGTTGTTTACATGAATACATGAATTTCTTGCTTTCAGGGGTTGAGTTCAAGTCTTCAATGAGAATTCAAACTCATGGAGAAGCAGCAGTAACACCACTGAAGCCACTACTTTTGACCCCAAATCTCAGACCTGGAAATGTGAGAATACAAAAAGGACATCTCACTAGAGTGACTGGTCAGTGTATAAAATAACAGTGGTTTATCAGATACTACTGACCTGGCAATAAACTTCACTAGGTAAGGCTGGGTCTCCTAACCTCAGCTTCTTTCTGTAAATACTAAAAGTCGAGATGCAATATAGTTTTTAAAGAATTCAAGGACTGAATAGGCCAAGATAACCTCTACAGGGCATGGACACACAGGCTACGTCTACACTACACCCCTCTTGCACAAGAGCCGTTCTTCCTGAAAAAATGAGGAAGAACGGCTCTTACGCAAGAGAGGGTTTTTGCGCAAAAAGGAGCCATCTACGCAGCTCCTTTTTGCGCAAAAGCCTCTTGTGCCAAAACAGCCCCTAATTAATTATGCAAATGAAGCATGTCAATATGCTAATATTCATTTGCATAGGCTTTTGTGCAAGAGAGGTGCAGTGTAGACATAGCCCCAAGAAAGCTTGCACTTCTACTGCCTTTGATGTACCCATGAATTCAGTCTCTAGGGCTGTCTGTCTAGCATTTTTCACCAGCACAAAATTCCCATATGGATTAAAAAAAAAAAAAGATAGAAACCTAAGCTATGGACTGAGACCCTTGTAAATGCGTACTGATACCTGCGAGAGAGATCAAAGATTTTAAAATGAGCAAGATCCGTTCCCACAGCCAGGAAATTCCCGCAGACATCCAATAGGCAGGGATTTCCTTCTGCTTCAGTGAACACCAGCAGCTGTTTAACAGTACCCTGAGGAGAGGGAGACAGCAGCAACTTTAAATGTTAACTTTCTAATAGGGAGGTTTTTCTTTCAATTGAGTTAGTACATCAAGCTCACTTCCATTTTATCCCAACCACCACCACCAATGTAATAAGTGCATCACAGCAATTTGTTGACACTACCCTATCTAGGAACAACTATACAAAAAACAAAGGAAAACTGATCTTTCTGAGGATCCCTTTGTCAAAGTCTTCCAACCTGTGATCTGCACGATGTAGTGGTCATGGACAGGTGCTTCTCACCTGGCTCCAAGTTGCTGTGGTGAGAGAGCACTGGGGTTGTTCTCTCTTTCTGGGGCAGCCTGCATACTGAACCCCTCAGCCTCACCACAGAACAATGATTTAAATAAAGAAAAAAAGGAAGTTACTCACCCTGTGTAGTAACGACTGTTCTTCAAGGTGCGTGTCCCTGTGGGTGCTCCATGTAAGGTGACAGGTCATCCCAGGAGCCACAGAGTCGGAGCTTTTGTGTAGCAGTTAGCAGTTGGGCCACACATACGCAGCAGGTGGCTCGCGCTGTTGGCAGCTGGCCATTTCGCACGCGGCCTGACCCTCCCCATTTTGTTCCTCGTCTATTGCAGACTCAGAGTAGTGGGGAGCAAGGGAGGGTCATGGAGCACCCACGGGGACACACACCTTGAAGAACAGTCATTACTACATAGGGTGAGTAACTTCCTTTTCTTCTTTGGGTAATGTCCCCATGGGTGCTTCATATAAGGTGACTAAAAAGCAGTACTTGTGATGGCTCATGGGACTCGGAGTCACTGCTTCATAGTGGCAGATAACACTGCCATGGCCACTGCTGTATCTGTCACCAGTGGAGGCATGATGGCGTAATGCTTAGAAAAAGTGCGGTCGGATGACCACGTAGTTGCCTGGTAAATGTCTTTGAGAGGCACACTGCTGCGGAATGCTGTGGATGTTGCTGTAGCATGGGTGGAGTGTGTTCTCAGCGCCGTCCTTAGCGGTTTGTTTCGAAGGAAATGGCCCTGGAGCATGCAACCTACTGTCAGTTTGGAAATGCATTGTGTGGAAATTGGGTTGCCCTTGGAGTAGTTTACAATAGAGACAAACAGACATGGGGACTTGCAGAATGTCTGAGTCCTGTTGATATAAAAAGCCAAAGCCCTTCTGACATCCAGAGTGTGAAGCATGGCGCATGTAGGAGATGTACATAGCGTTGGAAAAAATGCAGGTAGGACTATGGGCTCATTGATGTGGAAGCAGGTACTGACTTTAGGTAGAAAGGTCCAATGCAGTCTCAGAGTCGCTTTGTCTTTGGCAAAGACCATTTATGGCAGACCCACCATTAGAGCTCCTAACTCACTGACCCTTCTTGTGGAGGTGAAGGCCACTAGAAAAAGCACCTTCATTGTGAGGAGTAGGAGAGGGCATGTGGCCATAGGTTTGAAGGGAGGCCTCATAAGGGTCTCAAGGACCAAGTTTAGGTCCCATGAAGGCAGAGGGATCCTGTGAGGGGGGAGGGAGGGTTCTGGAGTCCCCTAAGAAATCTCATAGTGACCAGATGTGCGAACACCAATGACCCCTCAATGCAGTCATGGAAGGCTGCAATGGCCACTAGTGTGCTTTAACGGAGGAAATAGATAGGCCGCCACTCTTCAAGACATGTAGGTAATCGAGTACCACAGGAAATGGAGCTTTTCCAGGGTCGATGTGCATCTGATGGCACCAAGATGAGTTTTTGCAGGAAAGTTTTCCTTGTAGACTGCCTCTTGCTATGTAGGAGGACAGTTCTTACTTTCTCAGAGCAACCCACTTCAGCTCCGCGGAACCAGAGAGGAGCCAAGCCTGAAGGTGAAGGGTCTTAGGATGGGGGCCACATTGTGGGAGAGAAGATTGTGCCTTTGTGGAAGAGGATACAGTGGTTTGATGGACATGCGCTGGAGGTACAGGAAACATGTCTGTCTGGACTAGGATGGTGCCACTAGGATGACTCGAGCTCTGTCTGAGCAGATCTTATGCAGTATTCTGTGAATCAATGGTATGGGAGGGAAGGCATAGTGAATCAGTTTCTCTCATGGGATTAGGAATACATCGCTGCTATCCCCTGTCCAGTCCCACGATCTGTCATTGAGAAGTCCCAACTGTGAAAAATGGAGTCTGTCACCTCTGGGTGAAGTTTCCACTCGTGGTCTATGTCAAAATTGCGGCTGAGAGCATCCACCATGATGTTGTTGACCCCTGGTTAATATGCTGCTCTTAGAAAGACCCCATGCTCAATACACCAGTTCCAGAGCCAAAATCCCTCTGCACAGAGGGATCAGGAGCGAGCTTCACCCTGTCTGTTTATGTAGAACATGATGATAGTATTGTTCGCCAGTATGCAAACGGTGCAACTGGTGATGATCAAGCAAAGTATCTGTATGCATTCTAGACAGTTCTGAGCTCGAATAGATTGATGTGCAGCATGGCCTCATAGGGTAATCATTTGCCCTGTATCTACTGTTGGTGTAAATGTGCACCCCATCCTATCAGTGAGGTGTCCATTGTAATCTGTAGTGATGGTCCCAGTTGAAGAAAGGGGACCCCAAAGAGCAAATTGTGGGTGGATGACTACCAGTCTTTGCTTGAGCACCATAACCGGCTTATGCAATGGGTGCCACAATGGTCTATAGACCATCACCAGTGAACACTGGAAGGCATGGAAATGTAGGCATGCATACTGGACCACATAAGTGCTGGCAACCATGTGGCCCATCAGCTGGAGGCAGGTATGGACAGTTTTAGAGGGGTTCGCCAGTAAGATGGTGACTCGGTCATGTAGTGTATCAAATCTTTGTTGCAGTAAATAAGCTCTGGCTGATATTGAGCTAAGCCATGCCCCTATGAATTCCAAGTTCTGAATCGGATTGAGAGTTGACTTCTGGTTGTTTATTAGGAGACCTAAGTAATTGAAGTATCGGGGGGAGCCGTGTTAGTCTGAACCTGCAAAAGTGGCAAGGAGTCCTGTGGCACCTTATAGACTAACTGAAGTGTTGGAGCATAAGCTTTCGTGGGCAAAGACCCACTTCATCAGATGCATGTAATTGAAGAGTCTTTTGGTCTTTGACACCATTTCTGTTGCCTCCATTCTCATGTGGGCCTTTATTAGGCAATTCTCTAGGTATGGAAAGATCACAACCCTTTGATGCCGAAGGTGTTAAGGGTAAAATCCTAAATAGTTAAATGGTTGGCTTGTAATGTATGTTTGGTTTGCAATGTTTGATATTATAGGGATTCCTGTTAAAATAAAAATGGAGGAACTGTCATACATTTCGTAAAACAAAATGAAAGACAAGCCACATACCCTGGGTCTGTGAGATCATGATTTTCCCGTGTTTGGCAGAAAACAGGTAAACGAGTTCCAGTTTAAACTGTATTTACCTCGGAAGTACATCATACTGTAACAATATGGTTTTTCTGAAGCCATGTTGGAAGGCCTGTGGTAGGCCTGAACCAATGCTTTCCTCTGCAGACAGACTGAAGCGCAGCAGTCATTAGCTGTAAGGCCTAGAGTCGCATACTCACATTCCATCTAAATCGCATTAAAACAGTGTCACACCAGGTTGTGAGAAGAGGGTTTTGTCCTGATAGCCTGCCACTACAGATCTCAAGATGGGTAAAGAAAACTTAAGTAACACCGTTCTGTCTGGCAAGACACTGCTTATCCATAGTTGAGATTGTGGAATCCGCACTCTACGGTTAAATACCCTCACTTTCCTACTGTTTATCTGTATGATCTCTGTCTGGTTTCTGTCTGCTCTATAAATAATTTTGGTAGGTGTAAATCAATTAAGGTGGTGGGGTATGAATGGTTGGTAATTTTGTTATGATTGGTTAGTAAAATTATATTAAAATAATTGGTTATGGCAGGGGTTCTCAAACTTTGTGATACCGCGACCTCCCTCTAAGTTGCTCGAGCGGAGCCTGAGCTCCCGATCCTTTCTAGGCCTGGCTGTTAAACTGCGGCAATGGTCGCACTTCTGAGGCATGTGCGACTCCTCCAGGAATGGGATAGCAAAGACTGTTAACACTTGTGGTTGAGGGCTGCACTGTAGGGGCAGATATTCTTGCTTTAACTAACCGCCAGCCTGTGGCAAGGCTTGGTGTTTGTGTGTTATCCAAGCAGTTAATTTGTTTCTTCTTTTTCTTCCTTGAAAGCGGAGGCACTGCCGGTACCTCGCTGAAGGAGCAGCTCGTCCTGTTCCCTTTTTTTTTTCTTTGAAGTGGCAAGACTGTAGCAAAGGTCAATATAGCTGCAGGAGGACAAAAGATCAACAGAGGAAAGTGAAAAGTCCTGTGAGGAGAGGAAGCCTGAAGCAGCAGGAGGGTTCCATCCACAACCGAGGGTGGTAGAAGACGAATTGAAGGGCGGAGTCGGGCCGCGTGTGAAGCAGCCAACAGCGTGAGCATACGTGGCCCGACTGCTACCTACTGCAAAAAAACGCTGACTCTGTGGCACCAGGAATGACCCATTATCTTATGTGGAGCACCCACGGGGACATCACCTAAAGAACAACATTTATTTAAGGACCCGAGCAACTCCAGGTAAATCTTCTAGTTGTAACACATAACAAGTACAATAGGGTCAGCAGCAGAGCCTTGGGCACAGGACTGCCAGCTGGGATGCTGGGCAGCAGCAGAGACCTGGTGCAGGGGCAACAGAGCCCTACGCACAGATGCCCAGATCCCAGGCAAAGAAGCTGGGATACTGGGCACAGTGGGGATCCCTAAGCACAGAGCCTGCACCTGGGATCCTCGGATACAGGGCTGACAGCAGAGATGCCAGGTGCACCAGAAATCACCTGGCATGGGGCTGATTTTTAAAACACCACAGACTTTAGAATGAAAGTTTGCAAAACAAATTTCTAAATTGTTCTCACAAAATCTACACAGGGATATAAACATGTACATGTTTGCACAAAACATGCAGTTACATCCACAGAAATTCTAACTACAGAAGCTTGTGCCCATTTGCATGCATATGTATCCATTCTAGGATTGCAACTATATTTTACACGTGCATTTAACTGCTTGTGCCCACGTATTTTGACACATTTTGAAAAATCTGGCCCTTACAAAGTCCTTTGTCTATTGTTGTTTTGTTTCTTATTATTTAGATTGTATTAGTGCTCAAATATGCTAGGTGTTTTATAATATAGAAAATGACATAAGTCGTTCAGCCAAAACTTTCAATAGCACATTTTCCTTCCTATGCCATGGGCAGAGGTGCTACATTTACTGAATCCCAAACTGCATTTTTTCAGTCATAGATATATCACCTGACCTCTAAGAAGGATGAGAGATAATAGTCTCAACCAGACATGTCAGTGCCCTTCTCTGGTGAACAAGAAAGGAGTTATTTAATAATCAGTGGGGCCAGAACCCTAAACCATAAGAATATATGTGACCCCTATCTAGGTTTGGTTTGCCTCAGGCACTGGAGGAGAAACCAAACAAGAAAAAACAGTGTGGATCAACTACATGCAGTAGGATAAATCCACTAAGTAAGCTTCCCATGGACTTTGAATCCTAATTTGAACCCAGCACCTCAGTAATGTATTATTAACTATCCCACTGCTCCACTAGCCTTGGGCCAGCAATACTCACTTGCCAGGTGCGGACCTGAACCCGATTTGGCTCAACTGTGTAAATGCTTTCTTCATGCATAGCCAGCACTGGAGAATCACAAAGGAAAGAGCCTGGAACATTCACAAGAACAGCACCATCAATAGAATAAATGGCTATATGCAATCAAAGTAAAGCATTCTGTCCAGAAAGCTCTCTAAGGCCATTTCTAGACTACAGAGAAGATCGACGTGGCAGCGGTCCATTGTCTGGCATTTGATTTAGCATGTCTAGTAAAGACCCACTAAATCGAACATTGAAGCCACCTCCATCGATGCCCAAACTCCTACTCCTTGTGAGGAGTAAGGGAAGTTAACGTGAGCATTTCTCCTGTTGACTTGCTGCTGTAAGGACAGCGTCAAAGCTCAGTTTAAGCTACATTGACTCCAGCTACTATTTTCTGTAGCTGGAATTGTGAACGTTAAGCCGACCTTTAGCTGCAGTGTAAATCTGACCTCAGCTCTAATTCATTAAATGACAAACAGGTCATTTCCAATTCACAACAAACTGTTCTTCAACTACTCTATAGCAGTGCCCAAAATACTTACCACTCTCCTTCTCCTCATCTGTTCTTTATGCTGTTTTTTTTGTCAGGAACTACCCCCCGAGTATGAAATTGTAATTCAGGTAGGAGGTACTTCAAAGGGTGGAAAGAAGGAGGTAGAGAGGAGGAAATTGACCAGCTCCAGTTTTATGATCAGATGATTTACCCTTCCATGATTTCACTACAATTGAGAAGTTGTAAATGAAGGTAACACAGAAATGAAGTGGCTCTGGAACAAACTGAATATTGCACGTTCACCTGACACTTGGAATAGTTATTGTATAATTTAATAATAGGGAGGATTGTAAGGACAAACAAGCAGGAAGGAAAGACTAGCTCAAGATAAGCCACTTCTCAGCAAACACCTGAAGATTCTTTAGAGAAAATGTCAGAAGTACTGGCCTTCAAAAGTCTAACTTCTGGCTCCAGCCAACTTAGAGAACCAGTTTTGATAGCATCATCCACACCCGGGAATCAGAAAAAGTCAAAGAGACTTAAAAAAATCTCTCTCCAGCAAGCAGGTAGTGGTTGGGGAATAGTTTGTGGGGGACAGACTGACAAAAAGAACTCCTGAGGGTGTCTGAAGAAGTTAGATCTATCTATCTAGCTCACCATCTGTCACGTTACCGGATTTTAAAGGGAGCAGCCAGATCACTGCTGCACCCGTGCAGGGGTATTTGCCCCAAAGTGTACACAAAGGGGGACATGTGAGGTGTCAAACGAAAGCTTTCCTTCTACTGGTTTTGTATATGCTAACCACATACTTGTATAATACCTGTGTGTGGAGTTATAAATATGTATTCTGTGTCAATACTGGAAACTTCTCCATTTGTGGCTGAGCAACAGGTGAGGAATGCTCAGCCCATGGACATGCTAATGAGCAAAGCTCCAGGGAACAATGGACCTCTGAAGGCCAAAGACACACCTGGCCACTGACCATGTGACTGTCTCCAGCTTGGAAGAGACCAGGAAGGGATATAAAAAGGCCATGCGGCAGGCTGTATCTTGGTATCCAGTTTTGCTCCTGACCCCAGAGGCAGCTTTGCAGGGAATCACGAGCCGGAAAGAACTGTGAACCCATCCTGACACAGGATGTACACCAAAGACTTTTAAGTCAGCAGTTATAACATCTCTGCTGCGAGCCTGCATCGAAAACTGGGAGATTTGATGCATGTAATACATGATATCTTAACAACCTTAATCTCATGCTTTTCTTTCTTTTAGTAATAAACTTTTAGATTTTAGAGTCTAAAGGATTGGCTCAGCATGGTTTATGGGTAAGATCCAGAGTGTAAATTGATTGGGACCTGTGGCTAGTTTCTTGGAACCGGGAGAACCCGCTCGGGGTAGATGAGATTGGGCCCTATAACCTCTCACCTGTGTGGTAGGCCCGGGGCTGTTTGGAGCACGGAGAGAGCTGGGGTGTCAGAGGGGTTTTGCTCGTGAGGCTTCTAGCTGGCCAGACAGGCAGCTGAAGTGCTCTGCGGGACTGGTTTGTGGCCTGTTTGGGAAGGTCTCCAGTCTGGGGCTGTACGGAACTCCGAATTTCAGCAATTCACCCTGAGCAGATGCCCTCAGCTGTGCCCAGACCCGGCCGGGTCCATCGCACCATCACAGGATGCTAGGACTTTCGGAATGAAGACATGCATGTAAACTGTCATTTTAAAATCCCTTTACTTGAAATGCTTTTGTCCTTCTATTAAAATAAACAACATGTAGGCATTTAAGAAGGCTGTTGGTCACAGACTCCAAAGAGAGAACCCATAGATTCCAAACCCAGTTGAATATCCAGCTTTAGAAGGTGCTCAGATAGCATGGTGGTGAGCACAGTATAGGAAATAAACAGAAAGGGTAAGTATAGTTCATACACAGAATACTGTAGGCATGGCCCAGTCTAAAAGAGGAATTGCTGAATTTTACATCAGGGGAGGTAAAGGCTTGAGGTCTGTCACCTGAGGCACTCATAGAGACCATTAAGGAATAAGCAGGGCAGCTGGTCCTGTAACCATGGCAGGGGACTTCTATGTTTGAACATTAATTTGCAATGAAACCATTTTGTGGGTTTTATGTATTTTTTTTTTAAACTGATCAATGCATTCTTAGTGCAGCTTTTCAGGGAATTATAAAAATGAAAGAAATAAAGGGATCAGAAATGTTTTGTGATGGATAGCAGGCGTTATTTGTTAACGCTGACACTCCAGTCTGTTTCCAGTTTTCTAGCACTCACAAGCCTTAAACCGAATACTGTTTTATAATATAATTAAAAATAAAGTCCTACAGTTGTAATGCACTTGCAAATGTAATTAGGTAGGGATTTTATTTATGATTTATTAAGAACTGTCTCTGGAAAGTACTTCATGAGGCTTTGAGTTTTGTGTGTGTCATTTTAAATTGATTTAAATTAGCATTTTTTGTTTTGTTTATAATCTGTGAAGAAGGCATCTCTGAGGTATAATCAAGCTATTCTAGCTCTCTTGTCATTTCTATGTTTCCAAGACCCCTAACAGAGTGGAAGTATAAATCAATTTCTACTACAGCTCAGTTCCCTTAGTACAGGGGGTGGGCAATAATTTTTGATGGAGGGCCACTCCAAGATCTTAGTAAGTGATCAAGGGCCATACTTTTCTATGGTGGGGGGGTGTTAAGTCTGGGACGGAGGCTGGGTGCAGAGGGGAGCTCAGGGTAGGGGACTGGAGTGCAGGAGAGGATGTAGGGTCTGAGAGGGAGTTTGGGTGAAAAAAGGGACTTTTTGAGACTTGGAGCAGGGGATTGAGGTGTAGGGTCTGGGAAGGGGTGTGGGTGTAGGACAGGATTCTGGCCTGGGTGGAGTAGAGGTGGAGGAGCAGGTTACGGAGAGGGAGCTGAAGGTGCAGAGGGTTTGCATGGTGACCTGGGGCAGGGAGTTGGGATGCAGGAGTAAGTGGCATGCCAAAGGCAGGCTCTGGGCAGGAGGCACTTACCTAGGAGCCTTCCGGCCAGCAGCCCAGTTGGACCCTCAGGAAAGCCTGCTGCCTGCCACAAAGCAGCTAGCTGCTCCATGTGCCTCTCTGTGCTGTGTGCTGGGGGAGAGGGCTTAGAGACTGTGCTGGTGGTGGCGGCAGTGTGTGAAACCCCTTCTCTCCCCCCAGCATGCAATGCAGACAGGCACATGGAGCATAGGCACAAGGAGCAGCCAGATGCTTTGAGTGGCCTGGGGCTGCTTCCTGCCTGAAAGTCCCAGAAGGACAGGCTGGATTCAAAGGCTTGGTGGGTTGGATCTTGCCTGCTCTGCCTTAATACTACTTATGATACATAGATATATAAGAATGTAGAGAGGTTCAGCTATCAAATTTCACTCTATACTCAGGGGCTTCAGCTAAAGATTAGAACAAACGTTTGGGAGTCAGGATTTGAGTTCTGTTCTTGTCACTGACTCAGATGACTGTGGCTCTGTCCGCCTCTTATGCCTTAGTTTCCTATTCTGTAAAATTGGAATATCACCCACTTCACAGGAGTGTTGTGAAGTTCTTGTAACGTTCTGAAATGCAGTATAATTATCAAAGCCTAAGAGTTATCATGAGTTCAGTGAATGTATATTTTAGGGATCCACCATTATGCTCTCCAGTGGGCTACATCTTGTGAAGTCCTACCTGCATTTCGTAAAGAGGCTCCAGAGCATTCAAAGACAGTGACTTGCTTCCCATTCCAGAACACTACAGCATCCTGAAATAGCCACAGAAAAGTTACAAACTGTTCAGTTTCATCTGGAAACATACGTGAAATCCCTCAATGATTTATAACCAAATTTAGTGCCAATCTACTAATTCTGCTAAAATCTCATGTAGTCTATGCAATATTCATTTCTGAGCATGAAAAAACAATGGAATAAACTTTCTATCACAGCCATCACCTTATACTCCATCTGTATGTTTGCTTGATTGTCCAATGCCCAGAAGTCATTAACCAGACAGCTATTCATGAATAATTGTGCTGACTAGAACTCAGCTCAGTTAGAATGTGTTTGTTGTACTGTGATGCTATTTTCCATTAACACACATATATCGCACTAGAAGAGTTACCTGGTGTTACTCAAGCCCGTAACTCAAATAATTTTTGCTTTACTCTCACAAATATACAGTAGATATGTTGCAAGTTTTTGCCAGCAGATGGCTCTCTATTTCACAAAATAAGATCTCAATTGCTCGGGTCCTTAACTCAATTAATTTTTGTTTTCTTTACTTCAACCAATGTGCTGGGGTGAGGATGAGGAGGAGGGGTCAGTATGCAGGCTGCCCCAGGAAGAAAGGAATTGAGGCCAGGTGAGAAGTGCCTCTCCATGGCCACTGGAGCTCCAGTAGGCGCAGCCAGGGGAAGAGTGCATGTCCCCCAGCTGGGGCATGTCCAGGTTTGTCTGTCCCCTGTGCCCACCAATCAGAGTGAGGAATGCAACAAACTGTGCACTTTCCCCTGGCTCCTTGGCGAAGGGGCGTACAGTCAGCAAAGTCCTCATATGAACTGGAGGTGGTGGAGCTTCAACCCCCCACCCCACCCTACCTAACGGGCACCAGGAGGTGGGAGACTTGGGACTGGGGCAGTCCCAGATGGGAGGGAGGAACAAGCCGTCAGCCAGCCCCTTTCACCTGCCTTGTGATTCTGTCTCTTTTCTGAATGGTTTTATGTGAAGCAATCCCATTCCAGACACATCTTGTTTTCCTGGCACAACCAAACCCTTCCCTTGCTTTATGTCATGATAAGAGAAAACTGCAGACCAAATTTGGTGGTCCTAGCTCTTACCGTTAAGGAGGAGTTCTTGAACAAACAGACTATAGCTACGTCTACACTGTAGTCTTCTTCCGCAAAAGCTTATGCAAATGAAGCGCAGAGTGGAATATCGTTGCACTTCGTTTGCATAATTAATCAGCAGCCGCTTTTGCGCAAGAGGCTTTTGCGGAAAAAGGAGCTGTGCTAGACAGCTCCTTTTTGTGCAAAAAAACCTCTCTTACACAAGAGCCATTCTTCCTGAAAAAAACGAGGAAGAACAGCTCTTGCACAGACAGACAGACTCATGCACAGACAAATTCTCTCAACTATACAATAGATAAGCAACTAAAATATAACAAAGGGAATATGTGAGAAGAGTTAGATAAATTAAGTGGAAACCTTGGATTTCATGTCTGAAATAATTAAACAATGTTAAGTAATTGAGTCTTTGGTGAGAAAAGAAACTGCCTACGACAGCGAGGCGGTGAGTTACCTTAGTGGCAAATACTCCATTCACATGCATATCAATGCGAAGGCTGTGTGTGCTCTCTGTACTGACGAAGGTGACATTAAACAGATTTGGGGACACTTGTACTACTGCCACTTGCTGGTGAAAATGAGATGACATAGCCTGCTCTCGGAGGATCACCACAGAGCTGATGTTGTTCACTGCCAGCAGGTTTTTCCTGGAGCCCCACTACACACAGAAGAGAGAGTGAGAAAAGTCCAAAACACTTTCATTAGAGATTTTTGAAACGTAATTCACAAGGGCTTCAGTTACAGCTAGTGTTCGGGGGAGGGGAGGCAGCATATGCAACATACAGATTAATATAAATTCAACATGAGATCCTAGTTTCTGAACTCATAGTCAGGAGGTTGCATATCCACTCACACTTCTTTAGTGCATACTATAATTACATGTTCACCCATATGCCTTCAGTACATGGAGGGGCATGCATGGATCAGTGTTCATGTTGTACTCCCTGTCAGTACCTGGCCCAAACTGGGGAAGCTAATGATCCAACCAGCAGACTAAATTCAGTGACGAATCATAGTCACATGCCACCCGTAACATATTGAACATACACCAAGAAGAAGGGCACATGGAAGAGCCTATTTTAATCTCTTATGTCTTTTCATCCCACCCACCTTTGCACAATCTTGCAGTTAGTGCTGATAGAGAGAGATAAGGTACTCAGCAAGATAGCTAATACTTTGTGTCTAGAAAACCAAGATGTGCATGTGCAAGGTCTTTCTTGGGCCATGTCCACTATGAAATAAGTTCTAATTTATTAAGGCTGACTTTTTAGCACCCAATTTTGTAAAGTTGAAGATGCATATGCCCACTGTGTGCAAGAATTCAAAGTAGTTCAAAGTAGTACATAGGAATGGCTATACTAGGTCAGACCAATGGTCCATCCAGCCCAGTATCCTGTCTGCTGACAGTGGCCAATACCAGATACCCCAGAGGGAGGAAACACAACAAGTAATCCTCACCTGTCACCCACCTCCAGAGAAACAGAGGCTCGGGACACCATTCCTACCCATCCTGGATAAATGCCTTTGAAGGACCTAACCTCCATGAATCTATCTAGCTCTTTTTTGAACCATGTTAAAGTCCTTCACCATATCCTCTGGCAAGGCGTTCCACAGGTTGACTGTGCGCTGAGTGAAGAAAAACTTCCTTTTGTTTGTTTTAAACCTGCTGCCTATTAATTTTTTTTGGCGAATCCTAGTTCTGATATTGGGGGAATGAGTAAATAACTTCTCCTTATTCACTTTTTCTATACCAGTCATGATTTTATAGACCTCTATCATATCCCCTCTTAGTCTCCTCTTTTCTAAGATGAAAAGTCCAAGTCTTTTTAATCTCTCTTCATATGGGACTCATTCCAAATCCCTAATAATTTTTGTTGCCCTTGTCTGAACCTTTTCCAATGACAATATATCTTTTTTTGAGATGAGGCGACCACATCTGTCTGCAGTATTCAAGTTGTGGGCATACCATGGTTTTGTATAGCAGCAATACGATATTCTCTGTCTTAGTCTCTATCCCTTTTTTAATGATTCTATGTGCTTTTTTGACTGCCATTGCACATCGAGTGGATGTTTTCAGAGAACTATCCACTATGACTCCAAGATCTCTCTCGAGTACTTGTAGCTAAATTAGTCCCCATCAAATTGTATGTATAGTTGGGATTATTTTTTCCAATGGGCATTACTTTACAATTATCAACATTAAATTTAATTTGCCATTTTGTTGCCCAATCTCCTAGTTTTGTGAGATCTTTTTGAAGCTCTTCACAGTCTGCTTTGGTCTTAACTAACTTGAGCAGTCTGGTATCATCTGCAAATTTTGCCACCTCACTGTTTACCCCTTTCTCTAGATCATTTATAACTAAGTTGAAAAGGACAGGTCCCAGGATAGATCCTTGGGGGACTCCACTAGTTACCTTTCTCCACTGGGAAAACTTACCATTTATTCCTACCCTTTGTTTTCTGTCTTTTAACCAGTTATCAATCCACAAAAGGACTTTCCCTCTTATCCCATGATAACTTACTTTACTTAAGAGCCTTTGGTGAGGATCCTTGTCAAAGGCTTTCTGGAAATCTAAGTATACTATATCCACTGGATCCCCCCATCCACATATTTGTTGACCCTCTCAAAGAACTCTAGCAGACTCTAGTGAGTCCCCAGTGGGGGTATGTCTACACTACCACCCTAGTTCGAACTAGGGTGGTAATGTCGGCAACCGGAGTTGCAAATGAAGCCCAGGATTTGAATTTCCCGGGCTTCATTTGCATCTTGCCGGGCGCCGCCATTTTTAAATGTCCGTTAGTGCGGACTCTGTGCCGCACGGCTACACGCAGCACGGACTAGGTAGTTAGGACTAGGCTTCCTATTCCGAACTACCGTTACTCCTCGAGCCATGGGCTGTAGGTTCCCCATCCCTGCCTTAAGGCATGAAGCCCAAAGATGAAAACCACTAGCCCTTGCTAACCAAGAAAAGGCACTCCAACTAACCACCATGGGTAGTAAGAAGGAACTGAGAGGGCGTAGGGCCAGGGGTGCCTCAGACACCAAAGCACGGGTATGTCTACACTAGCTCGTTAGTTCGAGCTAGGTAGGGTAATGAGGGCAAGTGGAGTTGCAAATGAAGCCCGGGATTTAAATATCCCGGGCTTCATTTGCATGTTCCTGGGCGCCGCCATTTTTAAATCCCCCTTAGTTCGAACTCCGTGCCAGCAGCTACACGCGGCATGGAGGAGGTAGTTCAAATTAATACTCCACGAGGAGTGGAATATTTAAATCCCGGGCTTCATTTGCAACTCTGCTTGCCCTCATTACCCTACCTAGCTCAAACTAATGAGCTAGTGTAGATGTACCCCATGAGTGCAACACTCAAGGGGGACCCATGGCCAGTACTGCCAAGGCAAAAGTCTCCAGTGACCCCACACACATCTGAATGGAATCGATATGAGCAAGCATTCAAAGAAGAATCATCAAGAAAGGGATAGCTAAGACCAGAGAATATCATATGGTGTCTATACTAAGGATGTTAAAATGCGGTTAATTGACTAGTCAATGGAATTTCCATCGACTAGTCGACAGGCACTTCCACATTCCTCCTTTGAAATGTACAAGAGCCCTCGCTGAGGAGGAGGAATGCAGAATTCCCCAGCTGATCCCGGGCTCCACGGCTGCCCCTTTGAAAGGCACAGAGGCAGCGTTTAAATGGGGCAGCCCACCGCATGGCTGATCCACTCAGCTCCCTGTGCACCAGGCTCTTGGCCTGCCAGGCAGCTCCACTGCAATGTGCCGGGCTCCTTCCATGCTGGGCAGCCCTGCTACGTTGTACCTAGTAGCCCAGATGCGGCGCATAGGGTAGCTCAGCTACAGGGAGCCAGGCAGCCCAGCTGCAGGGAGCCCAGCCACCAGCCCTCCTGGAATATCTGTGGTCCCAATGTTGCTGGACCAGGGAGTCTTGGTTAACAGAGGTTCAATCTGTAGTATTTCTTCACACAGCGCACAGTCAACCTGTGGAACTACTTCCCAGAGGGTGTTGTGAAGACCAGGACTTTAACAGGGTTCAAAACAAACCCTAAAGAAATGAATGGGGGACAGGTCCATCAATGGCTATTAGCCAGGATGGGTAGGGATGGTGGCCCTGGCCTCTGTTTGTCAGAAGCTGGGAACAGGTGACCACTTGAGAATTCCCTGTTCTGTTCATTCCCTCTGGGGTGCTTGGCATTAGCCACCGTGGGAGACCCAACTAGATACTGGGCTTGATGATAATGGTTTAGATGACCCTTTGGTCGGACCAGTATGGCCATTCTTATCACCTGATTCATACCCACAGCATGCACTATCATTGCTATTATTTCTCTGTTTTCCATTCTAAAGTGAAACAAGAATAAAGAAATCTCAGACCTCCGCCACCTGCAAAGATGCAAATCAGTCATGAGTGGACTCCTCACTTTCTTAAATAAATAAATTAAAAGGGAGTGGAGGCCTGTTCCTCACAAGTTAAAATAGGACAGCAAAACAATACTGTACACTAGAAGATTGACCCAGCCTTGACTGGACCCTTAACTCAATTTTTATTTTTCTACATTTAAATTATGACTCTGGGGTGGGGCTGGAGATGAAGGGTTCAATATGTAGGCTGTCCCAGAGACAGAGGACTACCTAAGCCTCCTCTGACCACAGCAGTTTGGGGCCAGGTGGGAAGCACCTCTCCATGGCCACTGCAGCTCCAGCAGGCACAGCCAGGGGAAGGGTGCATGTCCCCAGGCTGGGGCAGGTCCAGGTTTATCTGCCCCCTGCACTCCCCAGCCAGAGTGAGGAATGCAGCAGCAAACGGTGCACTTTCCTCTCACTCCCTGAATGCCTAGATCCATTCTTAGAATGTTATCTAGCTAAATCAGTTAGGCATTGTAATACTGAACACAGCAATACCTAAATACTTCTAAAAATTTGGGCCTCAGTTTGCATCCCCTTTAGAAAGAGAATAATATTTACCTTCTTCACAAAAAACAGTGTTAATTTATTATTTATAAAATGCTGTTTGTTTATTTATTTAATCTACCTCCTCAGATGGAAAGTGTCAAAGAAATGCAAAGTATTATATTTAGGCCGCTTTGTCTGACACTGTTCTCTTCCCAGGTCTAATATTTGGAAACAAGAGGATACAAGGAATATGCAAAATATTGGAACGATTTACCAATATCTTCCTCTGACAGCAAGCAATCCAAAGGGGAAAGTGATCCTCTTCTGATTTACCTTTATCTGAGTGATATTCCCCTCCAGTTCTGTAGGGGTCTGAAGCTTCCATCTGTCCTTGCCCTCCAAAGCCAGTGTGCTCTGATTGGACGCTGATGCTGTCCTCCACATAGCTATTCTCCCTTTATTGGTACCAGCTGCTAGGATGCCTGTAATTAATAAAGTTTTTCTATATTTCAAAGCAAGTTCAGAAAAACCAGAAACATCAAATGTAGTAAAAATAGCCAAAATCTGGTTTTGTTTGTAATCCAACAGAGTTGTACTCATGAAAATAAAAGATTTGTCACACTAAAGACAGAGAGTATGCAGGCATCCCCATTTAGCCCTGCCAATATCTCTCTGTGCTGACTAGAGCCAACAATCCAGTCCTGAACCTCCCTGAGAAGAAACTGCAAGTATCAAATGGCTGTAGGAGGTTTGAGATTCCTTCTGTGTTACAAGATGGAACTGTGTCAAAAGAGAACCTTAAACAGCTACGCTCACATATTTGTGTTCACAGTGTAGGGTCCTCACAGCAGATTTGTTAGCATTGAGAAGTACCCCGCTGGACACACTGACACGAGAACTACAACTATGAAAGAATCGCTGCAGTGCACCGAAGGCAGACATTTCACAAGATTTCTGAACTAGGATCACAGTTCCCACCAGATTTCTTACCTTTAACAGTGCAGTATGAGACACAGTTTACACATTCCCCTGCTTCAAAGCCAAGCTGCACATCTAGAAAGAGCACATAGTTCTCACTCCTCTCCAAATCCCAGAACCTAAGTGCACAGAAAACAAGGGGCTTTTAAAAGGTGATGTCCTTCCTGGGGTCTCACTGAACAGATTCAATGGGATACAACACAGGGCACATAGTTTCTACTGCTGGAATGCCCAAATGATTTCATTTGATAATTAAACTGTCAGCAGCCAACTATGGAATGTGTGGAAGCCGCTTATTAACTTTCACTCATTTTTAAAAATTATCTCCTTGCAATCCTTCTTTTTCCTTTAACTTATTATTTACTCTGTTTTCTGAGATCATGCAGGGAAAAAGATTTAGAAACCTATGGCCTGTAATAAGTCTGAGAGAGCAATATGGCCTTAGAGGGAAGGGCCCCCTAAAGCCCTTTGGGGGGACGAGTCGAGCCTCACCTAGCCCTGCCCACAGGAAGCCGGAGGGCGGGACTAGGAGTATAAGAGCTGAGAGCTCACTCAGAGCCCAGGAGCTGAACAGGCCACAACAAAGGGTTCAGCCATGCCAGCCCCAATGAGAGGACTGGGTTGAGTTGCCAGGAGCCCTGCTGGACTCCGAGGCTTGGCTTGGGCTGCTGACACCACTGCCACAGCCTGAATACATGCCGAGACCTCTGGGACTCCCGCTGGGCTCCAACGACTAGTCTGGTCCATCTAAGTCCCTGTCTGAGCTGGTACACCCTGCCAGCCCCTCCGTCGCTAGCTGGCCCTGAGGAGCAGCTCCTGAGTCTGGTAGGCCCCCAGGGGGAAGCGGTCCAGGGATAGCTGACCCTGGAGTGGCTGAGGAGATGGGGGTCAATTGGGCAGTGCATTGCGGCTTGGGTCCCCGCTGACCCACAGACCTAGTCAGCGTGTTGTGGCCTAGATCCCTGTCGATCCAGTGGCTGATGCGCTGCCACTGTCAGGACCCTGGGCTGGGATGCAGTGGAGCAGATGGGCCTGCATCCCCCCGCCACTCTTTCCCTTGTGTGGCAGATTCCCCCTGTGGAGCAAAACCCCTGCACTTGTCGGCTCTCCGCCAGTGATGAGACCCAACCCTGCCCAGCTGGGACCCGGCCGGAGGTTTAAACTGTTGAATTGCTTTTGGTAGACATTCGTCTGTCTGCCCCGCCCTGACCCAGGGCTGGGCCTTATAAACTGTTAGCCCAGGCTGCACCCCAGGCTGGGCCTGAACCACTGTCCCTCAGCCGACAGCTAGGCCAAGGTGTGCCAAGCAAACTTGTCGGCAGCTGCGGAACTCTAGGGAATCAGCATGGCCTCCTGCTGTCCTTGAGCCCTTTTCAACCTCATTTACACAGAGGGGCTTGGAAATCCCTTTACATCCCATCTCACGGGTCACCATCTTTTTTAAAATGCTCCCCATCACCATTAACTGCTAACAGCACTTGGGATTCAAGGAGAATTTTCTAGAATAAAGCACTGAAGTGAAATGTATTCCCTGATCATTAGAAAATGATTCTGGGGTTTTACAACCATTCCCCTAATGCCAACCAGGTGACTATCGCTGATCATCCTAGCAAGCCTTTGTTCAAGAACAGGAACAGCTAACAGGAGAGTTTGGAGACGGAGTTCTCCAGGTAAAAGAGGAGTAAAAACGGGACCCTTATGGTAAGTGGCTGTCTGGAGTGTGTGTTTGTGTGTGGGGGAGTTATTTGCAGTGTGCTGAGCTTGTGTTTGTCTGTTTGTTTGGTTTCTTTGTTTGTTTGAAGGAGCTTCTAAAAGGTTTGAAATCTTGAAGCCTCTGTTAATTGGCTGAGCCTCAGTCAGGGGGAGGGGCTACCAGAGCTATATAAGCCTGTGACTCAGCGACCAGGGAGCTTGCGACCAGGAACAGCTAACAGGAGAGTTTGGAGAGGGAGGTTAGAGGGCACTAGTTACTTCTGACCTTCTTTAAAACATAACTCTTAGAATAATCTATACTCCAGAGGTTTAAAAAGAATCCCAGTTTATACTTAAACTTATTTATTAGAAAAATGGAGACAGAAGCCCAGCAGCAGAGTGGGGGCTATCCTGTTTATTGTGTCGAGTGTCACATGTATGATTACCTGCCCTGTGGCACATGTGTGCACCCGTTGCAAGGAGCTCCTGACCCTCAGAGACCAAGTTCAGGCTTTGGAGGCCAGGGTGGCATAACTGGAGGAGCTAAGGGAGGTAGAGAGCTATGCTGATGAGACTTTCCGGGACACTGTAGTACTGTCCCACCTCCAGTCTGAGAGCCCCAGTGCTCTTAAGGAGGATGAAAGTCTCAAGGGAACAGAGCATTCAATGGGAGCAGAGGGAAACCATCCTGTAGTTGGGATCCTCCTCCCAGAGGATGTTGCGGTATCCTCTCACACTGAGGATACCTCTGAGGGGGAGGGAATGCCTGTTAGGAAGAGGCAGGTGTTAATAGTGGGTGATTCGATCGTTAGAAACCTAGATAGTTGGGTTTGTGATGACCAGGAGAACCATATGGTCACTTGCCTGCCTGGTGCGAAAGTTGCGGATCTCTCGAGGCATCTAGACAGACTTATGTGCAGTGCTGGGGAGGAGCCGGTGGTCGTGGTACATGTAGGTACCAATGACATAGGGAAGGGTAGGAGAGATGTCCTGGAGGCCAAATTTAGGCTGCTAGGAAAGAGACTGAAATCCAGGACCTCTTTGGTGGCATTCTCGGAAATGCTTCCAGTTCCACGTGCAGGGCCAGGTAGGCAGGCAGAGCTTCAGAGTCTCAATGCACGGATGAGACGATGGTGTAGGGAAGAGGGGTTTAGATTTATTAGGAACTGGGGACACTTTTGGGAGAGAGGGAGCCTATACAGGAAGGATGGGCTCCACCTAAACCAGAGTGGAACCAGACTGCTGGCACTAAACATTAAAAAGGCCATAGAGCAGTTTTTAACTAAGAGATGGGGGAAAGCCGATTGGTGCGGAGATGCACGTAAATCGGAGGGAGACTTCTCTTAGAGGAGAATCCATTGATAGAGATTCTCTAAGCTGTAGTCAGAAAGAGAGGAGGGGAGTGGGCAAACCATGGGCCAGAGCAGACAAACAACCGCATAAAAAGGAATCCAATGCATCAGGGAAGGGCAGATAAATAAGCAGTGGCAAATTTTTAAAGTGCTTGTACACAAATGCTAGGAGTCTGACTAATAAGATGGGTGAACTAGAGTACCTCGTATTAAATGAGAAGATTGACATAATAGGCATCACTGAAACCTGGTGGAATGAGGAAAATCTGTGGGACACAATCATACCGGGATATAAAATATATAGAAAGGATAGAGCAGGCCGGGTGGGTGGCGGAGTGGCACTGTATGCGAAAGATAATGTAGAATCAAATGAAATAAAAATATTAAGTGAATCAACATGTTCAATAGAATCGCTATGGATAGTAATGCCATGCTCCAATAATATGAAATTAGCAGTAGATATATTAGATATATTACCGACCACCTGACCAGGACAGCGATACTGACATTGAAATGCTAAGGTAGATTAGAGAGGCTACCAAAATAAAGAACTCTATAATAATGGGGGATTTTAATTACCCCCATATTGACTGGATACATGTCACCTCAGGAAGAGAAATGGAGATAAAATTTCTCAACAGCTTAAATGACTGCTTCTTGGAGCAGCTGGTGCAGGAACCCACAAGGGGAGAGGCAATTCTCGATTTAGTCCTGAGTGGAGTGCAGGATCAGGTCCAGGATATAACCGTTACAGGACCGCTTGGGAATAGTGACCATAATATAATAACATTCAACATTCCTGTGCTGGGAAGAACACCTCAGCAGTCCAGCACCCTGGCATTTAATTTCAAAAAGGGGAATTACACAAAAATGAGGAGGTTAGTTAAACAGAAATTAAAAGGCACAGTGACTAGAGCCAAATCCCTGAAAGCTGCATGGAAACTTTTTAAAGACACCATAATAGAGGCCCAACTTAAATGTATGCCCCAAATTAAAAAACATAGCAAGAGACCTAAAAAAGAGTCACCGTGGCTTAACCACCATGTAAAAGAAGCAGTGAGGGACAAAAAGGTATCTTTTAAGAAGTGGAAGTCCAATCCTAGTGAGATAACTAGAAAGTAACATAAACACTGTCAAATCAAGTGTAAAAATGTAATAAGAAAAGCAAAAAAAGATTTTGAGGAACAGCTAGCCAAAAACTCAAAAAGAAATAACAAAATGTTTTTTAAGTACATTAGAAGCAGGAAGCATGCTAAAAAACCTGTGGGTCCCCTAGATGATCGAGCTATAAAAGGAGCAATCAAGGACGATAAAGCCATTGCGGAGAAACTAAATGATTTCTTTGCTTCAGTCTTTATGGCTGAGGACGTTGGGGAGATTCCTGAATCTGCACCGTCCTTTATGGGTGATGAATCTGAGGAACTGTCCCAGACTGAAGTATCATTAGAGGAGGTTTTGGAACAAATAGAAAAAACGTAACGTTAACAAATCTCCGGGACCGGATGGCATTCATCCAAGGGTTCTAAAAGAACTCAAATGGGAAATTGCTGAGCTATTATCTGTGGTTTGTAACCTATCCTTTAAATCGGCTTCCGTACCTAATGACTGGAAGGTAGCCAATGTGACACCAATATTTAAAAAGGGCTCTAGAGGCGATCCTGGCAATTACAGACCGGTAAGTCTAACTTCAGTATCAGACAAATTAGTTGAAACAATAGTGAAGAATAAAATTGTGAAGCATGTAGAAGAACATAATTTGTTGGACAAAAGTCAACATGGTTTCTGTAAAGAGAAATCCTGTCTTACTAATCTGTTAGAGTTCTTTGAAGGGGTTAACAAACATGCGGACAAGGGGGATCCAGTAGATATAGTATACTTGGATTTTCAGAAAGCCTTTGACAAGGTCCCTCACCAAAGGCTCTTGTGTAAGTTACATGGCCATGGGATAAGAGGGAAGGTCCTTTCTTGGATTGAGAACTGGTTAAAAGACAGGAAACAAAGGGTAGGAATAAATGGTAAATTTTCAGATTGGAGAGGGGTAACTAGTGGTGTCCCCCAAGGGTCAGTCCTGGGACCAATCCTTTTCAACCTATTCATAAATGATCTGGAGAAAGGGGTAAGCAGTGAGGTAGTAAAGTTTGCAGATGATACAAAACTGTTTAGGATAGTCAAGACAGAGGCAGACTGTGAGGGACTCCAAGAAGATCTCACCAAACTGAGTGATCGGGCAACAAAATGGCAAATGAAATTTAATGTGGATAAGTGTAAAGTAATGCACATCGGGAAAAATAACCCCAACTATACGTACAGTATGATGGGGGCTAATTTGGCTACAACAAATCAGGAAAGAGATCTTGGAGTTATCGTGGACAGTTCTCTGAAAACTTCCACACAGTGTGCAGTGGCGGTCAAAAAGGCAAATAGGATGCTAAGAATTATTAGGAAAGGGATAGAAAATAAGACATAGAATATCTTACTGCCCCTGTATAAAACTATGGTACGCCCACATCTTGAATACTTTGTACAGATGTGGTCTCCTCACCTCAAAAAAGATATTTTGGCCTTGGAAAGGGTTCAGAAAAGGGCAACTAAAATGATTAGGGGTTTGGAACGGGTCCCATATGAGGAGAGGTTAAAGCGACTGGGACTTTTCAGTTTAGAAAAGAGGAGACTGAGAGGGGATATGATAGAGGTCTATAAAATCATGAGTGGTGTGGAGAGGGCCGATAAAGAAAAGTTATTTATTAGTTCCCTAAATAGAAGAACTAGACGACACCAAATGAAATTAATGGGGAGCAGGTTTAAAACTAATAAAAGAAAGTTCTTCACACAGCATGTAGTCAACCTGTGGAACTCCTTGCCAGAGGAGGCTGTGAAGGCTAGGACTATAATAGAGTTTAAAGAGAAGCTAGATAATTTCATGGAGGTTAGGTCCATAAAAGGCTATTAGCCAGGGGATAAAATGGTGTCCTTGGCCTCTGTTTGTCAGAGGCTGGAGAGGGATGGCAGGAGACAAATCACTTGATCATTGTCTTCGGTCCACCCTCTCTGGGGCACCTGGTGCTGGCCACTGTCGGTAGACAGGATACTGGGCTAGATGGACCTTTGGTCTGACCCACTACGGCCGTTCTTATTTTCTTATGTAAGAAAAGCATACCTCTTATGCTGCTGAAAATACGTGCAATTCTTAGCATTCCACTGATATTAATGAAATGCAAATATAAAGAAGTAATACAGATATTAAAGGAGGACCCAGTTGCAATGAGGTTAGAAACCCCAAAGGAGAAGAAAACCTATTTAATATACAAAGAAATAAAAGTACACAGAATATTTCAAGATAGTAGTAAACCAGAGCAACACCCCTGTTCCAAAGAAAAAGTACATAAGCACCCCAGCACTTTGCCAGTTATCCTAGGCAAGAAGAGAGAATTCCTGACAGGAGGGCACAAGAGTCCTTCTTCCACTTAATGCAAATGCTTCCAGAGAAAGAAGCAAAGGAGAGGAAAGAGCTCAGAGGATAAAATAGGGATCCCCATGTGAGGCTATGTCTACACTGCATGTGAAACAAGGAAGACAGGGCTTCTGAAAGAGCACATCTGCTCTTCTGCAAAAAATGTCAGAAAAGCAGATGTGTCCCCTGGACGCAGGAGAGTTTTTCCAGGATACCAAAACTCCATAGTCTAGACATAGCCTCAGAAAGGAAAGCATGTGAAAATTCTTAGGCATTCAACAATATTAGACAGGCTTCAACTCATTCCTTCGAAGAATGAGATGAGAAACAATGAGATATAAGCAGAAAATATTAATTTTCTTATCTTAGATAAATATTAAGAAAGCAAAGGCATGCTAGATTTATCTGACTCTTTGGTCCGCTTCTGAACAAGATTCTTTCAGCTGTCAAGTCTCAAGCCAAATTCTTACCTGAGGACTGTTTCACCCATTGCTGTAACAAGGAGGCTATGGTTAATTAAAATAATGTCTGCAGAGTGACCTATCTTTCCACTCAACTTCACCTGTTAAAAATAAAATAAAAAAGCATCAATTAGAAAAGACATAACTGTAAAACAGCAGATGTCAGCACTGCATACCTGGGTAGGAAAACAGGATCACAAGAATCACCATAATGGACTAAAACAAAAAACAGGACTTCCTCAGATCAAATACTGGAAGAAAACTGTCACAACCATATATACCAAAGGATACAATTTAAAAAAATGAACACATATGAAAAGGGGATCTGGCCCACGAAAGCTCATCACCTATTAAACCATCTTGTTAGTCTTTAAAGTGCTACATAGTCCTGTATTTTGTTTCAGCTACACTAGACTAACACGGCTACATTTCTATCACTATTCATAATGGACTAACAAAGACCATCTTGTCCCGCCCATATCCTGTCTTCAACACTGGAGCACCAGATACTTCAGAGAAAGATGGAAAAAAAATCTTTCAATAAGTAGATGTGGGATAATCTGCCCCTTAAAGTAAATGTCCTCCTAATCCCTAATAGTTAAAGGCTGCCTTAAATTCTAAAGAATAAGATTTAGTATCTATTCCACCGTTTGTTAGGGTCAGGGCTAACTATTATATATACTAGTTATACACAGAAAAGTTCAATCCCTTTCTGAATTCTGCTATTTTTAAATAGCTTTTTAAAAGTAATAGTCTCTAATGGTTCAATCAACTGCAACTGTGTGCATTAGTTTCCACTGACTAGCGATTTTAAGGTCATAATTGTGGCAGTGACATAGGATATAAAAACCAGGACTACTACTTCAACACCATTTATTTCTGCATAAGATCAGGCTTGCTAAGTGGTCATATGTGCTTTGATAAATAGTACATACTGCAGGTATTCACAATACAGAATCACATGCAACAACAGAGACCGTACAATCATCTTTACTTAGTAAGAACAGAACCCTTCACAAGCCAATTGATATACTTTTTATTTTTAAGTAGACTAGTGTACATTTTAATGGTTCTAGTTTTGTAATATGTAGAGCAGCTATACATATATTCTACTATAATGGCTTCAGAATTAACAGTGTAAAATAGAAAACAAAGGGTTGTCTATTACAAGTCCACTAGAATGAGATCTGAACTGTTTTGGTGCTAATGTAATTACAATTCAAATGAAACGGAGGGTAGGAAAAATACATATAACTAATGAAGTCAGGTAATTGCATATTCGAGACATGGCAGACCAGTATTTTAACATAAAGATACGGATTATTATTAAGTATACTGTAGCTCTATAGGTACAACAACTGCAGTTTAGACTGCTAGGCTGCTATTTGTACTGGTGGATCTTCCCCTGGTCTTTCAAAGAGGAGTAAGCTCCACCATTACAGGTCTGTCTGGGTATGTATACACTGCACCACCGTAACTTGAAATAAGATACACAATTTGAGCTATGCAATTGAGTATCTTATTTCAATGCTATTTCAACATAACTTATTTAGTCATTTGGCGCTGTCTACACAGTGCCAAATTTTGAAATAAAGCGCTATTCCGAAACGTCACTTACTCCTTGTAGAATGAGGTTTACAGCGACATTGGAATAGTGAGCCCAAACTAATGGGACTTGCCATGAAGACTCAGGATAGCTATTTCGGGATACTCTGGTATCCCAAAATAGCGCTGCAGTGGAGACATAGCCTCTGAAATTACTCTTACTTGAAAACAGGATAAATACTACCAGCTGCACTGAAGGGCAGGGTTGCACAAGTACAATGATATTTATCACTTGAATTGAAGCAAAACTGATGTAGACTAATCCATAAGGCAACAAAAAAGGTCACAAAATCCAATTCTGGTTTCCACTGAAAGTCACTTTTTAAAACCTTCAGCAATGACTAGCCAATTCCCTTAACAGTTCTCCTTCCTTGTGCTTCCCCCTCTTGCCCCATCCTGGCCTCTTCCTCCCTTGTTCATTATGGAGTCCCTCACTGATGCTTAATGGGAAAAATGGCAAAAGGACTAAGAGGAGGAGGAGAGATCAGGGCAACAATCTATCAATGACAAGTAAGAGACAAGGAGAGAAACTAGAAATTTGGTGCAGGCGGTATTTTGTTTTTAAATTAAACTTTAACTCTCCTAGCTAAAAGTTATCATTTTGGCACCCACCACTGAAGTAACTGAGGGTGCACCTACACAGCAGGGCTTAACTCGAAATAAGCTACACAAATTGAGCTACATCAATTGCGTAGCTAATTTCAAAATTGCGTATTTTGAAATTGAGAGTATCCACACAGCACTTATTTTGAAATAGAGCACTCTTCTTCTAACTTCCCTTACTCCTCATACAATGGGGGTTACAGGCGTCGGAGTAAGAAGTCCTACAGCTTGACAGTGTTCCAACATTATTTAGAAAATAATTGCCTGCTGTGTAGATGTGGACTAAGTTATTTCGAAATAACACTAATCATTTCGAAATAATGTTGTTGTGTAAACGTGCCCTGAGTGTTTCCAAAGCATAAAGCAAGATGAAGTACATAGACAGATTCCAGAAGACTGGAAAAGGGCAAATATTGTGTCCATCTATAAAAAGGGGAATAAGAACAACCCAGGAAACTACAGACCAGTCAGTTTAACGTCTGTCCCAGGGAAGATAATGGAGCAGGTAATTAAGGAAATCATATGCAAACAGTTGGAAGGTAATAAAGTGATAGGGATAGCCAGCATGGGTTTGTGAAGAACAAGTCATGCCAAACTAATCTGATAGCTTTCTTTGATAGGATAACGAGACTTGTGGATAAGGGACAAGCGGTGGATGTCATATACCTAGACTTTAGTAAGGCATTTGATACTGTCTCGCATGATATTCTTATTGATAAACTAGGCAAATATAACTTAGATAGGGCCATGATAAGGTGGGTGCATAATTGGCTGGATAACCGTACTCAGAGAGTTGTTGTTAACGGTGCTAAATCCTGCTGGAAAGGGATAACAAGTGGAGTTCCGCAAGGGTCTGTTTTGGGACCCGTACTGTTCAATATCTTCATCAATGATGTAGATATTGGGATAGAGAGTACGCTTATTAAGTTTGCAGATGATACCAAACTGGGTGGGGTTGCAACTTCTTTGGAGGATAGGGACATAATTCAAAATGACCTTAGCAAGTTAGAGAAATGGTCAGAGGTAAACAGGATGAAGTTTAATAAAGAGAAATGCAAAGTGCTCCACTTAGGAAGGAACAATCAGTTCCATACATACAAGATGGGAAGCGACTGTCTAGGAAGGAGCATGGTGGAAAGGGATCTAGGGGTCATAGTGGACCACAAGTTGAATATGAGTCAACAGTGTGATGCTGTTGCAAAAAAAGCAAATATGATTCTAGGTTGTATCAACAGGTGTGTTTTAAGTAAAACTCGTGAAGTCATTCTGCCGCTCTACTCTGCACTAGTTAGGCCTCAGCTGGAGTACTGTGTCCAGTTCTGGGCGCCACATTTCAAGAAAGATGTGGAGAAATTGGAAAGGGTACAGAGAAGAGCGACAAGAATGATTAAAGGTCTAGAGAACATGACCTATGAAGCCAGGCTTCATGAACTGGGTTGTTTAGTTTGGAAAAAAGAGGATTAAGGGGGGACATGATAGCGGTTTTCAAATATCTAAAAGGGCGTCACAAGGAGGAAGGAGAAAATTTGTTCCTCTTGGTTTCTGAGGACAGGACAAGGAGTAATGGGCTTAAAGTGCAGCAAGGGACGTTTAGATTGGACACTAGGAAAAAATTCCTAACTGTCAGCGTGGTCGAATATTGGAATAAATTGCCAAGGGAGGTGGTGGAATCTCCCTCTCTGGAGATATTTAAGAACAGGTTAGATAGACATCTGTCAGGGATGGTGTAGACGGAGCTTGGTCCTGCCTGGAGGGTGGGGGGCTGGACTCAATGACCTCTCGAGGTCCCTTCCAGTCCTGTGATTCTATGAGATCAAAGGACAAAAGTCCACTGCTGTTAATAGTTTTCCCAGTCAGCTTGGAAATAAGGACTTAATCAGCTGGAAAGACATATGCAAACAGATATGTCTTGCAGCTTTGTTAAAAAGTAGCCTCAGCCACAGACAGACACAAGAAATAAAATTCAGGCTTAGATTAAGATTCCAAACTCCAGCAAAGTTCAGGCATCGGGAAATATGGAAGCAGGGGGAAGAGGCATTTTCTCAGGACCATTATTACTCAGAATTAATCTGTTTTAAATAAAGGAGAGGTAAAAGGAGCTGTAACATCAACATCATTGTATTTTTAAACTTGTGGCCAGGCTGGATGTTGGGGTTGAATAAAGCCACTTTTGAGTGAAAGCCTATGCAGCCCTTAATGAGTGGTTCCATCAATTTCTGCAGAATGTTATTATTTTTATATTTCTAGCCTTTGGGGTTTCATGCTCATTTTACAACCATCATCCTGAGTCTGGAGACAAAAACAGAAGCTCTAAGAAAGGTAGATACTGAATTCATTCTTCATAATGGAATGATAATGCCAGTGACTAATGGCAAAAATATAACTGTTATAGTAATATTATAGTTAAGTTAGTTATATGTTAAGTACAACTTTTTAAATAGAAGCATCCAGTGATGCTGGGACTGGACATTTTAAGAATGCTGCCACCGCTACCACCACCACCTTTTCTTCCCCCATCAGACCCTTGCTCAAATGGTACTAAAAATTAAAGTAAAGAATGGTTGAACTCTGTCATTCATCCTGACAACTTGCTAGCAGAAAAAACTGGTATTTTAAAAATGTTTGTTGGCTGTTGCATCACAAAGTATATACAAATATATATGACCTGCAGAAAGAGGGAGGATATATTCAGTGTCTATGAAGACAAATGGGGATGAATGGGTTAAGGTGGGGGCAACAATGAAGAAAAGGAAGGTATGGTAGAGTGCCAAGCAACAGCCCCTGAGCCAGTAAACATGGTCACTGCAGCTCCAATTAAATACTGGAGAACAGACCTCATTAAGAAGAGCTGTGCCTAATGGATGGGTGGAGGAGAACTGGACTACTAATGTCACTAGACAAAGGATACAAAAAGGTGGAGGGAGGAAGTGGACAGAGAAAGGGGGAGAGAGACTGTTTTTCCCTGCATGCCTCAAGAGCCGAGGACTCCCTAAGACTGTAGGTGTAAGGGTTGAGCAGTGTACAAGGTTGGTGGGAACCAATATTGTAAATAAGGCTATGTCTAGACTGCAAGCCTCTTTCAAAAGAGGCTTTTTCAAAAGATACTTTCGAAAAAGAGCGTCTAGACTGCAAGCGGAAATTTCGAAAAAGCAAGCCGCTTTTTTAAAAGAAAGCAGCGAGTGAGTCTGGATGCTCTCTTTCTAAAAAGCCCTGTCGGCATTCAAGAACGCCTTTTTTCGAAAGAGCACTTTCGAAAAAAGGCGTTCTTCCTCGTGAAATGAGGTTTACTGCCGTCGAAAGAAAAGCCGCGTTCTTTCGATTTAATTTTGAAAGAACGCGGCTGTAGTCTAGACGCAGGTGAAGTTTTTTCGAAAAAAGGCTACTTTTTTCGAAAAAAAACCCTGAGTCTGGACACAGCCTAAGAGGCACTGAGTGTTTTACCAGCATAAAGGTTTCTGAGATGTGTGTGCACTTCAAAAAGGGACAGGAGTGAGCAGGCCCTGACAAAGAAGGCTAGACTAGAGAAATCAGGGATGCAAGAGAAAAAACATACTTCTGAATTAAACACCACAATTCTTGGCTCCATCTTAGAAGCAATATGTATTTCCTTAAAGAGTGGGGTTTTGTCTAGAGGATAACGGTGATCCCTGATCAATTTGTCACACAACAGAAAGCTGGCAAAAGTAAAAGAGGAGCTATTTATCTATACAGACTGATGATGTATCTCAGCAACACTTTTACCACCCTCCCTCCGCAGTCTACCTCACCTACCTTCATGATTTCCTCTGTTTCTCCTTCAAGAGTGATTGTGTACATGGACAATAGGAGGTTCTCTGTTATTACCACCAAAAAATCACTTTTCTCCATGACCAAGAGCTTTTGGATTGGACTGTCAGTGCTCAATGCATGGCTTGTTTTTCCTTTTTCATTCACGTAATGCACAGACCCTGCAGTAAATACAAGCCAATTACATGCTATTCTGTTCCAATACACCTGTAAACCACAACAATTTATGATCAATAATGTTAATGATCTGACAAACCCACAAACATAAATAATTCAGAGTCAAGGCTACAGAGAACAAAAATAAACATTGTTTAATCTTGGTTAAGGTTACTCTGTTCCACTTCAACAACATATTCCTCAAATGCGGAAAAGCTAGCAAATGCACCCAGCTAAAATCGACATCCACATTTTTATTTCTCTTCTTATACATTGTTGGAGCTAAGTCAGTGTAGTAGTTTAAATAAGAACAACACATGTAAAAAGTTGATTTCTTTTCTTCAAAGTAATGCAAAACTACAAAAAATCTTAAAAGGTCATCTACATTTAACATATGTGTCTTTCTTGTCTGTATAGTTCTAGTTACCAATGCATGACATTTTTTGAAATGTTGGACATTAGCAATGTGTTGTGGAAAGACGACAGTAAAAAGTTAAATATTTTATATTCATTTAGTTAGAAAAAGAGAAGTTTGGGTGTTGACCATAACTGTGTATTTGTAGAAGGACAATTTCATTAAAATAGAACAGAACAACCTAACTTACATTAAAAGAGTTTTTCTATGTGACTCTCCTTAGTTTTTGAAGAAACAACATAAACTGGAAATGAAAAACAGAAACCAAATACAGTGCCTTACAAAAAGAACGACAGCAAATAACACAGTGGCTTCAACAAACAAACATTCAACTACGGAGAAATGCCAGCCTTAAATTAAATAAGGCTACAACAACTTGTTTAATCTGCTGAGTGCGAAACCCATAGGACACTACATAGGAAAGAAAGTTCCCGTTAGTTAGTGTGGAGCTTGCAATAAGGCAGCGCTTAAGTTAATACTGAAACATTAATTGCGTCACTGGAATTTGAGAAATCTGCTGCCATGTATAGATTAGGTATGCTAGATGGACCTTTGGTCTGACTCAGTATGGTCATTCTTATGTAAAATCCCAATTAATCAGTTAACCAATTAAACGTTAGATTAACCTAACATTTAATCAGTTAACGGACCAAGTAGGATACCGGGCAGGGCAGTCTGCGAGGCAGCCACTCCTGGCCACCACGCTGTGGCTTGCTGCTGGCCACCAGCCCCCATGCTAGAGCTTGGGCTGGCTGCCAGCCACTGGCCACAAGCTTCTGGATCCTATGTTGGGGTTGGGGCAGGCTTCCGGGTCCTCGCCCCTATGCTGTGGCTGGGGCTGGCTGCCGGCTTCCAGGGCTGGCTCTGCCCCAGCCACCAACCGTGTGGGTCTCGCTGCCGGAGCTGGGTTCTGGCCCCAGCCACCAGCTGTGGGGCTGGTTGCTCTCAGGGAAATGGTTAATTGTTACCTGGTAAGTATCACTCAATGGGGTGATGCTTACCAGGTAACTGGTTAACGGATTACCCATCATTGCTTAGCAAACCATGTCAGTATATCATTAATGTAGCACTTTCATAGTGGGGCACATTAAATCAGGATGCATCTACACAGCCGAGTTTAACTCAAAATAAACTACACAAATTGAACTACATCAATTGTATAGCTTATGTCGAAATAGCTTATTTTGAAATTGGGAGCATCTACACAGCACTTATTTCAAAATAGAGCACTCTTCTGCCGACTTCCCTTACTCTTCGTACTACGAACGTTACAGGCGTTGGAGTAAGAAGTCCTCCAGCTTGACAGTATTTTGACATCATTTTGAAATAATTGCCTGCTGTGTAGACGCAGACTAAGTTATTTTGAAATAATGCTAGTTGTTTCGAAATAATGTTGCTGTGTAGACACACCCTCAATGATTAAATAATACACATTTTCCCAAAAAATCAAAACCAGAAAATTATAAAAAAGGGAGTTTTGTGTAAGCTACAGATACTCGGTAATCTACCCCATAAATTTAGTGTAAATCTCCATACAAAGGAATTCTGAAAAAAAAGTAAAACAGCAGAGTCCTAATTACAAAAGTAATTTGTTTTTATTTCCAAGCTACTATTAGATACACCACTCCCTTCAAATTCCTACGGCACAGAAAATTAAAATCTCTGTTTAACAAAAAATAATGTGTTTCATTTTTTTTCTGGAATAAAACTAACACTTAACAGATACTTCCTTTCTTCTCTTTTATTACATTCAATTCTTTAATGAAACCATTATTGTGGCTTCACTACCCCACAGCTTAACACTTTGCATTTACCCACCACTTTCCACAGTTCAGTATCAGAGTCTACAATGATTTGCATGTAGGCCAGGCCTGGGCAAAATAGAGCCCGTGGGGCCGGATCCAGCCTGCCAAGCCACCGGATCCGGGTAGCAGAGGCAGTTGGGAGCCCGAGGCAGGCTCCCCAGCTTGGTCCGCAGCCCTGTGCACCAGGCAGAAATGTGGCTGCAGGGCTCTGTTTCTGCTTTAAACCTGGAGGGGATGGGGGAAGTTTTAGGAGCTGTCCTGCCCCCAGCATATTCCCATTGGCTGCTTTCTGGCAGAAACCAGCCAATGGGAGCTGCGTGTTAGAATAACAGGCAGCTAAGAAGACTCATGCCTCCTCTCCTGGGCTCAGTTATTCATGAAGCACATGGCCAGTCAAGTAGGCTGGCTGGCTGGGAACATTTTAAGCTCTGCAGTCAGGCAGGCTAGTTTGACAACTGACAAGTAAGTCTCCTGGCCGCAGCCTGCTTCTGGCACCCCAGCCCTTTCCTGCCCCAACTCTCTGCCCCCCCACTCAACATACCCAAACCCTCTGTCCCCCTCTTGCACCCATATCCCCTTTCAGATCTGGCCCCCAATCTCCTGCCCCAGATCACAATCCTCTCCTACCCTAGGTCACATCTCAAACCCCTACATTCCAGTCCCCTGCCCTAGGTCACAACTGCCTGCTTCATCCCAACTCCCTCCCAAACCCCACTCTCTCTCCTGCACCCCAGTCCCTTACCCCAAGCTCCCTTCTGCACCCAACCACCATCACAGAGCCTGCACCTCCTCCATTAATATCATGGAAGAGTGTGGCCCTCAACCACTTTCCAAAATCTTGGAGTGGCCCCTTATCAAAAATTATTGCTTACCCTTCACGTAGGCAGAGCCCTGCACATGAAGTCCCATTAACCTAAACAGAGTATCTGCACAGAGCTTGTTCAGGTTCAAGGCTTTAGCCATGAAATGGAGAACAGCGTACTTTACTGAAACTGCAAGGGGAATTTAGTTAGGGAGCATATAATTATCACAACAGTAATTTGGCCAGGATACTAGGGTGAGCAACATTCTTTTGACAGTTCCATGTGGTCTTTAATGACAATAAATGGTCACTTTTTAGATCTCATTTTGAACTGTGTCCTTCAGTCCTTCTGTCACACTTGGCTATTGCAACACAAAGCACCAATTATCATATGCATAAGACCACCCACTGTTTCAAGGTCCTCTCCAGTACCCAGGGAAAGGGTTAGTTAAGACTTTTAATTGAATTTTAAGAAAGTTTTCACACAAAAGACTTTTCTGAAAAAAGTTATCAAGTGCTCAGCTAATTGAGTGGACAAAGGAACTGGATTAGACTCTCAAGACAAAGGGTAGCAGAGAGTTGATGCTGTTCAGGGGGAGATATATTGGGATGAATGCTGTTCTCTTCTCTATTAATGGCCTGGAAGAGACAAAGTAGTAAATAAATTAATGATGCTGGCAAAAAAAGTAGAATATACAACAAGGGTGCATTCTCAGGGTACAGCTCAGGGTACTTTGAACAGATTAGAGCCTGGATATAAAACACTTTAGAAATCTCATGTCAGGAGTCTAAATAAGTGCAGCAATTGCAGCATGGAGTCATTACAACAATTCTGTGTGTGTAAAACACCATTATAAAAGTGAGAAAGTTGTTGATAAATTTCAAGCATTAAAATGGTTTATCTACTCTAAAGCAAAGATCTCTCTTAAGGTCCGATAATCTACGAGTTATTTTAGTATGGTGATGAAAGCTTTAGAAATGTTTGCAATATAACTTTTCAAGGGAAGTAACACAATCAGAAAAAGAAATATTTGAAATATTAGTAATTTCTCATTTATTTTTATTGCAAAAGGCACTCCATGGTCTACACCAAGGGCAGGTAAGATATGTCCCATGAGCTGTATCTGTCCCACCAAGCTCTCTGCCTGCTGTGCTGAAAGGAGGAAGTTATTCACCTTGGTGCAGTAACGATGGCTCTTCAAGATGTGTGTCCCCGTGGATGCTCCACTGTTGGTGTTGGGTCGTTCCGGCACTGCAGATGGGAGTTTTCATGAGCAGTGGTCAGCTGGACCATGCATGCGCGGCACGTGCCTCATGCCGTTTGATCTCTCATGTTGTCTGGCTCCCACCAGTTCCTCGAATCCATCCCAGTACCTACAAGATATAATAAGAAACTCCAAAGTGGGGACGAGGGCGGGTAGTGTAGCACCCTTGGGGACTCACATCTCGAAGAACTGTCATTACTGCACCAAGGTGAGTAACTTCCTCTTCTTCTTTGAGTAGTGTCCCTGTGGGTGCTCCACTGTTGGTGACTGTGTAGCAGTTCCCGAGTATAAGGAAGGCAGGTAACAGAGTCACTACTTATTGACAGTCGAGAGCACTGCAGATGCTACCGTAGTGTCAGTAGATAACTTATGAGAAATTGCATAGTGTTTCATGAAAATATCTTTGGTGGACCGTGTGGCCGCTCGACAAATATATTTAAGAGGAACTCCATGAAGGAAGGCCGTAGAGGTTGCTATAGCTCTCGTAGAATGAGCTCTTAAGTGTCTCTGGCAGTGGTTTATTCCGTATAGCATAGCACTTTTGAATGCAAGTAACAATAATGTTTGAGATCCCTTGTGATGAGAGGGGTTGGCCTCTGCAGCGTTCTGCTACTGAAATTAGTAGGCGGTTTGTTTTGCAAAAGGTTCAAGTTCTCTCTAAATAGAAGGCAAATGATCTACGAACATCTAGCAAATGAAGCAGGGCCTCACGAACACTCGCGTGTGGCTTAGGGTAGAAAGACAGAAGTATGATTGGCTCATTTATGTGAAAGTCTGAGCAAGCCTGTGGAATGAAGGATGGATGTGGATACAGTGTGACTTTGTCTTTGCTGAAGATGGTGTATGGCGGCACTGCCATTAGGGCTGCTATTTCTCCAACTCTGCGGGCGGAGGTGATGGCTAGCGGAAATGTAAGTTTGAGTATCATCATTAAATGTGGAGCAGCTGCTATTGGCTCAAAGAGAGCACGGGTTAGAGCGTGGAGAACCAGCTCCAGGTTCCACGCAGGTAGATTGGAGAGGCCTTGAGGAACCTCCTGATGGTAGGATGTGCAAACACTGAAGAACCATCAATTGAGCTGTGGAATGCAGTGATCGCTCGGGAGCAGGGCACGGGGCTTAACCCTTTAGCCCCAGCCGCCCCGCACTAATGTGGCCCCAACTAATGTGGCCCCAGCTGTGCTGGTGGGAGCAGGGGACATGGTACTGGAGAAGGGTACTAGTGAGTGCTGGGGCAGGAGACAGGGTGCCAGTCGGGACAGAGTTCTGTGGCTAGGGGCAGGGGAGAGGGAACAGGGTGCCAGGAGGGCAGGGGACAGGTTTCTGTGGCAGGGAACAGGGTGCCAGTGGGGACAGAGTTCTGTGGCTGGGGGCGGGGGAGAGCGAGAACAGGGTGCCAGGAGGGCAAGGGACAGGGTTCTGTGGCAGGGGGTTAATGGGGGCAGAGAGTCCCCTGCGCCAGCCTCCTCCCAGGATTCCACCCCCCAGAGGAGGGAAGCCCCGTCACACACCTCCTCTGGGCCTGACTCCCCCCTCCCACGGAGCAGGGAAGCCTGCGCATGCGCCCCCTCGGGGTCGAGCTCCTCTCCCACGGAGGAAGGAAGCCACATCGCGCGCCTCCCCCCGGGACTCCTCCCCCATCCCCTGCAGAGGAGGGAAGCTCCAGCGTGTGCCTCTTCTGGAGACTCCTAACCCCTCCCCCCCCCAGGAGGGAACCCTAGCACACACCTCCCATTGGGACTCCTCTCCTCTTCCCCCGCCGAGGAGGGAAGCCTCAGCGTGTGTCTTCCCCCGGGACTCCTACCTCTTCTCCCTGCGCAGCAAGTCCCCGGAGCACCACAGACCTGGAGGAGGGGAGCAGGCAGCGCACTTCCGGAAACCCCAGAAGTAGCGCGCAGCTGCCGGACTTCTGTCCACCCTGTGGGAAGCTGGCACTACCTCCATTGTCGCTGGAGATAGGTAGTAGGGCTTCCAGGGGGTGAGGAAAATTGGGGGGGGGGGCCCCGAATGCCTCACGATCAACTGGTCGAGTCCTCCCGATCGACCCGTCGATTCCGATCGACGGGTTGATGACCATGGCAATAGGACATTTCTCGCTTTGTCCGAACAGTGGAGTTCACCTTCTTGGAACCAATGAGCCAGGCTGTCAACCGTAGGCTGTGTCTACATTGGCAAGATATTGCGCAAACGTGGCCGCTTTTGTGCAAAATCTTGCCGCCTGTCTACACTGGCCGTGAGTATTTGTGCAAGAACACTGATGTTCTATTGTATGAGATCAGTGCTTCTTGTGCAAATACTCTGCCACTCCCGCTCAGGGATAAGTCCTCTTGCGCAAGTGTTCTTGCGCAAGAGGCCAGTGTAGACAGGTAACATCAATTTCTTGCACAAGAAAGCTCGATGGCTAAAATGGCCATCGGAGCTTTCTTGTGCAGGTGTGCATCTACACTGGCACGGATGCTTTTGCGCAAAAGCAAATATTTTGCACAAAGGCACATGTCAGTATAGACGCTCTCTTGCGCAAATACTTTTAACGGAAAAACTTTTCCATTAAAAGTATGTGCTAAATCATGCCAGCATAGACACAGCCATAGCGTATGGGGTTGAGGATGAATTAGGGTCCTGTTGTTCTGGGTTAGGAGATCGGGATAAGTGAGAATGTGATAAGGTGGTTGAGGAGACATCTGATAAAGATAGGAAAACTATGTTTGTCATGCCCAGAATGGGGCTATGAGAATTACTGTTGTACCGTCTCTGTTGATTTTCTTGAGAACTCTTGGAATGAGTGGTGTAGGAGGAAAGGCGTACAAGAGGGGGCCCCTCCAATGGAGGAGAAAGGCACCCCCTAGAGATCCGTTACCTATGCCAGCCCTGGAACAGTATTGCTGGCATTTCGTATTGTCGTGTGAGGTGAAGAGGTCTATTTGTGAACGATCCCAATGATTGAAAATAGGCTGGAGGACATGCCAATGAAGCTACCATTCATGGTCTGGGGCAAAATGTTTGTTAAGCGAGTCCGCTAACACACTGTTGCAAGTAGGAAGCTGTCAAGGTAACAGCATTGCAGATGCACCAGTTCCATAGGCGAATTGCCTCAGTGCACAGGGAGCGAGAACGAGTGCCCCCCCGTTGATTTATAGAATACTATGTAGACATTGTCAGTAAGTATCCTCAACTGTGGTTCCTCGGATGTGTGGCAGAAAATGCCTGCTCATATTTGCAACTGCCCTGAGTACCAACAGATTGATATGCAAAGTAGATTCCTTGGTCATCCATAGACCTTGGACAGACATGTCTCCCATATGAACTCCCCATCACATGAGGAAGGCGTCAGTAATAATGTGTGGTAGGTTGATCCCGATCGAATGGGACTCCTGCAAGTAAGTTGTTTGGTTCGGTGTGACGGACCGGTCCGGGTCTGGGCACAGCTGAGGACGTCCACTCAGGGCGAATTGCTCAAATTCGGGGCTCCTTACAGCCCCATACTGGAGACCTTCCCAAACAGGCCACACACCAGTCCCACAGAGCGCTTCAGCTGCCTGCCTGAAGCCTCATGAGCAAAACCCCTCCAACACCCCAGCAATATCCGTGCCCCAGATGGCCCCGGGCCTTATACACAGGTGAGGGGTCTAGAACCCAATCTCACCTTCCCCGAACAAGTTCTGTCCAGTTCCAAGAAACCAGCCACAGATCCCTGGTCAATTTACCCTCTGGACCTTACCCACAAATCACGCTGAGCCAATCCTTTAGAATCTACCATCTAAAGGTTTATTACTACAAGAAAGAAAAGCATGAGAGTGAGGTTGCTAAAATATCATACATTACATGCATCGAATCTCCCAGTTCTCGATGCAGGCTTGCAGCAACGATGTTATAACTGCTGGCTTAAAAGTTCTTGTTGCACATCCTAGGTCAGGATGGGTCCACAGTTCTTTCCAGCTCTTCAATCCCTGCACTGCTGCCTCTGGGATGAAGTGCTGAGCTGAGTACCAGATGGAGATGGCCACATGGCAAATTTATACCTCCTTCCTGGTCTCTTCCAGGCTGGCTAGAGTCACATGGCCAGTGGCCAGGTGTGTCTTTGGCCTTCAGAGGCCCATTGTTCCCTGGAGCTTCACTCATTAGCATGTCCATAGGCAAAAATTCCTAGCCCATTACTCAAGCACATTCAGAGAGACTTCCAGTCTCCATACAGATCACAGATCCGTAACTCCACACACAGACATTATACAGATATATAAAGAGCAAGTACACAATCAGAAGAAAGTAAGCTTTTGTTTGACCCCTCACATGGCCCCCTTTGTACCACTTTTGGGGTGAACCCCCCCATGGGTGCGGCAGTTACCCGGCTCGGTAATCCAATAACGTCACAATTGGTCCACCACTTCAGAGACATTATAATGTCAATAGGTAGGGACACTTGCCTGTGTACATCCCGCATCCAGTGGGTGTAAACAGAGGCCAGCCGGAGTTGAAGACTGCGAAAATGAAGACTCGCATGAGCAACCACGTAAGTTGTAGCTGCCATATGACCCATGAGCTGAAGACAGGTAAGTATTGGTGCTCTGGGGCTGTTTGTGAGAGTAAATACGAGGTCTTGGATTGCTTAGAATCATTGCAGTGGTAAGTACACCCTTGCCATGGTGGCATCTAGGTGGGTTCCAATGAACTTTAAGGTTTTTGTAGGTAGAAGCGTTGATTTCTGTTCATTGAGAATGAGGTCTAAGAAGTCGAATGTGCGTCTGGTAATGGATATCATATGGAGAGTGTCCTCATCTGTTGGCCCTTTTATTAGACAGTCGTCTAGGTAGGGAAAAATCATAATCTGTTGCCGACGTAGGTATGCCACTATAACAGCGAGTGTCTTTGAAAACACTCTGAGCACTAACGACAGGCCGAAAGGTAGAACATGGTACTGATAGTATTCCGATCTGACCACAAAGCATAGAAATCATCTGTGCGCTGGATGTATGGAAATATGAAAGTAGGCATCTTGCAGGTTGAGGGCCACAAACCAGTTTCCCTATCCTAATGCTGGGAAAATGGATGCTAGGGTTACCATCTTGAATCATTGCTACTGTAGGTATCAGTTCAATATGCAAAGGTCTTAGAATAGGTCTCCAGCCACCTGTCTTTTTTGTTGTGAGAAAGTAGTGGGAGTAGAAACCCCTGCCCTTGAACTCTTCTGGCACCTTCTCTACTGCTCTGAGCCGGAGGACCTCCTTTTTTAATAGATCCTCACGAGAAGGTTACCCTAAGGAGGAACGGGGATGGTGGAGAGGTGGGAGGTATTGCTACGAAGGGTATGGCATAGCCTGATGACACGATCTCTAGAACCCAGCAATCTGATATGATGGCAGCCCGGTGGTGGTAAAATGGTCTCAGACGATGATGGAAAGTTGGGGTAGATCAATCGTGGTAAATCAACAAGGGGGATCTTGCAAGCCCTCGACCTGGAAGTCAAACTTGCTGTTTGCTTGTCTGCTGACTCTGGTTACGGTTGTTCTGAGGTCATCACCTCTGAGGTCACTGCCTCGGTCTGGATTGATCAAATCCCTATTGTTGGTATCTAGGGTATGAAAAGTCTCGGTGCCATTGGTATGGAACGTATCGTCTATGTCGGTACGGTGGGGTGTACATACCCAAGGTACGAAGGGCAGTTCTTGAATCCTTACTGGAATGTAAGGCCTCATCTGTCTTCCCTGAAAATAATTTGTCTTTATCAAAAGGGAGGTCTTCCACTTTTGTCTGCAGTTCATGAGGAACTGCAGCAGTCGAAGCCAGGAAGCCCTTCTCATGAACACGGAAGTTGCCGTGGCGCGGGCTGCTGTGTCAGCTATATCCAAGACTATTTGGAGAGAGGTTCTTGATGAAGCATATCCCTCTTATACTATTGATTTCAGTATAGATCTTTTTGAGTCTGGTAAATGCTCAATAAGGGAGGTAAATTTAGTATAGTTATTGAAATTATGGTTGGAAACCAATGCTGCATAATTAGATCTTCTAAGGAAAAGGGTCAATGACAAGTACATCTTACGCCCAAAGATGTCAAGGTACTCTCCTTATCCGCAGAATTATTCTTGTGCTGCTAAGTTTTGACCTCTGCTGAGCAGCATCCACTACTAATGAATTAGGTTGCAGGTGGGAAAAGAGAAATTCTGCGTCTTTGTATGGGACAAAGTACTTTTCATCCACCCACTTATTAGCTGGGGTTATTGATGCTGGAGTCTGCCAGATCTTGTCCACAGCCTTCATAATAGCCTCATCTATAGGCAGGGCTTGACAAATGGCGGTGAAATCTACTCGCCAGCCCCACACTGCGCATGCGTGCGCTGCCGGTGAACAGGGCCATTTCACTGCTGCATGTAGCTGCGGGCAGTTAGTCCGGACTAGTGGCATTTAAAAATGGCAACCAGACAGGAACATGCAAATAAAACCCGAGATATTTAAATCCCAGGCTTCATTTGCAACTTCGAATGCCTACATTAGCCTCCCTACTACTGAGCTACAATTCATCTTCAAGTTTGACACAATCAACTCTGGATTAAACAAAGACTGTGAATGGCTTGCTAACTACAAAAGCAGATTCTCCTCTCTTGGAATTCACACCTCCAGATCAGCTACTAGAAGTGGGCCTCATACTCCTTGATTGGATCCACCTTGTCATCTCCAGCCTGATCCCGGCCTGCATATTTATACCTGCCTCTGGAAATTTCCACTACATGCATCTGACGAAGTGGGTCTTTGCCCACGAAAGTTTATGCTCCTACACTTCAGTTAGTCTATAAGGTGCCACAGGACTCCTTGCCGCTTTTACATCTCAAACAGGTTGTGAGGGGCTACAGCTGGGCTCTGGGGGGAAGGGAGGTAGAGAAACAGGAAACAGGGTTGTCATAGGGGCTTGTATTCCTCTGTACTCCAAGAGGAATTTGTGTGTGTACAAGAGGAATTTGTGTATGTGTACTGTTACAGACAAAATTGTTGACAATCATTTTTCTAATGGATTACCAAAATAATTGAAACTGGTGTGATTATGTACTGTTATTTTGACAAAAATTGCAGAATTTTAAAATATGCACTGAAAATTTTTTTTGTGGGGGCAGAATGCCCCCGGGATTAACTTTTATTGTTTGTACATTATTATTGGGAGGAAATAGATACACACATTGTGAACAGCATGTAATTCATGCAGGGCAATGTGTAAATGTGCCTCTGCAGGCAACCACTTCCCTCGGATTGTATGTTGGTTCAGGTGTGCTCCCCACCTGATCAGTGATGCATCCACTGTGATCAGTATGGATGGTGGATCCTCCTGAAATGAAATCCTAGAGCATATGTTTCGTGGACTTGTCTGCCACTGTTAGTGGACTTTTGGTGTTTAATATTAGGTTCTTCTTCAGGCTGTACTTTTATGGTCTGTATAACAAGCGCAGACATACCTGTAGGCCATGCACGTAGAGTTGAGAATGTTTTACTAGGAAGGTGATGGCCACTAAATGCCTCATTAGTTGTTGGCAGGTACTGACTAATATCCATGGGCTGATTGTAATCACTGATATGAGAGTGGTCAGTACTGTGTCTCTGGTCATTGGTAATGATGCTTTGGCCTCTATTGAGTCCAGCTGTGCTCTAACTGTTGTACTGCGGGTTAGATTAGATTTCTATTTGTGTGAAAGAGGGTGATAGTTCTTTGGGTAGTATGTATTGTTTTTGCTTGAGTAGGTTCTTTCAGTAGGCAGTCGTCTAGGTACCAGAAACGAAAAACAGGACTATGTAGCACTATAAAGACTAACAAGATGGTTTATTAGGCGATGAGCTTTCGTGGGCCAGACCCACTTCCTCAGATCGTTAAAACTAGAGCTATTCAAGCTGCAGTCACACCACATGATTATAGCCAAAGATATGCCAAAAGTGACCAAATTCTTAACTTTTTTTTTTTTTTTTTTTAACAATAGCTCTTGGTCTAGGAATCTATTTGCAAGGATAATTTTTGAATTCTAGCTTTAACTCCTACCAAAACACTAACCTATAATGGAAACCATAAGAGACGACTACATAAAATGGCACATATATATGCTTTAAACCATTAAATTATTTAAAAGTCAGGCAACCAGAATTTGGCCTCTGATTTGGAGCATAGATGGCATAACAAAGAGGCAAACAAAGAATGTGAGAAACCACAAACACTTGCAGAAAGTTAAGTTATGTATCATTCATTGTAATAGAAGCTCTAAAGACAATTCTCAGTGTAAAGGTAAATTTCCCTGCAAATGGAATTTAAATCACATCACTGTTCAAAGATGTTTATTCTCTACTAAAAGGATGTCAAAGTTTTGATCTATTAATGAACTGCTGTCAGTATCATCTATTGTTTCGTGTTCTTAGAATTGACTGTGGTGTTGCCTATTCAGATCAGCTACTATATATTTTAGAGTCCTGCATCCCCCCCACATCCTTAACTCCCTGCTCTGAGCCTCTTCTACCTCCCCCCACCCACTCCAACATACTCCCACACACAAAAACCCTTGTCCTAAGCCCTACCTCACTCCCCAACCCTAACTTCAGCTCCCCCACTCCCTCAAACCCTGACTCCTGCACCCCCAAACCCTTAGGCCTCTACCCTGAGCCCCTCCTCATCCCTGAACTCTGACTCCAGCATCCCACACACACCCAGGAAAAAGGAATACCCTAGGATGTGACTGAACAAGTCCACTCAAAGGGGTGGAGGATATTCCTTCAAAGGAATAACCATTGAGTTTATAGCAGTGCTTGAGGCTACCAGCTATATTTTCTAAAAGGAGAATTCCTCATGCAAAATAGAAAAATAACTTTTGATACCCCCTTCCTCACATTACCAGGAATCAAATATTTCACTTAAGTCATTACAGCCACTCTTCCAAACTATTATCCGCTTTTGCGCAAAATCTTGCCAGTCTAGACGCACCCTAGGTGTTTTGTTTCCCCTCTTTGAATAATCTGTTCAACAGCACAAGCGAATACAAGACCACCTCACACAGAAGAGTTTTGAAAACATTAAATAGACTAGATTTCCAAGCAGGCTTTGTTCATTTGGGGCTTTTGTTTTTCTTACCATCTGTCACACCGATGAAGAAAGATAACCCCTCCTGAGGTCCCACTTTCAGCGGCACTCCCATTCCACCTTTTCTCCAGTTAAACATATCCAGGGCCTTCTCATCACCACTCACTGCTGCTCTGGCTAGTTGTACCAGGTCCCTGCAGGCAACCAAAAGGCATTTAATTTCCAGCTTGCTTCTTAGCAGAAAAAATGGAAGGGGATTCCCATTAGTAAAACGTGGCAACTATTCATGATCTTTTACACTCTGCTTAGTCAAGATATTGGAATCCCCAAATGTTTTGTAAACAAGAGTTTTAATTAGTGTTTGTATGTATTATTTTACATTTTCCAGGGCTTCATTAATACCAGAGAAAGATATACATTTCAAATAATTGTATTAGGTAGTTTTGAATATGAATCACATCTGTTAACATAATCAAAGGCAGTCTCGCTGCCAGTGCTTTGAAATATCAGCATTGTTGCTTACTGGAGATCGGAGCGCTAGCAGCAGCAGGGAAGAGAGGAAGGGGACCTGGATCTGTGCAGAGGAAAGGAAGCCAGCAGCAGGAGTTGGGAGAAGGACCTGGAACCAAAGGAAAGGTTCAGAGATAGCAATGGGAAAAGTGCTTAGAAGAGTGCAGATGTGGGAGAAGAAAGATGACAGCCTGAAGGAAAGAGGAGGAAAAAGGCCTGTACCCCTGTAAGCTGCATGCTTGGACAGCCACACAGGAGAGATTCACATACCACCCAACTGACTGTCTAGGAAGGAGTATGGCAGAAACAGATCTAGGGGTTATAGTGGACCACAACCTAAAATACGAGTCAATAGTGTGGAAAAAAAAAAGCAAACATGACTCCGGGATGCATTAATAGGAGTGTTGTGAGCAAGACACAAGAAGTCATTCTTCTGTTCTACTCTGCACTGATTAGGCCTCCGCTGGAGTGCTGTGCCCACTTCTGGGCACTACATTTCAAGAAAGATGTGGACACTGGAGAAGGTCCAGAGAAGAGCAACAAAAATGTTTAAAGGTCTAGAAACCATGAACTATGAGGAAAGACTGAAATAACTGGGCTTGTCTAGTTTAGAAAAGAGAAGACTGAGAAGGGGGCCCTGAATAGCATTTTTCAAGTACCTAAAAGGGTGTTACAAGGAGGAGGGAGAAAAACTGTTCTCCTTGGCCTCTGAGGATAAGACAAGAAGCAATGGGCTTAAACTGCAGCAAGGGAGGTTTAGGTTAGACATTAGGAAAAACTTCTTAACTATCATGATGGGTAAATACTGAAATAAATTGCTTAGGAAGGTTGTGGAATCTCCAACAGTGGAGATATTTAAGAGCAGGTTATAGAGAGACCTGTCAGGGATGATCTAGATCTATGGTGTCCAACCAGTTCTGAAGCAGTAAAAACTACAGTGGCTACTGCTATAGCAAACTAGCCACCCTCAACCGCACAAATAGACACATTGTTCAAGCCAACTAGCCACATTGAATTGGCCAAATAGCCACATGTGGCTAGCGTGTTTGACACCACAGTTTTAGATAGTGCTTGGTCCTGCCATGAGGGCAGGGAACTGGACTTGATGACCTCTCGAAGTCCCTTCCAGTTCTAGTATTCTGTCATTAGCATAGTGCACAGAGCATGTTTTCAGGTTCCTCTTTACATTTATTGCTCCATCCTGCAGCTCCTCCTCCCTGGAGCTTCTTGCTAGCTGTACAGAGCGGGGTAGGGGAATGCAGATGTCAAGCATGTCCCCCTTCTCAATCCCATCTCTGCAGTGCAGGAAAAGGAGACTACCTGTTTCAGGAGGACCATTCGGAACTGCTGTGGTCTTAGGACTGAATGGTGAATGAGTGCATTTCTTAAAGAGGCAGTGCATTGTTTCTGAGATTTCCCCAGCAGCCAGCTCACAGTCTGTCTCTCTCTCTCACATACGCACACAGTTTGTTTCTCCTCCTCTCTCCTCCATGTACCCCATCTTTGGAGAGCAGGGGAAGGAAGACAGCAGAGCTCAGGAGCTTTTAGTGAGGGTCTTGAAAAGAGCAGTGAATTCTAAAAAGCTCAGAATTCCTGGCCTGGCTGGAGTAACCTGGCCTGGCTGGAGTAATTATTCAGTTGGTACCTTTCTATATATATTTTTATAGAAGATTTACCTGACATTACTTGAGTCCTTCAGGGCAGGGTGCTGGAGAGTGCAGGAGTTTGGGGATGTTGGGAGGCTCAGGGCAGGGGGCGTGAGGGGGTCCTGGAGTCAGGTTTTGGGGGTAAGGAGGGACTAAGGACAGCGGGCTGGCAGTGTGAGAGGCGCAGCAGCAGACAGGGGCCGTGCTGCCCTAGATGGCAGCTCTCCAGGACTGGCTGTGGCATTGGCCAGGTATCCCAAATGGCGGCTCCCTGTGTGTGTAGGGCAGCATGGGGTCCCCATCTCTTGCTTCTTGTTGCCCCCTTGTAACTGTCTCTGCTAGCAGGCCCCTCCATTTCTGTGTTATGGAAAACAGTCCCATTCCAGGCATATCCCATTGTCCTAGCACAGTCAAACCCTTACCTCGCTTTAAGTTATAGTAAGAGAAAGCAGCATATCAAATTTGGTGGTCCTACCTCTTACTGTTTAGTTGGAGTTTTTGAACAAACAGACAGACAGACAGACACATTCACAGACAAACAGACCCTCTCAAATATATAGTAGATATCTTAAGTTTTTTTGTTTCGATTGGTGGTTCACATCCATATATGCCTTGATACACATAAAATGTATTTTGCAGACAGATGGAAAAAAATTAGAGGAAACATAGGTAAGTAGAAGGAAGATGGCAAGGAAATGGGTTCAAGAGGGTGTCTGAATATGAGGAGGATGAAGAAGCTCTGGGACTAGAGAGTGAGGAAGAAACCAGCAGGAATGGGTGCTCGAAACAAGCCAGAAGGTGTGTGAAATGGGGTGGCAGTCGGGGAGAAATGAGGGAGCTAGGTCTGAGAGCTAGGCTGAAAGTGGGGAGGGTATGGTTGGCGAGAGAGTAAGGAGCGCTCCTAGTGGGGGATACAGTCAAGGCTGTCCCTAAGCATATGCAACAAATTTGGGGTACCAAATTTTCAGGTGCTCCAATGCAGCTGTGTGCACTGCTTTTAGCCTTCTCTCTGCCCCTCTTCCCACCCACTTGCTTCTCTTACCAACAGTGCAGGGTGGGCAGAGAGGAGCCTTGGCAACTCTTCTCTGACTGCATCCCTCCCCTGGAGGCTCGTACCACATGATGGTGCAAGTGGGGCGGGGAGAGGAAGGCTTGACGGCCAGCTCAGCCATTTCTGGCTGCTGCAGGCAGCTGGTCTCCCCTGTGGCATGGCTCCTACCTCCTCTCTGTGTTCTTGCCAGGCCTGGGGCAGCATTGGTGGAGGGCACTACAATGCAGATCCCCTCCGTCCCATGCACCCACTCTGGCCTCATCACTACTTGATTGCAGAGGCCAGGGAGCATGGTGGGGATCCTGGACCATGCTGGGCAGAAGTTAACACCGGCACTCTATGGACGAACCGTGACCCATGGATACCCCCTACTCCAGGTGAGCCCCTTTGGCCCAGGCCTCACCGAGGAACTAGGGACTGAGGTTCCTTTGCCCCATTCCCCCCCCCCCACAGTTATCCTTTCCCTGAGCAGCACTCGTGGGGGGAGCCCCTGCACCATTCCACCTCCACCAGTGTTCACCCACCCCATCTTCCCCAACCACAACCACCAGGCTGTGGGTCAGGTTCAGTTCAGGGAATGAATAATGACACCGTAAATACAAATATATTAATGTTTTCATAGCTTTTATTTTTTAACTTTGTAAACGGGTTTTAAATTTTCCCCAATTTCATACAAAAGTTTTAATTCAAGCCGTGGTAGCTAATATGAGCCATCTGTGAGGTGGGCAAGTGGGGAGGCTGGTATGGAGCAGCCTGGCCTCTGAGCAGGTTTTGTATAGGAGCTGTATTCCCTCCTCACACTGAGGTCAGTGGGGCCTAATCCAGCCTAGGGCCCCATAAATCCCAAGGACGGCCCTGGATATAGCATGCAGTAGAGAATTGTGTTTTACTTCTAAGGTAGATGAACATTATTGATGACTGGTGCAATTAGGAAGAGCTCCTACAAGGTGTGTGCTTGAATTCCCATGAGAGCTCTGTGTAACAAACCTAACAGTAAGAAATCCGCAACCCTAAAATGAGAGGCAAAGTCTAGCAGAGTTCTGAATGAGGCATTCTACTTACTCGCCAGGAGGTGGAGGTCGAAAGATACAGTGAGAAAGTTGCTTTCCATACTCATGTTTCAACAAAGGGGGGCCCTGAACTCGACCCCGCTGGTCCAGTCTCCATAGAACCAGGCCTCCAAGCTAGAAGAACAACAAAAGAGAGAGACATTAGGAATGTAAGATCCCCAGTTAAAAAGGGTACGTCTACACTAGCTCGTTAGTTCGGACTAAAGGAGTTCAGCATGGAGTTCGGACTAAGGGGGATTTAAAAATGGCGGCGCCCGGGAACATGCAAATGAAGCCCGAGATATTTAAATCCCAGGCTTCATTTGCAACTCCGGTTGCCCTTGTTTGCCTGCCTAGCTTGAACTAACGAGCTAGTGTAGACATACCCAAAGTGAATAGGCTAAACGGAATGTTTAACTGATTCACTCTGATTCTGTGGCAGGGGGCTGCTCCAGCCCAGCCAGGCTTTCTGCATTGTGCCACGGACAGGGACTGCTCTAGTCAGACTGGGCCAAACCTGCCACACCACACTGCAGGCAGGAGAAAGGAAGGAAGAGCTGCTCCAGCGGAACAACCTGCTGATTAACCAGTTACCCTAGTAATCATGCCAGTAAGTGGTATGCTTACGGGGTAACCATTAACCCTTTACACCTCTAAGGGTATGTCTACACTACAAAGTTAGTTCGAACTAACAGACGTTAGTTCGAACTAACTTTCCTAGGCGCTACACTAGCGCTCTGTTAGTTTGAATTTAATTCGAACTAACGGAGCGCTTAGTTCGAACTAGGTAATCCTCATTCCACGAGGACTAAGCCTAGTTCGAACTTACTAGTTCGAATTAAGGGCTGTGTAGACCCTTAATTCGAACTAGTGGGAGGCTAGCCCTTCCCAGGTTCCCCCTGGTGGCCTCTCTGGGCACAACCAGGAAAACTCCTCTCCTCTCCCCCAGCCCCGGGCCCTTAAAGGGGTAGACTCTGGCCAGACGGCACTGGAGACAGACAGCCCTGCCAGCAGTGTCTACCCCTGAGCCAGTGGCCCCACCATGAGCCAGGCAGCCAGTGGCAGCGAGCTGTCCCCTGCCCAGTCCCCGAGCACCCAGGGGCCAGCCAGGGGCCGTAGACGGCGCACGGCCCCCTGGACTAGTGCGGAGGTCATGGACCTCATTGAGATTTGGGGGCAGGCCCCCAATCTCCAAGATCTCCGCACTAGGAGGAGGAACACGGCCATCTACGGCCGCATAGCAGCCGCCATGGCCCGCAAGGGACACAGGCGCACCCAAGAGCAGGTGCGAATTAAACTGAAGCAGCTACGGAAGGGGTACACCAGGGCCACCAGGGGCGGCGCCGCTGCAGGAGATGACACCTGCCCCTACTTCCCCGCCCTCCAGCAACTCGTGGGGGGAGGGGCGGTCCGTGCCAGCCCGTGGGACAGCGAGCCGGGACCGGAGGGCCCTGACCTGGGCGCACCGGAGGGGCCACCGCCAGCTGTTCCAGCAGGGTGGACCAGGGAGACCGTACCGGGTAAGTAGTTTGAATTAAGTAGTTCGGGGGGGGAGGTGGGAGGGAAACCAGAGACCGCGCACGTGGGCCATGCCTTCCACGGATCACGCAGACACCTGTGCACGTGCGAGCACGTGCCATGCCACCCTTGGGCAGGTGGCTCCAGCTGCGTGACACCCAGGGGCCATTGCCCAATAGGCACATGCTTGTGCAAAGAGACGTGACATGCTCCCGACCCCGGGGCAGGACCCAGCAGGATGCTTTCCCTTCACATGTCCCCTCTACACGGATGCAGGGGACATCTCCCCTTCCCCCCGCCACCCCGGCCACACTATACATGGCACAGGGACATGGGTGCGGTCTTGGGGCAGCTCCCAGTCCCGGGGAGAGCCAGACATCCTGACCATGGCCTCTGTACAAGCACAGCGGCTGTGACGGTGCAGGACATGGTCACCCTCACGTTGCGGAGTTGGGGAGGGGGCTGGGCATCATCCTCTGCATCCCCAGGGAGAACTGACCACTTCTCTTCTTTCTCTACAGCTGCACCAGCTGCTCGTGCAGGGCGCACCACCCCGCCCGGGACATGCTCCCGCACCCACGGCCTGCTCCGGACCGCCAGCACGGAGCAGGAGTACCAGGACCAGCGCCTGGGGGCCCTGCGAGCCGTGCACCGCACAGTGCAGGCCTGGATGCGGGAAGACCTGCAGTTCCGCCACGAGCTGCTGGCTGAGGTCCGAGGGCTGAGCACCAACCTGCAGCTCCTGCTGCAGAGCATGGTGCCCTGTGCTGGTCCTACGCCTGCTGCCCCCCCAACTGCTGTCCCTCCTCCCACTCCTGCCCCCCCTCCCACCTCTTCCTCCTCAACCCCCACAACCTCTTCCTCAATGTCCACACCCCCCACCTCAACCTCCACACCCTCCACCCCATCCCCCCGGGGACGCCGAGGCCCCCTCCCTCGCCGTGCTGGGAGGCGGTTGGCCCGGCGAGACCCCCTCCCCTGATCCTTGAGTTTCCCCACCCCCTCCTTTCCCTTGCTTCCCCCTTTCAGCTCCCTCCTCCCAGTTTTCCCCCTCCCCTCTCCCACCCTCTCTCTTCCCCTCTCCCACCTCCTTTTCCCAGTTTCCCCGAGTTTTGTTAAATAAAGAGAGTTTCTAGTTTTGACCACACGTTATCTTTATTTTGTACATCAAGAAGAGGGGCTAGGGAAGGGTAAGTGGAAGGAGGTGAGGGAGGAATGGGGTACGAGCCCCCGATGGGGAGGACTGGGCTGGCTCTGCGGGCTTCTGGGGGTGGAAGCTCTCCTGCAGCCCCCCAATTGCCCGCTCTCCCCAGATGGCAGCCTGCGGCAAGTGCAGCCGGGCTGATGGCCGAGAGCTGTGATGTGCCCAGTGTGAGTAGTCCGGGCACTCCAAGCCAGGACTGCTTTGCAAGCGGGGCACCCCTGAGAACTGTCTGTCCGGGGTGGGGGTCGGGTCCCTTTAAGCGCAGCCCTGGGCTAGCCTGAGGCAGCATCTCCACGCTCTAAGTTCTCCTCTGATGCCCTGCCGGCACTGCTTCCGGCCATCCTTAACCCCGGTTCAGGGTCCTCTTAATGTGGACATGCTAGTTCGAATTAGCAAAACGCTAATTCGAACTAGTTTTTTAGTGTGGATCCATTAGTTCGAATTAGCTTAGTTCGAATTAACTAATTCGAACTAAGTTAGTTCGAATTAACGTTGTAGTGTAGACGTACCCTAATAGACATTCTTTTCAAACAGATAATAATCAGGAGACAAACTACTCAACTGACATTTTAATCACTTTCAGCAATATACTGTACATGGTTTTGGGTAGGGTGAGAAAGTATAATTTGGGACTAATGAGAATTAAGAAAAAATGTAGGCTAAATATCAGAAAAAATGTCCATTATAGAATCATAGAATCATAGAATAATAGGACTGGAAGGGACCTCAAGAGGTCATCGAGTCCAGCCCCCCGCCCTCAAGGCAGGACCAAGCTCCGTCTACACCATCCCTGACAGATGTCTGTCTAACCTGTTCTTAAATATCTCCAGAGAGGGAGATTCCACCACCTCCCGTGGCAATTTATTCCAATATTTGACCACCCTGGAATAAATAACATGGTATTTATCTTTTATTTAGTACCTTTCATCTTTATTTTTTTAATATGTAGGAAAGATTACCCTTCCCCACTTCACAGATGGCAAAAACTTCAAATGACTTTTTTAAATGATAGCATTTCACTATTTATCTAAAATGAAGCTTCCTGGAAAAGTACCTTAATTACTTCCATTCTTAATAAAAAGGACATTACTAAGGCAGACAGCCTAATACTGGACCAACCTTGTTTTGTTCTGCACATATATACCACACACATGAACTTATACATTGTCTTCGAACCCCATATCCCATTTTTCCTTCTTTGTGAGCAGTCAGGTTACTAAAATGAACAAGAATCCAACTCTAGAATTCTTGTTAATTTCAATCCAATACCTATTTGCAAGGCCAGAGTAGGCATGCAAAGCAAAAGCACTTATGATCAGAGAAACAGAGTGTCATTATTTGTAGATCAACCAGCACAGAAGAGAGAATTTTAGAAATGTTGCAACATTTAAAAAAAAAATCTGGATGAGGATGCATGGGTATAGTGAGGACTTATTCATTTTTAAGATCAGAAAGAAATTTTAAATGACTTTCTTAGAAGTTGGGGGTACCATAACCCTAATTATTGGATTCGGGTGGCATTATTGGGTTGTGTATTGTTGCAACCATTGTTACATATTTTCACCAAATTTTGTACAAAGTGGACCAAGTAAGATGTCTATGAAAAGCTTATGATTGATCAATTGTTTGTACTGTTCGTATGTCTAAAAAGGACTAAAACATCCATGGACAGGTGACCTTCCCATATGACAAACTCCATCTTGGGACATATTTTTACACATCAAGAACAACGGGAGTCCCTCAGCATGGGCAAGGTTATAAAAAGGGCCTGGAGGTTCCTCCATTTGTCTTCAATCCAGCTCATCACCACTGAAGCATCTTTGCTGTGAACTAAAGCCTGAAAGCACTGAAGACCCATCCTAATGGAGAATGCATTCCAGAGGCTTGATTTAAGACAGCAGAGTATTCCAACTCTGCTACAAGCCTGCAACAAGAACTGAAATTGGTATATGTAATTTGATTCCTTTAACAACTTTAACTCTCATCTTTTCTTTCATTAATTGGCTTACCACTTGCTTTTTTGGGTAAGATCTGAGTTATAAATTGACCTGGTAATGTGGCTGGTCCTTTAAGATCAGAAGAACCTGTTTTGATTTAGTGAGATTGGTTTTCATAGCCTCTCATCTGTACAAGCAGTGATACTGGTGGTGGCATAGAGAACTGGAATGTGTAAGAGGACTGTTTGTGTGACTTCTTGTAGCCAGTGTTGTAAACACAAGTGCCCTTTGTTACTGGTTTAGTGTGCCTTATAATGGAGGACCCCCAGTCTTGGGCTGTAAGTAGACTTGTCTCAATGCAGTTCACCCTGAACTGACCCACTCAGCATGCTCCCAGAATTTCCTGTATTACACCGTCACAAAAGTTAAACAAGAAACACACTCATTAGGCCATTAGTTATCTAGTCCATGACACAGGAGCCAATGAAAATTTGTTTCTCAGAGTCTATTTTCTATAATTTTGTCCAGTCCAATTTTAACTGTCTCAAGAATGGACCTTCTCTTGAGACACTGTTCCAGAATAATAGAACTCTCTGTCAATACATTTTTTTCTGATGTTCAGTCTAAACTCTCCGGCTGTGTCTACACTGGCATGAATTTCCAGAAATGCTTAAAACGGAATACTATTCTGTTTTCAGTTTTTCCGGAAAAGGAGCGTCTACATTGGCAGGCTGCTTTTCCGGAAAATCCCTTTTTCCAGAAAAGCGTCTGTGGCCAATGTAGACGCGTTTTTCCGGAAAAGAGCCCCGATCGCCATTTTCGCGATTGGGGCTTTTTTCCGGAAAAGACTACTGGGCTGTCTACACTGGCCCTTTTCTGGAACAGTGTTCCGGAATAAGGACTTATGCCTGAGCAGGAGCAGAATAGTTTTTTCCGGAATAGTGGCTGATTTTGTACAGTAGAGCATCGTTGCTTTTCCGGAAATTCAAGGGCCAGTGTAGACAGCTCGCAGCTTATTCCGGAAAAGCGGCTGATTTTCCGGAATAAGTGGCCCAGTGTAGACACAGCCTCCTTTTCTAACTCCCATTACTTCCAAGTTATACCTGCTCACCCTACCCAAAGCCATATTTTACTTTCTGGCATTTTTCCCAGTCATCAAATATGCAAAGATTGCTATCATGTTACCATGAGAAGTAATAATTATTAGCCTATGAAGCTTGAAATCTCCTGATCTAAAACCAGTTTACTGGCAACATTATGTAGTTATTTGAAAAACAAAGCTTTTATTTACTCTCTTCTATGTCCAACCTACACACAACTGCTTCAATCTCCCCCCTCTATCTCACCCCACACACACATAAAATAAATAATAAGGAGAGGTATTGCGCTGAACATAAAACCCTGACCCAGTTTTACAAATTGGTAGAAAGCTGAAATTGAGAATTCTGCAGTCTAAAGCACTCCAGTTCTGGATATCTATCCATTTCAATCTTTTTCTGAGAAGAAAAGTGGAGTAAACAGAAAAGCAAGTAACAATGCAGCATGACATGTACATTTACAATCCCAACAAGCTGACTTATGGTACCAGCTTTGCAGCCAAAATTTTTAGACTATGTGTGTTGGGTAGCACTGGAGTGCCCAATTGCAACTGGGGGCATACTGTGCTAGGCAATGAATAAAAACAGAATAAAAATGTGAAATCAGATTGCAGTTTAGATTATATTAGGACAAATTACAGTAAAGGGTTATTAGGATTTATTCTTTTTAATATACTGTAAATAAATTTAGTTCTCACAAACATGAAACATTAGTAGTACTTGTATGAAGCATAGCACAGCACTTCCATATATCTCTCCCATATACAACTCAGCTAGAATTCAGCATATAGTATGGTTCTGAAAACTTAAAAGTGACTTTTCATCGCATAATGTCAAGGTAATCTTTGCTCCCCAACTACTAGCAAAGCCAGGGATTTGAAACTAAACTGTGTAATTAGCCTCTGCTTAAAAGAAGATATTTGTAGAAGAGAACTAGAAGGCAAGACTGAAGCTCTTGAATAAAAATATTTACTCCACAAAGGCCAAGCTAGTCTTAAGTTTGTTGCCAAACTCAGGCCTGGGTGTATCAAGCTGGAAACGGCAAATGCATAGAATCTGTGTCTATGCACTAGTGCAAGTGGCTGCAGAAGAAGAGTAGAACTAGCCAGATTTCATCATGGCAACTAGAGATGACACAGTGACATTTATCTCCATGAGATTTGACATCTTGGTATCCTCTGAACCATTGCTAATAGCCCAAAGCTTTTGCCTTTTGCTGTAAAAGCCATTTGCTTTATAAAGACACTTGCACTCCTAATACCTGTATAAAGCACCTAGACCCTCTGATACTGCTGAGCCACCAAAAGCCTGAAGTTATCCAAGATCTCTCATACTTAAAATGTTAATAAAGTGGTCCTGATCATCACTTGGAGCCTAAATTTTAATTACTGAGGGCTGGGCATTCCCTGCAGAGGACACTACAGTTACAAAGAGTCTAAAAGCTCCTTAAAGATTAGGCTGTGATCAAGTCTCATGATCTTCAAACAAGACACAGCACTTACCGCTTTCTGTGGACATTCTCTTATAGTTCTGGCAATATGCATGTGAAGTAAATCATCTACATTTAACCCTTGTAATTAAGCAGCTTTACTGTCAAGAGTGAAAGAAAGCCAATTTGTGTCCTTTTCTAGAAGGATTGTATGTAAAGAACAACAACTAGCCAGATAGGGTAGTGCAAGTAAATGATGAAACAATATTGGTCTGCTTGATGGGCAGTGGCCTCTACATACCAGCAATATCACCACTGTTAAGTTTAGGGCTTGTCTAGACTACACTGAAGTTTCAAAAGAGGATATGCAAATTCCATGGGAATTTGCATATCTTCTTCCTATCTTACTTTTGAAAGTGAAGCTTTCGAAAGTGAAAGTAGTCGGGACATGTTTTTTTCAGCAACCTCCTCCCCTTTTAGAAAAGCCGCTCTTCCTCAAAAAATGAGGTTTATGCGGCTTTTCGAAAAAAGGGGGGGGCTTGCCAAAAAACCCGTGTCCTGACTAATTTCACTTTCAAAAGCTCCACTTTCGAAAGTGAGATCAGAAGAAGATATGCAAATTCCTATGGAATTTGCATATCCTCTTTAGAAACTTCAGTGTAGTCTAGACATAACCTTTGTGTAGGCACAAAGGCAATGGAGAATTTTCAGGAGGAATTTGAAAGTGGATAGTACTAAGATACTGGGATGAAAGTTATCTTAGATATGCTTATTACTGTTTCTCAATACTAAACCTCCTTGAGTTACACTGTGCTCTACATCATGTTCTCTTCTTTATTTTAACCACTGTTGCCCAATTATCCAATAAGCAACTGGACAATTCAACTATGACTTTTATGAGTTTCTTTGACAAGACATCAAATGTAACAGAAGTTTTACAGCCAATAATTAGATCTACATTTTTTTCATGGAATAATAGTGACAGTAAATCTCAAAACAAAGCTGAAATCTCTGGAGAAACTCTGTCTTATCCCAGCGGGTATGTCAAAAAAAGTCACAGAAAATAGACAAAAGGAACAGCATGTTTCTTTTTTAGCTTAGGAACTGACAGTAACAGAATCCAGTACTTATATATAATGATGAGCACAAAATATTCACTAGGTAATTCCTCATTTCACTAACACAGAAGAGCAACCAACTCAGCAAGAAATGAAGTTTAATGTATTTTAAATATATTCCCACAACATATTTCCCCCTCTAGAGTCTTTTTGCTCTTTGCACCAACTAAAAATGCACTGATAAAAGAAAGAGTCAAAGATTTTTGCTGTGCTTGAGGGAGGGTCACTATATAAAAGTGGGGTAAGAAAGAGGCAGGATTTGTGATAAAGGCACTGGACTAGGACTAAGAAGATCAAGGTTCTATTGCCAATTATGCCACAAACTTTTGGGATGGCTCCACTGCTGTGTGCCTCTTTTTGCCATCTGTAAAATGGTGATAGTACCACCATAGAATATGTTGTGAAGTTAAATTTATTAATCTTTAAAATAGCTTAGAGTGCTGTACAAAAGCCAATAAATAAAGAAAGTTGGGAAATCCTGATATAAACCCATTTCTGTTTCAGAAGCATGCAAACTAATACTTACTATGATGAAATTAATCTTTTCCTCACAATTCTCCCCCCTCCTCCCATTACTGTTAAATCCCACTCTCCTTCTCCATCTCCAGGATCCATTATACATGTCAAGCCAGCTTCGCTTCTTACCTTATCACCAGACACAAGGCGGGTACCATTTGTACTCCAGTTTATGACAGTAATTTCAGCGTTATGGTTGGGGGGTACCGTGTGGTACTCTTTGTCCTGTTTGTTAAGCACCACCACTTCCCCAGTCTCCCAGCCCACTGCCAGGATCAGTCTGGATGGGTGCCAGCTAAGGGATGTGGCCGGAAAATTCCTTTCAGTGTGTAAATCAGGCACATGTTCTCCCTGCAAATAGGAACAAACAGATCTCAGTACAGGGCTTTGAGATAAACCCTCTTACAATTCAACACATCTGCCCTCCAACAAATAAGATATTTTCTACCATAGAGGCAAGATAAGCAAAGAGCACACTGCAACATCTCAAGTAGACATACAAGACATTTATTTCCTATGTTGTCCACAGGTATCTCATGTGTATAAAAATTTTTTTAAACAAATGAGTGATAACACAATTATTTATGAACACACAATACTGGTATTAAACCTTACCTTCTCTCATTACATATGAGGAACTGTCACTGAGACTAAAGAAACTTTCATTCATGTTCTAGAGATTGAGAAAGTTTCTACCAAGACTGAATGTACAAAATGATACTTTCGACAGCCAAGGTGGGTGATTAATATTTTTATAGGCCAACTTCTGTTCCTGAAAGACAAGCTTTAAAGCTACAGAATCCTTCTTCAGGTGTGGGAAAGATAATCAAAGTGTCACAGTCAAATTCAAGGGGGAACAGATTGTTTAGCACAAGTACATAATACATATTCACAGAAACTGATAAAGCTGAAGTGGCCCATTAACACACCTGCTGTCATATGACAAAAAAGGTGGTTTAGTGAGTTCCAGATTGTTGTAATAAGCCATCAATCCAGTGTCTTTATTAAGATTGTGTTCTTTAGATTTTGTCTATACTACCAGTTTTGGTCACATAAATGATGTCACTCAGAGAGATTGTAGTGGGGCAGAGTGGCTGCCCATTGACCCCTAGGAGGAGAAGCCCTTCCCTGAGCTTTGTGGGCAGCCCCTGGCTCTAGCAACGCACCTGACCGAGGCAGGGCCAAGGATGTAAAAGGCCTGCCAGAGAGGCCAGCCAAGCCCCAGTGACCAGAGAAGCCAGAAGCCTCCCCTGCACACCTAAGTGAGCAACTGGATCCCAGGGACGCCAAGGACTGGTCTGGGTCGCCAGGCCCACTACTGGATGACTGCCTGAAGGGTCTGTTTACCTGGCCAGAGGTTCCAGAAGGACGGTGCCCAGAGGATCTGCACTGGACCCATGTACAGTTTAAGGTGAAGAATACAAAGAACCCAGTGATAGCTGCCCCTCTCTTGGCTGAGCTAAAACCAGGTCAGCATGTTGCGAAATGGATCCCTGCTGCTGTTGGTAGGGCCCTTGGCTGGGACACAGTGGAGTGGGTAGGCCTGCACCCCCTTTGCCACCCTACTCTTGGGTGGCTGTATCCCCCCCTTGGCTGTTCCCAATCAGCAGCCTGTATCTGCCAAACCTCTGCTTGAGCAAAGGGACCCGGCTGGGGTTTTTGTGAATGGGACTTGAACTATTTGTTTGTTTGCCTACCACCCCACCCTGAACCAAGGCCTGGGTTTAAAACTATCTTCCTGCTGCCCCACCCTGAACCAGGGTCCAGGCCTTGAACTATTAGTTTGTTTGCCTGCCGCCCCACCCTGAACTAGGGACAAACCTAAGGACGGTTTATGGATTATTGTTGCCCTGTCCTGAACGAGGGCCGGTGCTTAAATACTTTTATTACAGACTGTGTGCTGGGCTATGGACTACCCTAGGGCTAGCAGCAACAGTTGATTCCCCAATAGAACTGAGAGGGGAATCAGCTAGTGGGGCGGAGTGGCCACCCATTGACCCTGAGAGGGAGAAGCCCCTCTCTGAGCCCCGCTAGGCTAGAGGGATGAATATTCTCCCACCAACATGGCTACTGACACTTATAGGGGGTGGATTAATTTATGCTGACGAGAGAGCTCTTTCCCATCATCGTACAGCGGCTACAAGAAAGATCTTATAGGAGTGCCGCTGTCCTGTACCAGCTGTAAGCTCTCTAGTGAGAGACACAGCCTTAGAACCCTGCAGTCATTAATTTAAGTTCCCAGATTTGTCTCTTGAAGCTGTTGTGCAGGTTCCCTTCCAGGATGAGGACTGATAGGTAAGATATGGAGTGATTGTTTTGTGAGAAGTATTTGCCCACAGGTGACATGGTGTTTTTATCCTTTAGTTTTGTGTGAGAGAATTATTCAATAGCATAGTGATTGTCTGGTTTCACCACATAGCTCTTATTGTGGCATTTAATGCACTGAATGAGGTAAACGACATATTTTCATATATATGTATAGCAGGGGTGGGCAATAATTTTTGACGGGGGACCACTCCAAGATTTTGGAAAGTGGTCACGAGGGCTGCACTCTTCCATGATATTAATGGAGGAAGTGCAGGGTCTGTGATGGAGGTTGGGTGCAGAAGGGAGCTTAGGGTAAGGGACTGAGGTGCAGGAGAGAGAGTGGGGTCTGGGACGGAGTTGGGAGGAAGCAGGTGGTTGTGTCCTAGGGTAGGGGACTGGAGGGCAGGGGTTTGAGATGTGACCTAGGGTAGGAGTGGATTGTGACCTAGGGCAGGAGATTGGGGGCCAGATCTGGGAGGAGGTGTGACTGTAAGAGGGGAACAGAGGATTTGGGTATGTTGAGTGTGGGGGGAGGGGGGAAGGAGTGGGCAGGAAGGGGCTGAGGTGCCAGAAGCAGGCTGTGGCCAAGAGACTTAATTGTCAGCTGCCAAACTAGCCTACCTGCCTGCAGAGATTAAAATGTTCCCAGCCAGCCAGCCTGCTTGTCTGGCAATGTGCTTCATGAATAACTGAGCCCAGGAGATGGGGGGGTGATTCTTCTTAGCTGCCTGTTATTCTAACAAACAGCTCCCAGTGGCTGGTTTTTGCCAAATCCCGGCCAATGGGAATGTGCTGGGGGTGGGGCAGCTCCTAAAAACCTCCCTCCTCCCCTCCAGTTTTAACACAGAAAAAGAGCCCTGTAGCCGAGTTTCTGCCTGGTGCATGGGGCTGCCCGCTGCCACGAGCTGGATCTGGTGTTTTGGGGGGGACGTATTTTGCCCAGGCCTGATGTATAGGATCCATGAAGCTCAAAAGGTGTGTTGTGGGGAATATTGACTATTGTAGCAATGGAGATATGTTGCTAGATTTTGCATCCATTATGTCTCATGGCACTTTGAGTTGGTGGGTTCTGGTCTGTAGAGAGCTTGCTTCTGTTAAGGAACTTAATGGGGCTAGGAGTTGTCTCAATGCCATAAGAGGGGGAAAATCTATGTTGTATTTAGCTGTGATACTCAGTGTAAGTTTCCCAGACCTGAAAAAAAAATATATGTAGCTTGAAAGCTTGCCTCTTTCACCAACAGAAGCTAACCCAATAAAATACAATATCTCACCACCTTGTTTCTCTCATATCCGGGGACCAGTATGGCAACACAGCAAAGTTTTGATAGAGAAAAACAAAACACTCACATGTTTCTACTGAGGATATAGCCTACTCTAGTGGCAAAAGTGACAAAAAGTGTCAGGACTGAGAATTCAATTCCTGCCTGTGCGGCTGATTTGTTGAGAAACCTTGGACCTCTCTGTGTATCAGCTTCTCTTTACATAAAGTGTGGATAAATATACTTACCCACCTTTGTAAAGGATCTGAAATCATATATACCCCATCCATACTTCATAAGACCAGCCACACTGAGTTAGATCAATGGTCCATCTAGCCTAGTATCTTGTCTTCTAACAGTAGCCAATACCATGTGCTTCAGAGGGAATGAACAGAACAATCAAAGGAACCACGCTTGTTGTTCACTACCAGCTTCTGGCAATACTGCCATATTTTAAATAGTTTTCAACAAAGCTGGGTTCCAGAACCATCTCTATGACCAGTGCAGACAGAAGTCTTCCTAAGAAACATGCCAACCAAACTCTGCTATGAACGCTCCGGCTGAGAAGTCTATCAACAGTTCTCATGGGGAAAAATAGTCACTGTCCACGATAGGGAAATCATGCTACATCTACGAGGAGTCCTGTAGCACCTTAAAAACTAACAAATTGATTTGGGCGTAAGCTTTTGTGGGCTGAAACCCACATACTAGAACTGCAGTAAGCAATAACCATAACATGGACAGATCCTATATGATAAACTAATTGGATTCTAGCAGGCTGGTTCAGCCTCTGGGTAAAGGAATTATGGTGTCTTTTACATTTCCTAATATGAAGAACACTGACTCAAGCTGAAACCTCAATAAATATTTCCTTGGTGCTGAATATCCAAAGGTAAATGTTTGGCTTCATGTTCGGAAGAACTAAACATGTATCAATTTCACTGTAATTTTTCCCCTTTAAATCAAACTAATGACTTCTCAAGGTCGTCTTCTTGCGCCTATTTGTAAATTTCAAATGTTGCCAATGGAAATATTTTCGTTGGTTTGTGTGTACATAGGAAAACAGAGGTTACCAACATTTAGTGATACATATCTAATCCTTCCAAGCATAACTAAACCTAAAACTTTTAAATCCAATAGAGACTAAGTCATAACATACTGACTGTCATCTTGGGCCATGAAATAATGTTAAATCCATGGTACACTGCTGTACATTTGGCAGGTAAAGTTGTATTTCTTATTGTATGACCACTGAGTAGCCACTATAGATCAACAGTATGTTGATAATCAGCTCAAAGAAAAATAAAAAAGCCAGTAATCAGTAAGACTCGAGGTGATGTTTCTGTTGTTTAAATCCAAGTAATTCAAGAACTTGTTGCTGACTTCAGAAAAGTCTAAAATTGCTTAATTTGATAAACCTTCAATAGAGCTCTGTGTCTGTCACAGAAGTCATAGATTATGTGACTTCCTACAATCTTTGTGACTTCTGCAATGGCCAGTATAGTTGGCCTCTGGGACAGCTGCACCGGCTGCTGAAACTGACCTTCAGCCAGCCACACGGGTGCTGCTGGAGCAGCCCCAGCCCTGGGGCCAGCTGCACCGGCCACTACTCTAGCAGCCCTGGGCAGCTGGCAGCAGGTCCTCCCCAACCAGCAGCCGATGCGTCTGACTCTAGAGATTGCCCAAGCAGCAATCCTGGGGGTCAGAGCAATCCCAGCTCAAAAGCTCCTGGTTGTGGTCCCAGGATGGCCAGAGCAGCTGCTGGCCTCTAAGGGCTGCCCCCAGTAGTACCACGGAGCACTTGGGGTTTCCCCAGCCGCTGCAGCCACATCCTGCAACATTCCTAAGATTAAATCATGGATATTAATTGTACAAGTCATGCATAGGTCACAAACTAAAATTTTTTGGTTCTTGTTTTTGTTTGAATGGTCCTAAACAAAGGAGTTTGCCAGACATGGGGAAATCCCCTGCCACCAGCCCACAGCCGCCCCCCCGCTTGCAGCTGGGCTTGCCAGATACCGGATCTCTCTGCTCTAGGGTTCTCGGCCGTGCCACTAGACCTCCCCTGCGCGGGGCTCTTTGGTCCAGAAACATCCATGGTCCAGCAGCACCACAGATATTGCCGGTCTGGAGAGTCTCGGTTTAGGGAGGTGCAACGTGTAGTGATCAAAAGATCACAGCAAAGCAACATCAAGACCAAAGAAGAAGTTTCTGAATGCTTACCTGTTCCAAATAGATATCTACACTGCCTCCAGAGGTTGAGCTTATGGAAGCAACAGCCAGAAGTGGATGAAGAGGATGCCAAGTTATGTAAGAAGGGGACCCAGCTGAATCAGGGGCTTCTAGTCTGTGATCAACATACACAGCCATAGTGATATACACAGTCTTAGGTGGCGTCCAGACCTATGCAAGGAAAAAACAAATATTGCTAAGAGATTGAATTAAGAACTGGGCAAGATTAAAAACCATATTGCCTCCTTCACTGTACTAGCTTGAAAATTACACTTTGGTACAGTCTTTAGGAACATAGACATTTCCATTCAGAAAGAGTTCAATGGTCCATGTAGGCTAGTATCCTGCATTATTTCAAAGTGAAGTAATCTTAAATTTCCCTGCCAAATTTACAATACAGAATGGATGAAACACTATGTCACGTCCCAAGGTGACAATCAGTATATTATAATTTAGTCTCTATGGTTTAAAGCTGTTCAGTTATTTAGGCTGGAATGATTATATTTTTATCACTAGATGTTGGTAAACAAAATTTCCCTGTACACACACACACACAATATTTGAAAAAGGAAAAGCAAAAAGAATGCAGCTTGAAATGTCAGAGTTTGACTGAAGGATATTTGTTTTGTATAGTTCAATATGTGATGTTTATCCACCGGTTTCTGCATCCACAGATGCAGTTCATTTGTGGATATAGATGCAGATATAAATGTTATGTCCACACAGGACTCTAAGTGATGTTAATAATTTGTCTTTTAATGTTTATAAAGTTTTAACTTTTTGAATCTCAACATCTGCATCATTAAACAGTTGTCTGATACGCACATGTCCCCTTTCACATAATTTTGACAACTGTGAAAATTTAAAGAAAAAGACTTTAAAATAATCACTGATATCAACTGAAATTAAATGAAAACTGCATTTAGGGCATGTCTGGACTACATCCCTCTTTCGAAAGAGGGATGTAAATTAGACAGATCGAAATTGCAAATGAAGCTAGGATTTGAATTTCCTGCGGTTCATTTGCATAATGGCAGTCGCATGTTCTTTCGAAAAAGGGCTTTTCAAAAGTGAAACCGCCATCTAGACACGGTTCTTTCGAAAAAAAAAACCCAACATTTTTGAAAGATCCTGTACTCCATTTTTGAGGCCACCATTATGCAAAAGAAGCACAGGAAATTCAAATTCCGGCTTCATTTGCAATTTCGATCTGTCTAATTTACAGCCCTCTTTTGAAAGAGGGATGTAGTCTAGACATGCCCTTTGTGTAAGCTGTGTCTACACTAGGGAGCTATGCCAGCATAGTTTTGGTACTGTAGATACAGCCTCCGTCAAGAGGGCATGGGGAGGAGAGCAAAAGAAGTAACCAGACTGCAAGGTAGGTACCCAAAGGGCTATCTGAATCTGTGGGATAAGGGAGATGAGGGATATTTTTAAAAGTCTACCATTCATGAGTTTGATAATAGCCTTCAACTCTCCACTATTCTCAATGGTGGCAGATGACAGAATGAGCAGCAATGGTCTCATGTTGCAGTGAGGAAAATCTTGGTTGGATGTTAGAAAAAGCTATTTTACTAGGAAGGTTGTGAAGCACTGGAATGGTTTGTCCAGGGAGATGGTGAAATCTCCACCCTTGGAACTTTTTAAGGCCAGGCTTGACAAAGCCCAGGCTGAAATAATTTAGTATTTGAACAAGTATTTGAATTTAGTATTTGAACCTGCTTTGAACAAGTGGTTGGACTAGATGACCTCCTGAGATCTCTTCCAACCCTAATCTTCTATGATTGTATGTCCTCCTCCAAATGCCTTGTTGCTAATGTTAAAATAAATCATCATTTTGTTTTCAGATGACTGGTAAGATGCCATAAGAAAAGAACTGCAGGTGCCAAGCCCAGTCACACTTTCTGAAAATGAAGGCTGGATATATAGACCACGCTCTGGGGTACAGTTTATTAGAAGTGGGAAAATTGCAAAATTCCATCTTAGGATAGGTAGAGTCAGGAGATCTAAAACCAGAGTGGCTCTACTCAGCAATACCTCTCTAACCAGGGAGAGGACAGTTGTGCAGCTTCCACATTAGTTCAGTTTTCTGGTCCAGTCTCTCAAGCAAATGATAATGAAATATTGTGTTGCTGCTGTGATTGTTTAAAACTATTTACCTACATTTGGATGGCTTTTATTTGAATTATAGTGCCAGTTTCCCATTTTTATTCTCTTGTTTTGACATTTCTGACCCTCACTTACAAAGTATCTGAAATTTTCACAGAAGCCTGTTCTACTTGATTAACCATGGTCTATACTTGTTTTTATTTAAAAAAAAAAAACACACGTATCTCCTACAAATTTAAAAGTACCTTAAATTTATATTTAAATTAAAAATGATGTAAAATTAATTTTAAAATGATTTAATATGATCAAATAATTTTACACATCAAATTATTGTAAAATTATAAAATATACCTAAAACATAATCTATAATAATAAATAACTACGGCTTTCTGGCAAACTACATTTTTCTTTGTCTCCTTGCTGAAAGGTCAGGCACAGCACTTCATATTTTTTGCAAAGCCTCAAGCAGGAGACCCTCTCCTTAAAAAGTCTCAGAGGGATAGCTGTGTTAGTCTGTAACAAATTTAAAAAAAAAATCCCCAACAAAAGGTCCTGCAGCACCTTAGAGACTAATAAAAAATGTAGGTAATATCATAAGTTTGTGGGCACAACAATCTACATTTGTTGTTGATCTCTAAGGGTATGTCTAGACCACATGCCTCATGCCTCTATAAACCTCATTTCACGAGGCATAATGGAGCAGTCAACAAAGGCTTTCCTTGTCGACCGAGCCGCGTCTTGACTCGCGCACTGTGCCGACGATCAGCTGAGCCGGCACAGCGCAGTAGCCATGTTTATTTTAAAGAAGCTGGGGATATTTAAATCCCCGGTTTCTTTGATTATGTCGGGTAGCCTAGTTTACATGCCTCTGCTGACAGAGGCATGTAGTCTCGACATACCCTAAGGTGCTGCATTCATTCATTCTTTTTTTTTTTTAATGTTTTTCCTTAGAAAGTTAAATACTTCAGGTTCAACGATGATTAAATCCATCATGAAATGCAACATCTACAAGCGTGCCTTTCTTTATCTGAAAAAATCTCTCAAACTCAAGCTACACTAGACTCAATGCATTTTCTTAAACATATGTTAAGCAAGTAACAGCCAAACAGTTTTTTAATCATTGCCTTCAGAGCTCTGGCCTAAGTATCAGCCCAAAATACAAAAGGGACACCTCTGAAATACCACAAAGATGCCCCAAAAAGAGCTTCAATAACTTGGAGATGAAGTACTTTTTTTTGAGACTTTTGACTTCAAAGAGGGACTGTTCAAGTACAGTACTCCATAAGTCTATAAAGCTCTTTCAACACCCTCAGCCATTACAATTTGCATGCCTTCTAGTAATGCAGTATACTATGTAACATTTTCTACATCTCTCTCTCATCCAGGAGATAACTGTGTGCACAAGTGGAGCATTTTGTTTCAATAGGGTTCTGTTTTGGAGAAATGTTTGTTAATTTGTTCTCTCATATGCTACAGATTATAAGATTGGAATTTAAGTAATAACATCTTTCAAAAAAGAAAAAAACTTCTGAAAAGGAGAATTGTTTTTTGGGGCTTTTTTTGTTTTTTAGGGGGCTTTGGTGGGTTTGGGGGTTTCTTTGAGATCCAGATTAGCAAGTTTGAGATTATTGCAATGTACAATAACAAACCAACAGGTCATTTGAACAGTCCTCATCCACAACTGCACTGTTTTTTCATGGTGTCCAACATGCTAGCCACATGTGGCTATTTGGCTGGTTGAATGTGGTTAGTTTGCTATAGAACTGGTTGGACACCACGGCTACGTCTAGACTGGCATGATTTTCCGCAAATGCTTTTAATGGAAAAGTTTTTCTGTTAAAAGCATTAGCAGGAAAGAGCGTCTAGATTGGCACAGACACTTTTCCGCAAAAGCACTTTTTGCAAAAAAGCGTCCGTGCCAATCTAGACGCGGTTTTGCGCAAGAAAGCCCCGATCGCCATTTTCACCATCGGGGCTTTTTTGCGCAAAACAGTTTTTAGCTGTCTGCACTGGCCCTCTTGCGCAAAAACATTTCCGGAAAAGGGCTTTTGCCCGAATGGGAACGTCAAAGCATTTACGCAAGAAGCACTAAATTTCGGACAGTAGAACGTCAGTGCTTTTGCGCAAAATCAAGCGGTCAGTGTAGACAGCTGACAAGTTTTTCCACAAAAACGGCTGCTTTTGCGGAAAGACTTGCCAGTCTAGACGCAGCCCACAGGTTTAGATTCATGCCAGCCAGTTAGGATTACAGTTCTTATGTCCTGATCTCACAATTCCTAAAGATGTTTATATCCTATTTATGATATTAACAGCTACCGTACATGCCGAATCAACTTCTTCAGCAAAGAGTACAAGGTTTCCCCATCTTGCTCAGTCACATACCTGTCAGTGAATCAAACAAACACCCTAATAAACATGTTTTTCTAGATGCTTTTCTGGAGCACTTCCCTTCCCTCAAACTCTGCAATTCCTTCTATAAAGTCTCTTCGTGTCTCTCCCCACTGTAGCATTATTTTTAATTTTTAAACCAACTCCAAAAGTGTTTGGAATATTATGAAAAACAATGTATGAAATCAAAGTTATATTATACAAGTGAAAGAAGTCAAAGATGAACACATTGCAGATAAAGGGCATAGATTTAAAAGCCAGATTTCAAAGGGTATTGTCCATATAAATTCAGTTTTAAAACATGGTGTTACCCACTTAAAGTTGTAAACTTCAAAATGAAAGGATAAGTGTGAAGTCTAAGTTAGACCGTGAACCTACAATCAGCTTCATGCAAGCAGATTCCATTCCTCTTCATCAAGAGACCAGACAATTTCTCCCTCTGCTAGTCTCCCAATTTATTTATTGCTTATTTTTGTGTTCAAATTATTTATTAAAATATATAGCAACAAATTATCATGTCACTAAACAAAGGAACTGTAAAACAAAGAAAAACAAAATATTTTACAAACAAAAAATCTGGAAAAATAACATCAAACCCCCCTTTTCTCATTATGACTAAGCATCAGATTTGGTTCCTTCAATGCAAATGTGTGATAGATAAGAGGAGTTCTGGCCAGCACTCAGTGACTAAAGGGTTAAACTCAGGTAGTGAAGGGTGTTGCCAGGGGGCCAGAAGAACCAATGGGATACGGTGCTGAAATTTCAATCCTGTTGCCCTTTCTCTTCCTATGAGTTCCAAGTTGAGAGCTGGAGGAAGCAATATGTAGTAATCAGAATTATCATGCCTACAAGGAATATTGGACATGGGAATGAACTGGGCCTTGAAATGCAGATCAGTATGGATCGTGAGTAGAGAAAGAAATATATGTTCAGTCATGATCAGGTATTTTTCTTTGTTTTGGTTCTTTGGTTAGATTTCTCTGTGTTAATTACATGTGCCTTCCCTCCCCCATTCACTGTACCTGAACTGTCCCAAAAATATAAATTTTTTCTCCGTGTTTTAATTTGTTTCTCTCAGTTGCTCTATAACACCAAATAACCAATTATGCTTTATTAAGGATATCTTTTTGGCTTTTTATTTGGTTAATAAAATCATCTTTAAGGTGATGATTTAATTCTTGTGTCCTGGAAGGTAACAAGACTATGTGTGTGCTAAGGATGTAAAATTTTGATTAATTAGCTAATCAAACAGTCAATGCAATTTGCATTGACTATTCAATTAGTCAATAAGGGGGCCTCCACCTTTGAAGTGTAGCAACAGCTGTGGCAGCGCAGCATGGAGTCCATGGCAGTGGCACAGTGAAGAGAGGTGCAGTTGCCCCTGGGTGCCACTTCAGCCTCCCTCCCCCTGTCATCCCTCGTCTTGCCTGCTCCTCTGCCCACCACTGCCGGCTGGAGCCTCCTCCCCGCCCCCAGCCCGACCTTCCAACAGCTCTGCCAGCAGGTTAGTACGTGCAGGGGCCCAGCCCCAAACTGAAGGGGACAGAGAAACAGGCCAGGGGTGGCCCGTGGCTATAGGTGGACTTGGCCACTACCTAGGATGACAACGCCCAGGTCACCCAATGATGACATCACAAGGGTGCCTGGGGCACCCACAGATGATGTCAGGCCATTGACATCTCTGCAGGCGCGCTCCACCTGGGGCGCCAGCTACCGCAGCCGGCCTCAGGCTGCTCCTGGAACAGGTGATACAAGCTCCCCCGTCCTCCCAGGGTTGGGCTCAGGCATGCGCCAGGTTTGGGGCCCTGCTGCGTGGCAGGAGCAGATTTTGCCTTTGTCCCTGAACGTATAACACCCTTGTTATGCCTCTGGCCCAGGGTTATCAGGGGAGTCTCCTGCTGGCCCTGTGCTCCCCACCCTGGTTCAAAATGGAAGCGCTGCATGGAGCCCAGGGTCAGCTGGGGAGTCCCCAGGCTCTGCGCAGTGCTACCGCTTTGAAATGCCATGGGCAGCCTGGCATCCGGCTCCACGAGACCTTGCAAAGGCAGCACCACATGGAGCCCAGCTGGCCCTGTATCAGCAGATAAAAGGAGAAGTTCTATGAGGGCAGTCTTATTCTCGCGGCAGGGACAAGGCACTGATGTGTGATCGAGCTGTTACCATTGCCAGGGGCGCACAGGAGTTTGCATTCCTGTGCCCATTGAGCCAGGGCACTAGTCTGCGTCTTGTCAGCAATAAACCTGCTCCCAGCTAAGCCTCTGCTCTTTCCTTATGAATAACTGAGCCCTGGTGAAATGGTCAGTTCCATTTGCTGCTAATGCAGCTGCCATCAGAGCTCCGGCATGAGCGGCAAGTTCGCGGGTAGCTGGGGGACTAGGAAAGTGGGGCTGGACACGGGAAGAGACACGGAGCGGGCCCGCGCGAGGGTGGAGGAAGACGGATGAGATCGGATCCGCTGGCGAGCGAGAGCAAGGGCTGCCCGGCGGCGAGCTCAGAGGCCGCGGGTTCGCTGGGGGCTCCCGAGCCGCGCTCCTCGCTGCCTTTCACAGGCCCTTGGACACCACCTGATGGGGCGGCCTGTCCGCGGGCCCCTCGCCGCACGGGGCGTGCCGGAGCGCGGATCAGCCCTGGGCCTCCTCCGGCCGCCTGCCCGGCGCTGCGCCGCTCTCCGCCCAGCGCTCCCCAGAGACCCGGCCCCCGCCCGGGCCCGGAGCGCCGCGCCCCCAGCCCTGCGCACGCTTACCCGCGAGCGGCAGCGGCCTGCGGGCGGCCCCCCCTCACTCAGTGCGAGCTTCGCGTTACCCCGACAACGGCGAAGCCCTGGCCACAGAAAGCGCCGAACCCGCCCGCCGGGCATGGGGCTGGCCCTTTAAATCCATGAGTTGGGGAGGGCGTGCTCCGCGACGCCCCGCCCCTCTGGAGGCTCGTGCGGCTCCCCGCGCGGCGGGGGCCCTGAGCAGCGCGCGCGGCTCTCTCGGGACTGGACAGAGGATCCCCAGAGCAGGCTGCCCCGCCGAGCTGAGTCCTGGGGCAGGGGCCCGAGAGCCCAGCGGGTCCGGGCTGCAGAGGAAGGCGGTGAAGGACTGGTGCACAGTCCCAGGAGCAGATGCTCCTGGCTAGAACAAGGAGGCCAGTGGCACCTTATAGACTAACAGGTAATGGGCAGAAGCTTTGGTGAGCAAAGACCCACCTGTCAGATGCATCTTTGCCCAGGAAAGCATCTGCTCCCATACATCTGTTAGGCTATAAGGTGCCACAGGACTCCTGGTTCTTGCAGATTCAGACTAACATGGCTACCTCTCTGATGCTTATTGGATAGTTAGTCAACTAATTGACTAGTTGATTCCCCCTTGCTGCCTCTATCAGATAAGAGGCAGCAAGGGAAGGGGGACTTCAAAGGGGCAGGGCCACACAGCTGATCCCACAGTGGACCTTGAGGTCAGCTGGGGACTCCCGAGCTGATTGTGGGGTTCTGCTGAAATGCCAGTGGGTGCCTAGGATCAGCTCGGGAGTCCCCAGCTGACCCCAGCCCTGTGTGGCATTTCAAATTGACAGCGCAGCATGGAGCCTGGGTCAGTGAGTCCTGCTGGCCCTGGGCTACACAGGATGTACATTTCAAGAGATGTACATTTCAGAGGAGGAATGCGGAAGTACCTATTGACTAGTCAAGTAGTCAACCAATATTTAACATCCTTACTGTGGAGCAGAGTGCACTACAGGTCGTGCCTCCTGGGGGGGCCCCAAAGAGGGATGGGGAGGGAGGCTGGTGGATGGGACAGACACCAAAGGGATGGCCTCTCTGGCTCTGATGCCTCAAGGACTCACTTGTAAGGAAATTCGGTTTTAAAGCATGGTGTTAGCCACTTAATCTAAAGTTATGAACTTCAAAAAGTCATAAGTGCGAAAGCCTAACTTAGGCCCTAAATCTACAAATAACTCCATGTAAGCAGATTCCATTCCTCTTCACCAAAAGAGACCAATTTCTCCTCCATTAGTCTTCCAATTTATTACTTCTCATTTTTGTGTTAATATATATATATATATATATAATTTTTTTTTTTGAGAGAGAGAGAGACAGACAAACTATTACATCAGTAAACAAATGGATTGTAAAAACAAGGAGAAAAAAGATTTTAGGAACAAAAAACTGGAAAAATATCATTGAACCCCCTTTTTTCTCATCATGTGTGTGACAGGTTTGTCCACTGGGAACCCCTTGAGACTCACCTGATGTGCTGAAATACCACAGAGACCACCTTCTTGCCCTCAGGGGCGCCCTTCAACTCTGTCGTGCTGAGCCAGGTTCTAAAGGCTCTCCAGCACTGACACAGAAATAAGGTGTCAGTCTTCTGCATTATAATACAGATGCGGAGATCAGGTCAGGGAAGGTTCAGCTAACATGACTTGCCTCAGCACCCATTTTCCCTGTAAATTATGTGCTTGTGCAACCGCTCTGAAGAGATTCAGATGCCACCCACCTGATTAACACAGCACCCACAGCTGGGTTTTTTGTTTCTAATGTCAATGCACATTAGCACGTCTCCATAGACATAAAACAATTTATTCTGCACACACATGGAAGAGACTAGAGGGAACATTGCTTAGCATCTGGCACAGCCTCGATAGGATCTGAACCTCAGAAAAATCCATTATACCCTGTATAATATTTTATACAGGGTAACCTCGTTATTTGCCCTCATTATCAGGGTAAAAAGAGAAATGCACAGCTACTTGTGCCCTCCCAGGTAACAATTATGTACACTGGATTTAATAAACAAAAGTGATTTTATTAAATATAAAAGGTAGGATTTAAGTGATCATAAGAGATAGCAGACAGAACAAAGTAGGTTGCTAATAAAACAACATGCAACCTAAGCTTAATACACTAAAGAAACTTGTTTCATATAACATCTCACCCTCAATTACTTCTTTCACAGACTGGAAAGCTTTCCAGTCTGGGCCCAATTCCTCTCCCAGTTTAGTCTTAGATGTATCTGCAGTCATGTTGGATGGGATGGCCATGGAGATCTGACAACTTAGATTACCTTACTCCTCACACTTAAACAAGATTTGTATAAGGCAGTAGTCCATTATTTCAGTTTGATGTCCACCCTCTCCCAGCTACTCATGGAATAGTGCAGGATTTAAGCAGGATTCCGGTATCAAATGACATGGTCACCTGTCTGCATGTCTCTTCACAGGCTGACGCACCCATCCACAGGAAGGCCAGACTTCATAATCTCTTTCTTATTGTGCTATTATAGCCCTGAAGTACCATTAATGGTCCTCACTTAGCCTGACTACATTCATAACACAGGTTTATACTCCATATTCCTAATTTGATCTACAAAGAAGATATATGCATACAAATGGGAAATCATATGCAGTAGATTATAGCTTTTCCAATGAGTTATTTTGCATAATGCACATTCCTATTACGTCATTCATAAGCAAAGTTTCATAAAGCATATATTCTGTCACACCATAAATAATCTGAAACTACTTCTACCATAGTTAGTATCTCTATGAAAGACAAAGAGCTGCAGTTATAATGCCCACCTCATAACAGCAGTTGAGATGGATTGGGCCACAATGGCCACAAAGTCCAAAGAAACTGGAGTGTAAGTTTTGCAACCATAATAGAGCTGTTCATCCCAATTAATGCCTGAAATTAACTGAAAACAATGAGCATGTTAATTGCATATCTGTGCAGTGAGGGAGGCAGCAGCAGTGGTCCCAGCAAAGAGCTCCAGATGTGGTAGAGGGCTTGGGTAGTGGGTGAATGACTGGCTCAAAGAAGCTAGCTTTTTGACCCCCACCCACTCTACCCAAGGCCCTACCCCCTTCCACTCGAGGCCCGACCTCTGCCTAAGGTACGGCACTTTCCAGGCACACCAGATCCCAGCTCACTTAAGTTGGTCCAGTCATTTCAAGTCTATCATGGTAGAAAAGTCAAGATTGGTATTGACATCCTTTCTCCTGCATGACATTGACAACTAGGGAATGGAAGGTGGTGAGTAAATTCTTTTGCATGAACTTAAAATTTTTGTCCACTTACTTCCAAGTCAGTGGAATAGATGCTGGGATCTGCCAGACTGTTTTTGCAGAATCAAATAGGGCCTCCTTTATAGGGAAGGCTATTTAGAGGAGGAGGATGTGTGCAGGATGTTTAGCAGTTTTTTTTGTTGGTCCATTACCTCCTTTAAAGGAAACTGAAGAGGGTCCGCAATCATGTGAAATAATTCTTAAAAATTACCCTAGGTCCTGTTTTGTCCAGGACAGTTTCCTTTTGTAAGTCCTGGCATAGATATCCTGACTTTTGGTGAAAATGGTCATTGTCCTGTTTGCTTTTGTTAACTGCAAGCTGCTCTGATCAGACATGAAGCACTGGGAAATAAGGCTTAGGCCGTGAGGCCTGTGTGGTGCAGGGCTCATACAGTCAGTTGAGGACAACTTGGGGCTTGGACCGTCAGCCTAGGGTGGTTTTGGGGAATCAGACTGTCAAGTCCCAACCCCAGTCCAGAGTTACTCATGGCTCAGAGGAGCAGCAACATCAGTGGGCTTGGGGCAGGCAAAGTGGGAAGGGAAGGGGGCTCAGGCAAGCAGTGAAGCCAGGCAGCTCAGACTAGCCTACATGGTGTCCTGATCTTACTTTGGTAAACATGGTCCCCCTACTGAAGTAGTCGGCTGCAGTAGGAGATGGAGGAATGATAGCTTCATCAGGAGAGGAAGAGGAGAAGTGGAGGAATGCCCTCCTCCTGCTCTTCCTCTTCCTCCAGTATGAGGAGAGGCTCAGCCTGCAGTGGACAAGAGGCCAATGAAAAAGGTGATGGAAATGGCCTTCAGCTCTGGTCTGTGGGAACAGTTCCCCCAAACTGTGCTCTGCCTGTATATATGGCCTAAGCATCCCAATATGGCCAGTACTGAGAGAGCAGCACAAGGTGTTACATCCATAGCGGTTCATACCAGGATCCTAGCGTAGCAGTGGATTGCATGCAGTGTGTAAAAGAGGATTTGTGTGGTTGTCTCAGATGAGAGGCCAGAATTGAGTATTCCTCATCCACATCACTAGGGAAAGGAAAGAGTGATGTGATTCTCGTGAGGAGGATGACAGTGGGGGTATGGTTGTGTCCAAGGAATGGGGATTTGGATACCTCATAATGGCATTTAAAACAGCATTTATTATTTGTTGCAGCTAGTGCAGAATTGAAAAAACTTATTGTGCTTGGCATGCATGTCTACTGCTCAGAAGTGTTTGGAATTACAATCATAACTAGTGTGCACCTGTTCTTTCTAATACTTACCTACCTAGCTTTAACAATGAGTGACAAACCCAGGCCATATAAAAAGAAAGCAAAGGCTTACAACTTCCATTCAGAATGGGAAAGTGAATTTGTCTACAACAGTGAAAATAAGAGTGTGTCTTCTATGTCAGAGCATGTCTACCCTGGAGAGTTATTTCAAAATAATTCCCTTTATTTAGAAATAACAAGGTAAGCATTCACACTACCAAGCCTGTTATTTCGAAATAATGGGCTTGTTATTTTGAAATAGCTATTTCAAAATAAGCTTTTTCCTCTTCACAAGCAGGAGTTATTTCAAAATAACTTATTTTGAAATAACCTGATAGTGTGGACATAGCCTCACAGAAGTAGATCAATAATTAAAAAGAGAAATTTAGAAAACCACAAAACAATGCAAATAGCAAATTCAAGGACAGTTTCACCTTGCATAGCATGCGCTGTACAAAGCTGAAGGCCATTTTGAAAGCTCAACAGAAATTTTTTACTAAACCACCAGTAAAAGGGAAGGCCTCTACTAAAGCATCGTTCCATGTTTACCATCTGCTGGCAAAACACAAAAAAGTTTATGGATGGAGAAGTGTTTAAAGAAGCAATGATACCAAACTCCATATTTAAAGACTTTAAAAACAAAGAGGAAATAATGACGGCAATCCAGAGCGTATCATTTGATGCTTCCATGAGTGGAAGCTTTTGTCCAAAGCTATCTTTTAGCAACTATAGCAGCATTTGAATGCCTGTGAATGCTTGTCTCTGCAGTTCCATGAATCAGTCAACATGAATGACACAGCCCAATTTTGTTAACATGATTTTTAAGGATGCGACAACTGAAGAGGACCATCTGACTCCTTTTGGCCCTTTGTAACAGGCTTGAGACTCACTGCCATGGTGCTTCCTGTTGGTCACACTGGAAATTAGCTCTGTCCTTCTGGCTGGAGTCTCACCCATTGTCACTCTGTGCTCTGCTCTGGACCCTCATTGCTCCCCAGATCCCAGTGTCCTCTTCAGGACGCTGCCCTCTGGCAGTGCTTAACACTCTGGTTTCTCACGCCCCTTCTGAGGGTATCAGCCATCTTCAGTCTCACCTGCCACTGCGGCCCCAATTTAGCCCCTCGCCTCAGGGGCAAGCCACTTTCCTTTAACTGCCTTATGTTCGTTGGGTGTAATCAGGCCTGCCTCAGCAAGCTGCCCTATGATTGACTCCTTCTAAGAGCCCTTTCCTCATTGGCTGATGCTCTGCACAGGCTCCCTCCAGCCTGCTTTACCCCCTTCTGGCCAGAGTGGGGCAGCTGCCCTACTACACCCCTTGAAGAGCGAAAAAGAGATGAAGATATCTACAACAAATTCAAAAAGTACATGCTTGAAAGAGTCATTCCAGACATGAAACTTGTTTCAATCATAATAGATGGTGTGCCTGCCTTGCTTGGCACAAATGCGGGCTTTGTTGCATTTTGCAGAAATAATCCAGATTTTCCTTCACTTGTGAATTGCCACTATAATTCACTAGCAAGTAAAGTTATAAACTTCTCACATGTAATGTAAAATTGTTGTCAGAATTGTAAACTTAATTTGAGCAAGAGCTCTCTAGAACTGCTTGTTTAATTCATTACTTGATGAAGTGGATGCTACTTTTACAGTGAGCTGCACCTCCATGTGGATGTGAGGTAGTTAAGCAGGGAGAAAACCCAGCAAAGAGTTTTGGACTTAATGCCCGAAATCACCACTTTTCTAAAGTCAAGGAACAAAGTAAGAAATGCGCTGTCAAATGATGCATGGCTGCTAGACTTTGGGTTTCTTATAAACATAATGTCCAAATTGAATGAGCTGAACTGTCAACTTCAGAGAAAGGATAGAGACTTATCACACATGATCAGTGCAGTGAATGCATTCAAATTGAAACTGATTCTGTGGTCCTCCTAGTTAAAGGAAAAAATGCAGCACTTTCTGGCTACGTCTAGACCAGCATGATTTTCCGGAAATGCTTTTAACGGAAAACTTTTCCGTTAAAAGCATTTTCGGAAAAGAGCGTCTAGATTGGCACGGACGCTTTTCCGCAAAAACATTTTTTGCGGAAAAGTGTCCGTGGCCAATCTAGACGCGCTTTTCCGCAAAAAAGCCCCGATTGCCATTTTCGCGATCGGGGCTTTTTTGCGCAAAACAAATCTCAGCTGTCTACACTGGCCCTTTTGTGCAAAAGTTTTGCGCAAAAGGGACTTTTGCCCGAACCGGAGCAGCATAGCATTTCCGCAAAAAGCACTGATTTCTTACAGTAGGAAGTCAGTGCTTTTGCAGAAATTCAAGCAGCCAGTGTAGACAGCTGGCAAGTTTTTCCGGAAAAGCGGCTGATTTTCTGGAAAAACTGGCCAGTCTAGACAGCCCCTGAGTCTGGAGAAAATACAACTGGCCAAATTAGCAGGGGAATTCAACAAGCAACTTCAAGAATTAGATGTCCTGGAGCCAACTGTCATGGTTATTTCAGATCCGGGTTCTTTCCAGCAGGCATTGGTAGGTTGGCTGTGACATTCCATGAGGTGCTTGATTTACAAAGTAGTGGAACAGACACGGAGATAATTACCATGCCGAGATATTGAGCTGAAAATGATATCATGGGACAGTAATTTTAGGGGACTCAAACCAAGATAAGTGCCGCCTTCTATTGTCCTCTGTTTTAAAAGTAATGTATTGGTTCCATGTATCTGTGTGAGAAGGCATTCCTAAATGAAGATGATCAAATCCAAGTAATCACACTCACCTCAGATACTCATCTACAGGACTGTATCCAACTAGCTATTTCAAATTACAACCCAAATTTCAAAACACAGGCAGATAGTGTGCAGTCACAAGTATCAGACAGACTTAGTAAGTAGGGAAAATAGATAATTATGTATGCTAAGCACTTGATCTCAGCTTTATATAACTAACTGTTGTTTCTACATTTTCTTTAAGGTAGGTCATGAATTGCACTTAAATTTGAAAAAGTGATCATGTGCTTACAAAGGTTGGAGACCACTGATATACAGGGTTTACAGTTTAGTTCAATTTCTCTCAGCACTTCCACTATAAAAATTGTTCCAGTACTCCTGGGTGTGAGACTTGCTCAGTGACAAGGACATCAGTTCTGAAGACGTACTCAGTGCTCAAGACATTGTTGGTGCTGAGGATTGACTATGTGCCTAAATGGACATTGGCACCACAGTTTTTGTCAGTGCTATGATGACTGAAGTAGGTCTGATTGGCATGGCTGGCACTGGCATCTTGGTCTTTAGCGCCGAAAGACAGTTGCAAAGAAATTATGGAAACTTCCCATTAATGCCAAATGTTTCTGCCTGGGTTAAGAGACAGGTTTAGGACCTGATGGAGGCTTGGTTTTCACAGCAAAAAGGGTTTGTTTTTATATCAAAATACTTATGTAAAACAGCTTTTTTATAAAAACAAAGCCCCATAGTACATTTCCCTTCCCTCAGGGACAACAGGCAGTTCTGGGAATTGGGGTCTGCTCCAAACCATGCTTCTTTCTTTCTTTCTTAAGAGAAAAAAGCTTGCACTCCAAAGCCTGCTAGCTCTCATATACAATGGCTCACACTGCATGAGCTGCTTCCAAAGGAAATAATTAGAGGATAACAATGAATTGGAACATAACTTGTTCTAAACAGTATGGCCCTTTCACATTTACCAAATATTCTCATTTCATAGCAGAAAGGGTAGTTACAGAGATAAAAATGGAATGGTGGCAGGTGGGTACATAACATCAATGGCAAATATGGGCGGGGGGAGCATGAGAGGGAATGCCATGGGTGGGACAGGCACAGGGGTGACCAGTAGCTGGCAGGACCAACAGTGCTGAGCATCTGTAGGGACTAGCCCCTCACACCCACTGGCAGTGGCAGGGGAAGTGGGGCAATGTGGCCCCAGCTTAGTCTACTCTCCCATTGTGTCACTCAATGGAGGGGGTGGGACCACACCCCTCACTCACCCACAGGAAGGTAACATCCTAAGGCAAGTCAAAGGAAGCTGAATTAGCAACTAAGAAAGATAGACATCTAGTTTACACAAGAAAAGAGGGCCTATATCATTTTTTAAAAACTGGAGACACACCATAGTGTTAGGCAGTAATCACCAAGAGTGAGGCCCGATACAAATATTAGTTTTCCTAATATTATAACATCTTTTGTCAAAGCACTTTACAAAGGGAAGCAAGTATCTTTACACAGAGGTGAAGTGACTTGCTAAAGGCTGCACCGTAGGCTATGAAGTCTCATGATTCCTCATCCTGTGTTCTATTCATTAGACCACACTACCTTTCTGCTGAGAGAAACAAGCAAAGCAGTGGAGTCAGGGGCGACCCATGAGAACAGGCCGACTCAGCCGTCGCCTAGTGCGCCATTTTCAATAGGGCACCCCATGATGACGTTATGCCATTGACGGCCGTGCAGACGCCGATCGCACGTTCTGCCTGGGGCACCAGCTGCCGCAGCCCGCTTTGAGCCACCCCTGAATAGAGTGTATGAATGAACGCTCACTTAAAAGGGATCAGTGACTATAAGGCCTGGCTGTACTATATGTCCTACCTGTACCATATGTCTCTTTGCTACCAGCACCCATTTTCAGTATTGATCAGTTAAACACATAAGGAATTGCTATGCTATTCTGCTCAGGACACTGAGAACCACAAGCCACTGTGTTATCCTCCTTCCCCTGCCTCAGCAAGGCAAAGCTTTGCTGGGGCTTAAAATGACACACCTGTTTGTCTGCCTCACCAACAAACTCCTTGCCAATCTTAACTGTACCTTTCAGGTAAACTTTAATGAACCTAATTCCCAAGGTCCACAGAGATCTCTGCAGTGTCCCATTCATCTCACAACACTCACAGAAATTAAATTTGTTGTCTCCAAAGAAATAATGCACATGCCAGCCTGTTAGGCTGAAAACTCACTGTTTACTTAAAAGTAAGAGCACTGAGATGATTTATACTAAAACAAATGTAGACTCCCTTTATTATAGGCGCCTCTGACTTTTACAGCTGTAAAAATGCTTTGCCCACGAAAGCTCATACCACCATCTACATGTTTTGTTAATCTATAAAGTGCTACCAGACCATTTGTTGTTTTTTTCTGACTTTTACTGGGAGGATCCTTGCTGCTGCCATCTAGTCCTAGAGACTACAACTCCCCTGATGCCTTGGGGAAAAAGGAGGGAAACTGTTGCTCTTTCAGGCAGAGGAAAGAGAGAGTTGGTGGGCTCCAACCTGGAGAGAAAAACCACACTGCTGGTGTATAGAATTTTTGCATTCCAGGAGCTGCTGCTGAGAGCCTGCTGGGGCTTTGATCTAGCAGGCTGCTTCAGAGGTTGTTGGTGATTGTCCCTGAAAGGGAGAGACTCTGGCTGTGCCTGTGACTGAGACGAACCTGCATAGAAATAACCAGTGTTTTTTTTGTGACAGTACACACCAGTACTCTGGGAGCACTCTTTCCGGATGGAAGTCTGCTCGGGACATGCAGCAATTAAAGGGGCCGCGACCACATTTCGGCCCCAGTGCTTTTTTTTTTTTTTTTTTTGCTTGACAGATTTTTCCCGGTTTTTGTTTGTTTGTTTTGCTCAACAATTTTGCCATCTGGCAACCATAGTACCAGTACTTTAAAAAAAAAAAAAAAAGCAGCACTGGAAATAACAATAAGTAACTGTGGCTGGTTAGGAAAGCGCTGCCTGGGATGGAACACAGAAGACAGACTGACTCTGGGTCTGAAGAGAGGCAGAGTGATCTGCCCAGTGAACCAGAGCTCTTGGCATTTGGTGGGGCCAGCTCCAGTGTCAGAGGTATTTTGCAGTTGTTGCCTGCCTGGACTGACACACACACAACGTGCACAGTGCTCTACTTCAGCTGCAGCCCTTCAAGCGTGCCCACACATGCACATAGGACTCTTGAGATCCAGAGAAGTGCACACTTTGGGGTGGAATACATGGTTGTGGTGGTGTAAATGCCGATTAGACAAGTTTCATTTATTTCTGCGCATTTTGTTAAATGATTTTATTCAATTTTAGTCTGTTAAACCCTGTTTCTTTGTTGATGACACTAAGCTGGGGGAAAGGTAGATACACTGGAGGGCAGGAATAGGCTCCAGATGACCTAGACAAATTGGAGGATTGGGTCAAAAGAAATCTGATTAGGTTCAACAAGGACAAGTGTAGAGTCCTGCACTTGGGATGAAAGAATCCCAAGGATTGTTACAGTCTGGGGGCTGACTGGCTTAATAGCCGTTCAGCTGACAAAGAAATGAGGATTAGAGTGGATGAGAAGCTGGATATGAGTCAACAGTGTGTCCTTGTAGCCAAGAAGGCTAATGGCATAGTAGGATCCATTAGGAGCATTTCCAGCAGATCTAGAAAAGTGATTATTCCCCTTTATTCGGCATTGGTGAGGCCACATCTGGAGTATTGCATTCAGTTATGGGCCCCCCACTATGCAAAGGATGTAGACACATTGGAGAGGGTGCAGCGGAGGGCAACCCAAATGATCAGAGGGACTGGAGCACATGACCTACATGGAGAGGCTGAGGAGTCTGGGCTTGTATTTACTCTACAAAAGAGAAGAGTGCGGGGGGATTTGATAGAAGCCTTCAACTTCCTGAAGGGAGGTTCCAAAGAGGATGGAGAGAAGCTATTCTCAATAGTGACTGAAATGCAGCCGTGTTAGTCTGGTGTAGCTGAAACAAAATACAGGACTATGCAGCACTTTAAAGACTAACAAGATGGTTTATTAGATGATGAGCTTTCGTGGGCCAGACCCACTTCCTCAGATCAAATAGTGGAAGAAAATAGTCACAACCATATATACCGAAGGATACAATTAAAAAAAATGAACACATATGAAAAGGACAAATCACAAGTTCTCAATAATGATGGATAGCAGAACAAGGAGCAATGGTCTCAAATTACAGTGGGGGAGGTCTAGGCTGGACATCAGGAAAATCTATTTCACCAGGAGGATGGTGAAGTAATGGAATGGGTTACCCACAGAGGAGGTGAAATCTTCATCCCTAGAGGTTTTTAAGTCCCGGTTTGACAAAGCCCTGGCTGGGCTGATTTAGTTGGGATTGGTCCTGCTTTGGGCAAGGGGCTGGACTCTATGACCTCTTGAGGTCTCTTCCAGCCTTAGGATTCTATTATTCTTTAAGAGCTTAAGTTGTCAGGTAAAGGTGTGTCAATTCTAATTTAATCAATTAGATAAATGCATATTATTTATAATTGTTGTTTTGGAGTTAGATCCATATTATTACTGGAATAAGTTTATTCATGGAAGCTCCCATGGCACACCATTAAGTGTGTACAGGGGCCAGCCAGGTAGAGGCACTGCTATTTTATACTCCTGGGCTGTGTCTACACTGGGCCACTTATTCTGGAAAATCAGCCGCTTTTCCGGAATAAGCTGCGAGCTGTCTACACTGGCCCTTGAATTTCCGGAAAAGCAACGATGCTCTACTGTACAAAATCAGCCACTATTCCGGAAAAACTATTCTACTCCCGCTCAGGCATAAGTCCTTATTCTGGAACACTGTTCCGGAAAAGGGCCAGTGTAGACAGCCCAGTTGTCTTTTCCGGAAAAAAGCCCCGATTGCGAAAATGGCGATCAGGGCTCTTTTCCGGAAAAGCGCGTCTACATTGGCCACAGACGCTTTTACGGAAAAAGGGCTTTTCCGGAAAAGCAGCCTGCCAATGTAGATGCTCCTTTTCCAGAAAAACTGAAAACGGAATAGTATTCCGTTTTAAGCATTTCTGGAAATTCATGCCAGTGTAGACACAGCCCTTTAGAACAGTGGTCTCCAACCTTTTTACACCCAAGATCACTTTTTCCAACCTCCGAGGCGAGAAAAGTTGCTCCCGGTGTCCCTGGTCTGCTGGAGACGGTCCCCAGCAGACCAGGGACACCGGGAGCAAAGCCGCAGCGGGACCATCTCCAGCAGACCAGGGACACCGGGAGCAAAGCCGCAGCAACGGCGGGGTGCCGCGCCTCTGAGGCTTTGCCAGAGCAAAGCCTCAGAGGCGCGGCACCCCGCCGCTGCTGCGGCTTTGCTCCCGGTGTCCCTGGTGTGCTGGGGGGGGGGGCGCAGCTAGTGCACCCCCCCCCCCCCCAGCAGACCAGGCTTTTGTTGTGGACCCTGGGGTAGAGCAGCTGGGGTGCTGCCAGGTTGGTCCTGCAGGGACCTACCTGGCAGCCCAGCTGTTCTGTCCCAGGCTCGAGATTCAGCCGCTGTTGAAACTGATCAGTGGCTGATTCCAGGAAGCTGGGGGCAAAGCAATTCTGCCTCCAGCTTCCTGTTGTCAGCCCCTGGTCAGTTTCAGCAGCAGCGGCTGAATCTGGAGCCAGTTCCGACTTACATACAAATTCAACTTAAGAACAAACCTATAGTCCCTATCTTGTATGTAACCCGGGGACTGCCTGTACATATTCCACAGGCAACTAATCCATTTGCCTGAGGATATCTGGCACTGGTGTCTCATGATGAAAGTTGTACATTTTTGCAAAGTACAGAGATGTCTTATTCTTCAACTGTAGCCTCTTGTCAGTTATTACTGCTCTTGGAATTGCACAATGTGCAAATACATATTTAATGGGCCTGACAACTGCTTTGGTATCTTCATCTGTGTCTGCTTTTGGGAAATGAGGTAAAGCAATCCATTATAAGAAGGCGCTGTCTTCTCTGGCTGAACATGCCAATTCAAACTTTACTCCATAAAATTGCAAGTTACTTGTACAGTATCACTGGATCTTTCTGCTGCAACTCTCTGTATTTTTGACACATTCCACACCTGCTAAGCATTTATTCAATGTCACTACTTGTGTGTCCACAATATATCTTCTCTTGCTCCCCTTTTTGATTTGGTCATTCCCAGATAGCCTGCATGTACTTAATTCAATATATTCTTTCCCATCACTGTGGGAACCACAATCTGTGATACCTTCAGGAACATTCCCGAGATCACTGACAGCTGACATTTACAATGAGAGTATGTGGCAGCCACTCTTTGGGCTGGAGCAAAGAGGGGCAGTTGCTTGACCAGCTGGAGTGTGGCCCAGCCTCAACAGGCTGATTGCCATGGCCAGCTGGCCAGGCAACTGCCCCTCTTTGATCCAGCCCAGCTGGCCGGGATGTTCAGCCCTCTGATGCTGCCCCAGCAGATCCCTCCAAGCCACCACCTTCTGTTGAATGGGTACTGCTACACAAAAGAGGAGGGCAGATCTAAAACGTATTGTGCACAGCCGCACAGGCATACAGTGCAGAGGGAACTTAAGACTAACCTATGGAGATGCCGCGACTGACCATCAGATTGTGCTCTACCAGTTAGTGACCAGGGCTTTAGAAACAAGGGACTATAGCAAAGGGGTGAATAGGGGAACCCCAACTATCCACTGGCATACTCAGGATCTCATTTAATGATAAAAATATCAAGCACACAGGCATTTATGTGCCTGCAGAGGCATAGTGAGGGTGTTATGCGCCCGGGGACAAAGGAAAAATTTGCACCCCCCTGCTGCCATGTGGCACGGCTCCAAACCTGGTGCACAGCTGAGGGGAACTTCTACCGCATCTTCCCCTACCCCCTACAGTTTGGGGCCGGGCTCCTGCATGCACTAACCCTCCAGTTGAGATGGAGGAGGGTTGGGCTTGGAGCAGAGAGGCAGGGAGGAGGCTCCAGCTGCCTGTGGCAGGCGGAGTAGGAGCACGTGAGCTGAAGGGATAATGGAGGGAGCAGAATGGGATTAAACTGGAGCCTCACTAGCATGGTGCCCAAGGGCAATTGACCTCTCCAGCCCCCTCGCTATGCCACTGCCCATCCTCCTGCAGATCTATCATCTTATGCATGTGCAAGATCTGTGAGAGCCATCCCATGAATCTGCAGTTAGTGTCTGTGGCACCGGTTTCTGGGTGGTGTCTCAATGCTGCCACATTCACCTCCAAAGAAGGGGCTTCCCAAAGCAGGCCCTTGCTGCTGACCCCCAAGGCATCCACAGATCCAGTCTCCTTTCAATGGGCCTACTGATCTTGTATCTGGCTTCCACCTCCTCTCCAAACTTTGCAACTGCCCAGAGGTGCTCACCTTCCGCCTTATACATTCCCACTTAATTCACCCCACAGGGACAGTCTCTGCCTCACTTGTCCTAGGGACTATTCTACCAAGACTTAATACAAAGTTTCCATGTAAAAGGACTCAATACAAAGCTAAAAACTTCAATGAGAGAATGATTAATACAGAGAAGTGTCTACATCTGCTGCAGGGAGACACCTCTGCCTGCCTCCACCCCTCTTCCCCCACAGTCTACAGCCCCATTGCAAAGCGGGGGAGGGGAAGAAAAGAGACAGAGGTCCATCCAATGGGACTGAAGCAGTCATGAGCAAGCCATGCCCAGGAGCCATTCTCCTGTCCATTGCTGGTGCTGTGTTGCTTCAGACACGCTGAAATGCGGTCACCTCTAGGGTGGGCTAGACAGCTGTTTAACACCTGCACAAGGTTTCAGGCAGGGGGCAGTGCGAGCTGCCTTCCTGCAGAGCCCCCATCAGAACTACTGTGCCCTCCTGGCTTAGAAAAAGAATAAACAGGAGGATTGGAACTTATCCCGCCCAGTCTCATGTCCCCTAGGGAGGGAATGAGCCATCTACATTAGTCCCCAGCTGGAGTATCATGTCTAGTTCTGGACGCCACATTTCAGGAAACATGGGGAAACTGGAGAAAGTCCAGAGAAGATCAACACAAATGTTGAACGGTCTAGAGAACATGAGCTACGAGGCAAGGCTGAAGGAACTGGCCTTGTTTACCTTGGAAAAGAGAAGACTGAAAAGGGACATGAGAGCAGCTTTCAAGTATCTAAAAGAGTATCATAAGGAGGAGGAAGAAAAATTGTTCTCCTTCGCCTCTGAGGTTAGGATGAGAAGCAATGGGCTTAAATTGCAGCAAGGGAGGTTTAGGTTGGACATTAGGAAAAACTTCCTGTCTGTCAGGGTGGTTAAACACTGGAATAAATTGCCTAGGGAGATTTCGGAATCTCCATCACTGGAGATATTTAAGACCAGGTTAGACAGACACCTGTCAGGGATGAGCTAGGGCAACACAACTTTGGAAGCCCCAGGGGCCACACTGATACTTACAGAACATGCTGAGGGCCTCAACTTAAGTGTGGTTACATATGCAAGCAAATCTATACAAACAGCTTCTCTCACACTGACAGGCATGAATACAAAGATTAAGGCAAGACTTCACAACACACAGACCCCATTTAAGTCAGCTCTGCTGATATTAATAAAATGCAATATTTACCCGATTTCTACCCATGTGACAGCACTTTTCATGAGCAATGACAGTCCAGGAATTTAACTACTAAAAAGCATATCAACAGAAGATCATTACACTGACTACTTTTTTGTTTTGGCTCCCATTTGCCAGCCACGTGTTGATCCCCACAGAAACCCAAACTGCACCGCGGGGCGCAAACTGGCCGTGGGCAGCATACCAAGTTATTAATAAATATTTTAAAATCTTTATCTTTTCTCTCTGCTGCCCTGTCTCCTCTCCTTGCTCCATCATCTTCTCACTGCCCTCAGCCCTCCTGCGACCTGCCCCCCTCCACCTCCTGTGCCCACTCCTCGAGTAGTCCCACTCTGATCAGGTGAGCTACCCTTCCTCATCCCCTCTTCTAACACCTCCCTCTACACACCTGCCCTGCCTTTCTCTTCTGGTGCTGGTCCCTCCCCTGCAGGTGTCTGTCCTTCTGCTTCACCCCCAGAATCCCCTGGCATCTGCATCTTTCCTTAGCCCTGCACCCTCCTGGTGCCTCCCCCTTCCCTTATTGACCCTGCCCCCTTTTTTCCTGATGCCCACCCCCTCACCACTCTCTGCCCCCATTTCCCTCAAGCCCCTCTGTGCCCTCACACGACTTGCTCCCTCCCCACCTTTTTCATGCCCACCCCTCCTTCCAAGCCTTCTCCCAGCACCTCCCCCTCCAGACCCTAATGCCCTTACCCTCTCCTCTCCTAGCATCACCCTCTCCCCCCTCCCACTGACACCTCCCCTTCTGCCCTTTTCCTCATTGTCTGCACTTGGCTCCCTGGCATTTGTATCTTCCCTCTCCCCTCTGCACAAGCCCCTTCCCCCACACACCTTCCCCCTAGTTTTCCCCCTGCCCTGCCGTACCTTCTGCCTTCCACTTAGCGGGGCTGGAGTCTGCGCTCGGCCCCAGAAGTCCCCAGACTCCGAACTGGAAGCTAGGCCGACCCCATGCGGCACCAGACACTTTTAAAGTCCCGGGCCGTGACGTCACGTCACGTCATGCCTGGGCGTCTCGCCGGTCACCTGGAAACGCTGCGCAGCGTGCGCAGGCAAGGGGGAGCGGACTGAGCGCTGGCCGGGGCGGCGAGTCCTATGGCCCTGCCCTGCCGTGCGCAGGCAAGGGGGAGCAGACTGAGCGCTGGCCTGGGCGGCGAGTCCTATGGCCCTGCCCTGCCGTGCGCAGGCAAGGGGGAGCGGACTGCGCGCTGGCCCGGGCGGCGAGTCCTATGGCCCTACCCTGCCGTGCGCAGGCAAGGGGGAGCGGACTGAGCGCTGGCCTGGGCGGCAAGTCCTATGGCCCTGCCCTGTCGTGCGCAGGCAAGGGGGAGCGGACTGCGCGCTGGCCCGGGCGGCGAGTCCTATGGCCCTACCCTGCCGTGCGCAGGCAAGGGGGAGCGGACTGAGCGCTGGCCCGGGCGGCGAGTCCTATGGCCCTACCCTGCCGTGCGCAGGCAAGGGGGGGCGGACTGAGCGCTGGCCCGGGCGGCGAGTCCTATGGCCCGGCCCTGCCGCGCGCAGGCAAGGGGGGGAGCGGACTGCGCGCTGGCCCGGGCGGCGAGTCCTATGGCCCTGCCCTGCCGCGCGCAGGCAAGGGGGGCGGACTGAGCGCTGGCCCGGGCGGCGAGTCCTATGGCCCTACCCTGCCGTGCGCAGGCAAGGGGGGGCGGACTGAGCGCTGGCCCGGGCGGCGAGTCCTATGGCCCTGCCCTGCCGTGCGCAGGCAAGGGGGAGCGGACTGCGCGCTGGCCTGGGCGGCGAGTCCTATGGCCCTGCCCTGCCCCGCGCAGGCAAGGGGGGCGGACTGAGCGCTGGCCCGGGCGGCGAGTCCTATGGCCCGGCCCTGCCGTGCGCAGGCAAGGGGGGCGGACTGAGCGCTGGCCCGGGCGGCGAGTCCTATGGCCCTGCCCTGCCCCGCGCAGGCAAGGGGGGGGGACTGAGCGCTGGCCCGGGCGGCGAGTCCTATGGCCCTGCCCTGCCCCGCGCAGGCGAGGGGGGGGGACTGAGCGCTGGCCTGGGCGGCGAGTCCTATGGCCCTGCCCTGCCGCGCGCAGGCAAGGGGGGCGGACTGAGCGCTGGCCCGGGCGGCGAGTCCTATGGCCCGGCCCTGCCGCGCGCAGGCAAGGGGGGCGGACTGAGCGCTGGCCCGGGCGGCGAGTCCTATGGCCCTACCCTGCCGTGCGCAGGCAAGGGGGGCGGACTGAGCGCTGGCCCGGCGGAGGGGGGCGGCCATAGGACTCGCCGCTCTCACCCCGGCCCGGCCCCCTGAGGAGAGGGGCTCCCGGCGGGAGGCGGGCTGGGAGCTCACTGCAGTGACGCCACGCACAGGAGGCAGACGTGACAACACAACACGCTTCGCACAACCCCCCCCCCCCCCCGCATCGAACCGACAGGATCCCGGCCCCGGGCTGCGGCGCTCCCGCCTTGCCCCACAAAGGCTGGAGGCGGCTCGTTCCCACATCCCCGGGGGCGGGGCCCGCCAGGGACTCAGGAGCACGCGCTACCTCAGTCTCCAGCCCTCTCTCCTGGCCAGGGCTGAGGCAACGGCTGCTTCCGGCCAGGATTGGGTCCCGCTGTCACGTGACAGCCCGCGGCCTATACCCGGCTGGCTGTACGGCGCAGGACCTAGCAGCGGCACACGCGACGCTGCATGCTGGGAAGCGCCAGTCACTCAGGCCACACCGCTTCCTGGACCCATGCTCAGGCCGCGCCCTCGAATATTACCATTGGCCCACTCTCGGCCAATCAACGCCTCTCGATTAGCGCCCGCTCTATCCCAGCCTAGGCTGGCCAGATCCCTTCTCTCCCTTTGCGTTGGGGTTGCGTCACCGTCCGCGCGCCGCTCTCTGGTTGGCCGGCGTTGCGGCCGCAGCCCATCCTCTCGCCTCGCGCCCGTTAGCCGCCGGCCAATGGGGAGATTTGTTTGGGGTCTGGGGGGCGGGCTGACGCGCGCTCAGCTGGGCCCGCGCCTGCTCGCCAGGTTCCCCCGCTGCCGCCGGCCTCAGGGCTCCGAGCAAGTGGGACCGCGGCCCGTTGCCAGGCCCCGTGCGCGGCGCGCTCAAGGCTGAGGGGAGGGGTCTCGGGGCGCCGGCCGGGGCAGAGGCCGCCAAGTGGGGAGCCCGGGCGGCAGGGGCTGCCGAGACGCAGCGCAGGGGCGGGGGCAACTGGGACCGAAGGGCTGGGGGGTCGCGAGGCGGCTGCACGAGCTGGCGGATTTGGGGCGCAAGTGCCGGCACCTGGGGCTGCAGGAGCCAGGAGCGCAGCCGGGAAACCTGGGGCGCCGAGGCTGCAGCGGGGCGTTGATGCTTCAGGTAACGCTCCGTGGGGAGAAGGGGCCGCTAGTGCGCTCGGGGCGGGGGCAGGTCTGCAGCAGGGGAAGAGGCGAAACTTTGCCCCTTTGTTTGGCGTCTGCGTGGAGCGGCGTTTTGCCCCGTGGTGCCTGCAGGATCTGCCGCTGGTTCTCTAGTCTGAGGCGGACGGGCGACCCGCGGACCAGGGCCTTATTACAACGCGCTGGTCTAGTCAGTAGCTTGTGGGGAAGAAGAAAAGCGTCTGTAGAGGAGAGTGGGGGTTTTACCGAGCACGAAGCTGTGGGGAAGCAAAAGCTATAAAGGTGTCAAGATGTTGGTGTCTTAGAGAAAAAGAAGAAACAGGTGTAATGCGGAGAAGAGAGTTACGCGACAACAGCTGGGTGGGCGAGTTGGGAGGAGAGTTGCAGTTATGGTAAGCGTCAGAGGTTTTAACTAAAACACTTTATAGATCACATTTTAGAAAGTAGGGTTGCAGTGACATATGCTCTTCCTGATAATTCAGTAGGCGTTACACAGTCCTTCCTTAGGCAGATTTTGTTCTGCGTGGGGATGGTACGTTTTCTTTCCTGTTGTCATGGCTATCGAAGCATGTATGCTGTTAATTTGTGATCACGCCCTGTAAACTACCCTCTTTCAACCAAAGGGATTGAAACTCCCCTTAAATATCATACACTCCTAGTCCTTTTAGTAGTTAAAGTTTTTCAGAACAAAGCTGAATTGCCTTGTTGCCCGTAGTTAGGGTGGTTTGTCAAGTGGATCGCTTATCACATTTTAATGTGTATTAAGGGGTTAACGACCTGTATGAGTAGTTCACCTCAGATGTAAAATAATTTTACACTAGTAAATAGAAATGCTTAATTTAATACATAGAGAAAACTGTACTTTAGTGTCGCCCCTTTAAAACAAAATTACCCTACTTTCTAAAGGTTATGAAGTCGACAGACTCCTTTTAAAAATGCATTATATTCGTGTTTGCATTTTCTTTATTCAGTTCAGTGAGTGAGAAATGTTTTAGTCCTGTTGTTACTTGGAATTGTATACATTTGTTGGTAGTTGGTTTTTCTTCTTAATTGAAGCAGAATTGTGAATTCTGGTTTTGTTAGATAAGACAATTGCATTGCTGTTGATAGCTTGTTGCATTTTTTTAGTATGGCGTCGTTCTTGAAAGGTGTTGTCTTGTTTTTAGATAGTGTCTGTAATATTTTCCGTGTTGTAGAAATTAAATCATCCGCTAACCGTCTCAGTGATTAATATTAGTCTGAAGCCTTTTGTGCGTAGCGTGGTATTTTCCACTGAATTTAAAAAAATAACTGATAAGTTTTGTGAAGCAAAGCCAGTGGTCAGGCTAACAGCTACTGTGGGTCCAAGTGTCAAATTTACAGTCCCATAATAAAATAATATGCATTTCGATGGCAGCAAAGCCCACATAAGTGGACTTGTAACAAAATAATGTGCTTAAACTTTTTACTTGGCAAAGCGGTTGCAGAATCTCTTTGAGGTGCACGCTTTTCGGGGAGTGAGGGGTTTGAAAAACGGCACCAAATATTTGGATCTGGATATTTTGTGTTTCTTTTTTTTATTGTGGTGGGGGTTTGCAATCAGTGTAAAATCCTGGAAGTTGGTGACGTAGCAAGCAAAGTTCATGGCTTTGGAAAGCGAAATCCTCTCCTGGAGTGCCTTTTTTAAAAATGCAAACGTTGACAGGAGATCAGCCCCAAAGCGATGCTCCTTTGCAAAGATACTAGAGCTGTTGGGCTCATTGTGTACTTGACGATCTGCCACCTTCCCGGGGAAAAAGTTCCAGTTTAGGATAAAGCAGAAAGGTGCATAATAATTTGGAGGTGGGTGGGGGGAGTTGGAAATCTTTGTAGCCTTGGCCAGTCCCAGCCCCAGAGAGAGTCAGAGAGAGAGAGAGTGAGAGACGATAGGAGGAGAAGCTGCTGCTGCATCTAGGAATATGAATTTCCCCCCCTCAGCAGGTCGGATCACCTCGGCTCCATGGTGAGGAGAAAGAAGAGCCCCCCTGGGCCAGAGGAACAGCACAATGGGTAGGATGGGGTGGGGGCGAGTCACTTTTAGGGGCCCCGTCCCTGCTCTGAGCTCTCCCTGTTCCGCTGGGGTATTTTGGTGGCTGGTTTTCTCTGTGTGTGTGTCTGCGCCTGTCGAGCGCTTCCAAACGCTGAGTTTGGCTTGGCAATTTCCCTGCCAAAGGCGCTCCTAATCCCTTCAGCAAGGTGCCAGGGGTCTGCCGGGGGAGCCTGGCTCTCTTTTGGGGTGATTTGGGAGGTTTCTTATGGGGCTTTCCCCCTCCCACCCCTCGGCACAGGTTGTTGGGTCGGGACAGCAAACGAAAGGGGATTTAGTAACAAACAACGGCGGCCATGTTGAGAGGAATTTCTGCAGCTAAACTTCTCCCCTCTCAGCCCTTGGATTTTCTTCCCTCTCTAGTGGGGTCTGTGGTTTGACTTTGTGCCCCCCTCTTTTCTTTCTCTCCTCCCCAACAGGATGACAGTGAAGCTGGGAGACAGCAGCGGGGAGGAAGGGGTGAAAAAGCTAGGCAAGCGAGCAGGAGATGAGGAGTCCCTGGAAGAAGAAGAAGGGGCAGGAAGAGGAGAGGCAGCTCCAAGCAGGAGCAGCACAAAGAAAGAAGATAAGATTATTAACAACAACACTAATAACCCCTCATCCAGCCCCAGTTTACACCAAGAGCCGTCCTCTCTTCAGCCCTCCCACAGCCAGGACCAGCATCATTTTCTGAGGTCCAGTGTCAGACCTCAGAGCAAGAGGTTAAGGAAGGATTCTCAGGCATCCTGCTCTGTTGGCAATAGCAGCAGCACTACTGCAAAAGGAAAAGGTACTGTATACTGTCACCCCTAAAACATATACAGGGCAAGGGTGGGGGGAGGGTGTCACTTGCATTTTCAAATTCTGACCGTTTTGTCCTACAGATGCCATCTTCTGTGATGTGTGTTGTTTTGTTTTGTTGTCTGTCTTGTAGTAGCTGAATTCCTCTTTGTGTCCCAAGGCTTCAGCTTGAATGCTGCCCACTCTCATGTTTACACTTGCAAAAATAGGCACTTTGGATGTGTGCATGAATATTTTTCCTCTCAATTTAATATCAAAGAGGATATGTAACTCTTGTATTTATTATCTTCTAATCCTCAGTAAAAATACTCTATTTTGGCTAGTAAATTAGCATGTGGCAAGATGGGTAATCAGGGATTATACACAGAATTACTAGCTTTGGGCTGAAACAGAATATTAGATGTTAGCATGAGAATATCTGAGAGGGGTTGCTCTCTATCTCCCACAGGATGATTTGTGAGACATGTCTGAAATGTACATACTGTAAACGTGTCTAACCATGTTGCCCTAGGTTCTGTGCAGCATCCTTTGCTAATGTGTTACCAGTTCAGAAATGTCCTGGACACTTACATGTTAAGTAAAATAATTAATTGAAGGGGTTATGTTCCATGGATGATTTTATCAGAGCCATGGCTTCTTTAGATAGATGGAGAAGGATATTTGAGAGACTTGGTACTGTTATGTGCAAACTGCTTTCTGGTGGACACCTGACTGTAGTTGAGTGATACTTGGATATAATTTTAGTATACTTTGAGCAACAATATTTAAATATTTTTCATTATTTTGAGGATAAGTAATGTTTCTAGTTCTTAAACCTTTTATTTCAGTAAGAAATTTTTACATCTATCCGTAAAAATACTTCAGTACTTCTTAAATATGTTTGAGGTCACTGTATCTCTTCTTTCCCAAGTACTGAATCTTCATATAGTATACAGTAGGTAAAAATGCTGAGAACAAATATTAGCTTTGTATTAAAAATAAATACAACTTTGTAAGGTAGCATGTCCCTTTAGATGTATTTAAACAAAACATTAAATACGTTGAGAGACAAATATTTTTGTAAAGTTTACAAAGTACTTTTTTATAGGTTAGTAAATACATTTCAGTTAAATCCCCAGCAAAATCTTCAGTGTGGGTTGTAGTATCCAGTATTGAGAAATCTAGATAATTCTCTACCTAATGTATTTAAACCGACAAAATAAACAGAAAATCACTTGAGATGCTGCTAATTATTTTAAGGATTGTGAGTGGTATTAATGTGTTTTATCTCTGTTGTGTATATGTTCCATAATCAGCATGGTAGGCATGTGTTTGTATGTATTTGGATGTACTGTATATTAAATACATACATTTTTAAAAGAGCCTTGCCCTAAACCAGCAAGCAAACTCCATTTATTTGCCTGTTTGGTTTTCCGTATGATATTTACATACCCTCTGCTTCTTGTTTCACGCCCCCATCCTCTTCCACCCCCCCCCCTGCCCCCCACATGTATTTTAGGTCTGGAAATCCTAAACTCAACACTCTGGTCATCTGAAGAAGTGGGCTATGCCCATGAAAGCTCATGATACCATCTACATGTTTTGTTAGTCTATAAAGTGCTACCAGACTGTTGTTTTTTAAGTTTATCGTGTTCAGACTAATTTGGCTACCCCTTGAAGCTTCCATTTGCTTTAAGATTCATATACTGAAATTAACAAAGGAAAAGTGTGTACAGTATAATCCAATGACTACAATCTTTTTGGTAATTAGAGAAACAAATTGCCATACCTGACTTTATTTTTGTCCATACAGGCAGTCCCCGAGTTACGCGGATCCGACTTATGTCGGATCCGCAGTTACGAATGGGGCTTTTCTCACCCCGGAGGATGCGAGCGGCGGGGTGCCCAGATGCGCCGCGGTCCCACCGCCCGCGTCCTCCAGGGCAAGAAAAGCTGCTCTGTGTCTCCCTGGTCTGCTGGGGGGGGGAGTTCCCCCCAGCAGACCAGGGAGACACGGAGCAAAGCCGCGGAGCACGCGGGCAGCGGGACAGCCCAGACGCGCCGCGGCTGTCCCGCTGCCGGCGTCCTCCGAGGCTTTGCTCCCTGTCTCCCTGGTCTGCTGGGGGGAGCTGCTCCCCAGCAGACCAGGGAGACATGGAGCAAAGCCGTGGAGGATGCGGGTGGGACCGCGGCGCGTCTCAGCGGTCCCGCCACCCATGTCTCCCTGGTCTGCTGGGGGGGGGGAGCGCAGCTAGTGCGCCCCCTCCCCCCCCCCCAGCAGACCAGGCTTTTCTCGCCGACGACGCCTGGGGTAGAGCAGCTGGGGCGCTGCCGGGTTGGTTCCGCAGTGCCGCTCCTCAGCGCTACGGGACCAACCCGGCAGCACCCCAGCTTCTCTGACCCAGGCGTCCCCAAGTCAGCCGCTGCTGAAACTGACCAGCGGCTGACTACAGGAAGCCCGAGGCAGAGTTGCTCTGCCCCGGGCTTCCTGGAATCAACCGCTGATCAGTTTCAGCAGCGGCTGACTAGGGGACACCTGGGGTAGAGCAGCTGGGGTGCTGCAGGGTTGGTCCCCGCAGCACTGAGGTGCGGCACTGCGGGGACCTACCCGGCAGCGCCCCAGCTGCTCTGTCCCAGGCATCCAAATTCAGCCGCTGTTGAAACTGATCAGCGGCTGATTCCAGGAAGCCCGGGGCAGAGCAACTCTGCCTCGGGCTTCCTGTAGTCAGTCGCTGGTCAGTTTCAGCAGCGGCTGAATCTGGACGCCAGTTCCGACTTACATACAAATTCAACTTAAGAACAAACCTACAGTCCCTATCTTGTACGTAACCCGGGGACTGCCTGTATTTTGAGGAATTATATTAAATCATTGAGTACGGTCAATAATGCATTTCAAGTTGAGAGCAGCTAGAACTCCACTTAGCTAGTTTTGCTGTGAAGGCATTGGAGGTGGTGGTTCTGATATGGCTGGCGTATCTGTCAGAATGTTAGAGAATGGAGCTTTGGAATGTGGGATGCTTCCAAATTTGAAATCTTTACATCCAAAGATGTAGGCTCTGAAACATTTTACTGGTTTGTCTAAATCCTCTCTGTGATAATGGAATGTCTTGTAATCAGAATTTAAAGGGGTGTACATTCTAAGTGAAATACCACACTGTGTGAGGTTCCTCCAGGAAACAAAGTGAAGGGAGGAGACTTTTAGAGCAGTAGTTTTTAACTCTGTTTTCTTTATCTCATTTCTCATCCCATATCCAGATCCTTCTTCCTTCTATCACCTCCCAAATTATGATCTGAGCATGTTAGTCATCAGCTTGCGCTTTTGTCATAGTACTCATATAGACTTCCTCAATTCTTTGGATCTGTTGTGAGAACTCAAGCTTTTCCATTGACATGTTGCTGCCAGATGACTGCTCTGGCTGTTCTACAGGTACCTTTGGATTGGACCATCTCAGAAATCCACCATGTGTTATGATTTTCCAATAATACGCTCATGATTATTTTTCAGAATATTCTTAAAGTGGAGCTCCTTCCAGAATCTGTAGAAATCTCACTTGAGGATGTGGAGGAGAAGGAGGTGTCAGGAGGGAAATTAGCTATGGTGCATTTAATTTCTTTTCAATAGTAGCTCATCACACTGCATTGGTTGGGTGTCATTGTTTATTTGTTATGAATTACTCATAAGTGATGTGCTTTTGTGTCTGTTGTAAAAACAAAACAGTTTTATTTGTAGCAATTTGTGCTGTTTGTGTGTGTAATTTTATTACACCAGTTATATAAATATTCAGCTTATATTTATAATTGAAAGTGATTAAAAATAGTTTTATAGTTTGAAGAGGAATCTGTGAAGTTTAGGAAACTTTTATCCATCCTTTCTTGGATCATATTTAGCAGAGGGTAAATCTTGTTGAAATTTTTTAGACTTTAAAATAAATAGAAATATATTTCCAGTTGGATTCTTGGGCTGTAGCTCTTGTCTATAGGCTTCTTTCGGAAGAAGCTTTTCTGGAAGAGATCTTCTGAAAAAACTTCTTCTGAAAGAGAGTGTCCACACAGCAAAAGTGCATCAAAAAAGTGATCTGCTTTTTTGAAAGATAGCGTCCACGCTGAATGGACGCTATCTCGCATTTAAACTGCGATTACTGTGGACAGAGTGGCCACTAGGGCACCTGTGCTTTTTTTCTTTTTCCTCTTCTTTCGAAAGAACTCCCTCTTCCCCGTCCACAAATGCCTTTTTCCAAAAGAGCTCTTTCAGAAAAAGACTTCTTCCTCCTAGAATGAGGATTACCAATGCTGAAAAAAGTTCAATTTTTCTGAAAACAAATTTTTTTGTAGTGTAGACATACCCTGAGTGCCTGCAATTTGAAATACAGCCTCTCTCCAACTTACCAACCAGTTACGGACCAAGCAATTGGTCGTAACTTGGTTTGTTCATAAGTCGGACCCCATTGAGTTACATGCGACCACTCTGTTCATAAACGTGGTTCGCGTTTGTAACTCGGGGTCTGCCATTTACAACAGTTTTGGTCGTAACTGTGAACCATAAGTTGATCGTTCGCAACTCGGGGACTGGCTGGAAATTTCTCCTTCCTATCCACTTTTTCGCTTACACACAATGTACTTAATGAATTACTTTGTATCAGATTATATAATATAACTCTTTTGTGACCATCTTGGCAAAAGTAAATATGAAGTGCATTTTGGTTTCTGCTAACTGTTGCAGCTATATTTTGAGGCAAACTTAATGGATTTTTCTTTCCCGTACTTCATTCGTCTGTTGAGAGAATGAACATATGTAAGGAGAAAATAGCCCTCTGATGTGTCACCCCAAGATAGAAGCTTCTTCCAGAAGTTTGGAAGTATTCTGCACCACTAGTATTCCAAATTTAGCCACAAATCTTGCAGTCCTAATGGATTAATGGTGTTTCTTGCTTTCCGAGTAATAGTTATAGTGAGTCAGAATTATTCAACTGAAGGAGTTAATTGAATTAAAATGCTCCATCTTGTTAAATATTCTTCTGTAGCTGAGCATGTAAAATTCACTAGAAAGAGGAACCCCAAATTGATTCTCAGGTCTATGTGGGTGTGTCTAGACAGCATCCTTAGCTCGAAATAAGCTATGCAACTTGCGCTACACAATTTGCATAGCGCATTTCAAGTGTATTTCAAAGTAGTTTATTTCATAATTTGGCACTGTCTACACCAGGGCTACTCAACTTTGGAAGCCTTGAGGGCCCCAGTGATATTTGCAGCACATCCCGAGGTCCTCAACTTAAGTGTGGTTGCATGTACCTGCAAATATATATGCAAATAGCTTCTTTCACACTGACAGGCATGAATACAACGATTAAGGCAAGACTACGCAACACGCAGGCCCCATTTAAGTCAGTTCTGCTGATATTAATAAAATGCAGTATTTACCTACTAACTACTAAAACGCATAGTAACCGAAAACCATTATATTGACTCGCCATTATGGAGTGTGTTCCCAGTGGAGGCCATGTTCAAAGCATCTCACTTGCAGGCTGCGTGTTGAGCTCACACCGGGGGCTGCAAACAAACAGGCCGCAGGCTGAATGCGGCCCATAGGCTGTGTGTTGAGTAGCATTGGTCTACGCAGTGCCAAATTTTGAAATAACTCGCTATTTGGAAATGCCTCTTAACCCTCATGGAACGAGGGTTACTGGGACATTGGAATAAGCCGCCCACTATTTCAAAATCTATTTCATAAAAACATAAGAACGGCCATACTGGGTCAGACCAAAGGTCCATCTAGCCCAGTATCCTGTCTCCCGACAGTGGCCAGCACCAGGTGCCCCAGAGAGGGTGGACCGAAGACAACGATCAAGCAATTTGTCTCCTGCCATCCTTCGCCAGCCTCTGACAGACAGAGGCCAGGGGCACCATTTCTATCCCCTGGCTAATAGCCTTTTATGGACCTAACCTCCATGACATTATCTAGCTTCTCTTTAAACTCTGTTATAGTCCTAGGCTTCACAGCCTCCTCTGGAAAGGAGTTCCACAGGTTGACTACACGCTGTGTGAAGAAGAACTTTCTTTTATTAGTTTTAAACCTGCTCCCCATTAATTTCATTTGGCGTCCTCTAGTTCTTCTATTATGGGAACTAATAAATAACTTTTCTTTATCCGCCTTCTCCACACCACTCATGATTTTATATACCTCTATTATATTCTCCCTCACTCTCCTCTTTTCCAAACTGAAAAGTCCCAGTCGCTTTAACCTCTCTTCATATGGGACCCGTTCCAACCCCCTAATCATTTTAGTTTCCCTTTTCTGAACCCTTTCCAAGGCCAAAATATATTTTTTTGAGGAGAGGAGACCATATCTGTACACAGTATTCAAGATGTGAGTGTACCATAGTTTTATACAGGGGCAGTAAGATATTCTGTGTTTTATTTTCTATCCCTTTCTTAATAATTCCTAGCATCCTATTTGCCTTTTTCATTGCCGCTGCACACTGTGTGGAAGTTTTCAGAGAACTAGCCACGATAACTCCAAGATCTCTTTCCTGATTTGTCATAGCCAAATTAGCCCCCATCATACTGTACGTATAGTTGGGGTTATTCTTCCCGATGTGCATTACTTTACATTTATCCACATTAAATTTCACTTGCCATTTTGTTGCCCAATCACTCAGTTTGGTGAGATCTTTTTGGAGTCCCTCACAGTCTGCTTCTGTGTTGACTATCCTAAACAGTTTGGTATCGTCCACAAACTTTACCACCTCGCTGCTTACCCCTTTCTCCAGATCATCACAATTTTATTCTTTACTATTGTTTCGACTAATTTGCCCGGTACTGAAGTTAGACTTACCGGTCTGTAATTGCCAGGATCGGCTCGAGAGCCTTTTTTAAATATTGGTGTCACGTTGGCTACCTTCTAGTCATTAGGTACGGAAGCCGATTTAAAGGATAGGTTACAAACCACAGATAATAGTTTAGCAGTTTTCCATTTGAGTTCTTTTAGAACCCTTGGGTGAATGCCATCCAGTCCCGGAGATTTGTTAACATTAAGTTTTTCTATTTGTTCCAAAACCTCCTCAAATGACACTTCAATGCGGGACAGTTCCCCAGATTCATCACCCACAAAGGACGGTGCAGATTTGGGAATCTCCCTAACGTCCTCAGCCGTGAAGACTGAAGCCAAGAAGTCATTTAGTTTATCTGCAATGGCTATATCATCCTTGATTGCTCCTTTTATATCTTGATCGTATAGGGGACCCACAGGTTTTTTTAGTAGGCTTCCTGCTTCTAATGTACTTAAAAAACATTTTGTTATTTCTTTTTTTGCTCTTATTATGTTTTTACACTTGATTTGACAGTGTTTATGTTCCTTTCTCTTTATCTCACTAGGATTGGACTTCCACTTCTTAAAAGATGCCTTTTTGTCCCTCACTGCTTCTTTTACATAGTGGTTAAGTCATGGTGACTCTTTTTTAGGTCTCTTGCTATGTTTTTTAATTTGGGGCATACATTTAAGTTGGGCCTCTATTATGGTGTCTTTAAAAAGTTTCCATGCAGCTTGCAGGGATTTGGCTCTAGTCACTGTGCCTTTTAATTTCTGTTTAACTAACCTCCTCATTTTTGCGTAATTCCCCTTTTTGAAATTAAATGCCAGAGTGCTGGACTGCTGAGGTGTTCTTCCCACCACAGGAATGTTAAATGTTATTATATTATGGTCACTATTCCCAAGCGGTCCTGCAATGGTTATCTCCTGGACCTGATCCTGCACTCCACTCAGGACTAAATCGAGAATTGCCTCTCCCCTTGTGGGTTCCTGTACCAGCTGCTCCAAGAAGCAGTCATTTAAGCTGTTGAGAAATTTTATCTCTGCTTCTCTTCCTGAGGTGACATGTATCCAGTCAATATGGGAATAATTAAAATCCCCCATTATTACAGAGTTCTTTAATTTGGTAGCCTCTCTAATCTCCCTCAGCATTTCAATGTCAGTATCGCTATCCTGGTCAGGTGGTCGGTAATATATCCCTACTGCTAATTTCTTATTATTGGAGCATGGAATTACTATCCATAGCGATTCTATTGAACATGTTGATTCATTTAATATTTTTATTACATTTATTTCATTTTATTACATTATCTTTCACATACAGTGTCACTCCGCCACCCAACTGGCCTGCTCTATCTTTTCGATATATTTTATATCCCGGTATGATTGTGTCCCACAGATTTTCCTCATTCCACCAGGCTTCAGTGATGACTACTATGTCATTCCACCAGGTTTCAGTGATGCCTGTTATGTCAATTTCAAAATAACGGGCTGCTTCAATAGAAATGGAATAGCTATTTTTGGATACTTCTGGTATGCCGAAATAGCTCTGCAGTGTAGACGTAGTTGTATGTGCTATAGCAATGCATTAAGTCACTGATTAACTGTGATCTGCACTCAATCAAACAGCAAACCTTTTTGAAAAACTTGGTTTTTGTGGTTTTTTTAAATCCTTAAGCTTTGAAAATTGGCTTTCAAATTTAGTTTGACAGTCAGACAGCAGTACCAAAGTGCTGAGTTGCATTTGGTGTCTGCCAGTAAGGGGCGTGGCTGCTATACAGCTTAGAGGGAGCACTGATGGGAACTGTATTTTTCCACGTAAGGATACAACTCTTGTGTGTTAAATACTGTAACTGTGGTTAAGATTTTGTCAGTTATTTTTAGTAAGTCGGCCAGGTGACAAGCAATCAACAAAACTTCACAGGAGCCGTGACCTGTTCAGCACTTGTACTAAATGTAATGGGGGGAGAAGGGTCTAAGGGGAAAGGAATGTAAAGTGGAATTCCTTGGGTTGGGATTGAGAGCCTGAGCCCCACTGTATGGGAAACAGGAAGACTCACAGCCCCAGGCCTTCTGTCTTAGGGGGTACACAGCCCTGCTGCAGCTTTGCAGAGGTGGGGGCAAAGCCTGGTGGCAACCAAAGCCAAGGGGGATGAGGGACACACAGCCCCAGCCAAAACTATGGGGGTGCACAGCCTCTGCTCCTGCCACAATTGCGGATGTACTGTGCACTGTCCAGGATCCATCCCTACCAGTCACTGCAGAAGCTGAAGTCATGGAGTCAGAGAATCCATGAATAAATAATATCCTTAATTATAATAATAAGGAATGCTATCTAACAATATTTTAAAAATATACTGTGCCTCAGGTTGGTTAACACACAGTATGCCCCTAAATCCTAACTTTGTGTGTAAAATTCTGTGTTAAATTTTGCCTGTTTAAAACAAAAAAAGTTTTTTCCAGGCTGAACATTGTATACCAAGTATTTCTGTCTGATTACATTTCCCCCAGCCATATTATAAAATCCTGTAAGAGGTGTGTGTAAGTGAAAGACCTTATAGTCGAAGTGTTCATACAAGCTTAACCATACTTCTATCATATCTTAAACTTTCCAAGTAATTTTGCATAGTAGAAATGAGTACTCAGTTGTATGCCTAGTGTGTCTAAATGCAAACCTCTTCTTAACCCTTTCTTTTAATGTGCGAACAAGTGAATACTTACATACTGTGGGTGGGAGCCTCAACCAACATTTATTTAAACTTCTGTACAGTGTGTGTAAATGTACCATGTCAGACTGTGTATGTCTCTGCATTTACTAAAATATGTACTGCTGGGTAGAGAATGCTTCTCAACACATTAAACTTAAAAAAAACAACGAATGGTCTGGTAGCACTTTATAGACTAACAAAACGTGTAGATGGTTTCATTAGCTTTCGTGGGCACAGCCAACTTCTTCAGATGACCGGAGTTTTCATCTTCAGATGAAGAAGTTGGGTGTGCCCACAAAAGCTCACGAGACCATCTAAATGTTTTGTTAGTCTATAAAGTGCTACCAGACTGTTGTTGTTTAAGTTTATCCTGTACAGACTAACTCTGCTCCCCTCTGAAGCTTCTAAACACATTCTTTGTGTATAGATCCCTGTAAGCAGTTGGAATTAGGCATACTTGAACAAGTTCAGCTGCGTAATTTGGTTATGTATTATAGGGGAGATGGAAGAAGCCCACAATTAGGCTTCATCTTTATTGGCTATTTGACTGTCTTGAAGTGTCAGGTTTCAGCATTAAAAATGCAGTGTGAACATTTCCATGGGATAGTGCTGTCATGGAGTTGTACTTGTGAGAAGCCTATGCCATTTGCTGCAGAAGGCAAACAGGCCATGAACTGGTTTTCCCATTACCGGGCAAATACTCAAACTGAAGCATCAGCCATGCCTGTCTTTTATCCTGTTCCTAGCTGGAGCTGCTTTTCCCTCTCTGGGCAGAAAGCGAATCAGATCCAGGCTGCAGCTTTGGAGGGTTTCCCCAGAGGTCAGGAAGATTTGCTGAATTCCTAATGTACATGCCTTTTTGATGGGTCGACTGCAGTGTGTTGTGTTGTATCTGGCCATTGTTGACTGCTATTTAACCATAGGATTTGTTTAGAGAACAGGGATGGAAAAGGTTTGAACACATGTCTTGCATTTGGTTGCTCTTCAACAAGAAAAATATTGCTATGCACATAGCAGGGTGCTGTTGTAACCTTTCTGAAACTCAAACGGTTACACATTACTTACATGCTTAGGGAGAAGTATTTTGCTATGCAACTGTGCAAATGTTAAAAACTAATTCAATGGCTAACACTCAATCCTAGAGCCAAGAAGAAATTTCCTTCGAGTCTTTCTAATGCAATCCTTCAGCTAAGAGGTACTTTTTGAAAAAAGTTTTAAATGCAGTCCTAGTGTTACTGATTGCTATGGCAAAAGGACAAAACATCTAAAAAGACTATTCAGAAAGAATCTTTTGACATGCCTTAGAAGATGGTATTCAATAGATATACTTTAGGAAATGGAGACGAGCATATTTAACTCTTAATTTTGCCCTTGTTCTATGCAAGTAACAGTAAACGTCACATTCCTTTCCAGCAGATACATGGTAGACATTCAAGTTGGCAGCTGACAAGTGAAAATGTCATTTTGCTCACTCTACTCTTTTTAATATTGGCCTGGAGAATGCAGATAAGTGGAGCCTAATCTAATGCATGGTCCGTTAGGCTGATATAGGGGAGATTAACTATTTTACAAGCAGTTCTGTGGTACCATAAAGACTTACCCACAAAAGCTCATGCTATATTTGTAAAACCCAGTTCATCAGATGAGTTGGAGTGGGTTTTACCCATGAAAACTCATAATATATTTGTTAGTCTCTAAGGCACCACAGGATTGCTTAAGTTACAGACTAATATGGCTACCCCTCTGAGTCTCTATTGGAGAGTGGCCCTTTGTATGTGGTATCTGCTGAAGCTGTGAATTTTCTGACTTCTAAAAGGTGCCATTGGGGCTGTTGGAGACCGAACACTAAGCTGCTGTTTAGAACCTGGATGGAAAAGCTGGTGGTGACTAGCCTTTGTTAGATACCAGGGTTCTCTCTGACTCACCTACTTTATCTGATGTAGGCAGGGTTCCATTGTTGGTAACATGCATATTAGGCTTTTGCATTTCAGTCCTTCAATTTTTAGGGCAATATTTTAGCAAGTTTTCAGTCTTCATGCTTCTAGGTAGAACATCTGTGTTCTAACAATCAAAGCACAAACATTATGAAAATAAAACTCAAGCCACGCATGAGGGAACTGGTTCACTTTTCTGAAGGCCAGATGGAATACTAAAAATTTAGTCCTATTCAGCCCAATGAGTCCTGACCTTTTCATTTCCATGTATTTGTTTACCAAGCTAAGTACTAGGTTTTACCAACAGTCCAGTATTTAGAGTGGTTTAAATTTGCACAGTTGATAGAGTCAGGCTCAGTGATGCAGCCACAGGGAACATAATGAAGCTTGGGAGTGGGGGCCAAAGCACCAGTCACTGAAGTCTGATGTACCAGTGCTACCAGGCTTAACAATGTATAGGGATCCCTGGACTAACAAAATGAGTAAACGGAGCCAAAACATGAGTGTTTTATCCTTCATCTCTAGTTTTGTTTGGCCTTCTGTCTCAAAGGTCTTACCCAAGAGAAACTCCCATGATATACTATATGAAATGTATCTGCTTTCCGAAGATAAAAGGAGGTGTTGACCTTTCCAGGACTAGAACCTATAATTTCAGAGAGCCTAGCTATTCCAAACATGATATGAGAAAGAAAGGGTGAAGCAACTTTGAATTAAATATCATACTATTTAGTAGCTAAACGAATGAAGTTTCTAAATGCGCATAGGAAAGAGACCCTCAGTAGAATAATCACTTTCATGTTGTTTCATGCAAATAAGTATTATATTAAAACTGATTTAATTTCTGAAAAATAGTTTCATTTTATTGGCGTCTTTAGATGCTTAGACTTCATTCATTTTGCTTTTCATGTAATGAAATGAATGTTTTAGATACCAAACATGCTGTATGGCCTGTAGAAAACCCTTGATAAATCTGTGTCTGGCCATTGATTTTTGAGATATGGGTATTGAGTATAGATCAGGGATCTTCAACCTTTTTAAGCAGGAGATCACTTTTTGAATTTAAGTGCAATCCAAGATCTCCCTCACACCCAAATACCCGTGTGCAGCCTCCTTTGTGCGCCTTTGTGCCCCTGCTCACTCCATCCTCCCTCCTTTCCTCCCCCATTCTCCCTTCCTCCTTCTCCCATCCTCCCTCACTTTCACCAGGCTGGGGCAGAGGGTGGGGGTGCAGGCTCTGGTCTTGGATTAAGAGATTGCAAGTGCAAGAGGGGCTCTGAGCTGAACTTGGGTCAGGCACTTGGGATGCTGGAGGGGGTTCAGGTTCTGGGTGCAGGCTCTGGGAGGGTGTTTGGATGCACGGGTACTCGGCTAGGGCAAAGGCTTGGGGTGCAGAAGTAGGTTCATGACTGGGGTAGGGTTTCAGGATGTGGGCTCCAGCTGGACTCTGCTTACCTCAGGTGGCTCCTGGGTGGTGGTGCAGTGGGGCTAAGGCAGGCTCACCCCAACCCTGGCCCTGCACCACTCCCAAAAGCAGCCAGCAAACGCCATCCCAAGTCCTGTTGTGTCCCCTCTCTGCTCTGGTGAGAAAAAATACAGAGTGGAAGGGGACACCTTGACATCAGCACCCCTCTTCTGCCCTGCCCTGCACAGCAAGCAGGAGGCTTCTGAGGGGACAGCTCCAAGCAAAGGGCAAGAAGTGTGCAGCAGTCTTGGGTTGGGAGGGGACGGGAGAAAGACAGCTGATGTGCAGGCACTTGATAGCCTCTTGGCCAAACCAGTCCGGATCCCCTGTCTGAGACTCCAAGATCTACCAGTAGATCCCAATCTACTGGTTGGTGACAACTGGTATAGTTGGACATCTAAAAAAAAATTAATTCAGAAGGTAAAAAGAGGACTGCATTCAAAAAAACACTTCCCTGCTTTGAATCACACCTCCTCTTCACTCCAATGGAAGAGTTCAGAAGAGACTGTATAGAGAAGATGGAATTATTTAGAATTCCGCTCTACTAAATAATGTGGTTGCTTACTTGTGCCCTTTTTTAATCAATTGAGTTTGTTTTAAGTTCCGCTCTTGCAGCTCTTAGTTCAATAGTTTACTCATGTGCACAGCAGCATTCAATATTGTGTTTACATTTTTTTTGGCTATGCAGTGTATATGTACTTCTATTGTATTCCAGTTTAGGGACTGCCAGTATAGGGACTGCAACTTGCATCATTCTGATAATATCTCTGGAGAGAGATTGGTGAGATTATCTTCTGTATCTCTGGAAATGAATAATTGACCCACTCTAGCCTACCTTATGTTTGCCTGCTGACCTTCCCACTGAGAGGTACTGCTGCTTTTCATAACTTTCAGCAACTCATCCGCCTTGTGTGTTATAGGTGAAATCCTTGCAAAACATCATACAATCAAAAAATCGGACTTTTTTTTTTTAATTCTCTATGATTTTTCCCCTTTATATGTGACCTCTTGCAATGCTTCTAAATTCTGTTTTGTTATCTAAAGGTATAGATAATGGAGGGACCTCATCCTGTAGTACATCAGGAATTCCTCCCAGCACTCCTGCTGGGACTTCTAAGACTGCCACAAGAAATTTGGGGACCTCAAGTGGGGAGAAGGAGGAAGGAAAAAAGGTCAGACGTCAATGGGAATCATGGAGCACAGAGGACAAGAATACCTTCTTTGAAGGACTTTATGAGGTGTGTGGAAGAAGAAGGGCAGGCAGGTGGTCTGGGTACTTCTTATGGGGCTCATGCTTGACTGGCTTAGTTTTGTTCAAATGAAAGCTTGATTTGGGAGTTTGTAGAGGATGATATTTCAGATTGATTTTGTATGCACACACATCGTGTATACAGGTGAGCATGCTGGCTGCATAATGCATGTGAAAAAGATCGGACTGGAAGGGACCTTGAGAAGACAAATCTATCTATCTTGCACTGAGAGAGAACCAAAGCTATCTACTTAAAAGTATCAGGCACTATGGAACCTGAAAAATAAATATGTTTACTATATGCATTCAACCCCCCCAACCTCATTCTCTTACCTTGTCCATAGAATATGCACATGTTTAAGGTTGTCTGTCAAAATAAAGTTGTCTGCCTCCTGATATAATCGACAAAGTTGCACCATTCCTTGACATTGCTAGGGCCATTTCTCTATTTTATTCCACCTTTATTCTACCTGGAAAAGCAAAATGTTAAATTCTCAGCAGGAACTTCTTAGTAGATGTGAGCATTCCATAATAAACACAGAAGCAGCTAAAATTAAATCATATGATGTTTTGTATTTTATTTGCATTTATAAAACGTTTGTTATAAAAACACAATTTAACAGTGATGTAAATTGTTTGCAGTGGGGAAAAATACATATGTTGCCCCTATTCCAACCGTCAGAAATAAAGTATATATAATTTTGCTGCAAAGCAGCAACATAATCTCAATTCTTTAATATAGAGCTTTACTGAATCTTGTACTTTTTCAGCACGGGAAGGACTTTGAAGCTATTCAGAACAATATTGCCCTGAAGTACAAGAAGAAAGGCAAACCAGCAAGTATGGTGAAGAACAAAGAGCAGGTCCGGCACTTCTACTACCGCACCTGGCACAAGATCTCTAAATATATTGATTTTGATAATGGTGAGTATGCAGAGGAAGTGGATTCCATGGCCAGCTGAGGTTCTGGAATGAGTCTTCCTTCTTGTGGGAGTTGGAGTTCTGTCTTTTTATATGGTCTGAGTGCACAAGAAATGATGAAGAGAAATAAATATCATGTACTCTTAAGATATCACTGAATACTTTGTACTGTTTTTGTCAAGGCCACAAGTAGGCTCACTCACAAATTTAAAACAAAATATTTTCCAACAGCTATCTGCAAAATAAGACCATTCCTCTGTTACTGAACCCACACAAGTATAATAAATGACCACCTAACTATTGACCTTAAACAGCAAAAAGATAAGAGCTGTATCTTCCAACATATTCTGCATGTCACCATTCCAAGGGTTCAACATGGATGTTAGCCAGGCAGAGCATTGTAGCTAGACATGACATCAGTAATCCCAAATTCTTGAGCCAAGCAAAATCCAGTAAGAAGAAAATTGTCTGCGTGTTAACTAGGGATGTAATATCCTGTTTAGTTAACTAATTAAATGTTAAGTTTAACCAGTTAGCTGATTAAACAGAGGTAGTGTGCTCCAGCGACATGCAGGGCTGGAGCAGCTCTGTGCCCATGGCAGCTGCTCCTGGGTAACAGTTAACCATTACCTGGAAAGCATCTCCTGTTAAGAGTGGTGCTTACCAATAACTAGTTACTGGTGGCCTAGCTGGAGCAGCCTCCCATCCATAGTAAGGTGGACCCGACCAGACCTGGGGTAGAGCAGCCGCAGTGTGGTGGGCCTGGCTGGGCTGAAGCAGACCTTCATCTCCAGCCTAGCCAGGCCCAGCATGCCTTGGGGAGTGGTCCGTGCCAGGCTGCTGGGCCATACTGTGGGCCAGGGGCCAGTTAAGCATTACATTTCACCTGTTAATTGATTAAATGGGATTTTACATCTCTCATGTTAATATATTACTGAAAAATTCAACTTTTCTTGCACTCATCCATTTAATATACCTCTAAGTTACTTTATTTCAGTGAATCAACAATGCAAGAATCCTAAGCATTGTATGTTCTCTCCCTCCTTGTTGGACAGTAGTGGGGAAACTGCTTGTCATGGTAATTAGTGCTGAAGTCCTGAGTGTTAGAAGATACTACATTTTAGTGGAATTAGATTTTTTTTTTTAAGTCCATCATCTAGATGAGTAGCGAGTCTGTCATCTTGACTAGTGCTGGGAGACTGGGAGCATGGCTCCCAGCATTGTAGCCTGGTTCACACTGGCTCTTTACAGTGCTGTAACTTGCTGTGCTGAGGGGAATGTTTTATGAATTCACTTGAATTATATGTACTTTGTAAAGGTGAAACTGACACTTTATGCAGTGTTGTCACTTTCTGGCTCAGGGGTATGAAAAAATATCTCCCTGAGCACAGCAAGTTACAGCACTGTAAAGAGCCAGTGTGAACCAGGCCACAAGTCTGGGAGCCACACTCCCAGCGCTGTTAGCTATGCCCCTCAGAGGTGGTTTACGTAGAGCGCTGTTATGACTGTGCTTTAAACGTAAGTGTAGACAAATACCAGGATCCAGGACTGCTGCAAATAACCTTGTCTAAATGATGGATATAAAAAAAAATCTGTATCACAGTGTGTGAATTCCATTAAAATGTAGTATCTTCCAATATTCAAAAGAACTAATCAGGAGTGCCTCTTAGCAAGTTGAGCAGCAAGTACAGGTCCCCTTAGCTGTCATAGCCAACTGATCCTGTAATCTAGTTGTGTATTGTTCTATCTAGAAGGTGGCTAAATACATTTGCCCTTAAACAATTCTTTAACTTTTGCGATAGTCCCCGCAATCAGTTCATCCTAAGGATGTGAATGACTAGTCGACTATCTGATAAGCAAATGCTTAGCGGATACTCGGCACGCTAGTCGACTAGTGGTTCCCCCTGCCCCACCGCTGCCTCTATCTGAAAGAGGCAGCAAGGGGGGGAAAGAGGAAGGAGTGCTTCAAAGCAGTAGTGCTGCACAGAGCCTGGAGTCAGCTCCCCTGCTGACTCCGGGCTCCATGCTGCACTACCACTTTGAAACACTGCGTGACGCATAGGGTCAGTGGGAACTGCTTGAGTCCCCCTGCTGGCTCCATGCTCCCCGCAGAGCTTTTGCCTTCAAAATGTAGCAACAGCCCTGGGACTGTTGCTACACTTCAAAGGTGGAGGTGCCCTTATTGACAAATTGAACAATTGATACAAATTGCATTGACAATTCAGTTAGCCAAATAATCTAAATTTAACATCTCTAGTTCATCCCATTAATTTTTACCAGTATAACCACTCTTGCTAATGAAATGTGCTTGTCTGAGAGAAACGTAAGACTTTCAGTGCTGATGACCAATTCCAAATGTTCTATAGCATGTGTTAAAACATGCTTCTGGGGAAAGCAGAAGAAACATATAAATAAATGCTCCGTAGTAAAATCTCTTTTAAAAATTGATTGTTCTTCTCCCTAAGATTAGGATGTTGAAGAGGATTTCCATTTGTAAAGCACAGTTAGCATAGATATTCTTTGAGTGTTCTCTCTATATACAGAAGATGGCCACAGTTTAGTTTAATGACCCTGCAAATCCAGCATTGGAAGAAACCTATCTCCATATAACTTCAGAAGTCCTTCCAAGATAGATGGTCAGTTTTGGGCTGGGTAAGCAGAAACGAATAAATGAAGGTAATATCCCTAACTCTACAAGGCATAAAGCCATCTTAGTTGCTTGTGGTAGAGGCTTAAGAATCTGTGAAGCATGTGGCTAAATTTTTGAGTACTGGTGAAAATGCATATGGCTGAATTTTAGAGTTATTGGTAGGCTGTAAATCAAAGAAAAATGCAGTACTTACTGCAGCATAGGATGTAAATATTTCTTTATCTGACTTGTATGCCAAAGGATATTTTTACCACCAGCCATGAATATATGCTACCACAATACAAGTAAAATGCAAACACTAATGTATTTTCTTTTTGGAAGAAAAAATCCTGCATATTGCCCAAGAATTAGAAAATATACATATATAAAATGTCAAGATGTACTTGTATATTACAGATTGTGTGTGTGTCAGTCAGTCAGTCACTGAACACGTTTGGATTTTCCAGAAGACAGCAGTGTGTCTTGAAACTGAATTTGACTGTAGCCATAATGTGATGATAGAGTTGTGGAGTAATAGCAAATTGTCACAGCTAACATGAGCTTATTTTGCTGAAAGACTGTTTGTTAAAATTCTGTGAAATCTGTTTTGATCCTATATAAAAATGTTGGGTTTCCCAGACATAAAACCACAGTTTTGAAGTATACACTCCTGTGACTTGGCATTACAGTGAAATTGGACTTAGTGCTATCTGCAGAGAGATCTTTGTGTATTCATTAAATATGTGGATTTTTGTGCCTTTCATTGAGGGTGTTTTTGTTGGAAAGATACATGGTATATTGTGACTCATGGCATATCTGCAGTGAGGGTTCTTTCTCTCTGGCTACATCTAAACTACACCCCTGTCGGCAGAGGGATGTAAATTAGACTTTTCGAAAGTGCAAATGAAGTGGGGATTTAAATATTTAAATCCCTGCTTCATTTGCGCTTTCGAAACATCTGATTTACATCCCTCGTGTAGTTTAGACATAGCCTCTGTGTCTCGTATATCTCACTTGGCACTTCTTTTCTTTTGCAGTGTTTTCTCAAGGCCTGAAAAAATCCTCCCTGGAGCTTTATGGCTTAGTCTGTTATGGGGAACTAAGGAAGAAGATTGGGGGCTGTGAGTATAAATGTCTTCTACGATGGAAATTTATTGTTGGGTGTTTTCCAATTGTAGAATCATGGAGTTCTTCCTTCAGGGCTCTGATGTGCTTTGATGGCTTTCAGAATGTCTGCCCATTATATCTGGGTACAGATGTTTGCCATGAAGCTTTCTTAAGGAGTGTGTGTTTGTTTTTCTATGAGAATTTTTTTGTCCAGTCACATGGGATTTCCTTTTTTCTTTAACAGCTCTATTTAGCCTTCTTTCTGTAGACAATACAGAAAACACAGGCCTGATTTTTTTTTTTTTTAAAACCATCTACTGTTTTGTAGGTGAAATATGTTTAATTTATACATCTGGCTACCTGGTTGTTCCTGCAAATCAAATAATTGAAGATGTAAACTGTATCATGTGAATCTTCCATTATTTGTTCCTTCAAAATCAGTCTGGGATGGTGCTAGTCTCTGAATCAGGCCTTAAATATTTATATAACAAAATACTGAAAATTAATAAATCTTACATTATGTTCGGTAACATTCCTTCTAAATCAACCAACTTTTGCAATCTACTCTAGTTTGTCCAAGTGTTTCATTCAGTCTAGTCCCAAGCATTTTGTATGGGGCCAGTGCCCTAACAGGAATGGTACAGCATCTACATGTATGGCTTTGCTCGTGGGATATGGGAATTAAATGTAGCATATTCTTAACTTTTATGTCCTTGTAAAGGTTGGATTATTTATAACATAAACAACCAAGAAGGCATCATCAGTGGATCATTTAAATTCTTGCTGTATAGTGCTGCATCTGGGGGCTTTTTACTATATTCTCTCCTCACTTGGGGATTTTACTGTATTGTCTCATGAATTGGACAGTTTGGACTGTTCACACTCACGTTGTTCTGGTAGGATCTTCAGTGTATTCATTCATCTTGAAGAGCAATGTTGATGATCTTCATGACAAAGGCAGGGCAGGTTGCATTGTCAGTAGAAAACACCAACAGTGTATCTCCCTCTTCTCCTCATTCTGTGACAAGGAGCATCAGCTGACCTCAGCTTGGCAGTGACTGGAAGTAGTGTCACCTAGTCATCTTGGTGACTTGTGCATGTTGTCTACACATCTGTAGTATTATCTAATAATTTTTGCATCCTCTTATGTACCATCTTCACTATCACCATGAAAATTCTCTTTCTGCTTGTCCAATAGACCTGAGTAGCAAGCTCCCCCTCCCAGGTCTGCTCTGCTGCTTGCTGGAATCAGCTTATTTCCCTTTCCTTTGGAAATCCCAGAAATTGCAGGTGCCATGGAAGGATGAAAGCATGTCAGGAATAATTTCCAGCAGTGTTGGGGAAAGGTCAATTCTTCAGCAAATAGAACAAGGATTTGCTACCTTTAGAGAATATAAATCAAGTTATCACAATGGGCATTCCAAAATGTGTAGTACATTGCAGAGGATGTGGGTGTATGTGTGTTTTTTCTTTTACTGCATCCAAACCTGTGAAGGCTTCAGGCTTCTGTACAGTGCTATGCTACTTAGCAACAGATTCAGAACATGAAGAATAGAAAGCTTTGCTGTCAATACTGCAGTATCAGATCCACACCCAGAAACATAGAACTGATGAACTTTGGTCTTTTAATCTGTGACTGAAATGTAATTAATACAGCAGAATGTGTATAAACCCTACGTGTCTTAAACTGAATTGTACTGTCCTGAAGCATATGAATAGAACCTGTTCAGGAACTTTACATTGTATCTCTGGTATTATTATGTTACAATGGGAAGATGCTTTTTATTAATACAAAATCATAAACTATAAGGTGAACAGGCATGATTATCATTTGTGTCCGGTTATTTAATTGTAACATATTATATTTTGTTTTCTTTTTCATTTAAAGGTATGGATGATAAAAATGCAACAAAACTTAATGAGCTCATTCAAATTGGGTAAGTAAGATTTTTTTTTTTCCCCAAATAATAAAATTGGACCATAAAGCAGCTTGATTGCTAAGTTCACGGTCCAGTGCATGGAGCATTTATTACATTGTAGGGGCTGTAATTTGATTTAATATTCTGAAAAATATGAAATAATTTTGTTTCATATTTTTCCCTCCCTTTTTCAGGGAGGCACCAAGGCAGGGTCCCCTAATGTGGATGCGCTATCTTGATTTAGAGCCCCAGGAGGCACTAGGGAAGAATAACTTTAGAATGGCCCTAGTGAGGAGCTATTTCGACATAGCAGCAATGGAGCATCCACACACACCCTCTTCCAAAAGAGCTTTTTCAGAAGGTGTTATTCCTCGTGGAACGAGGTTTGGCAACATCGGGAAAAGTCCTCCGTTATTTCGATTTTCTTTCTAAATAAAGCAATTGCTGTGTGGACACTAGTATTGTTTTTGCATAATAACGTCCATTATTCAGGAAAAACGGTGCAGTGTAGACGCACCCCTAATTTCTGTGTGCGTCAAGTACCCACACAGAGCAGTGTGCAGATGTTAAATGTGTTAGAAATTGTGTGGTAATAGGAGCTATATACGTGGGTAAATGGAAGTTCTGTGTCTAAACTGAGAGAAATTTAAAACAAAATAAACGCCATCAATAGTAATACATATAGAGACTCTGACAAATCAGAGAACTCAAATAATTAGAGATAATGTTAATAGAATGAATAAGACATTTTTAATTTTGCTTGTAGTCTGAGTTAAACAGAGAGGCTACGTCTATACTGGCCCCTTTTCCGGCAGGGGCATGTTAATTTCAGCTATCGTAGTAGGGAAATCTGCGGGGGATTTAAATATCCCCCACGGCATTTAAATAAAAATGTCCGCCGCTTTTTTCCGGCTTTTAGAAAAGCCGGAAAAGAGCGTCTACACTGGCCCCGATCCTCCGGAAAAAGCGCCCTTTTCCGGAGGCTCTTATTCCTACTCCTTCTGAAAAAGCTCTTTTGGAAGAGGGTGTGTGTGGATGCTCCATTGCTGCTATGTCAAAATAGCTCCTCACTAGGGCCATTCTAAAGTTATTCTTCCCTAGTGCCTCCTGGGGCTCTAAATCAAGATAGCGCATCCACATTAGGGGACCCTGCCTTGGTGCCTCCCTGAAAAAGGGAGGGAAAAATATGAAACAAAATTATTTCATATTTTTCAGAATATTAAATCAAATTACAGCCCCTACAATGTAATAAATTCCTTCAAAGTAGGAATAAGAGCCTCCGGAAAAGGGCGCTTTTTCCGGAGGATCGGGGCCAGTGTAGACGCTCTTTTCCGGCTTTTCTAAAAGCCGGAAAAAAGCGGCGGACATTTTTATTTAAATGCCGTGGGGGATATTTAAATCCCCCGCGGATTTCCCTACTACGATAGCTGAAATTAACATGCCCCTGCCGGAAAAGGGGCCAGTGTAGACGAGCCCAGAGGGTTGCTTTGTTTGGTGTAGGAATAATGTTGCAAAGTGCTGAGATTCAGCTCCCTTTGATTTTGCTGGGCATTGAGTGCTTGAATATATTGTAGGATTAGAGTCGATATACTTAAGTCATGTTTGATAACTCTCAATTAATTTGTCAATACCTGAGTCAAATGGGAATCTATACTGAAGAAAGCCCAAAACACCACAAATTCTGTTTCAGCAGATGGGAAATGCTGTGGATGTGAATGAATACAGGTTGAATCACTCTAGTCTGGCACCCTTGGGACCTAACTGGTGCCTAATCAGAATTTGCCTGACTGTAGGAGGTTAACATTGTCTAGCAGCATTACCAGCACTTCTGCTGCTTACTGGGATGTTAGAAGATATTTTTAAGGGTAAATTAGAGCTAAATAGCCACTCAGAACACTGAAAACCAGGACTGGTGGCTGTAAAGAAACTTTATGGGACTACAGGAAACTTGGCCACACCTGTGTTTATTGGACACCCGTCTGTCTAAAATCATGTCAGACCACAGATGTTACCTGACTAGACAGTGCCAGATTGGAGAAGTTCAGCCTGTATTAAAGGTTCTTAATCTTTGTGGAATGTCAGTTTTTAAATATTCAATTCTTTGTTAGGTTTGGAAACAACAGTGGTTAAAAGAAATCAAGAAGAAAGCAGGAAGAGCATATTTTTAAGCTAACTGCTTGAGTTACAGGCGGTTGCTGTTTTGATACTCATTCATCTGTCATGTTGTTTTCAATTAATTAAACTACTCCTCTCCCTATCCCTGCTGTGCCATATGTTTTAATTAGGAAGCGGGCTTCTTCAGCCATATTTAATTTTACACTAGTTGAAAGTTGCTATAAGTGATTATTGGACTCCTTCCTAGATTTTTTTTTTTTTTAAGATCTCGTGCCTTACTGAAAAGGGAGTAAGAAGAATTATTCTGACACAGCAGGACATGTAAACTTGGAGGAGAGCTCATCTAGCTCATCTTTCATTTTAAAGAGGGGTGAAGAATAAACATTTTCAGTGCTCATGTCATGAAATAGTATCCAGTACAGCAGGGCCCACAGGCTGTGTTGAGTAAGCTCTGTGGTACAGACATGATGAATTTGCAGGTGTCTCATCTTTAGAAATTAGCTACCTAGGTAAATACGTAGTTTTAGTGGATCATAATTTGATTTCTTGCTTCTAAACTGTGGTAGCCCATGAAATACAAAGAGTAATTTGATGTGTTCCTCCAACAGTAGTGCTGCCAAAAGTTTTTCCTTTATCTTAGTTCCTTCATTCTTGATTTATTCTATTAATTTATTTGCCCTATCTCTGTTATTTCTGCACTTTTACATCTGATTTTCAGATTTATTTAGGGCATAAGCTTTCATGGTAAATCTCACTTGATTAGATGAATTGGAGTGGAAATTAGAGGCAAAGGTATAAAAATATAATGAGAGAATTTACTTATCAAATGTAGGACTAGTGTTAATGAGGCTAACCAAGTCTGGGTGGATGTGGCTCATTCACAGAAGCTGATGAGGAGATGTGAATATCAAGAGAGGGGAAATTGCCTTTGTAGTGTGTGTGTGTTAAATTTAGTTGTACTGAATTTGCAGATGAATTGGAGTTCAGCTGTTTCCCTTTGTAATGGGGTTTTGATTTTTTTTTTTCCAGAAGGATGGCTACTTTTAAATCTATTACTGAATGTCCAGGGAGGTTAAAGTGTTCTCCTACAGGATTATGTGTGTTACCTTTCTTAATCTCTGATTTATGTCCATTTATCCTTTTGCGCAGATACTGTTTGATTTGGCCAGTATACATGGCAGAGGGGCATTGCTGGCACTTGATGGCATAGATCACGTTAGCAGAAGTGCAGGTGGATAAGCCCCTGATGGTGTGGCTCATGTGGTTAGGTTGTGTTATGGTGTCACTTGTGTAGATAGATGTGGACAGTATTGGCAACAGGGTTTGTTGCAGAGAGAGGTTTCTGTGGTGGTGTATGTATGTGCTGGTATTTGCTTCAGGTTGAGGAGCTGTCTGTAGGTGTGGACTGGCTTGTCCCCAAACGTCGATTAGTGAAGGATTGTTTTCCTGGATAGTTTGTAGATTCAGTGATGTGCTGGGGGCTCTAGGTGATAACCAGTGAAGTTCTGTTTTACTTCTTGGGCCTGTCCTGAAGTAGGTGACTTTTGGATACTCATCTGCCTCTGATCTGTGGCTTGTGGCTACTCAGAACTCTGGGACTACAGCTGGTATTTCCAGGAGTCATCCATAGTGGGTAGGCAGCTGTAGGCAGCGCTTTCCACACCAACACTGAAGTGGAAAATGTCATTGATGTCTCTGGAAGTCACTGATTCAGTGACAAAAATCTTAGTCTCATCCATAATTTGTTAAATTTAGTTGGAGACTTTCCACTGTGTTTAGTTGGATCAGGTTGTAAGTGCAGATGTGATGCTGCTGATGGTTTTCCACTGTACATAAAAGCATAAGAAAGGCTGTACTGGGTCAGATCAAAGCTCTGTCTAGCCCAGTATCTAGTCTTCTGACGGAGACCAATGCCAGGTGCTCCACAGGGGATGAAACAGAACAGGCAGTCATCAGATGATCCACTCCCTGTTGCCCATTCTCGGCTTCTGACAGACCGAGGCCAGGGACACCATCTCTGCCCATCTGGGCTAATAGCCATTGATGGACCTCCATGTATTTATCTAGCTCTTTTTTGTGCCCTATTAAAGTCCTTGTGTTCACAATGTCCTTTGACAAGGAATTCCACATGATTGTGCTTTATGTGAAGAAATACTTCCTATTGTTTGTTTTTAAACCTGCTGCCTATTAATTTCATGTGGTGGCCCCTAGTTCTTGTATTATGGGAACAAGTAAATAACTTTTCCTTATTCACTATCTCCACATCAGTCATGATTTTCTAGACATTTATCCTATCCCCCTCCCCCTTAGTCATCTCTTTTTCCAAGCTGAAAAGTCCCAGTCTCCATAATCTCTTCTCATATAGCAGCCATTCCCCGCTCATAATTTTTGTTGCCCTTTTCTGAACTTTTTCCAATGCCAAAATATCTTTTTTTTTTTTTTTTTTTTTAAGATTAGGTGGCCACATCCACATGCAGTATTCAAGATGTGGGCATACCATGGATTTAAATAGAGGCAGTATAATATTCTCTGTTTTATTATTATTTTACAAATTATTTCTAACATTGTTTGCTTTTTTGATGACTGCTGTACATTGAGTGAGTGTTTTTCAGAGAACTATCCACAATGACTTCAAGATCTCTCTTGAGAGATAACTGATTTAGTTCCCATCATTTTATAAATTTAATTGGGATTTTATTTTCCAATATGCATTGCTTTGCATTTATCAACATGAAAATTCATCTGCCATTTTGTTGCCCAGTCGCCTAGTTTTGTGAGATCGTTTTGAAACTCACGACAGTCTGCTTTAGGCTTAAATATCGAGCAATTTCATATCATCTGCAAATTTTGCCACTTCACTGTTTACTCCATCTTCAGATTATTTATGAATATGTATGGACTCCTGAGGGACATCACTAGTTACTTCTCCATTCTGAAAACTGACCTTTTGTTCCTTTTTAGCTAGTTATCAATCCACGAGAGGATCTTCCCTCTTATCGCTTAACAGCTTACTTTGCTTAAGAGCCTTTGCTGAGGGACCTTGTCAAAGACTTTCTGAAAATCTAAATACACTATATCCACTGGTTCCCTTTTTTCCACATACTTTGTTGACGCCCTCTCCCAAAAAAAAAGAATTCTAGTAGATTGGTGAGGAATGATTTCCCTTTGCAAAAAACTAGGGATGTTAAAATGCGTTTATTTAGGTAAATATGTAACCACTGAAAATGTCAGTATTTACGTGTGGGGAGAGGCGGTTCCGTGGGAGCTGGTATGCATGGGGAACTGGTTTAAAAGCTGGCTTTCTGCACATGCCAGCTGCTGCCTGCCACTTTTGTGCTGCTGCCTCTGATAGAGGCACCAGTGCAGGGAGGCAGGCAGGAGCTGATTTTTAAACCGGCTCCCTGCACGGACTGGCTTTTCCCCTGCCGCGTGGTGCTGCTGCCTCTATATCGGAGCTAGCCTGCCAGCTCAAGTTTTAAATGCAGAGTGCACGGAGTGGGGGTTGTTGCGGTTAACCGGTAAGCAATTGCTTATCAGTTACATGGTTATCCAGCTAGCCACTAACATTCCTAGTTGTGATACCTTTTTACCTAGCATAGACAGGACTTTGGTGTATTTCTGTTGCTGGAAGCATTGTGAATCTCCTATAAATTAGTGCTTTAGAAGGTTACAAAGTATCAGAATGCAAGGACATTTGTAAGAGTTACTATAAAAGTAGACAACCTTGCAATTCATTTAAGTTTTTGTTATTGCTATTTTGAGGGAAGGACAAATAATAAATATTGAACAAAGATGACAGATCTCGAGAACTTTTTGTTGACTGCAGACTAGATCTTTCCAAACTCATTTCCCATTCCACACAGCATAGCTTAGGATAGAATTCTCAATGCTGTGATATTCCTGGCAGGACTGTGACTATCACAAATATTTGTAAACCTTTGTAGGTCCTCAAACACCAGTGGAAATTTGAAACTTGAGTCTGTAGTGGAAAAGTGGGTACTTGACATCATACACATCATACTCCTCATATCTGATGAGTCTGACACAAGGAGGTGGTTCTATGCTTGCCCAAAACAAAATGTTCGCTAGCTAAACTCAGGCAAAACAGTCTGTTAGAAGCATTCTCATCTGGGTTTGTTATCTTCCTAGAGGACAGTGAGAGAGAGTATGATTTCAGTCCTTGTGAATGATGTTCATTCATGCCAGTTCTGTCCTTGTTTGTATTTAATGATTAGGGGTTTGGAACAGGTCTCTTATGAGGAGAGATTAAAGAGACTGGGACTTTTCAGTTTGGAAAAGAGTAGACTAAGGGGGGATATGATAGAGGTCTATAAAATCATGAGTGGTGTGGAGAAAGTGAATAAGGAAAGGAAAGTTATTTACTTGTTCCCATAATAGAAGAACTAGAGGCCACCAAATGAAATTAATGGACAGCATGTTTAAAACAAATAAAACGACATTCTTCTTTGCACAGTGCATAGTCAATCTGTGGAACTCCTTGCCTGAGGAGGCTAGGACTATAACAGGGGTTAAGAGAACTAGATACATTCATGGAGGTTAAGTCCATTGATGGCTATTAGCCAGGATGGGTAAGGAACGGTGTCCCCAGCCTCTGTGTGTCAGAGGGTGGAGATGGATGGCAGGAGGGAGATCGCTTGATCATTCCCTGTTCGGTTCCCTCCCTCTGGGGCACCTGGCATTGGCCACTGTGGGCAGACAGGACACTGGGCTGGATGGGCCTTTGGTCGGACCCAGCCTGGCCGTTCTTATGTAAATCTACAGGAGGTTGATTTTTCAAGAGGACCCCTCAACTTCATGATCAGTAATATCTGTAGCAAGGATAAGGGGATCAAAACTCAAGTTGTGGGTGGGGGGGCACAATCTCTGCTGCAGAGGTCAGGAAGGAATCTCATTCTTCAACTGCTGCATGACAGAAACAGCCAGGTCTGAGGCATCAGGGATCGGTCCCTGCCAGAAACAGGCTCTGGAATTAAGAGGAGGCTCCAAACAATTCCAGGTTTTGGTTAATCTAAGAAAGGGCAGCAATGCTCTGTTTATAGCAGTTAAAGTACAGTGCATCAGTGGGAGGAATAGCAGCCCCTGTGTGTTGGAGAAGGCCCCGTGGCTGACCGCTTTGTAGCAGACCGAGGATAGGAAGCACTGTTCTGCAGCTTAGCAAGTAGCTTTTGTTTCAAGCAAGAAAGGGTTTTTATTTCATTTGAGAGGGTTTGTTTTTTGAGGAATCAGTCATCACCGCTTTTCTATCACAAAGTTCTATCAACAGATGCCAGTACAAAAAGAGTTCTCCTGTCTTCTGACAACTGAGTCAAAGGAAAATCTACCCTGTCAGCTCTGAAGTTTCTGAATCTGGAGAGGCCTGCAGCTTAACGGTTCAGACATCTGGATCTACTTCATTATTTGACCTGTGGCATCACCCCTAGTCCTGCTTAGTTTCCACAGCCCCCATGTTAGCAGCCTAGTTTAGGAACACTCTGCAGGGCCATCTTTCGAAGGTGGCTCTTGCTATAGGGGCAGTCTCCAGCACTCCTTTGCTTCCCCTCACAGTCTGCAGGGTCTTCAGTTCAGCCAGCCTTTCCACATCTGGATTCCACTTCTGGTTACTACCATCTGCTGCTCAGGGCTGTCAGCCCTGCATCATGTGCCTGTAACCAGAGGACTGGTCAGCCTACAGGGAGTGGAGAAAGAGGTTTAAAAGCAACACTTGTCCCATTCGGGAAACAGACATTGCCATCTTACCTCTCCAGAGACTTATGCATATTGATGTGGTGTTGGAGCCAAAAGACAGTCTGCCCATATTGTAAATATTTACTGTTCACAGACACCAGCACAAGCAGCTCGGCTTCATTTACGATAGGGAGGAGCTTGAGGATGGCCTTTAGATTTCAGAGCATGCAAAGAATCCTCTGAGATGCTTCAGAATCTTCCGGCAGGCTCTGTGCATAGTGGTGCAATTGTTTGGGGTGGGAGGGTGGGGGGAAGAGTCAGACACAACAGTGGTCTTGTATGGCCACCCCAGAATGAGAGAGGCTGGCTCTGAGGATCATCTCTGGCCAATGGGACACAGAATTAAAACCTGTTTCTCATATAGGGTCCCTCACTCAATGGGCAGCCTCGTGTATTGCGCTTCCTGTGAGTCTAGTAGTGCAGGGGTACAAGAGTCACTTCTGGCAAAGGCCTTGTCATGCCCTTGTAAGCCTCGATTCCTGCTCAGCAACCCCTTGCATTCCTGCCCAGTCATGGAGGATTCTTTGTATCCAACTTTTTCACTGAACTGTATAGATGTTGCTTTGCTCGTGGTGCCTATAAATATTTCTCTTTCAAATGTACTCAGGGCCACAACTGTTCGCTACAAAGGGAGAAACCTTCGAATCAAAGCTCCAATGTGCAGGGCATTGAAGAAACTTTGTGACCCAGATGGTATGTATGTTGCAGCAGATGCTCAGGAGAGTGAGTGGCAGTGGGGAGTTTTTGAATGTACCCCTCTGGCAAGGGAGTTCATGCTATTTCAGGTTCCTTTGGGATACAGGATGTTTCTGTTCTCTAGCTGCCCCATTCATTTTCCTCACCAGTGATACAGCTTTGAGAAACATCCACTTCCATAGATAATGAGATCTGATGCTGGCTGCTTGCAGTGCATAGAGAAACTGGACAGGAAGTTGCTGTTTTGGAGAGAATCTCTTTGTTTTGCATCTCCAGCTGAGAGCCCTGCAACCTGATAAACCTGAAAGGACCAGACTATGTGTCGGGTTTTGGTCAGATCAGAAAACAACCTGCCCCACTCAAGGTCAGGCTACCTCTCCTCATAGGGTCAGTGAAATGGCTTGAGTATCCTGCTCCTGCCAGCTGCTGTACTAGATGTGCTGCAGAGTGGCTGCACCAAAGAGTTGCAGCACCTCTTGTTCCACAGTGTGCGCATAGCGCAACGGGGCAGTGGCTGATAGGAGAAGGACACGCGATCACTGCATGGAGCTGCCAATGTGCCAGTCCCACAGGCAGGGGGCAGTGGCCCTGACTCATCTTGTGGGAAAGGGTCAGCTAATGATTTTTTATCATTGGATCACGTGGCCTTGGATCTAGTGCAGTCTTAAGGCACAAAGCTGACTTTTACTCAGGCTGTTCTTTGTGTGGATGGCTGTCTTCATCCCGGAGCCGGCAAATGAACAGCATGTTGCTTCGCATTGAACATTTCATATATTCTTTACTCTTTCTACCTCACTATAGTGCACGCTTTCATCCGTGAGCAATATTAAATGCAAGTTTAAAGATCTGAACGATCACACTTGTCAGTTTTCAGCCATCTGTTTTTTGACATCACACTACTTAATCAGCTGTCAGCTGTCATACAATTTCAGTGTCCAAAGATAAGTGGTGTATCAGAACTGGAGGTAATCTGAAGAAGAAGGTTTTGCAGGTGAATATGAGCCTTGCAGGTGCTCTTATGATGCTTTCCCCACGTATAATTTTGAATTAATGTGACTGAACATTTAGCTCAATTCTGACAGAGTTGCACGTGTCAGGAACATCTGTCTGCTTTGATCTGTTGTTTTGCTCTCCTTCTTCCCTTAGGCATTAGTGATGAGGAGGATCAGAAGCCAGTGCGTCTTCCTCTGAGGGTCCCTGTGGAGTTACAGCCACGAAATAATCATGCATGGGCTCGGGTACAGAGCCTTGCCCAGAATCCACGGCTCAGGTACCCAAGGGCAAGATGGGTCTTATATGTTGAGAATGAAGGGAGGAAATTCATGGGTGTGGTACAAGGAATTTTTCCAGCTTCATTCACTCTCCGTTGAGGATTTATCCTCTACTGGTACCATTCTATCTGCCAACAGGGTTTCAAAGAGTTAAATCACAATATTTACTAATAATCAGTCCAGAGCCATCATGGTTAAATCTGCTGATCCTGAAAGCATTTGTGCTTGTCTGCAAAAATGCTTGACTGTAGTGCAGTGGTTCTCAACCTTTCCAGAATACTATACCCCTTTCAGGAGTCTGATATGTCTTGTGTAGCCCCAGCTCACTTAAAAATTATTTGTTTATAAAATCAGACCTAAAAATGTAAGTGTCACAACCCAATATTACTGAACATTTGTTTGCTTTCTTATTTTGTCGGTATGAAATGTTAGTTTGTATTATCTTTGCTAATGCTTTTTGTGTAGCCTGTTGTAAACTTATACAAATATCTAGATGGGTTTATGCTGTGCCGGTCCAATTTCTCTCCTTGATTTTGTATTGGCAGCTGGTTGTGCTTTGAGTTTCTGCTGTGTTCTCAGTTTTCTTGCATTGTTTCTCTCCTGTGCAGAATGATAGTGGAGTTACATCGGAAGGTCTCCAGCCTCATTGAGTTCCTGAAACAGAAGTGGGCTCTCCATGAAGTGCGCATTGTATCCTTTTCCTGTTTAGAGCAGAATTGTTTGTCTGCTCGTGTATGTTGTTTGGGGCAATTCTCTTGCTATTCAAACCTCCCCAGTCTCTCTCAAATTTCCATTACTGGAACATTACTGTGTTTTATTAAAGGTAAGGGAACAATATCTGAGCCAGTGAGGTGAAAAAAATCTGTAGTAGGCAAGTTAGTAGCATTCTCCTTTTCCTTCAACTTTTCTGTCCTATCCTGAATCCACATGTAACATAGTTCTTGTATTCTTCAAGTAGTGTCCTTACAGGTGCTCCACTGTAGAAGGATATGAGCCCCAATTGTAGATTTAAGGTATCAATGTCCATGCATTCTTCCTCGTGGTCCGCCTAAAGTCTGTCTAGCATTGCAAAGGCAAATACCATCCCAAGTGCTTTCTCAGCCACCTCTGGTCTCAGAGTGTGTGGTTGGAACGTCTTTCTCTGTGTCGTTAAAACTATTATTATTTATGCTACTGCCTTTGTTTCCCTTAATAGCTAGAGTTTCCATTTATCCCACTGAGATTTAAAAAAAACAAACGAAAATAACTTTTATGTTTCCTGTCTTTTTTAGCAGTGTGTAGTGGTTTAAACTTTCTAACTTCTCTGTTTAAGAAAGAAGAGGAACCAGCTTTTGGATTCCTCACTTTGCCAGAGTGATAGGCCTATCCTGGGGACATGTCTAGCTCCCCAGTTTCAGGAGGTTCCCCTCCTGCAAAGAAGTGATCCTAGTCAGAAATGAGCACTCTTACTGTTTTTAAGTGTCTGGAAGAATCATGCATCCCATAAAAGTGCATCCTCTGTCAGCAGCTCATGGTGAGGTCTTGAAAAAGCCAGCAGCCAAAATTAAAACTCCTCCTGATGAACAGTGCATATCAGCTGCCAGCTGGATCTTCTCTAGGACACACATCATCGCTGGAACCTTCAGCTTCCATGGGGTAGAATCATGGGAGGAAAATCAACAATACCCGTGTTCTTGGCCACCTCACTACCAGTGTCTCTGAAGCCCAGAAGCCTCAGGGCACCTTTGTTATGAGATTATCCAAACTGCCTAGAGATGCTGGGGCTCAATCTCTGGGGCAGCATAGCACCCCCTCCAGAGATCAACAAAGTCTGCACCACTTCCTAGGGAGCAGCACTGAGTAAAGCACCAGCACTAAGTGTGGCAGAGTTCCCATCCTTGGAGAATTCCACCATCGTTACTGGCAACTTGGATAGTCCTCCACATTACCAAGTGAGGCAACAGCACTTCAAGAGTTCAGGTACCCTTGAGACCAGGAGGTCACTGATGTCCACAGTACCTGTTACTCAGTACATGACCCTGGGACCGAGCAGATCTTGATGTCTGGAGTCACCCCAGGCACCGAGCTATTTACTGTCAAGACCCTGGTGAGCATTACCTTTGCCCAGGGACAAGCCTCCCCATGACCAAGAGAATGTTTTTCCCTGGTCTCTCATCACGGCCCATCCTCGCAATACTTGGGTCCTCCTCACTCTGATGCAGTGGCTGTCCTGGGTTCCTTTGTGGGCGTCCATTGTCTCTTCAAGAGAGTCAGCCAGTCACTTTCCTATAACTTCTCTATCTAGAGCCCTTGAGCTAGAGGGGGAGGAAACTTTTGACAGACAAGAAAAAGCTTCCTCTCCAGAAAACATCTCATCTTCACCACATGAGGCTGTAATTCATCCCTTCCGTCAGTAGCTGCTGATTTTAAGAATTTTCAAGATTTTACTGAGTGGGTGGCAGATGAGCTGTAATTTGTCCTGTAAGAGGAAGCAGATACACCTCACCAGCGTGGATCCCGCCAAAGTCATTTTGCAGACACCAACTTCCATTGCCCAAATCTCCGAGAGAGCCAACAGAAAATATTATTGACAAGGAGTCCTGTGGCACCTTATAGACTAACAGATGTATTGGAACATAAGCTTTCGTGGGCAAACCCCACTTCGTCAGCTACATCTGACAAAGTAGGTCTTTATCCATGAAAGCTTATGCTCCAATACATCTGTTAGTCTATAAGGTGCCACAGGACTCCTTGTCGCTTTTGCAGATCCAGACTAACACGGCCACCCCCCTGATAAAAAATATTATGTCCCTCCCAAAGAGGCAGACTTTCTGTTTTCAAATCCTCAACTCATTTCGATCATAGTAGAAGTAATTAATGCATGCAGCAGCCAACATCACCGCAAGCCAACTCCATATAATTGAGATTGGAAAAGGCTAGCTCTCTTTGGAAGGAAGTGACATTGCAGTTCAGGATCACACATTACCAAGCTGTCATGGCCAAATACGATTTTATTAATTATGGAAAACTCAGTGCATTCACCAAACAAGAGGTGCAAAAAGAGCACTTTCAGGCATTTGTGGGAGTTAGTGGCCAGACCTGCACTACTGACTGTACTGGACATGACAGATACAGTGAACTGCTCAGTCCCCAGAGAAGTGATGATGAGGCAGGTTGCTCAAAGAGGTACAGATTATAGTTGAGATCTTTCCTTCAAAGGGCCCAACCTCTTTGCTGACAAGACTGACACCTCTCTTCATGTCCTAAAGGATTCCCAGGCCATGCTATGCTCCCTGGGAATCTATACTGTAGGATACAAGAGGAGACATTGCTCTCGGTTACATTGCAGGTCACAACCTTCTCAGTATCCACCGTCATAGTGCTGTTATGTGCTACAGCACAAGAGGCCCAGGATACAAATGCGGAAGGAGCACCTCAGTCCACAGCTGCACAGCACTAGATAGCCTTGAAGCAGGCCATGAGAGACAGAGCATGTACAGGCCAGAAAGACACTGCTATCTAAAATAATCACCGATTAGGGACATGTGATTGCCTATAGGGGAGCATCAGTGGAGGGGAGGGGGGAATACATCAAACAAGCCTTGTTGCTGCACAAGGTGAGTAACTTTCTCTTGTATAAGCCTTGTAATGAGGTTCCCAATTGCTGCCACCTCTTCGTGTCTAGATCTGAGAGAGTTGCTCTCAGGACATAGGGTGGCCTGTTCCACTTGTTCTGCTGCAGTCTCTCTTCTGGCAAATTGAGATCACCCTTTGAGTTGCAAAGTCCAACAAGACCCCTGTTCAAATGCCTTCTCTAAACAGTGTTCAACTCCAGTTTGGGGCTGAGGGCCACTATACCAGTGTTGTCAGGGAAGCCCAGGCCTGTCCTCTACACCATGTTGTGGCCTGGGTACCCCCTCTACCCAGCAGTCCATATCAACTCAGCCCCCATCCCCATTGCTGTTTCCATGGAGACCTTCCTACGCAACCTCAATTAGACTTCCCAGTTTCTGGATTTACCGAGGTGCTTACTGTAGTCCCTGTGGCTACTTTGTCCCTTCTAGTCTCTTGTCAGACTCCTTGCTCCAGGATGTTTCTCTGAGGACTTCCCAAGGTAGGCCTGCCCCTCTTTTCCTCTGCTCGGCCCTTCTACTTTCAGCCTCCAGGATTTATGTTGCAGTCCCAGCTGAGCTTCGCTCTTAACTGACCCTGGCGCTCCCTCTCACAGGTGATATCAGTTAACTTCTCAGGCCCTTGTTAATCCCATCACAAAGCCCCAGAATTTGTTACAAAGATGTATTTTTAATATCTCTACCTCTCAACTTTACAACTTAGCAGAAAGACTTGTAGGATGCCACTATCACTTCTTCATAGTTCTTTCACTCTTCTGTTTATTTTTTTCTCAACTTGTAAAGCCTTACAATATTTGCATAGTAGCAGCTTGTGTGTGGAGACAGGTACCAAGGTGAAAATATAGAACATAGGACTGCTGTCCTGACTTTGTAGTCCATTTTTGTATCCAAATCAGTGAAAGCTTTTCTTTTTAATTTTAATCAAAATTGCCATGGAATTTCTAGACTGCTGCACAAGTTGGTAAATTGGGGAAGGTTCAGAGAAAAGCCCCTAGATTGATTTAAGGTTTTTAAAAACATGCCTCACAGTGATAGACTTAAGGAACCCGGTATATTTAGCTTATCAAAGAGAAGGTAAGAGGTGATTTGATCACACTGTGTAACTTCCTACATGAATAACAGAAATTAGATAATAGAGGGCTCTTCAGTCTAATAGTCAAGGGTATAACAAGATCCAGTGGCTAAAAGTTGAAGCTTAACATTTTAAAAGTGAGAGCAATTAACTGTTGGGCCAACTTGCTAAAAACTATGGTAGGTTCTCCATCATTGACAATTTTTAGATCAAGAATGGCTGTTTTTCTACAAGATGTGCTCTAATCCAAACAAGAATTAGTTCATGTAAATCCAATAGCCTGTGTTATGGAAGAGGTCAGACTAAACTATGAGAATTGTCCCTTGTGACCTTAAATTAGAAAGCTGAAACTGATGACCTTGTCCTAAAATATAGGATCATCTTGCTGTTCATGGAAAAATTGTGATCTTTTAGGTATAGTCCCTTCTCAACATGTACAGGTATAAATCTTTATTACAGAACATAAGCAGCTCTCCAATCAGAGATAGATAGCGATTAATTTCTTAAACTACAAATTGGGCTGCCAGATATTCATTTTGTGGTATGTGCGGCTGATACTGCAGCTAATCTGTGTAACATAAAATGGTTGTAATCTCTGACCAAATATATGTAGCGTAAAACACTAGAAGAACGGCAGCTTCAGGACTGCAGAGATTCAGAAGCAAGAAGCAATCTCTCAGAGGAAAAAATGATGCTTCATCTCTTCCCCGGGGAGAACTGCACACTCACCCTTCTCCCAGAGGTGTCCAGAGTGGTCCACTCCAAGGCGTTCTGCACAGTGCATTGGCAGGAAACTGGCAAATGCAAACAGAACACAAAAGATGCTCACTTATTGCCTCCTGCCCAAATCCTAGGCATACAGAGTGGGCAGGGGACAGCCAGAGGGCAGCTAAAGTATCCTCGGGGATCTGAGGGGAAGAGTGGCACAAGGACAGAGAGCACTACAGAGCCAGGCAGAACCTCTCAGCCTACGGCGGAAGTGTCTGCATGCTCCGGAGATGTCTCCCCAGAGAATGGCTTGACAGAAGGCCCTCTTTGTTTCAGTATCACAAACTCTCTTGAAAAATCACCTTCTGGACTTCAGGACCCAGGAGGGAGTCTGGAGAAGCTGATCCCCATGGCTTTCCGTGCCGAGGGTGAGGAGACCCAAGCCAGTGACCAGGAAACCAAGCTACCGTCATGCAGCCCAGCTTGTGTTTGCAGCAAGATCCCTGACCTGGAGGAACTCTCTCTGCTTGATCCATTCCCTCGGTATATGAAGTCCTGTCAGGATCTGATTGTCCCAGAGAAATGTTTTTGCACAGACAAACTGCAAGAGAAAGACCCTGTTGACTCAGCTGAAAGTGCCTCTCCAGTGACTTTTCCATCTGAGAGTGCAGAGGCAGCTGATCCTTGTTCTGCACAGCTGACAAGAGGTGGAATAGCATCGCCTGGCAGTAGCCTGCCCAGCTTTGAAACTCAAGCTAGCCACAACCAGGGATTGCAACATGATGGTCTTACTAAGGATTTACAAGATGCAGTAGTGGAGGAGACTCAAGAGAAGCTGAGCCCTTCATTTCTGCATCCACCTCAGGGACAACCTTCGGCAAAGCCTCTCAAGGATGACCCAAGCCGGCTTGCTCAACAGGTCAGAGAGGAGGGGTGGAGTCTGCGAACCTCTGAGAGCCTTACATTGGCTGAAGTCTACCTCATGATGGGCAAGCCAAACAAACTGCAGCTGGAATATGACTGGCTAGCTGTGTTAGGGCCAGAAACCCAGGATTCTAGGGAGGAAACATCTGAACCCAGTGCTGTACCCATATCTTCCACCTTTCAGAAGCAAAGACTCCTCAACTGCCTTTTAAAACTCATCTCCACTGAAGTCAACCCCAAACCAGTAAGTAACTAGCCTTGATGCCTAAGCATGACACTTGATTTTGTAGACAATTGCTCGTTCCTATTGTTTCCATGGTAAGCCTTATGAAGATCTTAGAGACTTCTATCTGAAAACCTTCCCAGTCAACTTGCAACAGCATTAGACTCCTTCCACTATATGCTGCAGCTACTGGGTTTTGTCTTGTTCTAACTTTTAACAGTATATTCCATGTGTCCAGCTTCAGAAGTTGATAAATATTTATTATGGCTGTTGTAGCAGCTAAGTCATGAGATTAGTGGCAAGCTAAGTCATTTTAGGATTAATCCATTAGGAAGACCTATAAACCCTTGATTACTATTGTTAATTTGACTTTTCCAAGTATATGAAATTAAATTGATTTCTCTTGGGTGGCTGAGCCAGGCAGATCCACCGTTCTGCTGCTTTGGTAAAAATGATGATAAATGCTTCTGATTCCAAATTGATATAGAAAGCAACTTGTCTAGCAGTGAACCCTGCAAGTGATTCCCTATAGTGGCTGTATGTATTTGTATCTCAGTGACTCTTGAATAAATATACTCAGTTTACATGTGAAAAAGATTTTTCTCAGCTGCCAGCCTGTGGCTCTAACGTTGGGCTTGAATCAGTCTGTGTTCCTTACTTGTCCGTCATCCACCAGTGGTAAAGATTTTACAGGGCAAAGTCTGCCATCTGATGACCATCCCTCCTGTTCTTTTCATTGATGCAGCTGATTGAAGCTTAATAAATGATTGTGGTGATGCACAGGAAGGGAGTGGAACACAACAAGTATGGCTGAGTAGACTTGCATTAGAGGTAGTGTTTATATAGTAATTTCAAATTAAACAGCATGTTCATCATTTGTGCTGGATCGTGGGTAGTCTTTTGAGCTTTGCTTGCTGGTGGAGACTTGGTTCTCTTCTTTTTTTAAGAACTCACATCTGGTTCTAACTTCCTAAGTCTGAGGAGGAGAATCCCAGCCTCTCCACCATGGTGCAGACCTGATCCTATCAGCCAAAACTCATTAGACAGAAGGGTTTTTGCTGATTGTGTTCCTGAGCAGCTCTTCCCTGAACTCTGATTCCTGGTGGAATTGTGACTGTAGATTTATACTATCACATAAGAACGGCCATACCGAGTCAGACCAAAAGTCCATCTAGCTCAGTGTCCTGTCTTCTGACAGTGGCCAATGCCAGGTGTCCCAGGGGGAATGAACAGAACAGGGCATCATCAGATGATCCCTCCCCTATCGCCCATTCCCAGCTTCTGGCAAACAGAGACTAACGATGATACCCCTATCCATCCTGGCTAATAGCCATTGATGGACCTAACCTCCATGAGTCCTGGTCTTCAACAACCATTGGCAAGGAGTTCCACAGGTTGACTGCGCTGTGTGAAGAAAAACTTACTTTTGCTTGTTTTGAATCAGTTACCCTTTAATTTCATTTGGTGACCCCTAGTTCTTTTGGTTTGGGAACATGTAAATAACTTTTTCGTATTCACTTTTTCCCCACCAGTCATGATTTTATAGACCTTTATCATATCCCCCCTTAGTCTCCTCTTTTCTAAGATGAAAAGTCCCAGCCTTTTTTTATATCTCTTTATAAGGGACCTGTTCCAAATCCCTAATCATTCTGAATAATCTGGAATTGTGAATAATCTAAAAAATGGAGTCCTACAAAAATGGAAACTAAGTCAAATTACAAAGGATGAATTTAAACAACACAAGGATGTAAGGGCAAAATTAGAAAGGCCAAAGCACAAAACAATTTCAAACTAGATAAAGATGTAAAGAGTAACAAGAAGACACTCCACAAATACACTAGAAGCAAGAAGACAACTCATGACAGGGTAGGACCATTCTAGAAAGAAGGAAAAATAAGTCATGATAGAGGTCTATAAAATCATGTCCTCGCTTAGTCTCTTTTCTAAATTGAAAAGTCCCAGTCGTCTTATTCTCTCCTCATATGGCAACCATTCCAAACCCCTAATCTCTTCTAGTGCCCTTTAATTTTGGTTTGACTGTGGTCTGGCACCTTACACTCTCTTCTCCTAGCTGTTAGTGATAAAAGCTTCACACCTAGAGACATGTGACATCTAGGAGAGCCACATTCATTATGAAATTGAGAAGATGCAGAGTAGAAAGAGGAACAACCTCTTAAAAACAGCCAAGAGAAGCTTTAGACATTAACTTGCAAGTACATTCCTAAAAACAACAAATAGTCTGGTAGCACTTTAAAGACTAATAAAACATGTAGATGGTATCATGAGCTTTCGTGGGCACAGCCCACTTCTTCTGTGCCCATGAAAACTCATGATACCATCCACATGTTTTGTTAGTCTTTAAAGTGCTACCAGACTGTTTTGTTGTTTTTTAAGTGTATCTGTACAGACTAACTCAGCTACCCCTCTGAAGCGTCAGTACATTCCTGACATTTCAGCTTCATTCATATCTTTATCAAGGTAGGGAATGATCCTGGAAAAACCAGCAAGCCTTTCAAATAATAAAACTTAAAAGGCTAGATGCACCCATTTCTTTGTTTGACATGAGCCAGTTTAGAGGACGATGGCTGACAGTAAAAAGTAAACATTCTCATATTGACTGTATTTTGGGGAGATGACAAACATTATCTCACAGAATGCCTACTTTTGAATCACCATGATTATATATCTGGAAACTCCTTATAGTTTTTTTTTCTTTTAAATCTGTTGCAGCTCATCATATAGCTATAGAGAAGGTAAAATATTTCTGTTAGGAGGCACTTGAGTTCCACTGGAGATCAAGTTTGTCAGCTGTGACCAGAATGAATGTAACTTCAATTTTTTACAGTACTATTGTGTCGCTACCCACCTTTGGGGGGGGGGGGGGGTTCAAAGCAAGGAATTGGGGGATTGCAATACAACAGTACCTGTAAGAAATTTAAGTGTGTGTGGATGGCGAGGGGTAGAGGGTATAGGTGGGGATGCAGGAGTCGGGTGTGTGAGGAGCTCAGGGGAGAAGGCTGAGGTGTGTTGGGAGGGGTGCAGGAGTCAGGTCAGGGAGCTGGGGGGTGTGAGGAGAGGTACAAGGAAATAGGGCAGGAGTATGTGGGGAGGGGCAAAAGGAGTCAGGGAAATGGGTGGGGGAGTCGTGTAGTGGGGGAGACTGGCAGTCTGGTTGCTGCTGGGCTATCTTACTTGGCTGGTGGATAGGTTCCTGTGTGGCTGCTCCTATTCACTGCACTGCCACAAGGGAGTTGTGGGCCAGCTGTGCCTTGGCACTGCTGTAGGAAACTGTGGTGGTCCAAGAGACCTTCTGGCCTGCTGCTCCTTTCCCCTTCTCCGGGGAGGCTGGCAGCGGTGCACCCCACAAACAGTACGGCCAGCAAAACAGGGGCAGCAGGGCAGGCACAGCCGCACCAGGAGCCCTGCTGGGAGTGCGTCACTTCCCCTTGAGTGTCCCCTTAGCTGCCCCTCTTCACACGTGTGGGGCTGCCAGTGCCAGCTTGCAGCAGGAGCCCGGCTGGGGGAGTGTACAATAAGCCACGCTACAGTGCCGATAGCGGAGCACCTCAGCTGGCTCCCACCAGAGCAGCTTCTTACCAATAGCAGGTGAGATGCTGTGAATTTCAAGAGCAGCTGAGCCATCACTGATTCAAACTGTAATTCAGCATGGCTTGTGTGGCTAATCCATGCTGTTGTGGTGAAAGATAAAAATCTGCTTTAACAAAAGATGCATTGATTGCCCCATTTCACAAGACTGTATGTAACCAAGCCTGAATGGTTACCTGCTGTGATTTTTTTCCTTTAAATGAAGATTATCAACATAAAACAAACCGTAACAAATTGCATTATGTTTACATGTGGGAGATAATTGTATGCGTGTGGCTACAATACAGACTTTAAAGACAGCCTTTGCTAGCAAACATCAACTTTTATAGTGAAATAAACTGTGTATGCCTGGAACGTTTGCAGAGAGCCATGTCATCTGTGTCTGGTATTTATTATGATATAATCTGACATCTGAAATGCTGCCCGTTTCTTTTCCTAACAGATCACCTTTGCTGCTAAGTCAGAATAGCTCACTTTACAATCAAATTTTGTTGTTTGTATATCTTTGCACCCAAAGGATGCAACTAGATTATGTCGTTAAGTTGTCAGGATTTGCTACTGAACCTAAAAGCAGACACTTTCTTTAAGCTACAAAAACGTCTTCCACCACTGTGTCCTTTACTGACAAGATCCCAAAGAGCTGGCCTATTAAATGCCAACATAATTCTAACACAGTAATAGTTTCATATATGGTGTGCAGAAACCTGATGATCAGTCCCGCTATAATTGATAAGATTTTAAGTTCCTAGGGAGCAGATTTGTTAAACACAGAATTTTGTGACGCTCTGGCAGCCTTTTGAACAACTATACTTGTTTTTCAGATCCCTGAGATGAACTCTGTCGCCACATCCCCTATAAAGCCTGCTCACGAAGAGCAATCACTGACTCCTCCTGGGAAGGTGATTGCCATCAGCACCAGGAGTCCAGGCTGTACCCGGAACCAAACTGCCCTTCGCAACAAGACCTTGTCTCCCAGTGTTAGTTCCAGCTCCTCAGGTTAGCACCCATGCGAGTGACTTCAGTGGATCATACCTTCGGTCCAAGTCACTACCCCAGTTTTCCATCCTTCAAAGGAAACCGTCCATAATTAAGGCTAAGATTATCGAAGTTTCCAGGACTTCCAGAGACTGCCGTGACATTTTCCACTGTATTTTCAGTGGTATGGATTTCAACTTTGTTAGTATACACTTACAGTCACAATTAAACACCCTCCCATCCATGCATAAGTGCTATTAAAAGTCTGTAGTAGAATGGCAGCTGGAAAACAAATGGTCACATTTTTAGAAATGAGCCTCCTAGCTGTTGTTTCTCACAGAGCTTTTTATATTGCGTTTTTCTGGCTTCTAATGATTTTTTATAGCTAAATTGAGTTGTATTTTCTATTGCAAAAGCTAAATTTAAAAGCCAACTTATGCACACTGAGAAATTGAAAGCCTTGAGTAACAGACAGCTTCACAGCAGCAGCAAAAGATGCCAGGATGAAGAGAGAAGGGATTTTACACGGCAGGAAAAGAGGGCAGAGCAGTAGATGAGATACAGGGTGAACTAGAAAGTTTAAACAAATTTAAATTTGGTAGCAGTACATTTGACACCCCTTTTTCCTACTTTATGTGAGAAAATACTTTGCCACCAATTTTGTTTAACTCTAAATAAAAATAGGTAACTCATAGCATCATAAAACATTTGGGCTTTCCTCTTGTGGTTTGTAACCAAAACCTCTGGGTGATTTTATAGAAAAGTTTGTGTGACCTAGTTAACTGAACACAATCCCATCACTGCCACTGACTTATTGTGTGGCCTTAGCCAGATGACTGTGAATTGATTTGGTCTTTTTAAAAACATTTCATTGTAGTCAATGGAAAGTATTGCTCAGTAGCTCTTCAAAATTTTGAAATAGATTTATTAGGATAATTCAGCATCCACAAGTGTAGCTATGTTTTTAAAAGGGCTGAATTTACTGGGTGCTGATCTTTTAAAATCTGGCCTTAGGCTTTTATCTCATGTATATCTGAGTGTCTGCATTTGTTAAATGTAGAAAATGTATTCATTACAAACTAGGTAAATCAGGACTAATGTTTTTTCAAAGCATCTTTAAGTAATGTGCTATGCATTATAATAATCTGTTATATAGAGACCTGCTTTGATATGCACAACATAAATTTCACACTTTCCAGTGGTCATAGCACATTAGCAGTATTGGATTGCAGAGCATGTGTGTTTTCAAAATTGACTGTTTGCTTGGATTGTGACACTGCATTGTTGCCCAAACGAAGATATTTTTCATTTAATTTAATTTTCAAAAAAATGAAAAATCTCGCTAAATCGTGATAACCTTATTCAATTATGCAAAAATGTTTTGCCTCATACTGCTGGGAATAGTGAGCTGAGCATTGGTGTCTCAGTTTACTGTCATCAGAACCTTACATGGGGACTGAACCTTTGTATTTACCTTGCTACTCAATTATTTTTCATACTTTAGATTTTACAAATACAGTATCAATCTGAATCAGAAATAAACCATACAGAGTTTTTGGACACTGAATCCATATTTACATTACATTTCTTTTGCTAATGAATACATTTACTATTGGGGAAACCTGCACTCAACTGTTTCAGGAGATAAAAAAAGATACACTTCTCAGCAGAGTTGTGTGAAACGCTGAATCAGATCCATAGATGTCAGTGTCTGTATTTGTGTTGCTTTTTGTTAACTCCTTTCATCTAAGGAACTCAAAGCAAATGAATGTGTGGTAATATCCCTGTGAAGTAGATAAATGTATCCCTCTTGTATGGCTGGGGAGACTAAAACACAAAGGTTGTGAGTTTCCCAGGCCACACAGTGAGTTAATAGCAGAACCAGGAATATAATCTTGACTCCCAGTCCTGTTCTCCATCTACTGAATATAATTTGCTTAGTTTTTATTTTATTAAATTATTAATTGAAATCTTCCAGGTGTGAGAAACCTCTCTAGACCTCTCTTGGCAGCTGGTCCCTCGAGTTCTGGAGGAGCTGATGCAGACGGTGGGCTCTTTGCAGTTCCCACGACTCTACCACCCAATAGCCGACATGGAAAGCTGTTTTTGCCTAGTAAGGAAGCAGAACTGACCTTCCGACAACACTTGGACACAATCAGTGTAAGTGAAACAGTTGCAAGATGACTAGCACCTTCAAGAGGAAACAGGGTCCAGTGCACCTGATTACCTATTGCCCAGCTGGGCGTAAGGGACAGCATCTGGCTTTATAAGGGAGGAGACAGCTGCAGGGGAAGTTGGGCTACCCACAAATGAGTCAACACAGGTAAGGGAGCAGTCAGAGGAAGCTGTGGCAGAGGTTATGGGGAGCAGGAGGTGCCTGCAAGAAACTGAGTGAACAGGGGAGAGCCAATTGAATCCAATGAGGGGTTGTTGATGATTTTTCTGATCCAGAGAAGGAGAGAATTGAAGCTCGCTGAGCTCCAGCGAGGAAGGGTAGGGAGTGGTTACTTGGGAGAGAGCAGACTGGGACAGAAGAGCCCCAGAGCTAGCTAAAGATGAACTTTTGTGTTGTGGTAATGGACTTGAAGGATTGTTGTGAACTGTTTCTTCAGGGGTGTGCCACCCGTTAGGTGTGCCAGCGCCGCTGTGCCTCTTGTCAGAGACTTTTGACAGCGATGTCCCGGTCGGCTGTGCACGTGGTGTGCAACATTTGAAACGGCTATCCTGCTAGCCAAACGCCCCCTCCTTTCTTTTCTGACTGCCGCTGGCTTCAGTCGCAGCAGAGCAGTTGCCCTCAATTTTACCTTATTACTTCTTAGAGTTTATAGTTGGTTATTAGTTTATTAGCATAATTGAGTTCATTACTATAGTAAAAAAAAAAATTATTCTTCGTCATTAAACCACATATAGACAGGGACTAGGAAAGGGCTCAGATGCCCAAAAAGAGGTCCCATTCTTTCTCGGGGTCGGACGCTCCAGCAAGGAAGCATTGTTAAAATAAAAAGTCTGTGTCTGTGCCAATTCCACCTATGGCACCAGAGAAACAGGCAGGAAATGGGGCCGGCACCGAGAAAAGCTGCGACCCCAAGGAGAAAGTCCACCCTGAGCCAAAGCACAAAAGCTCTATGCTGGCACCAGCAAGCACACACGGTACTGGCAAGACCACGCTCAGCCCCAGCACTGAGCACTGCAATGCAGCCGCCTACAGGGCTTCTGGCATCGAACAAGCATGTGAATGCACATAGCAAACAGCTGTCACTGCCGCAGTCCTCACTGCTGTGCCAATGATGCAAATGTCAACAGTGCCCATCCCGCTCTTCCCGCCTCCGCTACCTCGATTTACCACCCCAGCAGAGGTAACTGTAGCGTCGGTACCGGAAATGTCGTTCTTTCGGAGAGATGGCACCCCAAATACTCCAAGGTTCAGTTTCTCTATAATGCCTGCTTTGGCACCACCTTTACTGAATGACAGTGATGACAACAAATTGTTCCAGATACATATCCCTAGGAGTTCCTCCCCTAAGCCCACACAGAAGATTCAGCAGTGGCAACAGCCACAATGGCTACTGTTACCCATACTGCCCAACTGCTGTACTGGGATCTGGGGGCAGCATATAGAACACAACAACCCCAGCACCTACCAACAGCTCCTAAACCACAGGTCCCCCCCTGCCCAGTCACCTGATCGGTCATGTTTCTCAGAGGAGGAAGAGGAGGTGGACATCACGGGGGCAGAGCAAACAGCTGATTCACCCCTGCCTACACACATTTAACCCTCATCTCCAGACGATACAATTATGTCCCCACCACCGAACTCGGGGTGATTTCAAATCCTTTCAGTGACTTTAACGTGTGGCAGACACACTGGAGAGATCCCGGTCAGCTAAGCCTGAGACTCAACATAAGCTGGCAAATATCCAGCATGAGGAGAGGCATGCTGGATAAGCTAGCAATCCCGATGAGCGAAACACTCCTGGATCCTGCCAAAACCATATGGCAAATGCCAACAACAGTTTCCCCAAATTCCAAAAGATCAGTCCGCAAGTACTCTGGAGCCCCACAGGGCGACGATTTCTTCTTCTCACACCCCACACCAAACTCATTGGTTGTGGATGTGGTCAGTCAGAGAGGCAAGCAGTAGGCCATGCGTACAGTCCCTTATGACAAAGATGGGAAGAAGCTGGATCTGATGGGCAGAAGGGCGTACTCATCAACCAGCCTTCAACTCAGAATCGTGAGCTATTTCGCCCTCCTCACTAAATACACAAGACACATTTGATCAGCTTTCAGTTTTTGAGTGCCTTCCTGATGACAAAAACAACTTAAGGCAGGGGTTCCCAAACTTTTTGACACAGGGACCAGTAAATCCATTCACGAGCTTTTGGAGGACCAGTAACATCCATTTGCATATTTGTATATTCATTAAGCAAATGAATAGTCAAATAAGTTGTTTCTGGTCCTCCCAAAGTCCCCAGTGACAGCTTTAGCAAAGCTTTTGATACAGTCACCCACAATATTTTTGCCAGCAAGTTAAGGGAATATGGATTGGATAAATGGACTGTAACATGGACAGAAAGCTGGCTAGACCAGGGTTTCCCAAACTTTTTACTTTAGTTGAAACCTGTTTTTTTTTTTTCCAGTACTGTTTTTTGCAGCCCAAAAATATTAACACATATAAAAAAAAAAGAATTAAAAATGAATAAATTTTCAGTGTTTCACCCGACTGCATCCTCCGCCCAGCCTGGACCTGGGCTTGGGGGACAAGGCGCTGCATGGGCACTCCAGGAGGCGGGAGCAGGAGCAGATTGGGGGTAGGGTATTTGGCTAGGAGGGAGGGTGCAAGGAGGGGTAGGGTTGCCAGGTGTCTGTTTTTGTACCGGACAGTCTGGAATTTGAGGATTCTGTAGGGGAAACAAATTGAGAAAATACCGGACATATAAAATGTCGGGATTTTCTAATTAGGTACGTTTTATTATTATTAGGTGTATCAGTCCGTAGCTGTGAACTGCCTGGCTGGTAGATGTGCTAAAGCTGCGTGAGTGTGTCTACCAGCCAAGCAGTTCACAACTACTCAAGGGAGGTCATGGCGGGGGGGGGGGGGGCCACAAAATGGAATCACCGGGGCCGGACTCACCCGTGTGCCCAGGTCGGTCCTGCTTCCCGCTGGCCTATTCGCTTCTCCCCTGCTTCTCCTCCCAATCTCCTCTGTCCAGCCCTGTTGCCCCTGTCCAGCCCTGCTTCCACCGGCCAGTCCCTCCTCCCCCATCTTCCCCTCCCAGCCGGCTGATTCTCCCCCACTTCTCCTCCCAATCTCCCCTGGCCAGACCCCCTTCTCCCCATCCAGCCCTGCTTCCGCTGGCCACCTGCCCCCTTCCTGGCCTCTGCCAGACAACCCTGCTTCCCGGCAGCCAGTTTCCCCCATACACACACCTCCTCCCAGCCCACCCCGCTCCCCTCCTGGCAGCCACGCTGAGGCCCAGTATTTTTTTTCCCGCGGCCTGGTACTGGGCCATGGCCCATAGTTTGGGAAATGCTGGTTTAAGGCAAATATCAACGAAGAATCATTGATATCCAGAACTGCTCTCCAGGCCACTCTAAATTCTGTGGACACAGCGTCAAGGTCTCTAGCCTCAGCAATCGTAATGAGCCATGCCTCGTGGCTCCATCTGTCAGGGTTCCCAAGGGAAGTGCAAGCCATGGTTGAGGGCCTCCTGTTTGAGGAGGAGTCAGTCAAGGCCCTCCCCAAACTCTATGCAGAATCCACCAATGCGTCACTCCATACACGTGCCTGTGAACAAAAGAAATCAGGGAAGGTCATACACACAGAGGTACAAGCCAACTCCGTTTAACCAATAGCCAAGATATTATGACCAGGGCTCGACAAATAGTGTAATCTACTCGCCCGTGGTGAGTAGATTACACCCCGGAAGAGCCGCTCAGCAAGCCCTGATTATGACAACAGACACCAACGCCCAAGGCAGACCGAGGTCTGGTCAAGGATTAGCCCCAATATTTCCAATGCAGCAATCCAAATCCTCCACAACATTTGGTAGCAGACTAACTGCATTTTATTCTGCAGGGTGGAAATTATCAAAACTGATTACTCCATCCCATTCCCTTCCCATTCCCCACCTCCAACTCCTCTCCCCATCCCCTTTCAGGGACCCCTCTTATGAGCATGTGTTCATACAAGAGGTGCAACACCTCTTACAGCCAGGAGCCATAGCAGGGGTATCACCAGAACACATGAGGAAGGGATTCTATTCCTTAAGTCTATCACTGTGAGGCATGTTTTTAAAAACCTTAAATCAATCTAGGGGCTTTTCTCTGAACCTTCCCCAATTTACCAACTTGTGCAGCAGACTAGAAATTCCATGGCAATTTTGATTAAAATTAAAAAGAAAAGCTTTCACTGATTTGGATACAAATATGGACTACAAAGTCAGGACAGCAGTCCCATTTTCTATATTTTCACCTTGGTACCTGTCTCCACATGCAAGGTGGTACTGTTGCAAATATTGTAAGGCTTACAAGTTGGGAAAAAAAATAAACAGAAGAGTGAAAGAGCTTTGAAGAAGAGATAGTGGCATCCTACAAGTCTTTCTGCTAAGTTGTAAAGTTTAGAGGTAGAGATATTAAAAATACATCTTTGTAACCATCGCCACCATCATTCCTGCCTTTGAAAAGAGTTTGGTTGTGTACGCTAGACATTCAGGACACATACTTTCATATTTCAATACATCCATCCCATAGACGATTCTCACGGTTCACTATAAGGGACCTATGCTTCCAATACAAAGTGTTAGCCTTTGGGTTCTCAACAGCCCCATGTCTTCTCAAAGATACTGGTGATGGTGGCTGCCCACCTTAAGGAAAATAGGAATATGGTGATGTCCATACCTCCATGACAGCCTGTGAGCAACACGGAACAGGCAGTAACAGTCACCAGAAACTGTTCGTCACTCTGAGCCTCCAGATAAATGTAGCAAAGTGCGTGTTGACTTTGAGACAAACGTTAGAATTCATCGGAGCGCACTTGGACTGCAAGAAGGCATTAGCCTTCCTGGAACACAGGTTCATAGCAATCGAGGACCTGGTATCCTTGGCACAGACCAGTCCCTGTGTAACAGCCTGCCACTGCCTACAACTCCCGGGACATATGGCTGCAGCCACATTCATGATGTTGCATGCCCGACTTCACATGAGGCCACTTCAGGCCTGGCTAAGGACAGTATATAGGCTGTATATACACCATATAAACAAACGCCTTACCATGCCAAGCAAAATAAAGACCACACTTGCATGGTGGGCACTACATCACAATGTGTGCAAAGGGGTCTCATTCTAGCAACCCCCAGCAACATTGGCAGTCACTACGGATGTCTCGTTAACAGGTTGGGGAGCCCATTTGGGCAAGCACGTCATCCAAGCCGAATGGAACAAGGAGGAGGCCCACAAACACATCATCTTGCTCGGACTCAGGGCAGTACACTGCTTGCATACATTTCCTCCCACTAATTCAGAGCAAAACAATACAGATACTTACAGACAATGTCATCACAATGTATATCAGTTGATGGGGGGATCCTGATCTTACCAGCTCTTCCAGGAAATGGTCTGATTGTGGGAATGGCATGTTCTGCGAAACATAAGCCTGATTGCAACCTACCTTCCAGGCAAAGACCATGTCCTGGCAGAAACTTCCCAGAGAATCACAAGTGGGAATCAACCCCACGATACTGAAACAGGATTCCCAGTGGTGGACCTGTTTCCCACCCACAAAAACACACAGTGCCCATACCAGAGCAAGCATAAGCCCCCACTCGTTAGGGGATGTGTTCAGTGTAAAATGGGAAGCACCCATCCTCCCTTCATTCCCACCTTTTTCCACTTATTCAGCACACTGTCCTGAAAGTCAAACTCATAGCCATGAGTTGGCCCAGATAAATCTGGTATCCTTACCTGTTGCAGATGATTGTATGTCCGCCATACGTCCTCCAGTCCAATTCCTGGTCACACAACAGAAGTGGCAGATCCACCACTCAGCTGTCCACACAATCCGTCTTCACACGTGGATGTTAGTTGGCTGACCCCTGTGGAAATGCAGTATCCCAAGGCAGTACAGCAAATCCTGATGAACTCCCACCTGCAACCAAGAAAACATATAAACAAAAATGGAACCATTTTACTGTGTGGTGCTCAAAACAGAACCACACTCCAATAAAGGCTGGAGTTTCGCATATACTTAGTTACCTATTACACTTACATTAAACCGGACTGTCACTAAGCTCCATTAAGGTACACCTTGCTGCCCTCGCGGCTCTACATCCTTCTCTACAGGGTCATTCCGCCTTTACTCACTCATCCATTAAAAGATTTCTCCAGGGCCAACACAGTATGTTCCCACCAAGAAGAGACCCAACTCCCATGTGGGACCATAACCTTGTACTTAGGGCGCTAATAGGCAAGACCTTCAAACCACTAGCTACCTGTTCCCTTCTACATCTATCAATGAAGATTGCTTTTTTGGTTGCAATTACCTCCGCAAAAAGAGTGGGTGAGTTAACCCCCGTTACAGTATTTCATAAGGTCCTTTGTACTCATCCCAAATTTCTCCCAAAAGTACTTACCCCATTCCACTGTAATGAACCCATATACTTACCAATTTTCTTCCCGGAACCCCATAAGGACCACAGAGAAAGGGCATTATACACCCTCAACATCTGAAGGGCTGTCTCCTTCTACTCACAATGCATGGAATCCTTTTGCAAAACTCCACAACTCTGTGTCCTCTACAGAGAGGTCTAAAGGGTTCCCAGTTTTGAAGCTGTCCAAATGGATCTTGGGCTGTATACTCTAGCCTATACTGTATTCCAGAAGGAGCCTCCGTCCACCGTAGAGCGCAATGGCCACATCAACAGCGTTCTTCCGGGATGTGCCAACAGAAGAAATCTGCAAAGCAGTCACATGGGGCTCAGCACACACCTTCACACAACACTACACCATCCAGTTGTTTGCAGATGCTGATATGCATGTCGGCAGGACATACTTGCAGTTACCGAGACACATCCACCAAAAGGCCCACCACCCAGCACAACTACTGCTTCATAATCACCTGAAGGTGGCTCACCCACGAGGACACTCCTTGAAGAAGGGAAGGTTACCCACCTGGTGCAGTAACTGGAGTTCTTCGAGATGGTTGTCCCCATGGGTGCTCCACTACTCACCCGCCTCCCCTCTGCTAAGAATCCAACTACATCCAGGTCAGAGAAGGAACTGAGGAGGCAGTTGGTTGCACATGTGGGCTAGTCGTTTAAAAATGTTGCATGCTGGCGTTCTGCATGCACAGCCGACCGGGGCACTGCGGTCCAAAAGTCTTCGACAAGAGGTGCAGTGGTGCTGGCACACCTAAAAGTGGAGCACCCACAGAGACTATCATCTCAAAGAACTCCAGTTACTGTACCAGGTGAGTAACCTTCCCATATTGAACCAATCCCATGCAAAGATGGTGTTAGCCACGAGTGAATGTGCAGGGGGTTTAAAGAGCCCTGGAAGAAGAGGAATTGAGACAGACCTTTGCAGAATCACACTTCAGGCAGGCATGGCCTCTTACAGAGATCACTGACCAAAAGCATAGCATGCTGGAGTCTGACCCAGCTAGTAAGAGTTTAAAATCCTGCTGGTCCAAAAACAACTGATTTGAATATTTAAAAGAACCATCTTCCTTAAGAAAAAAATGCTTCTAGCAGTGTTCAGACCTGATATTCCACTGAAAGAAGCTTCTAAGGTGATTGAGTAGCTTCAAAGCTACATCATCTTAAAAGCCAGAATGCCATCTTACTGGCACTTAGCTGATTAAAGTTCACCAGTTGAAGCCAAAGTTATGTCTTATGTGTAGGAAAAACTAATTGATATCAATCTTTGTTTGATGTCTGAAATGTCCCATCAGGTTTAGTTGTGTCAATAACTTCTTGCTCTTTTTTGAGTGATATTCTCTGTTGTATTCCACTTTGGGTTACACATGCACTCAGAATGAGAGAATAGGAAAGCAGTGTCTGTTGGTCTGCACATGCACCCTTACTCATCTCATGCTTCTGTTCGAGGCGATAAAAGGGAGGATAGATTGACCACATCACCAGTTGATTCTCACCATCACATAGTCTGGGTTGGAACTTCCAGTCTCCTCATTTTTGATGCAGCTCTAATGCCTTTAATTGTAGTTTTAACAGTTCAGAATAGAGGCCAGTGACTTCTCCGTCTCTCCACACCTCATCCAAGTACCAGATTATGCCCAGAATTTCAAACTGAGCCTCCTGCCCATGATCATTCTTGGTCATCAATTACCACTAGTGCTGTCTCTGCAGCCTGGAAGATGCTCTCACTGTAGGTAGTGTTTCCATTTTTCTTCAGCTGTACCCATAAGAACGGCTGTACTGGGGTCAGACCAAAGGTCCATCTAGCCCAGAAGCCTGTCTGCTGACAGTGGCCAGCATCAGGTGCCCCAGAGAGAGTGGACCAAAGCCAATGATCAAGTGATTTGTCTCCTGCCATCCTTTCCCAGCCTCTAAAAAACAGAGGCCAAGGACACCATTTCTATCCCCTGGCTAGTAGCCTTTTATGGACCTAACCTCCATGAAATTATCTAGCTTCTCTTTAAACTCTGTTATAGTCCTAGCCTTTACAGCCTTCTCTGGAAAGGAGTTCTACAGGTTGACTACATGCTGTGTGAAGAAGAACTTTCTTTTATTAGTTTTAAACCTGCTCCCCATTAATTTCATTTGGTGTCCTCTAGTTCTTCTATTTAGGGAACTAATAAATAACTTTTCTTTATCCACCCTCTCCACACCACTCATGATTTTATAGACCTCTGTCAAATCCCCCCTCGGTCTCCTCTTTTCCAAACTGAAAAGTCCCAGTCGCTTTAACCTCTCTTCATATGGGACCCATTCCAAACCCCTAATCATTTTAGCTGCCCTTTTCTGAACCCTTTCCAAGGCCAAAATATATTTTTTGAGGTGAGGAGACCACATCTGTACACAATATTCAAAATGTGGGCGTACCATAGTTTTATACAGGGGCAGTAAGATATTCTGGGTCTTATTTTCTATCCTTTTCTTAATAATTCCTAGCATCCTATTTGCCTTTTTGACTGCTGCTGCACACTGTGTGGAAGTTTTCAGAGAACTAGCCACGATAACTCCAAGATCTCTTTCCTGATTTGTCATAGCCAAATTAGCCCCCATCATACTGTACGTCTAGTTGGGGTTATTTTTCCCGATGTGCATTACTTTACACTTATCCACATTAAATTTCACTTGCCATTTTGTTGCCCAATCACTCAGTTTGGTGAGATCTTTTTGGAGTCCCTCACAGTCTGCTTCTGTCTTGACTGTCCTAAACAGTTTAGTATCATCCGCAAGCTTTACCACCTCACTGCTTACCCCTTTCTCCAGATCATTTATGAATAAGTTGAAAAGGATTGGTCCCAGGACTGACCCTTGGGGGACACCACTAGTTACCCCTCTCCACTCTGAAAATTTACCATTTATTCCTACCCTTTGTTTCCTGTCTTTTAACCAGTTCTCAATCCATGAAAGGACCATCCCTCTTATCCCATGGCCATGGAACTTACACAAGAGCCTGTGGTGCAGGGTCTGTCGCCCTCTCTCCGGTATGCTATATACCTCAGCACTGCAAGCCATTTTCTCTAACAGTACAAAAGACTCCATTAGACAACATTACTAGGCAAAGTGTGAAAGTGTTTTTCTTCTTTGGCACAGCATAAAGATGGTGATTCCAAAAGCTGCTGAGATTCCCCTAATCCTGGGCTACATTCTAATCTGCTTCTTACTCTCAGCTGCTTGTAAGTCTGCCTAGTGGCAGTTGATGTGCTCCATCCTCCAACAGACGGTTACTCCATTTTTACACACCCACTGCCTGACAGATTTTTGGAAAGGCCTCCTCAGAACCTTCCCACTCTGCAAATTATCACACCTCAGTGGAACTTGAATCTGGCATTTTCATTATTAACAACCCACCCCTTTGAACCAGTGGCATCCTGCTTAATGTTCCTCCTCTCCATGAAGGTCACCTGTCTTTGTGCTATCACTTTACTGAGAAGGGTTGATGAACTCAAAAGTATGATGACAGACCTGCTATGTATAGTATTCCATAAGGTCAACCTTAACCTACACCTGACATTTTATTTTCACCAAAGGTGGTCTCTCATTTTTGTATTAACCAATACATTCATCTATCTGTTTTATGCCCACAACCCACAAATGCTGTCTCCCTTCACCATCTGATAGGCTTTGACCTTTTACTTACAGAGAACAAAAATAGTCAAGAAGTCCCCTAGACTGTTTGTTGGGGTAGCAGGAAGAATCGTGGGACAGGCCATCTGCAGATGGATTTCCAGCCGCATTAAGTTTTACTATCAGCTGTAGAATCTACTTTCTCCCATGAGGGTACAAACTCACTCCACTAGAGCTGAAGGAACAACCACAGCATCCCTTGAGGATGTCTCACAGACATATTTAGAGCAGCCACGTGGGGTTCTGTCCACACATTTTCCACACACTCCACGTTGATGAAGGACTTGGTGGCAGATGCTCCATTGGCATGGTGGTTCTCCACATGATCCTACAGTCCTCAAGCTCCTCTTACTTAGGTACTACTTGTCAGTCATCCGCCATTGGGTCATCACCTGAAGAGGAGATTACTTACCTCTAACTGAGCTTCTTTGAGATGTGTGGTGTCCATCTGTTTTCCACTTTCCACCCTCCTTCCCCTCTACTAACGCTCACGTTGGAGAAGGAACTGGAGATATAATCTGCTCTGCCCTTTGTCACCTCAGACAAAAGCACGAGGCAAATAGGCTTGTGTGCATGGACCCACAGGCACGACTTTAAAATGCTTACTCCAAATGCCTGATTCCACAGTGTGATACAGGTACATCTACAAGAATCTCCAGTTACAGGTAAGTAACTTCCTCCTCCCAAACCATGGTAGATGAGTAGTTAGTAAATCTTTACCTTTGGGAGTGAGCTTCCTCCTCATAGAGCTGGTAAAATAATGTGTTGGTCAGTTTATAAAATGAGTGTTACTGGCAGAAAACATTACTGGAGTAGTTCCTTGAGTCCCTAAAAGACATCCGGGCCCCGTTGTGCTAGGCCTTGTATAAACATATGGTGAGCCTGGGCCTGCCCCAAATTAATTACAGTGTAAATGGACAATACAGATCAACCATGGGAGGGGGAGCGGAAGCAGAAGCATGTAGAAGTGAGGTGACTTGCCCTCAGTCACACAGCAGGTCAGTGTAGCAATTTCAGGAATGAAACCCAGATCTCCTGATTCCCAGTCTAATACTCTCTGTTGGACCAAGTGGCCCCAATGCTGAGAAGTGGTAGATGAACTTAAAGTATTAATTTCTAGATTAAGGAAATCAAACGTATTCAATGAGGGTCAAGTTCCACTGAACTATGGAGTCTTAATTTTGAGCAGGCTGCAGTTACAATAATAGACATTTATTGAAAAAATGTATATTCTATGTTCCTCAAATATGGGGGAGGTATATGATCTGCAAATAGTTATGGCGTGAAGAACCTTAAGATGATTTGAAACAGAAGAATAGCCACACTGGGTCAGACCAAAAGTCCATCTGATTCAGTATCCTGTCTTCTGACAGTGTCCAATGCCAGGTACTTCAGAGGGAATAAACAGAACAGGTAACCATCAAGATCTATCCTGTTGCCCATTCCCAGCCTCTGACTTGGGTGTTTTGATAAAGAGCTGGTATTTTTGTTTGTTTGTTTCTGGTGTCTTTAATAAATAGTTTATTCATCAGCAGAGTTTAGGGAGGAATTTTTCATGACTGGGTGGTCAAAACACTGTAACAAGTTTCCTTCTCTCCCTCTTTCTCCTCTCCTCCTCCAGATGCAGTCAGACTACTTTTTGCCAAAACCAAGGAGATTGCGGAACAGGCACCTGCGGAAGCCATTAGTGGTACAGGTCAGAGAAATTGTCTTGAGTTTGGAATTTGTTTGCTTGCTGAGTAAACCATCAGTGAATTTGATAGACTATTTTTTTCTAAAAATTCTAGCTTCATCCCTCATGTCCTCTGGGGAAATAAAACAGAAGGGTCGTAGAACAAGAATTCTTCAAGTCACGTCCCTCTGGGTACTCCACTGTTGGTGTATGTGCATCCCTGTTTCTGCTTGGAGATCATTGGTATCGTGTCCTGTCTCCTCAGTAGTGCTGCTGCACAAGCCTGCCTTCCTACCTACCTACCCGTCCCGGCTAGAGATGCAGTATTTAGCCATCCGTTTACAGATATTACAGATCTTTAGAAAGCCTTTATCGGAGTCATTTTTAGGCTGTGTCTGCACTGTATACCGTCTGCTATGTTTACCTTATGCGGTTTGTCAGATGTTGATGGATGTTTGAGTGTTCTCCCTTACACCATCCCAGCTCTACGTAAGGAGCTGGTACAGCAGACCTCGAGTGAACTGCCGAATGAGACTGTTGGAACAGAATCTGGACACTGTGTATGAAGCAGGCAGGAGGGTTTATCTCACACACACTGGTGGAGTGTCACTTTGCTTGTTAGGCTTGGTGAACACTGCCAGACAATAGGTTACAATGGATTATATAAGATGCTGATGGGCGGATGAAGTGTGTGTGTGTGTGGGAGGGGGGAGATCCTGGACCCCATGGATAGGTGCTAACCGTGAGGCAAAATAAAAGCAATCTAAAGGTTACATAGTGTATTCCGCTTACAGAATACCTTATATCAAGTTAAACAAGTACTTAAACAAAGCAGACATCAGTTGTTAATTATGTGTTAAGTGGTGATATGTCTGTTAGTGTCAGGAAGGTATCTTTGCATGGATGTGATCCATTGATGTTGCACCTAGAGGATAAAGCACAGGCAGTAAGGGTACATGATAATTGCGCATTTGTTCTTAGCATCATTGACTGTGTTATGTCCTGTCCCCTCACTCTTAGGGCCTTTCTCTGGGATGTAATTATCGAGGTAGTTATCTTTATGATGACCTTCCTCCGATGGGCTAAGTGGGGGGGAGGGAGGTAACTTTCATGTACTGTGCCTTTGGTATAGGTGTTTGTGTGCCTGTTCCAGACTTGAAATTTAGAATAGGGGTTCTTAACAGAATATAATAGCCTGCCTCAGAAATTTTTACCCAGTATGACCACAAGACTTGGTTTAGTAGCAAAGATGCCCGCCAGGGTTATTGTTAATGAAGCACGGTACTAGTATCCTGCAGACTTTAGTGGACCTCTAACACGTGTGTTCATAACAGTGGACACAGCTTAATCACTGGTGGGTCTTTCCACTGCCCCCTATGCTGGACAAAGACACTCCCATTTGGCTTCTCAAAGTCTCCTCTATTCCTTCATGCATAAATTGGTGCTCTACATTAATTAATTCTTATATTTCCCTTTTTCCTGGAGTGTGTTTAGAATAGCCAGTTGTATCAACTGGCGAATGAGAAGTACTTTTGTTGGCCTGCTTTCTCTGGCTCCTGGTAATAAGGGCTATCTCATATTGTCGTGCTCAATTGTTCCAGGTGGTTTTGGCACCTGATCCTTTGCTATGTGCTTTTACGTGTCACATTTTCAATTGCTTACAGCTGTTTGCATCCCACATATAGATAGGTAGTGTCTTTTCCATCAGCTGCTTTCCATTCATTTCTTTGCCATTCATACATACATATTTCACACACACATCGTTATCAGCATCTCTCTATAACTATCTGTGTGTGTACGTGTGTGTGTTTACGTGTGTGTACACATACATATTCATGTGTCTGGGGAAGCCTTTGTACTCATTTAGGTCCATGTTGTATAGGGTGAACCTCAGCATGCTGTGCTGACTCATGATCCAGAGACCCCTGGATTAACCTCTTCCTCCAGGTTAATGACTGTGTATTTAATAACCAGTTTGCCTTTTATTACCATGGAGCTACTGTCAGTAAACAAAATATGCTTGGGGTTTTTTTTTGGGGGGGGGGGGGAGGTGCTTGCACTAAAGCAATCCTTTGTTCCAGAGTGACTTTTGGGCACTCACGTTACTTTCCCATTTTTTAATTAAAACATACATCAGCATGTCAGGTGTGGGCACTGTCTCAGCAGTGACTTCCCTATTAACTAGAATCGGGGGAGGGTTTCCACTGGGCCATACTGGTATTGGAAATCTTGCCTCCCAGCATTTTCCCTGACAAAATATATTTAAGGTGAGTGTAAGTACTTTGGATAGCAAAAGCTGCAGCAACTTGGGCATCTCCTCATATGTTCACAGAACACTGCGATTACTGGAGACTCTTGCTGACACCATCTTTGGCTTCATATTGTCCATAACAAGCTCTACTACAGAGCCTCAGCCTCCCCTGGGGATACTGCTCAGGTGTCACTTAGAGTGGAATATCCATAGGGACACTCGAGGAGAAAGTTTCTCACCTTGTGCAGTAATTATGGTTCTTTGCAATGTGTGTCCCTATGGGTGCTCAGCAACCTGCTCTCCTCCCCTCTGCTTTTGGAATAGAGAAGGACCTCAGGGGGTTCATCTGCACAGTGCTAATTAGCCTTAAGGCAGAGCATGAGGGGAGAGTGCACGTGCAGACCAAACAGACACTGATAACAAGAATCTCTGATTAGAAGCATAGGGGCACATACATACCTACAGTAGAGCACCTCTAAGGGGATACATCTTGAAGAACCATCATTACTGCACAAGATAAGTAACTTTCTCATTTGGCCTCCTAAATAACCAGACTAGTTACATTCCTGCAACAGCAACTGCAGTAACAATATAGTGAGTGTACAGTATAGTGAAGCCACATGGAAGGGAGGTTGGGAAAGCAAAAATATTGTCTGGAAGAAAATTTGGAACAAATGAAATATCCTAGCTGGAATTCTGCTTTGTACCTGCAGACTTGGATCTTTTGTGTACATTTGGAATTCTGATGTCTCATTCCTTTTTGCAACAAGATTTTCAGTTTGTCTTCTCACTGACTGTTTTTGAAATGTCTACAGAATCAGGAGAGGCAATTTAGACCAATATAAAAACAAATTAGTTCAAAGGAGTTGCTAATTTAAAAATGAAGGTTGGAATTTACAGTGGGGCCGAAAGGTTCAAGGTGTCCCGCTCCTTCCAAATTTCACTGGTAGGTGGGTACCATTGGCCTCCTTAAAGCTCTCTGCAAATCCCAGCCCAAAAAGAAAAATTATTGTAAAAGTGCAGCTTGGAGGGGCGGGGTTAGATTCAGGGCTGATATAGCTGGCAAGAACAACAAAGTATAAGGAAATAGAAATATTATTTGGCATTTGTTTGAAAAAGTCTTATAAAATGCTAGCATGTGACCAGAGGATTTTTAGTTTCCTTAGCTATATGTAAGGGACGAGAAGAGAGCATCTGCCCTCTGCCTTCGAGGTCTCCTGTGACTAAGAAATTGCCATTTTACCAGCATCAGGGAGTTGTTCTGTTCTATACAATTAATCCTTTAAAATTTCTGAATGTGGTTTCCTTCATTGTTCAATATCTTTTAGTTAATAGCCATGACAGGGGATCAAGTCCCACATGAAAGCTTGTGCCCATGCTTAAAGACAGCACTACAGTTAAATACTATGGGGACTAGGAGACTGCTGCACCTCAGTGAGAGGGGAGCTCAGTTTAATTTCTGTCTCTGGATGTTGTCCAGATAAAAGTTCAATGTCATGTAGTGTTGCTGAAAACGAAGTGTAACTTACATTCCCCCTTAAACAAAAGAGGGACTGGTTCTTGCGGTTTCTAACAGGCAGGTGCCCTCACAGTCTCTGCTGTCTGGACATTCAGCTCCTTATTCTGTAAGACATCACAGCTGCAAAGGGCACCAACTCACCCTATTGTGTTTTTAAATGAACTTTCATCTGTTATCTACCCATGCAGAGAACACTGCTCCCCAGGCCATCAGGAAATCCGTCCCAGCATGTCTGCTCCTTCTCTATCTTATCCAACTCTTCCATAACAGGTAAGTCTGCCCTTTCTGCATTACAAAATGAAGATCCATAGTGGATAATGTTGATGTTGCTGAATTAGAAAGGCTCTCCTACCATTGTATGTGATGAGAAGTAAGGGAATAATTAAAAAAGATTTTTCAAAACCACAAGTCATCACCAGTTTAGTCATGTCCCATGGGGTTGACTGGCTAATGGGTGTAATAAATTCACAGTTTTTCTTCCTCTCTCCAACACCCAGTTCCATGGAGTTCTACCTAACGATACAGAATTTATGGGTTGAAATACTGAGCCAGGAATTCTTTTCCTTAAAGAATAGTTGTAGACAACTTTGTTACACTTTTTCTAGTGTCAGGGTGTTCTATGAATTTCATATGGTAAAACATTCATTGACCAGTGTAGGGATGTGAAGGACTAGTCGACAGTTATGGGTACATAACTGGCTGGATAACCGTTCTCAGAGAGTAGTTAATAACAGTTCACAATCCTGCTGGAAGGGCATAACAAGTGGGGCTCTTACGGAACTGGTTCCATTCAATATCTTAATCAACTATTTAGATACTGGCATGGGGAGTACGCTTATTAAGTTTGAGGATGATACCAAGCTGGGAGGGGTTGCATCTGCTTTGGAGGACAGGGCCATAATTCAAAATGATCTGGACAAACTGAAGAAATGGTCTGAGGTAAATAGGATGAAGTTTAATAACGACAAATGCAAAGTGATCCACTTATGAAGGAACAATCAGTTTCACACATACAGAACGTCTAGGAAGGAGTACTGCAGAAAGGGATATAGGGGTCATAGTGGACCACGAGCTAAATATGAGCCAATAGTGTGACGCTGTTGCAAAAAAAGCAAACATTTGGGATGCATTAACAGGAGCGTTGAGCAAGACACACGAAGTCATTCTTCCACTTTACTCTGCACTTTTTTGGCCTCAATTGGAGTATTGTGTCCAATTCTGGGCACCACATTTCAAGAAAGTTGCGGAGAAATTTGAGAAGGTCCAGAGAAAACAACAAGAATGATGAAAGGTCTAAAGAACATGACCTATGAAGGAAGACTGAAGGAATTGGGCTTGTTTAGTTTGGAAAGGAGAAGACTGAGAGGGGACATGATAGCAGTTTTCAAGTATCTAAAAGGGTGTTAGAAGGAGTAGGGAGAAAAATTGTTCTCCTTGTCTTATCCTCAGAGGCCAAGAAGCAACGGGCTTAAACTGCAGCAAGGAAGGTTTAGGTTGGACATTAGGAAAAACTTCCTGTCTGTCAGGGTGGTTAAACATTGGAATAAATTGACTAGGGAGGTTGTGGAATCTCCATCTCTGGAGATATTTAAGTGCAGGTTAGATAGATTTCTATCAGGAACGGTCTAGACTGTACTGGGTCATGGCGTGAGGGCAGGGGACTAGACTCAATGAGCTCTCCAGGTCCCTTCCAGTTGTAGTGTTCTATGATTCTGTGACTATTCAATAAGCATGAGCTTATAGGATAGTCGACTAGTCATGCCGCTCTCCCCCCCCCCAATTTGCTGCCTCTATCAGAAAGAGGCAGCAAGCGGGGGGAGAGGTGGGAGTACTTCAAAGCAGCAGCCCCAGGTGGAGCCTGGGGCCAGACCCTGGCACTGCCACTTTGAAACAGTGTGTACAGCCCAGAGCCAACTGGGGTGTCCCCAGGCTGCATGAAGTGTTTCAAAGTGGCAGCACTGTGTGGAGCCCAGGATCAGCAGGGGACTTCCCAGCTGATCCTGGGCTCCATGCGGCATTGCTGCTTTGAAATGCCGCATGGATCCTGACCCCAGGCTCCATGCAACACTTTCGCCTTTGAAGTGTAGCAACAGCCGTAAGGTGGAGGCGCCTTATCAGCCAATCAAATAGTTGATGCAAAATGCATCAACTATTTGATTAGTCAATTACTCACAATTTAACATCCCTAGACCAGTGTTTTGTCTGCCATTTGGCCTTTCCCTCTGTCCTCTTCTTGCCTAGACCATTGCCCCAAGTTACTTTGCATCCCATTGGCATCTCAAAATCAGCATTAGAACCTCAAGCTTGTTTTAATTGAAAATAATGGCACGTAACTGTGGCTACATGCAGCATTGCCATTGCCTGGTCTTGCAATGAATTGCTGATGATTTGTGCTATTACTATTTGAAGTCTTTATTTCATCACTAATTTCAGTGTTAACTTAGTTTGGAAGCTTCTTAGAATTTACCCTGCCTCTTACTTGTTGGTATTGCTCCCACTTAACTGTGCTTTGGTTTGGTTTAAGGAGAAGGTCCAGTTTTGGCTGATTCTGAGATTTATTCAATTCTGCACTCTTTAGGGAGAGGGTCATTTCGGCCAATCCAGTCTTCACTGACTAAAGCTGCCGTTTCTCGACCCATTGTGCCCAAGGTTCTTCCAGCACAAGCTACCAACCATCTGTCCAGTAAGTCTGCTCTCCAAAAAGTGGTGTATTCTGTTTTTTGTAGGGGTGGGAACCTTTTGTGAGTTGAGGGCCGCTGGCCTACAGAAAAATGAGTCGGGGGCTGCATACCAGTGAGAAGCTCCTGACTAAGAAGGAGAAAGACACTCCCCTCATTCCCCTCGCACACCAGAGCCTAGAGGGGCCCAGACTAATATATTTTGTACGCTCCAGTCCTGTGGGAGGGGGATCCCTGAGCCTCACGGGCCAGATCCAGGCAAGCCGGGGGACAGATGCGGTGAGGTTCTCCACCCCTGGTTTACTGCATTCAGGTATAAGCTGTTGGTGCCTTTGCTATAGGGAAGGGGAGTGGGCAGTGATGACACAGTTCAAACTAGCATCACATACCATGTCCAAATCCCAACACTTGGCAGGAGGATGTACCTATGGATTTGAACCAGACCCAACATCATGAACCCCCTGATCTTTGGGGAAAGTTAAAATACAAATGTGGTAGCTCAGGTTCAGCTCTGCATAAGTATATGTTACATTCTGTTCTAAGCCCTTTTGGTAAAAGGTGTTGTGACCTCTGACTAATAGAAGCCTAGTAAATCCTGTCTTGGAGGATATGGAATACTGGGCAGGGAGGGGAGATCACCAATCCCTCCTTTTCTACGCTACCCCAGAACAAAAGAACAGGTCACTTAATTAAATGAACTAGTAAAGTGAGGAAATGCAACCAGGAATCCTGTTCCGTATTATGAGCAGTTGTACTGGGGAATTCTCTGCCACAGAAAGACAGTCAAGTGTTGTGAAACAGCTGGATAAGCTTCAGTTCCCTAATACTGTGACCTGTGATAGTTAAAATTCAAAGCACAACCTTATCCTTCAGAGAATAAGCTGATCAGCTAATATGGAGAAATCTTCCTCCCTCATGCAGAATAACCAAGCTGGCCAGGTGCATTATGGGTTTTTCCTTCAAGAGAAATATCAAACCTAAGCTGCAGTCAGAAGCAAGATACTAGATGAGACTGTTGTGTTGGTTTTATAGCACCTCTCTCAAACAATAGGCACGTGCAAGAAATTACATGACCATCTGCATTACTGCAGAATTTAAAATCAGATGCTCCAATAGTTTCTGACATTTAAATACCACTAGGAACATTTGTGGAGAAAAATAGGGATGCCTCTTTTAAACTCCATTGAAATGCAGTACAATGCACTAGGAATGCCTTTAAGGAGGGAGAGCAGAAAAATGATAAATATGTTGCTAAAAATGCTGCCCCTCCTAAATATGGACACCAGCCCATCTTCAGGATCTGACCTAGTGTTAGCAATCCTGCATCTCTATGCTTATGTTAAGATTTAGCTACCTGGAATGATCCTCCTATAAAACTCTCTGGAGAGGAATTGAGATGGGCAGTCAATGAAAGAAAAAAATCTCTAATATCTTTTTCTCTCTATCTTACCAAAGGTGCTATTGACTTGGCAGCTAAAAGTGCTGGTATTATCCCTGGCAGCCCCCTGCCTGCTCTGGATTCTGAGGGCTTGTCAGGTGTGTCTCCGCTGTCACCAGACTGTGTGGCTGCAGTTGTCACGGGGCAGGAGTTGGATGGGGCAGATGAAAATGGAGGCTCCATCACCACAGTAGGGGTTCGTATCTCTCAAATAGACTGAAAGCTATGACAGCATCTTTGTTGTTTTGTGTAAAAAGCCAGCACCTGTATTAATTGTGAATCTGTGGTCATCTTCCTCGTGGGGCTTATTGGGTGGATGCACTTTTTAACGCACGGCTAACCCAGGGTGGGTGGGTGGTGTTCAGGATGTGATGGAGAGAATTCGGGAAAATAGGCACTGCTGTGTTGGAAATTAGGTTTCCATCCTGTAGGGAGGCTTGCAGTCATGAAATTTGAATTGTCACTCACTCCAGCAATCTAAAACCAAGAGGCCAGGCACCATTTGAGAAAGATGCATTGAGTACGGAATTGTGGGCAAAGCAAGAAAGTGCTGGTAGAGAGCAGCTTTCTCCTAATGTGACTGAATGTTGGATCTCCTGAGTGAGTGCCTGTGTTCTGGCTCCAGATGCATCGAGAGATCACCTCGTAAGTGGGAGTTGTGACAGCCCTTATTGTTTCCTTATCCATACCTAGAACAGGTGCCAGTGTTTACCACTATCCCAGGGAGATAGTGAGAGTGCTGTATCCCTGAGATCCCATCTTAGAAGTGAAGATTAGGGGCATATTGTGGCAAGGCTGAACAGATGTGTTTGTCTCTTGTAGCTTTGCTACGTTTGCTGTAGTTGCTGTATAAGTGTGACTCACGTAGTCCCTGTTGCACTTCTAGGGTTCAAGTAACGGGTGTCGGGTTCCTTTCGTTAATCTGCCCGCACAGCATGAGCAGGAGGTGGTCCCTGAGGGCTTCCAGGTACAGTATGAACTGATGAAAGAGCAGCTGGTGAAGCTTATAGCGGAGATATTCTTCACACAAGCATTATTTAAGGGTTCATATTCCAAGGCCTGCTTTTCTTCTTGTCCCTTTTTTTAACTATTCTTGTAGAAATAGCCTGCAGGTTATATAGCTCTTCCTACACTCCTCAGGGTAATGGTCTTTCTTGATTGTTACTGTGCTGGAATGGAAGTCTCACAGGTTGCTGTGGATAACTGCTTCTATTGTGATTTTATGCTGCTATGAGAGCAGAAGAGCTGAGTGAAACTGATAAGCACTGATCTCTGAAGAGCAAATAGATCTTGTTTAATGCCGTGCTTACACAGTGACTGTACAGTTGAGGAGTTCAGCAAGGCAGAAAAGTATCTTTATACTGCTCCAGTCTATTTTAAACATCTGAAGGGAAAGTAGACTCCAGGTACTGAAATAACTCAACTCCCGGGGGAATTCTGCACCAAAGAATTAAAAATGCTATGCACAATATTTTAAAATTCTGCATATTTTGTTAGAATAACAACATAATCAATCTAGTTGGTCTTTTATATTACCAGTCATTAAGTATGCCTGTAACAAAATACAAAATATTCCTCCAGTAAGTAGACAGTTAAAGAAATCCTTACAACCCCTCCATTCTTATTTTTCTGTTACGTTTTGTTGTGTGCCCCTCAGTCTAGGTGTGTCACACATGCAGATGGGCACATCTTGGGGAAAAGCTCTGTCCTTCTGGTTTCAGACACCTACATCCCTTACTTCCCAGAGCCCACCCACAGGGCATTCTCCAAGCTAGACACCTTCACCCCTTACGCACCAGAGCCCAGGAATCCAGAGAGAGAAACAGCCTGATATTGGGTCCTAGGCTTGTATGGAGTTCCTGCACACTACCTACCTTCTTCAGAAGATGCTGGGAACCACAGCTGCCCTGAACCCTTCAGTCCTAACTCCTCTCCCATGGAAAGTGTTCTGTATTTGTGAGCTGGAGAGCCAGGTTCTGCTCGACACAGCAGCCCATAGTGGATGCCAGCAGTTATGCAGCATCAGTTCTATGGGGGGAAATGAAATTCTGCACAGAACATTAATTCTACGGAAATTCTGTATTATGCAGGGGTACAGAACTCCCCCAGTAGTAAAGTAGGCATTCTGGGAATGCCGTCACTGCATCACTGGAGAAACAATCTTATCCAACAACATGACAATGTTGATAATAGTACCAGTTGAGTGACCAATATCTCTTTAAGAGCAGCACTTTGTTTTGTGTCTGTCGTGGCTAACTGCAGAAGCAAGAACTTTATCGTGTTAATTTCATAACTTCAGACCAGACTGGCTAATGCATGAGATTGAGATCTTTTCAGGGACATGTATGGGAGCACTTGATGGTGGAACTCCAGTTATTTTAGAGGAAGAAGGTGGAGGGCTCACTATTGGACTAGACACTCCTGGCTGTGGAAGTCGTCCTCCCAATGTATATAAACCAGTGGGATGAGTAAAGGAGCTTGTACTTAGGGAAAAATTGCTACTTGAAATTCAGGGCATGGATCTTTTTATTTCCACTTATCAGGCTATGCTCTATTCCACTTACTTATTGTACTAACATGATTATTCCCATCCGTCTGGGTGTATGTTACTAAGGGGAAGCCACTCTGACGCTGGATCTAGATGTCGAGAAAAATAAGTCTTATTAAATCAGGGGTGGTCTTCAAGCAGCTGCATTTCTCAGCTGACAAAGCCTGATTCGGTATTCTGTTGTTACGAATGGTCTTGTAGAATAACCAGACTCCTCTTACTAACTCTCTTGCTGGTTACAGTTGTAGAAAAGTTTTGGAAGTGCTCTACTTGAAATCAGTTGCATCTGGGTGTGATGCAAAGACCAACTTTGTCAGGCTGTCGAGGGAGGGTATGGGCTGTGTAGTGGGATGGGAGTGCTTATGGGCTATCCTTCTGTGTGGTTTTAAATCTTTGATCCATGTCCAGAATATAGAACCTGCAGATCTTCCTAGTATTCTAGGAGTCTTCTACTTTGGTTTTATCCTGCTTTCTTTGCATCCAGCTGTTTTTCTTTCAACCCAATGCTCAAGATCTCTGCAATGCATGATCTCGCTGTTGTAACTTTTATAAGTGTCCAAGTTGTATGCAAACTAATGACTAGTCCATTCTCTGACTCTTACAGCAGGACACATCAGTCCTTTCTCTGTCAGAACTGTCCAAGACACCTCTCCAGAATGGTCTTTCTACCCCACCGCTTCTTCCATCACAGGCCTCCAGTACCCATCTGTCTCCTCCCAACGTCTCCGCTCTGCTGGATATCTCTCTGCCTGGACCACCTGAAGATGTGCTTTCTCAGGGAGAGCCTGCCTCGCAAATAAGTGACTCTATCATTGAAATCGCTATCAGCTCTGGTCAATACAGTAAGACTAAATCACGATAAAGTGTTCTCATTACTAAAGTTAGAAAAATGATATTAACTGCAGCATCTTCTGAATATCAGGAAAAACCCTTGTTAGGAGACATCTTCGTGGACTTGATATCCTTTGAGAAGTTAGATTGTGTAGTTCCCCTTTTTCTTAGTCTGTGCATTTTAAATATATGCTAATTTAAGTTAAGGTGTTGCTGGCCTAGCTAAGAGCTTTGGTAGCTTTCTGAACTTACTGAACAATTCTGCAGTAGCTTATTAAATAGTAAGGACCAAAATCTTTTCTCTCATCTCCCTGCTGAGTTCAGTGGTAGCTCTGTACACATACATGAGGATGGAATATGGCCCTTTGCATATTATTCCTTAAGGCAGCCTTTTGGCCAGTGATACCAGGATTTTCATAGGAAATGATTTTTTAACGTAGACGATGTCTATGCTTATACCAGCACAGCTGTACCAATGCAACTGTGCCACTTGAAGAACACTCTTGTAGGTGTGTTGAGGCTAATAGGAGAGAGCTCTCCAGACAGCATAATAAAAGCCAGCTTAATGAGCGGTGATGGCTGTGTCAGCACAAGAGCATCTCCTGCAAACACAGCACTGTGCACACAAGCGCTTATGCTGGGAAAACTTATGTGCTCCGAGGTGTGTGTTTTCACACTGCTGAGCGACAAAAGTTTTGCCAACATAAGTGTTAGCATTATGGCCTGGCATTCTCATCCTGTCCTTCATTTAACACTATAGAGACATGGCCCCAGTAGTTTTATACAGGGACTTCCATGTGTAAAGAATTTCTTAAAAGTAATAAAGGGAACATTTATCCCCATTTCACATATGGGGAAGGGGGGGCACTGAGAGAGGTTCATTAAAGTGAAGTTTTGCTCTAAAATATTACTCCATAAAAATAATGTTCTGGTGTTTTATGTTAGACAGACACCTGCCAGGAGTGGTCTAGTTATTATGTAGCCTTGCCTTGAGGGCAGGGGACTGATTAGATGATCTGTTGAGGTCCCTTTAGTCCTGCACTTCTGATTCTGTGTTTGTGTCTCAGTATTTCCAGGCATAATTTGCTTAGTTTGCCAGAAAAAAAATTGTTTTAATTGTCAGGCCTGCAAATTGACCTTGAGATCTGAGACTGACTGGGTTCTGTGCATCGGCATCTTCATCAGTAATCCTAGAACTAAAAGGAATCTTGAGATGTCATCAAGTCTAGTCCCCTGCCCTCATGGCAGGACCAAGCTCCATCTAGACCATCCTTGACAGATGCCTGTCTAACCCGCTCTTAAAAATCTCTAATGATGGAGATTCCACAGCCTTCCTAGGCAATTCATTCCAATGCTTAACCACCCTGACAGGAAGTGTTTTCTTAACGTCCAACCTGAAACTCCCTTGTTGCAATTTGAACCCATTGCTTCTTATTCTATTGTCAGAAGTTGAGAATTTTTTCTCCCTCCTCCTTGTAAACACCTTTTAGGTATTTTAAAGCTATGTCATGTCCCCCTTCATCTTCTATTTTCAAGACTAAACACATCCAGTTCTTTCAGTCATCCCTCATAGGTCATTTTTCTGGACCTTTAATAATTTTTGTTGCTCTTCTCTGGACCTTTTCCGTTTTGTCCACATCTTTCCTGGAGTGTGGTGCCCAGAGCTGGACATAATACTCCAGTTGAGGTCTAATCAGCATAGAGTAGAGCGGAAGAATTACTTCTCATGTCTTCTTTACAACACTCCTCTTAATACATCCCAGAATTATGTTTGTGGTTTTTTGCTAGTGTCACACTGTTGACTCATATTTAGCTTGTGGTCCACTAGACTCCTACATCCCTTTCTGCAGTTCTCCTTCCAAGACAATCATTTCCCATTTTGTATGTGTGAAACTGATTGTTCCCTCCCAAGTGTAGCACTTTGCATTTGTCCTTGTTGAATTTCATCCTGTCTACCTCATACCATTTCTCCAGTTTGTCCAGCTCATTGTGACCCTATCCTCCAAAGCATTTGTAACCACTTCCAGATTGGAATCATCTGCAAACTTTATAAATGTACTCTCTATGCCCGTGGTCCCCAACACGGCGCTTGGGGGAGGGGAGGGAGAGAGCGCCGGCCCCGGGCGCGCGGCGCTTGGGAGAGAGCGCCAGCGCCGGCCCCGGGCGCGCGGCGCTTGGGGGGGAGAGCGCCGGCCCCGGGCGCGCGGCGCTTGGGGGGGAGAGCGCCAGCGCCGGGCGCGCGGCGCTTGGGGGGGAGAGCGCCAGCGCCGGGCGCGCGGCGCTTGGGGGGGAGAGCGCCAGCGCCGGGCGCGCGGCGCTTGGGGGGGAGAGCGCCAGCGCCGGGCGCGCGGCGCTTGGGGGGGAGAGCCCCCTGGCGCCCGGCAACCCCAAATGGTTGAGGACCACTGCTCTATGCCATTATCTAAATTGTTGATGAAGATAAAGAACAGAACTGGTCCCAAAATTGATCCCTGAAGAACCCCATTTATCACGTTCTTCCAGGATGATTGTGCATCTGACAAAGTGTTTTTTACCCAGGAAAGCTTATACCCAAATAAATCTGCTAGTCTTTAAGGTTCTACAGAACTCCTAGTTTTTGCAGGCATTGACAGACTAACACGGCTGCCCCTCTGGGACCTGGGAACCATAACTGCTCTCTTGGAATGGTTATCCAACCAGTTATGCACACAGCTTATAGTAGCCCCATCTAGGTTGTATTTTCCTAGTTTATTAATGAGAAGGTCATGCAAGACTGTATCAATTGCTTTGCTAGTAAAGGTCAATGGGATTGCATAGTCTGACCTATAGAATCTTTAGAATCAGTAAGGTTGCAGAAGAAAGAAAAAGCCATTTCCCAGGATGGCTTTGTAGGATTGACCGTTTAAAAACATCCTTTTGCTGGTTAGCTGAGCAAATTTGATCTAGAAATGTTGATGTGTAATGAACATAAAGGCCCATCATATCACTCTTTCTCAGACTAATTTGAGTTGTCCAATACCCCACAAAAAGTCAGTGTCGGAGTACAAAACTCAAATTTTGGATATCGCAGATACCAGAATTGGGTTGTAAGGAGCCTAATAATATAACTGAGCTCTACTAAGCAAACTATGAAGTTGCAGCATGTATGGGCGGGGGGGAAAGCAGTTGTAAAACAAATCAGTCACAATATCCCTCAGGACTAAGCACCTACCCAGTTCTTGGCTCATAAATAAATCTGACATTAACTCTACTTGTTCAGATTTGTCATTCACTTTTAAAGTGTTGCATTAGGTAGAATAATTATTTTGTTTCTCATTTGCGAATTTGTTTTATGTTGTGACAGTGTAAGTATCTAAAAATTATTCTTTACACAAAAAAATATACATTTTCAAAAATCATTGTCAATCTTAGGGAATAATTTTTTTTTTTAAGTTGTGGATCTGAATTCTGAGCAACTAAGTGTTCTTTTCCAGATGTCTGGCTAGCCCAGAAGCACATCAGAATCCTTTCATATTGGACATGTAGGAGAGGATTAGGTCTCCTGTTACCTGGCAGTCAATAATAGTGTCCAGACACCTAATTATCCATAGTAGGATACAGCATCAAATGATCTTTCACACTGTGGTGAATCTGTGTCACTTAGCCAGTTGACCAATTGTCCTCTAAAGGCACTATATTTGCAGTTTGCTTGCAGTTTCTTTAAATGAGCATGGACAGTAGTTTCATCTTATCTCCTTTTCCCACAGAAATGTTGTCATACCTGGTCCAATTAAGTGTGAGCTAAATTAGGCCTTCCAGATCCCTACCTTCGGTTATCAGTTTAAACTAGGGCTTTAAACTAGGTTCAGTGTGGGCAGGTGACCAAAGCCCACAGGTAAGTGAAAAACATGGAGACCTGGGAGATGGGTTAGAAATGGGAGGGAGCATGGGCTATAATAGCAGAGATAAAGGAGGGGGGCAAGGCAGAACTGGGGGGCAAAATCAAATCAGTATCTTGGATGCCTGTATACAAATGCAAGGAGTATGGGAAAGAAGCAGGAAGAACTTGAAGTGCTAATAAACAAACACAACTATGACATAGCTGGTATCACAGAAACTTGGTGGGATAATACACACAATTGCAATATTGGTATAGAAGGGTACAACTTGCTCAGGAAGGATAGGGAGAGGAAAAAAGGGAGGAGGTGTTGCCTTATATTACAAATGTATACACTTGGGCTGAAGTGGAGATGGACAAAGGAGACAGACTTGTTGAGAATCTCTGGGTTAGGTTAAAAGGGTTAAAAAAACAAGGGATCTACTACAGACCACCTACCCAGACAGAAGAGGTAGATGAGGCTTTTTTTAAACAACTAACAAAATCGTCTGAAGCACATGTATTGGTGGTGATGGGGCACTTCAACTATCTAGACATATGTTGGGAAACTAACACAGCAGGCACAGATTATTCATTAAGTTCTTGGACAGCATTGGAGACAATTTTTTATTTCAGAAGGTTGAGAAAGCTACTGGGGGAAAGCTGTTCTAGATTTGATTTTAACAAATAGGGAGGAACTGGTTGAAAATTTGAAAGTGGAAGGCAGCTTGGGTGAAATCGTGGAGTTCATGATTCTAAAGAATGGTAGAAGGGAGAACAGCAAAATAGAGATGATGGATTTCAGGAAAGTAGATTTTAGTAAACTCCAGAGAGCTAATAGGTAAGGTCCCATGGGAAGCAAGACTAAGAGGAAAAACAACTGAAGAGAATTGCAGTTTTTCAAAGGGACATTATTAAGGGCCCAAAAGCAAACTATTCCACTGCGTAGAAAAGATAGAAAGTATAGTAAGAGGCTAATTTGGCTTAACCAGGAGATCTTACAGAAGACTGGAAAAGGGCAAGCATAGTGCCCATCTATAAAAAGGGAACTAAGAACAACCCAGGAAACTACAGACCAGTCAGTTTAACTTCTGTGCCAGGAAAGATAATGGAGCAACTAATTAAGGAAATCATTTGCAAACAGCTAGAAGATAATAAGGTGGTAGGTAACATCCAGCATGGGTTTGTAAAGAAAAAAATCATGTCAAACCAATCTGATAGCTTTCTTTGATAGAATAACAATTCTTGTGGATAAGGGAGAAGTGGTGAACGTGGTATACCTACACTTTTAGTAAGGCATTTGATATGGTCTTGCATGACCTTCTTATCAATAAGCTAGGGAAATGCAATATAATAATAATAGAGATTGCCTATCTCCTAGAACTGGAAGGGACCTTGAAAGGTCATTGAGTCCAGTCCCCTGCTTTCACAGCAGGACCAAGTACCATCCCTGCAAATTTTTGCCCCAAATCCCCTCCTCAAGGATTGAGCTCACAACTCTGGGTTTAGCAGGCCAATGCTCAAACCACTGAGCTATCCCTCCCCAGTCTAGTTGGGGCTACTATAAGATGGGTGTATAACTGGCTAGATAGCCGTTCTCAGAGTAGTTATTAACAGTTCACAATTGTGCTGGAAGGGCATAACGAGGAGTTCTGCAGGGGTCTGTTTTGGGACTGGTTCTGTTCAATATCTTCATCAGCAATTTAAATGAAGGCATAGAGAGTACGCTTATTAAGTTTGCAGAAGATACCGAGCTGGGAGGGGTTGCAACTGCTTTGGAGGATAGGGTCAAAATTCAAAAGGATCTGGACAAAATGGAGAAATGGTCTGAGGTAAACAGGATGAAGTTTAATAAGCACAAATGCAAAGTGCTCCTCTTAGGAAAGAATAATCCATTTCACACATACAGAGTGGGAAGCGATTGTCTAGGAAGGAGTCCTGCAGAGAGGGATTTAGGGATCATAGTGGACCACAAGCTAAATATGAGCCAGTAGTGTGACACTGTTGCAAAAAAAGCAAACATGATTCTGGAATGCATTAACAGGAGTGTTATGAGCAAGACCTGACGAGTAATTCTTGCACTCTACTCTGCTGATCAGGCCTGAGTTGGGGTATTGTGTCCAGTTCTGGGCACCACATTTCAGGAGAGATGTGAAAACATTGGAGAAGAGCAACAAAAGTTATTAACAGCCTAGAAAACATGAGTTATAAGGGAAGACTAAAAGAACTGGGCTTGTTTAGTTTAGAAAAGAAGACTGAGAAGGAAACATGATAGCAGTTTTCAAGTATCTAAAAGGGTGTTACGAGGAGGGAGAAATTTGTTCTCCTTGGCCTCTGAGGATAGAACAAGAAGCAATGGGCTTAAATTGCAGCATGGGAGGCTTAGGATGGACATTAACCACCCTGATAATTAGGAAGTGTTTCCTAAACACTGGAATACACTGCCTAGGGAGGTTGTGGAATCTCCATCACTGGAGAGATTTAAGAGCAGTTTGGACAGACACCTGTCGGGGTGATCTAGATGGTGCAGGTTCTTCCATGAGTGCAGGGAACTGGATTTAATGGCCTCTCAAGGTCCCTTCCAGTTCTAGTGTTCTATGATCACACTCTTCCATCAGGAAACTGCAATACACCAGAGCTAAATTCTTTTATCAGCCAGACAGTATCCTTAAAATTAGTTGATTTAGGATTAAACCGGGCTCCCCTTACTCATCTGAGTAGCGCCATTGTAGTTCAGAATAGTTTGGTGTAGGTTGATTCTCCGTACAGTGGCAGTGCTTCTAAGTATATTAGGTGGTGCCTGACCTCCAGTTGCATGAGAATGTGTTGAACACTCCAAGGTACTTGAAGTTGTCCTAGTAGCTTCACAGAACTGACCCAGTCAATGATTCATTGCATTGGTTTACAGGTGAAGGTGTTTCTCTCTCCCCTGCAAAACTGAATGGTAGTGACAGCTCCAAAAGTCTTCCATCCCCCTCCAGCAGTCCTCAGCAGAACTGGATTGCCTCTCCAAGCCATGATCCACAGTGGTACCCCAATGACTCTACCGACTCATCTCTCAGCAGCCTGTTTTGTAAGTGTCAGTACACAGACCTTTGAAGGAGGAAAGGTCCTTCCTTTTCTAAGGAGCTTCTCTTCATCTGTCCCCCAGTCCCTTGACTTGGAATGATTCCTTGAAGAGAGTAAACTAAGTAGGTCTTCAGAAGACTTTTTGCTTTGCTTTCCATCTTCCTCTCTAAAGACCTGTTATCCCTAGATGGCCTCAGTTTCATGCAGCCCAAATTAGGAACCCTGCTCCTGAAACAGAAGTTACTCAGCTGGCATGGGGCCACAGCATACACTCTGGAGCGAGTAACTGAAACGTTTTTGTAGCCTGCTTGGTTTTGCAAGTCAGACCCATCTTTTAGGTTGAAACATTTTCAGTGTTCTGCTAAAACAGCAAAATGGTGCCACCAGGTCTTCTGTTTGAAGCTTATAAGTGTTGTTGTATACATAGTGCATAATTCTAATGAGGTGAGAGAATTGTGGGGGTTTTTGAGTTAAAAATTATGTATGGCTAGTGTCTCCAGTGTCGTGTGTGTTTTCCCTCTTCTGGGCAGAGGTGGTTCCATTTGGCAGCCTGCTGATGCTGCTCCTGCTAGTGACTTATTATTTTGAGGAGGTAGAGGAGAGAGATGCTCTTAGATCTCTTGGTGCTAGGTTTCCATGTACCCCTTCTCCTACTCTTCAGATGTACAATTTCAATGCACTGACTTTGCATTTCCCTTCTGTAGCAAGTTTCATCTCCCCTGAAAAGGGCCGGAAAATGTTGCCGACTCCTGCTGGTACTGCCAGTGGCACTTCCTTATTGGGACCCAGCCTGCTGGATGGAAACTCACGGGATTCTTTTGTGTCTCGCTCTCTGGCAGACGTAGCAGAGGTATGTGGTCAGATCACATCAGTCTGTGTTTGCACTTAAACAATCACCATTTAATTTCACTTTTCAATAGTATTGTTCATGTTACTCATTATAACTCCCTGGGACACTTACAGAAGACACCAGGCTTACATGCAACAGAGCAGAGCAACTAGTTTACACAGTAGATGTAGAATGACCTGGTGGTATGTTCCACACAGCAGTTCATGTGGGACTCTTGTGAGCAACCTTATGACTCCTGCCTTGATGGCTGATGGAGATCAGGTCTGTTTTATAGATGCTATGCTCTCGACTCCTCTCATCCAGCTGTGCTCCACTGAGGTCCATAGAGCTGCAGCTGGTTGATGCTGACTCAGTATACATCCCTGACTATTATAACTATGCTCTGCTCTGGATAGGGAAGTGAGGGACTGAGTACCTTATGCCACTGCAACTTCCAGTCCAACTTTCTGTCCCTAAAGGTTTTGCCAGCTCTTGCTGGAGTGAATCAAGCCTCCAAAGCATGTTAACACAGAGCTTGTAGAATAGAATGCAACTGACCTAGTGCAGTCACCTGGTTAACGCAGTATGTGAGCTGTTACTTTAAGCAAGATGTCACAGGGTGGGGTGGGGGGTAGGAAGCCAGCCACCACAGTTTAATAACAGTCTTAACGAAAATATGGTTCTGAAAGGCCTGTTATCAAGGGCTATGGAGAGGGAAATCTTGTTTATGTCGAGAACAGGTACAGTGCAGGCAGAAGCTGTGAAGGCATACCTCCCCCCCCCCCATATCGCTCTGCCACTGTCCCTTGTTGCTGATCCAGAGGTTCAGTTGTCAAGGTTTCGTTGGGACGCCCCATTCCCTCTTAGGCTCTTGCTAAGGTGGCCACAAACATATAACTCTGGAATTTTTTGTAAGGTGGACACATCATTAAAATTGGATTGAGGCTAGTAGTTCATTTCATGGAGCCAGCAGGTAACTGCCAAGTTGAGCTGCATTGGAACAGATAAAATGGAGGTGAAGACCTTGTATCTTCCTATGTGTCCCTGATCTCCGCTTGTATCATCTGACCCCTTAGCAGTCACAGACAAGTGTTACTCTCCAACCTAGATGAATGTGACAAACCTCTGCTGACCTGTGGGTTTCTTTCTTCATATCCATCTTCTAGGTTGTGGATTCCCAGCTGGCTTGCATGATGAATGAGAACAGCATAGATTACATCTCTCGTTTCAACGATCTTGCCCAGGAGCTATCAATACCTGAGCCAACTCGTAGGGAAATCCTCTTTGATGGAGGAGGCGGTGGCCCCCCAATTGGTGATCTCTCACAGTGAGCATAAGAGACCAGTAGGCTGGTGGAGACTGTTCATCTTAGTGGAACTTATTGTACTGGATTTGGGAGGCAAGTGGAGGATATGCAAATGATGTCCAAATGCCCTCAACCAGTGCCCACCTTTCTAGAAGAACAGCGTTGTCTTTAGAGGTCTGAACAAATATCTACAAGTCCTAGAATGTGCAATATGTTGGGGAACAATGTGGAACATTATTACAGGGAGTGATGTGTCTGCATCAGTGATATGAGATGGTGAATAAATGAGTTTGAGATGGTCCGGGATTTGTACTTTGGCATGGCCTAGGCAAGAAGCTTAGGCAAGAATATGGCTGGAAACTTCTTCAATGTGAATCTTGTTTTTTGCATGATGATCAGCTTCCCATGATTTGCAATCCATGTTGAGACTGAGGGGTGGAGGGAGACCGAAATCCTCCTCCTATTCGCATTCTGAAACATCCTGCTCTGCACGATTGTCATATCAGTCAAACTGAAGTTTCTTGCACTCCCCTGAAAGGCACCATTATTCTGCAATGCTGGTGTTGCCATTTTATACATTGTTTCTTTGGCTACTCCTTGTTTTATGAACATTCCAGACAGGTAGATGCCTGCATTCTTGTTTTTTGTTTTTTGTAAATCCTACTCTGTCACAGCCACCATTCTTCTGATTGTATCTACTCTTTTTAGCAGGCTGACAGTATTTTTCATTGCATTGGACAGTGACACACACACACACCACCACCTATGAGAGTGTTTTCCCTAAAGAGATGGTTACTTATCAAGAGAGGAAACATTGCAGAAAGGAGTCTCCCTGGAATCACTCTTAAATCTTTGTCTTGGTAGTTTTTTGTTAGGAAACCCATATATCCCCATCTTTCTCCACATAAACCAGATCAATCATCTCATTGAGGATTCTTATGGGCAGTGAGATACAAAAGAATAATGTTCATTTAAAGGTACAAATATTTTAAAACTCAGATTGTTGAAATCCATCTTGCCTTGCAAATGAGGAGGAGAGGTATCCAGTCTCAACTTCAACTGAACTCTCCACTCTGTCCTTGCCTAGCTAATTCTGGGTGCTCGGTAGTACCCCAGAACATCGTTTCTCACTGTCATCCCTCTCTGGCACTGTTATATGTTTCTGTTGTATTGCATTTTAATGCCTGAAAGACCCAGGTCCTGATTTCAGCACGTCCAAAGGCGTTCTAGTAACGTTACTTCCTTTACAGTTGGCTTTTCTTTTTCTTCTAATTGCTCAGGATACTTCCTTCTTCCAGATCTTTTCCCATCAGTCTTAAGAAGGATACTTTTACTTGCTTGTGTTTAAAGCATTTATCTGTACCCCCCAGTAAAAAGATTCATCTTGACTATTTTAAGTAGCTCTGAAGCTGTCGTAGGAGTCAGTCCTATATAAACCTCAAACTTTTATATTTTTTTACACAAACACACAGACACACACACACACACACTGTGTGTATATGAATAACACACAAACCGTCTATCCTTAAGGCCATTACGAGGGCTTCTTTTTCTTAAAATGCACTATGCTCTGGATGTGGCTTTACTTACTTACTCCTACAAAACATTTGACTGGGAGTCTTGTGACAGTGTTGCCCACAAAGCACTGGTTGGATATACAGTGTTCCCTGTCGTTTTACCCTTACCCCATTAGACTTTTTTTATATTGGTTGGTATATTCTTTGCCTTGTGCTTTAAGATAAAATTTAACCAGTTTTCTGATGATCATACTTGATGATCCAGAACAGGATTGTTTATCTCCTTCTCTAATGGGTGGCAAGATTTGGAGGACACTTGTTTGGTTCATGTTGCAGGATGCCTGGTGTCTGGTTGCTTCATTCTCCTCTTGGATGTGGGAGCCACCTGCCCAGTTAGACACAACATTGGTATAACTGGGTATTCCTTCAGGGACTCACATCTACATTACTAGCAAGCCATGGGTCAGCACGCTAAGAGGGGACAGTTTTCATATTAATAAGCTAATTCCCTGCTTTAGCTTTGGGTCACCTGGAACCTATCCTCTCAGAATATGTATTCCAGAAGCCATTTACAAATTGTAGGGCTTCTCACAGTTCTAGAATACAAGCATATTTGAGGTTTCCAGACAAACATACACTTAGTCATGCATATTTATTTCTGAAGGGTTCACACTTGGTAGAAACTAGTATTTCCATTAATTATACTGTTTTAATCTTTCCAGTGATTATTGTAGTTCAGATGTCTTTCAGTCCAGTCTTTCTTAAAGCACCAATTCCTAGTTTTGACTACCCACATTAGTAGTTCTGTCTGTTTTCTCCAGAAATACTTCTGCTAACCCATGTTAGCAAAACTGAGGCTTCCTAGTATAGATGGATTATAATGGATTATCTAAACATAGTAACATTTAGAAGGACACATGACAAGTTTTAGTCAGATGCAACAAATCTGAATCTCTAGTTGGTTTTCATTTCTTAAATGGTGAGAGGTTAGCCTTATGCTGGCAAATATATTTGATTACTGCAGTCTTCCTCCATGTCCCCAAAACAGCTATTGATAATAGGATTTCACCCAGATCTGTTTATGAGTCTGTCACCAGAATGCAGGGAGCTGTCTGTAGCCCATATGCCTTGCTACAAGAAAAACAACCATTAGAGAAAGAAGCTCATATAGTGGGTATTGCTTATAATCTATGAAGCCAGCACATTTTAATATTCTGACCTTCTCAAGACAGAACAGGAGTGCTAGGTGGTAGGTAGGGAGGCAGATGCATAGAATAGGCAGAGCCATCATTCAGCACCCAGAAATTCTATGGTAAAAATTTGGTTAACCTTTTAAAAAATTCTTATAAACACATATTTGAACATCCTCTACTTTCTCCATGGCCACCTCCTTCCCTCCCCTCTTTCTGATATTTCCAGTGTACAGAATATTCCCACCTGCTCTATCTGATCTCTGATTCAGGAATGTTGGATACCCTGTGTATTACATTATAATAGCAAAACCCAACTAAATCGAAGTTTCTCGTTTCAAAGTTTTCCCTGATGAAAAACTTGGATATAATGATAAATTCAGATCAATACAGACATTAGTAACTTGGCAAAATTGCTTTGTAGCACACAGTGGAAGAAGGCTTTCTGTAGGAATTGGCAGATTGCTAGCAGATGCCCCAGAGTATGCTGGACTTCTTCAGGTTCAAAGTAGGAAAATAAAATTTGAATTGTGCTGTATCAGAACAACTTTGGTGACTATAATCTTCTCCAGAACAGATGTTCAAGTGACTTGCTAGTCAACTGCAAGCAGGATTGTTTCAGGCAAGTAACACTTATCTTCAGACCTGTACAAGGCACTGTGAGGAGGCTGGAGGTGAGAATGGACATTGAAAACCTCCATTTTTTTGTTGTGTTAGTTCCTAGAAAGCTTGTGCTCTGACTGAGCGTTTAGGGTCTTTCTTTTTAACTTCAGTTGTTTGGGTGCCAAGTCTATGAGCGTACATGAAATGATGTAACTGGCTTCCTTATATTCCCCTAAGGGAATATAAACATAAATTTGTCATCGTAATCTGGGTATAAAGCAATACTACAGCCACCTCTTTCTGCGTGTTGTGTACTTAGTGATGGGCCAGCTACTAGAGTGTTAGATTCTGCTCAGCCAAACAATTCATTCTGTCCTTTTATCACTAAATCCACCAAGCATAGGAATTTTAATTGGTTTTTAAAATGGCATCGTTTAACTTTTCCTTGGCACCCTCCTTATTTATATTTCTAAATTAAATTATATAGCTTGGACCACACCTAATCTGCCAGGAAAGCTCCTCTACTGACTCTGCCAATCCCGCAGTGGAAATTACTGTTGCATTTTTTTACACTCAAAATTCCAATGCATTTATAAGGAAAGTGCTGCACTTTTTAAACCTTTTCAACCTTTAAATCTCCTGAGTTCACAATGGTTTATAAATATTAAATAAGTGAAACCTTGGCAAGCACTACGGCAATAAGTTATCATTTGTTACTGGAACATGATAACTGGCTTTAGAGCTTTTGGTTTGGCAGCAAAATTTATTGCTGTTTCTTTTAATAATAGTTAAGCCATATCATCTAAGGTTTTTGGCTTGTTTGAGATGTGAATTTGTTTTATAGATTATAAATATACATATATAGTGTATGTATAAAGCAGAATGACTGTCCCTACTGATTATTTTTTGTATCATATTGTAAATTATATTATTTATTCTTTACCAATTTTGGAAAAAGGTGTTTTGTTTATTTAATATAATATACAAAAGCTGTTAAACTTCTGTTTAAATTTCCAATTCAACTTGTAAAGCTGTTTTTATTGTGCATAAATACATACTAATACTTGGTCTAACAGGTGTTCAGATATTTGTTACATGTACAGTTTCTGCCTTGTAGTCTATTAAGGTTTTTTGAGTTTTTAACAGTATTTACTTTGTAGTGACTGGTGCTCCTATTAGGGTTATAGCCACACTTTATATCCATGTCTAGCCACAGCTCATTTTTGCGAATATGGATGCAGCTACAAATTTTGTGTCTAGAACCCTGCAAATGTGAAGATACCTGCAGATATAAAGTAGATATCTGTGGCTCATTTTTGCAGATGCAGATACAAATTTTGTATCCGTGCAAGGTAGATAGGCTCTACCCATTGGAGACAATGTAATTGAGATTTGTCCTCAAAATTTAAATTCTTGGGGTGAATTCCTGGCTCCATTGAAGTGAAATTCCTATTGATTTTGGTGTGGCTACAATTTTTCACCCCTTCTGTCTAGAAGATCAGGGTGAGATCAGTATCTTACAACTCCCCTCCCCACTCTCATCAGTCTTAGCAACATTGGTCCTTACCTGAGTTATATGGACAACTAGAGGCTTCAAGGAGCCGTCTGGTCACATAATCCTGTCCCCTTTTTCCAGCTGCTCTACATCATAGTTGAAAGTTACCTTCATACTATTACTTTTCCTACATATAAGCAATCGTTGTAGTTGCCCTGTGGTGATAAACAAAGCTGGATAAATGAGAGAGGTGGTGGAATGTTCAGCTGGAAAAGGGAGTAGGTCAAGTATCTGGATCACTAAGGGTTCATCTAGACTGAGGAATTTAGGTAAATTAATCCAGATTAAATAAAGTTGTAAATCTAAAGTACATTCATTCAGTGACATTAACAGTTGTGTAGGCACTCATTTGGAATTACAATGGTCTTAATTTGGTTTAGTTAATTCACAGGAATTAAGTTGAACTGAATTAAAAGGATTTTAATGTCAGGCGAGTGTCCATGTAGAGTCTTAATGTGGTTTAACGTGGTTAATTTGGAATAATTTTCCTGCCTGTCCCAGTATAAAAGTACCTTAAGATACATTCCATTCTACAAAAAAGTTCAAACTCCCTATAACACATTTCTTGTTGCTCTTAACCCTAGTCATTCTTATATTCTTAATGTCATGCCTGTACTTATTCAGTTTTACAGTTTAGAGTCCTGCAATTGAGGTATTTGGTTTTGTGCCATCTGAACAAAACTTCCAAAAGCTCTAGATTTGATTTTTTTTTGAGGAGGGGCAGGGGGAAGGAGTGGCAGAGAATATAAATAAAACCTAATAATTTTGTATTTTTTGTTAATACTTCTTTTTCTTCCAAAGAAGCCCCTCCATTACGTATTACAGAGAAAGAAGAGAAGAGGGATAGCTATCTTTAAGGTAGTGTGTCATAAACCATGAAGCCTGTGTAGTAAGTGAACCTGAATGTTGTTTTACAATGGAGAAAAATAACAAAAGCCTAGGGCAGTGCTCAGGAAGATGAGGACGGAAGATCTTCCATTAAAGTGATCCCCAGGTACAAGCTTTCATCAAAACTTCTTCTAGTATCTTAGCAACAAAATTGCCTGTGATTTATTGCCTAGATACAATTACATTTTATGAAACAAGGTTCCTTGTGACAGTTATTCTCCTGCCAACACTGTCAAATGCTGCTTACAAAAGCAGTGATAGGATTGAACTTTTAAGCCTGTGATCATCTAATGGCCAGAGAAAAACTTAGTCTAAGCTGCAACTGAAGGAATTCTAGGTATGCCTTTTTGGTGTGCATTTAGGGTGAGTAGGTAAGGAGGATCTTTCAGTGGATTTGCTCTTGACATTTGTGGGGGGAGGCAGCAGAGTGCTTCTAAAACTATTCTTTACAGTAACTCAATCTTGGGCTACGTCTACACTGGCCCCTTTTCCGGAAGGGGCATGTAAATTTCACTAGTCGTCGTAGGGAAATCCGCGGGGGATTTAAATATCCCCCGCGGCATTTAAATAAAAATGTCCGCCGCTTTTTTCCGGCTTTTAAAAAAGCCGGAAAAGAGCGTCTAGACTGGCCCCGATCCTCCGGAAAAAGTGCCCTTTTCCGGAGGCTCTTATTCTTACTTTGAAGTAAGAATAAGAGCCTCCGGAAAAGGGCACTTTTTCCCGGAAGGGGCATGTAAATTTCACTAGTCGTCGTAGGGAAATCCGCGGGGGATTTAAATATCCCCCGCGGCATTTAAATAAAAATGTCCGTCGCTTTTTTCCAGCTTTTAAAAAAGCCGGAAAAGAGCGTCTAGACTGGCCCCGATCCTCCGGAAAAAGTGCCCTTTTCCGGAGGCTCTTATTCTTACTTTGAAGTAAGAATAAGAGCCTCCGGAAAAGGGCACTTTTTCCCGGAAGGGGCATGTAAATTTCACTAGTCGTCGTAGGGAAATCCGCGGGGGATTTAAATATCCCCCGCGGCATTTAAATAAAAATGTCCGCCGCTTTTTTCCGGCTTTTAAAAAAGCCGGAAAAGAGCGTCTAGACTGGCCCCGATCCTCCGGGAAAAAGTGCCCTTTTCCGGAGGCTCTTATTCTTACTTCAAAGTAAGAATAAGAGCCTCCGGAAAAGGGCACTTTTTCCGGAGGATCGGGGCCAGTCTAGACGCTCTTTTCCGGCTTTTTTAAAAGCCGGAAAAAAGCGGCGGACATTTTTATTTAAATGCCGCGGGGGATATTTAAATCCCCCGCGGATTTCCCTACGACGACTAGTGAAATTTACATGCCCCTTCCGGAAAAGGGGCCAGTGTAGATGTAGCCTTGGAGTTCCCCTCTGCTGTTTCACTTCACTTTTTTCACCTGACAAGTGGAAGGAAGATCCTATGTTTTGTAGGAAGGCCTCTTCTCTGTAAGAACTAACTGATGAAAGTTGATCACCGTGCAACCCATTTTAGCACAAATTTGCTTAATCTCTTTTATGCATCACTATAATGTATATGGGGGATCTAATGTACATCACAAAAGGCATGTCTGAATTTGGCCATAAGACCACTGGCTTCTTGTATTTTGGGGGAATCAGAAGAAAGGCATTTACAATCCAATTTGCATTCAGCATGAACTAGACTGCACCAAGCCCTGGTATACATTAGCAAGACTATCAGTCCACAAGCTGATCAAGTACATTCTACCAGAGCAACGTACGGCCAAGCCTAAGCTCATTTTTCCACCTCAGTTGTTTTCTCCACCATCTTGCTTGTGACCCAGGCTTGACTCCTTTACTCCCTATGTCAAAGATGAGACCAAATCTTGTCATGCCTTCCTTCATTTCTGTCCTTACCACCTACATTGCGTGAGGCTAGCATGATAGGAGCAGGGGATGCAGTAAGTCAGGACTGAAGTACAATGTCAGGACTGGAAGAGGGACAGAGATAGAGGCTGTTGCAGATATAGGGAGTGTGTAGTTCATTTTCTCCTTCCCTCCAAAATAAATGTAGCAATTGGACAGCTTATGAATTCATTTCTTGAAATATATTGTTTACAAAGGTCCTCAACTACATTTAAACTACTGTAATTTAACATCCAGCCAAATGTGGGGGTTTTGGTTAAAAATGCAGTGCAAGCCTTGGCTTCCTGAACTTTCATGAGCTCATTGGAGCCTGGCTAGAGAGCCTCTGGAAACTGACAGTCTGGCTACTTCTGTTTTAAAGCTGTGTCTGCTGAAGCCCAGAGCATCCTACCATTCTGCTGTTTTCTTAAAATTGGAGGTACAATGAGCAGCTTGGTCACGCTGCATGTCTCCATCCCTAGAGGTGTTTAAGTCTGGGCTTGACAAAGCCCTGGCCGAGTTGATTTAGTTGGGATTGGTCCTGCCTAGAGCAGGGGGCTGGACTTGATGACCTTCTGAGGTCTCTTCCAGCTCTGGTTCTATGATTCTAAGGCCTATCACCTCCACAAACTGCATCAGTATTAAAAACTACGAGAGGTACAATCCACTCCATTTCCAGGGATGTTGGTATGACCATGTTACTTCTTGGCAAAACTTGAATGAAGGTTGTATGATTTCTGAATCCGAGGCCAGAGATGAGCTCATCAAGCCCTAATTATTAATAAATGTTAATCTTTATCCAATGTTCTCTCTCCTTCCTCCCTGTTTTCCCTCACATTTAGTGTTCCAGAGACAAGAGAAAAAATGTAATGGCATAGTTTGCACTCTTTATAAGTTACTAGAAGACTTATCTGGCATTGCTCAGGTCCTTCAGGGCAGAGGGCTGCTGGCGTGGGGTGGGTTCAGGAGTCAGGGGCTTGGGGAAGTGAGATGCTCAGGGTAGAGGGCTGGTGGGGGTGCAATTGTCAGGGTTGGGGGTTGAGTGGTGCAGGGTGTGGAGGTACAGGAGTCAGGGCAGGGGGGTTGGGAGGAGCGGGGTTCAGGGAAGATGGGGGGTGGCCGCCAGCTGCTCCCTGGAGGTGGCGGGGGCCATGTTGCCAGCCAGTGGCTGTTTGCTGGGGCACTTGCGGACCCCTCTTCCCCGTGGTCATTTGTGGGTGTAACTGTACCACAGAGCACCCAGAATTACCTAGGGATGTAAGCGACTAGTCGACTATCCGATCAGCAAAAGCTGAGCGGATAGTCAACACACTAGTCAGCTAGTTGCTTCCCCCTCCCCCCTTGCTGCCTCTATCACAAAGAGGCAGCAAGGGGGAGGGATGAGGAAGAGGGTGCAGGAGGGAGCCAGCTTAAAAGCTGGTTCCCCACAGCTCCAGCTCTGTGGGAGGGGACAGGGACACAGCAGCGGCCAACTTTGAAATGTTGGGGCTCTTGTACATTTCAAAGGCGGAATGCGGAAGTTCTTATCAACTAGTCGACTTGCTTTAAATTATGATAAGAGGAACCTGCATACCAACTTTGATGGTCCTAGGTCTTAACCATTTAGGAGGAATTCTTGAACAAACGGACTCTCGGACAAACAGATGCATATTTATAAAATATATAGTAAGATAAGAACTGCTTAGTTTTGCATGGAGTCTACTGATTTGAGAAGCTCTTTCCAGGAAGCCACGGGCGGCAGCATCTAGCTTGCATTAAATGGAGCCAATTCCAGATGATATTAATGTGCAGTTCCACTCTCAAAAGTGACTATCAATTCTTCTTTGAGGAGTGTCCCTGTGGGTGTTCCACTGTAGGAGTTTGTCTCCTGCACTTATAATCAAGATTTCCAGTAGTGGTACTCTGCATGGTGATGTGCGTACCGTGCTGTCTTTCACCTCTGCCAGGGGTAACAGACAAACATCCTCAACCATCCCTCAATTCCTTCTCTGCCACCTTTGGTGTATGTCAGAATGCAGCAATTCTCCTTTGCTACATATTTCCAGATAAAATTTCCTTATTCCCCAGGTCTTTTGTTAACCCTTTTCCCCTCATGGGATTTCCACCATGCCAGACTCTCCAGATTTTAAAAAATGCCGCCCTTGCAGGCTCTCGATACCAATATCAGGTGGCTGTGGTGCCTTGCAGGTCTTCATGTTCCACAAAAATGCCCTAATGGTAAAAAGCACCCCCAGCACCAAAGGAACCTTCCTTGCAAACTTATGTGCTGGTACCGACAACGGCACCAAGCATCTCTGTACTGAGGCCACTTACTTCCCATGCGGCCTCTGCCATATCCTTAGTACCAAGCACTCCGCTTTTCGGTACCAACGATACTCCTATGTATCAAGGGCCTAGCAGACTAATAACACTGACTAGCCCTGTCCTGCCCTTTTCAAGTGATGAAGATGACAACAAGATCTGCTTCTCGCCCCATCATTCACTCCTCAAACCTATTACACAGCCTCAACCACTTCAGGTGCCAGGACAAGTCTGGCAGCCTTCCCATGGATGCTGCCTATTCCCCTTCCTACTGTTTGGCCAGGCTGAGATCCAGGGGCCCTCAATAGAATGCAACTATCTGCTACTTCACAGGCAATGGATCCCCAGAGGCAAGAACTGTGCTCTGGATACACCCCAAGAGGACAGAGGGCTTGGAGAATGTACAAGAGGACAATAGCATATTTCCTACACACCTGTCATCACCAGCTGAGACTATAATGCCCACACCCTGTACTACAGGAGATAACTTCAAATCCTTCTAAGACCTATTCAAAAGGGGACATGTCTCTGGCAGAGCTGCCTAAAACAAAGCATAAACTGACATCCTGAAGGCCTCCCCTTCTTCAAAACTTGCCCAGCCACTAAATGAGGTGAGCAACTGCCTCTTTCTTTACTCAGAAATTGTTCTCCTGTGTATTTGTAAAACCTTGGTATTGGTTTGTATAGGGTGATATTTTAAGAAGTGAAGCTGCCTCAATACATTTTACTATAATAAAGTTCTGCTCAACTTCTGCAGCCAGGATTTCTGTGCCTCTCTACAGAACGTTCCGTTGCACCCCAGCCTTCTCTCTTTGGAATGCAACATATTCAGTCCTTTCTGGTGCCTTTGCTATGGGAAGGAGGTGGGCAGCCCTCGGTGGAGAAAGAACAGGTTCTTCTTCAAGTAGTGTCCCCAAGGGTGCTCCACTGTAGGTGTCGGGCTTGTCTTGGTGCTGCAGATCAGAGATTTTTCAGCAGTGGTCTGCCAGACCGCACATGCACATCACCAGGGCTCACCGAGCTGCAGCGAGCCCCGCCCGCCAGCCGCACTGTCCAGCGATCTGCGCATGCCCAAACCTGGCTCTTCCGGGTTGTAATCTACTTGCCATGGTCGAGTAGATTACATAGTTTGTCAAGCCCTGTGCATCACTCATGCACCCATTTCTTAGAGTGGGCGGTCCAGCTCCTGCCAGTTCCTCCTAACCATCCTTGGGTCACAGACTGAGTGAGCTTCTTCTCCTCAGATCCTGTCAAATGTTAAATTACTTCTTAGTTGTTAGATAGTTGTTGTTCTCTTAATAGTTCTTAGTTAAGTTTAGCAGTAAGGTCAACAGTTTTACAGTGTTTTAAAAAAAACAACTATTTATAGATAGATATGGATAGAAAGAAAACAGGCAACCATGCTGGGATTGACAGGTTTCAAAAAATGTGACTCCTGCAGGGAGCCCATGCCTGCGTTGGATGGGCACTCCTATTTGTATACGATGTCTTGGGGACATCGAGTCTGAGGAAGGTCAGCTCTCGGACCATAAGCAGCTACAGGAGCTTTCGCCAACTGATCCATCCTCGTCCTCATCTGACAGAGGTGGTAATCCCTGGGGACTCATCACCATCCGATGAGCTCCGTCAATTCCAGGACCTTTTTCAACAAGTGGCGGACTGTCAGGAGGTCCAGTTCACTGAGATACAACACCGACTTTAAAAAAAATCTACAGCCATCCCAAAAAAGTCCAAAGAGCCTCGTCAAGGGGCACGGCAAATCTTAGAAGGGGTGGATGATATATGGCAGACTCAAGCCTCAGTACCAGCAACTAACAAAAAGGCTGATAAGAAATATTTTGTGCCTGCCAAGGGAATGGATTTCCTCTTCACGCCCCCTCAACCCAACTCTCTCGTGGTTGATGCGGCACAGCAGAGGGCCAAGAACCCACAATATAGGAACAATACCAGCGAGAAAGACAGTAAAAAATTAAAAAGGAAAAACTTGTAGATGGTATGATGAGCTTTCGTGGGCACAACCCACTTCTATAGCTCATGATACCATCTACATGTTTTGTTAGTCTATAAAGTGTTACTAGACTATTTGTTCTTTTTTAAAGTTTTTCCTGTTACAGACTAACTCGGCTACCCCTCTGAAGTAAAAAATTAGACCTTTTTGGTAGAAAAGTATATTCCTCAGCTACTTTAACACTGAGGATGGCTAACTGTGGTCCTCCTCGCAAACCATAATTTCGATAATTACACAAAATTGACCACACTGATAGAACACCTTCCGGACAACAAAGGCCAAATCCTAAAATCTGTAGTGCAGAAAGGGTACACTGCCTCACGGTTTTTCTTTGCAGAGAAAACGGATGAGGTCCTTCATACCAGTAAGGACTTGAGAACTACTTTAAGAACATTGAGTATGTACATGCCCTCATACAGATGCAAGCGCTGCACTCCATACCAGAGACACAGACCCATTCCTTACTTGGCCCCTCAATATAGGGGCCACCGACCAGCACCGTCCTAGACAACATCTGCAAAAACAACGCCCACAGAACAAGACGTTCAACCAGCAGAACAATCGGCAGCAAGTTTGATGTGTTGGTTGAGGGTCTGCAAGCCGTCCCGCTATCTGGTCATCAATGCGAAGAGGCTCGGTTATTCCATCACTGATTACAACCATTCCAAAAACAATGGGCCACCATTATCACCAATCGATGGGTTCTTGAGTTAATAACATTGGGTTACTCGATCCCCTTCAGTTCCCTCCTCCTTCTCCATCTTTCCAGTCCTCCTTCACGGACCCTTCTCACAAGTCTCTATTGAGACGAGGTCCTATGTCTCCTTACCATTGGAACAGTGGAAAGAATACCTGAAGAGTACAAGGGGAAGGGATTTTATTCCTATTATTTTCTTACCCAGAAAAAGTTGGGTGGATGGAGACTGTTCCTAGATCTCCATTGATTCAACTGACACCTTAGAAAACAGAGATTCAAAATGGTGACCTTAGTATCCATTATCCCAGCTCTTGACAGTGGAGATTGGTTTCTGTCCCTCAACCTGCAGGACACCTACTTCCATGTCACAGTTCATCTAGCACACAGGCACTTCCTGAGATTCGTAGTCCGAACCAAACACTTTCAATACTGAGTTCTACCTTTCAGCGTGTCTTTGGCACCCAGAGTGTTTTCAAAGACACTTGTGGTCGTAGCGGCCCACCTCCTCCGAGCCAGGATCATTATCTTCCATTATTTCGACAACTATTTGATAAAGGAGCCATTTTTTGATGATGCGCTTCAATCTACCAACATGATGTGGGCAGTCTTTGAAGCCCTTGCCCTCATAAGCAATTTCCCAAAATCATCCATGAGACTGCAACAATCTTGGTAATTCATCGGTGCACATCTAGATTCAACTACTGCCCGAGTTACCTGCCTTTAAACAGATTTTGGGCTATTTAGGATCTGGTAGGTCCTCTCCACGAGCCCCACAATTTCCGTATTTACCTGCCTTCAACGCATGGGGCACATGGCAGCTACCATATATGTTGTAGTGCATGCCAGGCTTCAGCACTGGATAGTTTCAGTCTACATTCCTAGCAAACAAGTTGTTCACAGGACAATCACAGTATTATCAAAAGTGAAGTCCTTGAGTGGGTGAACCATCCCTGCCAACATGTTAAAAGGCATTCCTTTCCATTGACCTCAACCCACAATGCAAATTATGAATGACACATCCTTGGTAGGTAGGTTGGGGAGCACATCTCAACAGTCATCTTGTTCAGAGCCACTGATCCATAGGAGAAACCTCCCACTGGATCAACCCCCTAGAATTGAGAGCAGTCTTCAATGCATGCAAGCATTTTCTTACCCTTATCTGAGGCCGCACCATCAGGTTCCTTCCCGACAACATGACGGCGTCTATCGATCGTGCTCCCTCTGTGCAGAGGCAATACGCCTATGGAACTGGTGTATCCGCCTTGACATAACGATTTTAGCATCATACCTACCTGGCAAAGACAATATCACTGCCGATGCGTTCAGCAGGTATTTTGCTACGAACCACGAGTAGGAGCTACGTTATTGGGTGCTGCAAGATGTCTTCTGTATCTGGGGGTTCCCGACTATAGATCTATTCACCACATATCAAAATACGAAATGCCCGTACTACTATTCCAGAGTGAGCAGGGCCGGACTGAAGCATGGGCGAGCCAGGCAGCTGCCCGGGACGCCAACCGATGGGGGACACCTGATGGCAGCTGTAAGGGGCGCGGGATGCCAGCAGCGCCGTTCCCCCCCATGGCCGTGGGATCCTGTACGGCTCGGCGCGTGCGCCAGCAGCGATGGCCAGGCCGCGCATGTGCCATGCTCCCTGGGGGCGGGGCTGCGCATGCGCCGTGCGCCCCGGGGGCAGGGTGCCAAAAGGGCTCGGGCCGGCCCTGAGAGCAAGCATTGGACAAAGATTCCTGGGCGACTCATTCCTCCTCAACTGGAGTGCTCATCTGCTTTATGCCTTTCCCCCAAATCCTATGATACCGAGAGTCTTAAAAGATCTCCAGGGCCAATGCAACAGTAATTCTCATAGCTCCCTTTTGGCTGCATCAGACATGGCTCCCTTATCTTTTTCGCATGTCTCCTCACCCACCCTATCACCTACCCAACCTTTTGACCCAGGACTAGGGAACACTAGCACCCTAAACCTGATCACCTTCACCTCACATCGTGGTTCCGAGACTCGGAAATGATCTGTTCCCAGGATGTTAAACATGTCCTGCTCCAGAGTAGAAGATCCACCACTCGGACTACTTACCTGCACAAGTGGCGTATGTTTCGTTCCTGGTGCACTGATAACAGTCTAGATCTGACTTCTGCTCCCATTCATCGCATTCTCGACTACATCCAGCATTTAAAACATTCCAACCTAGCGCTGGTTTCTCTCAAGGTTCACCTTGCTGCAATCAGCGCTTTCTTACAGCCAGTAGAGGGCTATTCTGTATTCGTTCCCCTAATCATTAGGTTCGTGAAAGGGATGGCTAATCTCCACCCACCACGTAGAGAACCGTCTCATCCATGGAATTTAGAATTTGTCTTGGATGCCCTAACACGACCACTCTTAGAGCTCTTGGCAGCCTGCCCTCTGTTGCTATAAACTAGACAGGTTGCCTTCTTGTTAGCGATAATATCTGCATGCTGGGTGGGGGAGCTTGCCATGCTCTGTGCTACACTTCCCTATATAGTATTTACAAATCGGGATTATACTCCACCCTCAACCATCCTTCTTGCCAAAAATAGGCTCGTTGATGTGAAAGGCTGAGTTTATCATCCTCCCAACCTTCTATCCTAAGCCACCCTCCTCCCAACATGACGCTACACTTCACATATTAGATGTGCGCAGGGCACTGGTTTTCTACATCGATAGGACACGACCTTGCTGGAAATCTCAACAACTGTTGATTTCAGTGGCCGATTGTTCTAAAGGCGAGTCTCTCTCTGCACAATGCATCTCCAAACTCATTGTTCAGGGCATAGTACATTGCTATTTGGTGCAGAACAAGCCGCTACTAGTGACACCAAGAGTCCATTCTAACAGGCTGTAGGTGCTGCTACTGCCCTTTCTCAAGGGAGTTTTCCTATGTGACAGCTGTTGAGTGGCCACATGGTCCTCTAACTACATCTTTGCAAAGCATTACACTATTCCCAACAATTTCAAGAGTGACGCAGTAGTTGCCTCTGCAGTGCAAAGCCAAGGGAGCTACTTTGCTTCAGTGAGGATAGTCATTCTTGTCCATCTGTGGTCACCAACCCGTTGATCGCAATCGACTGGTCAATCGTGAGGCCTCGACCAGTCAATCGCGAGGCGTTCGGGCAACTCCCCCCCCCCCCCTTTTCCCTCCACCCCGGAGAAGCCCCACTACCTACCTCTAGTGTAGTGCTGGCTTCCCGCAGAGTGGACAGAAGTCCTCTCTGAAGCTCGCATCACTGCCGGGGGTTCTGGAAGCGTGCTGGCTGCTCCCCCTCCTACACCTCTGTTGCGTGCTGGGGGAGGGGGGGTTGGCCCTAGAGGAGGAGTGCGGAGGGGTGAGTTGGGCGCAGGGATGTCCCTGGGCTGCGGGAGTCGGGCCCGGGGTTTGGCCGCGCTGCGGGATGGGAGAGAGTTGGCCGTGCTGTGCCATGCTATGGGAGGGGGGTTTGACCCCAGGGCAGGCGCCTGCGGGGGTTGCCCCTGCTGTGGAAGGGGTGGGGATTGCCCCTGGTGCAGGCCCCCGCGGGGGTTTAGCCCCGCCGCGGAGGTGGGGGTTAGCCCCAGGTCATGCACGCTTGGGGTTTCCCTGCGCCGCGGGGGGCCCAGAGGAGGCATGTGCTGGCTTCCCGGGGGGGGCGGGAGAGAGAATCCTGGGAGGAGGCAGATGGAGGTGACTCTGCTGCCACTGGCACCCTGTCCCTGCTCCCCAGACTCCACTCCCCTGTTGCCAGCTACAGAACTCTGTCCCCACTCTCCTGTACCCAGCTACAAAGCTCTGTCCCCACTCCCATCCCTGCTTCCCGAACTCTGTCCCCACTGGCACCCTGTCCCCTGCTGCAGAATCCTGGTCCCTCTCCCCTGCCCCCAGCTGCAGAACTCTGTCCCCACAAAATGTATAATTATAAATGCTTCATTTTAGATGTAAATAGCATGAATAAAAAACAGACCATTTATTTCATAACTATAAACACGTGATTTTAATTTTATATATCACAATTTAAAAATAAACGGTTTATCACAGTGTGTAGGTAAGGGCTGGGGCCAGCAAGTGATGGACAGGAGGAGAAGGGGGGGCGGTAGATCGCTCGTGGGGAGGTTTAAAGTGATCCTGGGAGCACTAAGTGGAAGGGGTCTGGCCCTGGGGCGCTGCCAGGTGCTCCCCACTTTCAAAAGCCCCGCCCCCAGCCTTGGGGCGGGATGACAACCCCGCGTTTAACAAGTCATGAGACCAGGCCCAAGGGGCTGGGTCAGGTTTGAGGCCAGGGAGGCAGGTGGGACCCTCGGCCCGCGCCGCTGCGCCAGCCCCAGGGTGCTCCTGGCGCAGGAGCCGCTACCTCCACAAGGGGGAGGGGCGGGGGGGAAGACGCAGACTGGGGGCGGGGCTTAGGCATAGAGGTTGTCCCCTTTAAGAGCAAGGCTTGCCCTACTGCGCCTCCCTCTACCTTTTGGCCAATGGTCACGAAGCGTTTGCTGAATGGCAGCTGATTGCTCCAATGGTCAGGGCGTAGCCTGACTCATGGAGCGGGCGTTTTAAAGCTTCCCTCTCCGGCCACTGGGCGGGTCTTTGTGGGAGTGCGCTGCGTGTCATAGGCTACACGACGTGATTGGCGAGTACGCCATCCAATGGGCTTGCAGGGCGGGTCGGGCCGCTACCTGTTGTGTGGGTGGCCAGGCCAAGCTCACCCAGCGCGCGGGGGCCCCGGATCGAGTCAGCAGCGCGCGAGGCCTTGGCCGCCGCCGTCATGTTCCAGGGGCCGGAGGCCGAGCCCGCCAAGCCCAGCTCCAGGTACCCGGGCGGCCGCCTCAGGCCGGGGCTGGGCCCCGACTCCCCTCCCCCGCGCGGGGCTTTGTTCGGGGCGCGCTCCGGGGGCGCCGCCCTTCCCCTCAGAGCCGCCGGGGCGGGCCCCCCCCCCGTGCCGTCTGGGCGGCGGCACCGTGCTCTGCCTCGGGGCCCTGGCGGCACCGCGCTGCTGGGCCCGGGCCGCTGATCGACCCCTCACATCCGGGCGGGCCCGGCCCCCTCGCGGCACGAGCCGGGGCCCCGGATTGGCTGCCCTGCCCGCGGTTTGTAGGCAGAGCCCGGGCCCGCGGGAGCCACTGCAGGGTGGCGGGTTGACTGTGGGGGAGGGAGCGACACGCCCCGAGCGGCCAGACCCTTCGCGTACCGCCGCTGCTCGGGCCGACCTGCCCGCTGCGCACACAGCGTCGGAGCGCGTGGCCCGCGCTAACCAGCGCTTCCGTACGCTGCGGGCTCCTGCCAGCGCAGGATGCTCGACAGCCCGTGCGAGGGCAGCTCCCATTCAAAGAGCTTGCGGTGTTGCGGGAGTGTGCGCAAGGGAAATGGAGCCGATACAATTCTCCTGAATGCTGCAGCCGTTGAATGCTGTTCCCTTTCAAGGTTATCTCTTAAAAGCCAAATGTGCTGACATGTTTGGTTTGGTTTGGGTTTTTTGGTTGACTGCTTACTAGTCATCTCAGTGGAAGTACATACAGCATAATACAACAAATTAACAGACTGATCAGACCTGCCACCTTCTATAGGAAGCAAGCTCTAACTCTTTAATGTTCAGTTATAATTTTCAGTTGTATTTGAACAGAATAGCTAGTTACTTGGAAGTGAGCCTGGGTATTCAAACTTCATCGCATCATTCAGATTATTTAACTTCAAAGGCACTAATGTTTTGGACTACTTCCTTGAGTCCTACAAAGAGTAAAAACCAACATGTCCTGCTTTGTCCCCTCCTTAATGTACTTAAAAGAACAACACTTAAAGGTTTTACAATGAGTACAACAGTACAGAGAGTTAAACTTGTTCCTTTAGGTGACTTGTGCTACCAGCCAGTAGACCAGCTCCAGCCTATCTGCAGTATTGGCGCCTATGGCAGATTCAGGTTCTTCAGAAAGCAAGCTTTCCCTTTTTAAAAAGTGTTTATCTTTTATGGCTGCAAAGAAAACAGTCCAAATGAAAATAGTCTTTTGCATTGTCCTGAAATTGAATGCAGAAGACTTCAAATGACTTAACACCTGTCAGTATGTGGTAATATTCTGCAATACAGAGTATTGAAACCCCCTGGAGGAGGCTCTAGTAATCTGTTTGGGAGCACAGAAGAAGTTTCATCTTCCAGCAGACCACACAGGATGACATCTAGCATCTTTGGAGCAGCTGAGGAACCTCAGAACTTTCCAAAAAGAACAAACCCTCCAGGTGAGAACACCAGTTTCCTCAGGGAAACCACTGAGAAGAGATGTAGCTGATTCTGGGTTGGATCACAGAAATCCCCTTGGGGTTATCCTCTAGTATGCTGATCAAGCTACTGATGCCTGCTTTCCTGCTCTCTGGGGTTCCCTGCCACTATATATTGCTGGGCCAGAAGCTCTGGTCTCCCCTAGACAAAGCAGAGTTAGGGTTTGGTGCTCCCCTAATGCTGAATCAGTTCAACTCTGGGAGGATCTGCTATAAGAGCTCAATATCTAGAAACGCAGACCCCAGAGGACCAAAACCCCAAATAAATGTTAGGGTGGGCAAGGCAGTTTCCGAGGTCAGCTGAAAACACAAACTGACTACTTTCCATGCCTTAAATAGACTGCCTCTTAATCCCCTGGGCCAGGACCCTTTATTTAGCATGCCCCATCCCCATGGAAAAGTACCACATGCAACATGAAGTCCAGTAGTAGGTGTCACGATCACAACCATGGGACCAATCACAGTTTAGGCTCACAGGACAAACAAGACTATTCACAGGTTGTTGGGTTGAGTACTGAGCCACTGTGTTCCTAAAGTATCCTGAATGGCCCTAATTAGCAGAGTCCGAATTAAAACTAGATTCACACTTCATACTCCTAACTTCACATACAAGTTAGAATGATACATGCAAAAAATAGATTCTGCAGATTATAACTTAACATTGATATGTTGCATAATGCATTTTGCATAAAGCATCTTCGAGTTGTGCATTTTCATAAGCATTCATATTCATTAAGTATCCAGGGCTCTCTGACACATCCCCCATAAGATCACTGCTAGAGGGTTGGACAGTGTCCAATGCAGAGGCAGTGTGTTCAGAAGTTCTAATTGGTTTGGGTTATCCACCCAGTGTTACCAAATCCTGTGGTGTCCTTTGTAAGAGTTTTTTCAAAGTTACTGTCCCTGTAAACTATACATTGCTGCTAGTTGTTTGAACTTCTGCAGTAAACCCATCTGCTCTGAATCAGAGAGCACTCAATCATGAGTGCTGTGTTTAAGCTGTAACCTGAATTTGTGCTGTAAATACAGTACTTTTTCTCCAGATGAGCCCATCCGTCTGACCTTGCTAAATATAGGGATTGGGGAAATTTAAAACATTGACCAAAACTAATGTGAGCTTTAGTCGCTTTTTTATTTTTGTTTCTAGGTAGCAACATGTCATGTCGCAAAAACCTTGTCATAGTCTTTTTTTAAGCTTGAAATGGAACTGATATTGTACTGTGTAAACATATTCAAGGATGATGATTCTTACACATTTAGTGTAAATTTTTGTTATATGGATATTTTTAGTGGTGATAAGCTTGCCAGTATGAAAATATGGGGCATTACATAAATAGCTATTTTTAGCTGCCATATTGGTCTGTTAATTGTAGAAACATACCATTTGAAGTGAAGTTACTTCACAGAATTGAACAAAGCCTGAATTAGAAGAGTATGTAAAATTAGATTACTACATTGAACTTCCCTAAATCTCTTGGCTTTTACAAAAAATTCCTAAAACCATAGGCCACTTTTCAGCCCTTCCTGTTTAATAACCCATTGAGGTTTAAGTGCTCGAGATTATACACTTAACTACTAATAGGAACTCAGGCCTGCAATTTTCTAGCCAAAGTTATGGCATAGACATGGTATCACCATGTTGTCCAATCCTAGTAGAGAATTAGAGGTCTCTTCCTTAATGTGGCCACCATGTTGTATTGGGGGCCAATAGTTGGAGGGTCCATGCAAGAGACTTTTCCAGCTGAAATGATGACCTACAAAGAAACTTCTTCAGCTGTAAATCAAAACGTTTTCTGAGTCATGGTGACAAAAGTCTTAAGTATCTTCAGGATATTATAGTAAGCAAAGTTCTAGGGTTTCTGGACTGAATGTACTGATTCAGTTAGTGATACTGAAAACCTCAAACTTGGCTATTTGACTCTCTTTAAGATCAGATTTTAAAAAAAGTTCTGAACAAAGTTAGGAGGACACAGTACAAAATGTTAAAACCATTTTCCAAGTAACTTAGTTATCTTGCAGGGGGAAAAGGAAGTGGTATTTTCGAGGATCCTAACCCTGTCCAGTCTCGTCAGCGCATGAATCCACCTGGTGGGAAGACAAGTGATATCTTTGGATCTCCAGTACCCACCAGCCCTGTCCGAGCACACCCAAACAAACCCAAGGTATTTGTAATGCGGTGCCTATGAAATGGTTTAGAGAAAAATAGTTTACTATCTTCGGGTAGAAGTAATGTTCTGAACAAGGCTCTTTTGTGCTGTGCAGTATGTTAATTCTACATTATGCCTCACAGCCCAAAATTAATCAGCTCTCCCTCCACAACCCTCTTCTAGTCAAATATCTTGATGTGGAGTAGCAGTTGATCTATATCCTCTGAAGCCCTAAAAAGCAGTCTTGATTTTATTGTAGGATCACATTGTCTTACAAGAGGGAGGAGATGCACCCAAAGAACTGAAAGGTAAGGCAAGAGAAACCTTTTTCTCTGAGATGATGTGCAGAATAATTTGGCCTGTGTATGAGGAGTTTTATGAGCAACACACGAGAAGTAATTCTTCTGCTCTACTCTGCACTGATTAGGCCTCAGTTAGAGTATTGTGTCCAGTTCTGGGCACCACATTTCAAGAAAGTTGTGGAGAAATTGGAGAAGGTCCAGCAAAGAGCAACAAGAATGATTAAAGGTCTAGAAAACATGACCTATGAAGGAAGACTGAAAGAAAGAATTGGGCTTGTTTAGTTTGGAAAGAAGACTGAGAGGGGATATGATAACCATTTTCAGGTATCTAAAAGGGGGTCACGAGGAGGGAGGAAAAATTGTTCTCCATTGCCTCCGAGGATAGACCAAGAAGCAATGGGTTTAAACTGCAACAAGGGAGGGTTAGGTTGGACATTAGTAAAAACTTCCTGTCAGGATGGTTAAACACTAGAATAAGTTGCCTAGGGAGGTTGTAGAATCTCCATCTCTGGAGATATTAAGAGCAGGTTAGATAGACCTCTATCAGGTAGGGTCTAGATCAGGGGTTCCCAGCCTGGGGTACGCATACCCCCAGGGGGTACGAGAAGCTTGTCAAGGGGGTACGAGGAATATTTGGTAAATAACTTGATTATCCTAATTGAAATATTCCAAAAGTAGTAGTGATAGTGAAAAAAGTTGTGGATTCTAGAGTCTAGAATTTATTTCCTTTCATATTGAATAGGGGGTATGGGAAGGTTTACTAAAAGCCAAGGGGGTACAGGGACCGAAAAAGGTTGGGAACCCTTGGTCTAGATGGTACTGGATCCTGCCATGAGGGCAGGGGACTGGACTTGTTGACCTCTTAAGGTCTCTTCCAGTTCTAGTATTTCTGTGCAAACAGGAAGAATAAACAAGACTAATGCTGGTTTTCAGGGCAACAGTCATGGCTATAGAACTTCAAACTGGGCAGTTCGACTTTTAGTATGAGTTCCAATGATAGCAAATAGGATTGGATGTGACCCTGAAGTAGCCACCTAATCTCTTCTATTAAACTGCTTCCCTTTAGCTAAAGTATTGGAAGAGGGCCCTATGCTAGGCTGATATCTAGATATGGGAAGTGTCTCCTAGATGGGCTGCTTGTTTGTATAGGCGACTTTTTTTTTTTTGTACTTAAGCCCAAATTTTTAAAATGTGAGAGCTATTCTGAAGCAGCAAGGACAAGTTAACTGAAGAAATTCAGACGTAACTCCCATTTCTGTAGCTTTGTCTCAGGCAGCAGTTGTTCTGGTAGGGTGTGTCTAGACTGCATGGCTCTGTCAACGGAGCCATGTAGATGAGTTTACTAGACATAGCAAAATGAAGTGGCGATTTAAATAATCGCTGCTTCATTTACATCAAAATGGCTCGTGCTGTGCCAATCAGCTGATTGTTGGCACAGCGCTGCAGCACCCTTTGTTGTCAGATCCTTTATGCTTGCAGGATCTGACGACAAAGGGTGCTGGGGTCGGCTGATCCCTGTCTAGACTACAGCGCTGTGCCGACAATCAGCTGATCGGCACAGCACGGCGGTCATTTTCATGTAAATGAAGCAGCAATTATTTAAATCGCCACTTCATTTTGCTATGTCTAGTAAACTCATCTACATGGTTCTGTCGACGAAGCCATGTAGACTACACACCCCCCTAATGTATCTGAATCTTGAGTGGAATGATCTTTAAGTGAAGAAATTTGCAATTAAGATATACAGCATGTGGTAAGCTGTTCCTCCTTCTCTCCCATTCATAATGTGCCATTCTGGCCTTCCTCAATGGTAGCTGAGGAGTAACTCATTTTCCCAGAATGCATTATTGCTCCATTACTAGCTGCTTGGTGAGAGCATAATGTGAGTTGTTCTTATGAGGCAATGTTACTGCATGGCAGTGTAACTGGTCTAACGTCCCTTGTTGTCATACAGCTACAGAAATCAGCAAACCACAGATGGAAGACAGAGGTGAGAAGAGAGATCTTGGGAAAGAAGAGCCAGGCCCCAAGATAGATGATCATGAGCCCAGACTGGGGCCAAGGCCACGGTCACACAACAAAGTCCTCAATCCCCCTGGTGGCAAATCCAGCATTGCATTCTATTAGGAACATTGACTTTCACTAATGGAGTCAGCACAGAAACTTGAGTTTGTTTTCAATTACTTGTTTGGCGACAGATGCTTTAGGCAGGAGGATGAGAACTTTGACTCACCTAATCTAAAGCGAGAACACCCTGATGTTCAAGTCTACTGTAAAACCTCTTAGTTATGGTGCTTATGGAAATAACTAAAGACTTAGGTGCTAGACAGTGCAGAGTTCTGCAGGACAGCTCAAATAGATGCAAGAGGAGTGTCCCTTTATGGTGAGCATTTAAAAATACTGTTAAGCTTGCAGCCGGTTAGTAGCTCAGACTCTTGGACCGAAGCATTTGGACTTGGGTGCACACACAATTAAAGAACTTTGACAAACTACAGTAGTGTAAAATTAGATTTGACAGCCACCTCAGATTTCTAGTTAGCCAGCTTTAATGTTCTATCACCAGCCTCATGTTACAGATGCTTTAGTTTTTGCAGGGTTTTTCCTCCTGCTGTCCTGCAGAAATAATGGACTGTTCCACTTGTATCCTCCATAGTACAGTAGATTTGTGTTTTTGTTTCTGTGCTGACTTTGTTAGTGAAACCTCCTCTGTTAGCCGTGGTTGCCTTTGACTGCCTCAGTTATTGCTTGGTAGTAAAGGATGAGCAACTTGGACTGTCCACACATACTGGTATAGCTGTCTTGAGGCTCTAGTCCTGTTCATCTGCTTGGGACACTCTAAGGATTATTGCAGTACTCTTCTGACACACTGACTGTTATGAATTGTTTCCAGAAATGTACATTGTTTCCTATAATTGAGTATGTGGGGTTGGGGGATGGCTGTGGTTGAAAGAGGGTTCTCAAATTTCAGTTGCTAAATCTGACTGGACTTTCCTCAAGTATATCCAAAGTGTCAGTAGTTGATAACACTAGATGCTTAGGCTGTTGGTCACTTGTAATAGGTTAAAAAAAAGCACTGATTACACAGAGCAGTTCAGGAACACCAAAGATCAAGTGTCCTTTTCTACAGAATGGCTCCATGTACCAGTCCCTGTTCTAACCCAGGTTCATTGAAAACTGTTTGTGACAAACTATTCTGTGTCTTGGCTAGGTGCTACAATAGGTTAGAGGTCATAGTAACTGTTGAAGTGCCTGTCAAAGATGCTGTTTAGCTTACAGAAGTGAAAATCCCCTTTTTACAGGGTGGATGTGGCAGAAATCTTAATACCTGCTGTGCCTCTGTCCCACAAGAGGCTTGGCTCTCTGTTGTAAGAGAATGATGATCGATACTGAGGGAGGTTAATCCCAATACATCTGTTATATTGCGGGGATACAAATCTAAAACAGCTCCTAGCTGCTGTTCCTCTCTTGCTTATCTGGTTCAGTTAATAAGTCGGGTTTCAAACTCCCAGCCTGTTGGCCATCTATGGGCTAGAGTATATTCACAATCCAGTCCAGGAGACCCAGCAGCTGGTGGTGGTAGAGTGTCTGAATTCATTCCCCAAGCCCACTCTTCTGCCCTGGCTTCGTTTTGAAGGGTTTGTTTGGGCAAGTCAGTGAGCTTAGACTCAAAGCTTGGTATCTTACAGACTAACTGGAGCTGAAGTATCAGTGTGATTTGTACAAGGCTTGTTTTGAACAGCACTTTCCAGTGAAGTCTAAACTACAGTGGACTTGTCTTCATGGTATTGGCTAGCAGTTACCTCATTGGATTACATCCTTTGATCAGTGTCTCAAGTCTGAGTTGATAAGGACACTTCATTTTTAACAGGGGCAGAAAGGGAATGGAACTTTGTGTTAATTGATAAATCATGAACTTCTCAATAAATCACAGTATTTTGTTATTTCACTGTGTGTAGCTGGGTACTCCTGTAAATAAGTTACTGTTTGGTCTCTAAAAAACACTTTAGCCTGTGATCAAATTCTATAACATTTCTTGTGTAATACAATAAGGTTTCTCAAACACTTCTCCTTCCTACCCTAGCTAACTGTAAAGGTGCTTTATCCTCTTAAATGGGGTGGCAGGCTTGCCTCCTTGTTAGAGAAGCAGTTATCCTGGAGCAGGCCTGGAATCAAAATTTGCACTAGCATCCTCTATAATGGATAAAGAATGAAAGTGCAGCAGCTTCCAACAGTGTCTTTTTAGATGAGTTTTTTTCTGCTGTCTTGTCTCCTTTTCCATAAACCTTAAAATTGTCTGATGTTGCCTTTAATTACTTTGCTACTGAGTGTCTACACTTGTCTCTACACATTGATTCGTATTTGTGAAAATTCATACTTGTAGCCTTTTCTTTATTGGAACAAATGTAAGGGCATAAAACTCTCCTTGTATATTTAGCTGTTTTTGTTCTGTAGACTAGATACTCTGAGACCATGACACATCCAACTCCAGGTAAATTAGTTAGCGTGGCAGTTTGAGAGAAATTGTGACTTAAGGTGAAAAATGCAGGCACTCTCTCAAAGGTATTGCTTTGTGCATAGCTGGAATGCTGTAAACAATGAGGGATCCATATTTCAACTTCAAACTGAACTTCATCTAAATACTGCTGGTAAGACCAAGCTCTACTACTTCATCGCTTGGTGGAACACCTTTTAGGTAAGAGACTGTGCACTTATGAAATAAGATTTAAATATTAAAATTAATACACTGGTAGAAAATTGAGTACAAACAGTGGAGGTAAGCCATACATTACCATCAATGACTAAGGTAAATGCATGACCACAGTTACATATTATAAAACTGTGCATCTGTCTGGCCATCTGAGTCTGTCCAAGAACTCTTAAAATGGTACTACCAACCTCTCATAACTTAAAGCAAGGGCTGGGTTTGGTCGTGCAGGAGAATGGGGGGGGTGGAATCTGACTGCTTTTCATAAAATGGAAAGGGAGGAGTCTGAGAAGAGGGAATTATTCTATGGAAGGACCGGGGATGGGGATGGGGATGGGGATGGGGACAGGGACAACTATAATGCCAGTGGGCTGGCAGGGGCGGAGAACAGACAGGACAGCTCTCTACTATGTTTCAGAGTTTGTCCCCGAGCCAGGGGACATGCAGGCCTCCTCCACCTGTGCCTGTTGCAGTGGCCAAGGATACCGGATCTTGCGGAAAAAGATGGTTTTGCACAAAAGGAAATGTCCACACTACTTTTTTGCACAAAAATGGATTAGCAGAAAATACGTGAATGAGATCTTGACTCGTGCAGATGAGTCCCTCATTAGCATATTTTTTGACAAGAAAACTCGTAGTGTAGATGCAGCCTCAGTGATCAATCCCGTCACCCATTCTTGCCCATCCTAGCTAATAGCCATTGATGGACCTATCCTCCATTAATTTATCTAGTTCTTCTTTTTTGAACCCTATTACAGTCCTGGTCTTCCCAACATTTGCCAAGGAGTTTCACAGGTTGACTGGTGCGTGAAGAAATATTTCCTTTTATTTTAAACCAGCTACCTATTGCATTGGGTGAGCCTTAGTTCTTGTGCTATAGGAATAAATAAAGAAGGAAAAGTTACTCACTGTCTCCCTCAATCAATAAGGCTATGTCTACACTAGAGAAAAGTCAGAAAGATGCAAATTGTGGTTTGCAATTTCTGGGGGGTGGGGATGAGAGGCTTTTCCTAAACTTGACGGGTCTACATGGGGCCAAATTTTGGAAAAACTGCCTTTCAGAACATCCCTTCTTCCTCATGCAATGAGGAATAGAGGGATGCTGAAAGAATGCATCTGCTTTTTTTGGAACTTGTTCTGAAAAAGCAGACGCATTCTTTGGATGCATCATAGCTTTTCTGGGATGCAGTTATTCAGGAGGGGATCAGGATTTACTTCCCAGGTGTCCTCACAGGACTCTGACTCTGTTGATGATGATTACCAGAAGGCTGCTTGCATGTCAACTTGCACACTTAGTCTCCACAGCAGACCCCCAGGGAGTCCCCAAAGACCACAAACCAGATAAGGATCAAAGGTGCAAGGCCAGTTTTATTAAGTGAAGTACAGTAATAGTTGTCAGACTCTGCTGAACCACTACACATGAACCCTATAGCAATGGAATGACTCAATGGGTGGGAAACTTCCACTGCCCCCTAGGTTACCCCCAAAGACTTCTGCTGCCCCTGCCTCTGAGAACTCCCATCACCCAGTACCTTGTGGTGTAATTAGATCACTCTATCCATTGTGCTGTCATTTTAGATCCTTTCCTGAACCTGGGTCTGTATCTGAGAGCAGTGGGTACCAAGGTTTTTTTTTTTTTTTTTTTTTTTTAAATGAGCTAGTGACATGTGCTTTCCATTTATGGCTGGTACCAATGATTGTTCTGCAGTTGGTACCTAGAACCAATTAGTGTTTTGCATACTCAGTCCTGTTTGTGCCAGGCCTCTGCTACATGGGCTTATGGTTTAGGCCTTCATCTTACTACATGGGATATCTCTGGTATCCTGGAAAAATCTCTGCAGTGTGGAGCCTTGGGCTATGTCTACACTGGCATGTTTTTCCGCAAATGCTTTTAACAAAACTTTTCCGCTAATCGGTGATAGAAGTGGAGCCACGTTATAGCTTTTCCCTCTCCATTTATAAAAAGCCTTTCACTTGCCTTAGTCACTTGTGTTCCTCAAGTCCAACCCTTCCCCTAAGCCAGAGTAACTTCAAATGAGCTTACACATACTAACAAGCCAGGATGGAATTGCTACATAAAAATGTATCCTAGTTCAGATGTCAATGCAACAAAATTTGCTATACTAGAGGGTGTCTCCCCTGTAACAATTACATGAGAAAAGGGTACTTGATTGGACTCAGTGCACTTTTTGTTCTTACATTAAACAGGACTATGTAGCACTTTAATAAACCATCTTGTTAGTCTTTAGGTGATGAGCTTTCATGGGCCAGACCCACTTCCTCAGATCAAATAATGTTCTTACATTAGTAAGTTTACTCTGCAGTAATTAGTGTTTGCTTTCAGTTCTATTTAATAACATACTGCACAGTAAAAGTTGATTATTTTAGTCAAGGATCGCTGTGCATTTGACAGTTGCTTGTTTAAGAGCAGATTAAGGGTGGGTTTGTACTATTTTCAGTAAACAGTTAAAGGTGTAACATGACTATCTGAATATTGCAACTTGGAGTTAATTAAAAAAAATAGTGGAACTACATATTATTTTGCTAAGTAGTCATGCTAATTTAAAATAAGCAAGACCCAGGGGCACTCTTATTTTGCACATAATGAATCTGAGAAGGCACTGACAATCAATAGCAGTTACCACTGAAATGGAAGGGTACTCAACCTATTCACACCCTTGCAGCAGGAGCTTTTTGTGAAGGTGCAGTGATATTAGTGAAATACCATACAGAGATCCATCATGATAAATGTATTAAGTGAATAAGATAGTGTATAGTTGCTAAGAACAAACAGCAGCTGGATTGAGTTTAGACTACATACTGTAATATCCATTTAAAAAAGTGCACCATAAGCACTGACTCAGTCACATATGGCAGATTTGTTCCAGACACCAGGAACGAACAACTTTCCCTTCATGTGCATAATTTCCTTCATACATTAGCTTGTTTTTACAAGGTTATCCTTGTAAAAAAATCCTAACAAATTACACCATCAGAGGAACCGCTATACTGTCACTGGAGGATCCACCAGCGGCTCTCCTTATGCTTCCTAGTTGATGGACCCTTCATCTCCCACTTCATCCAGGAGTGGTGCTGTGTCCACAGGCTGCCTGACCTCTGCTGCAGATGAGCGCTTCGTTGATCTGTTCAGAGTCCCACCCTAGCAATTCAGAGAAACAGACAAACAAGTAGGTTTACTAGAGAATGTGTGTTGCTTCTAGAGAACCTCAGCAGATTTGAGTCTTCAGTATTTTGTATAACCCACCTTAGGGGGAAGGAATGTGGGATTAGGCCACCGGCGTATGTGATACTGGTGGTTTGCACCATTGCCACACCTACCTTTTAAAAGGTAGAATGGCAACTCAGGGAAAACAAAATAGATTCTATGATGACCACTTCAACAGTACTCTCCAGTGTGGGTGGAAACCCCTTTCTTATTTATACTATGCACTACTCAAGGTCCCTTCCAAACCAAGATGTTGAGAGCTAAGTTTACACCTATGACCTAGCCCAATGCACTTCTTGTAGAAGATACCTAGGCTGTGTCTAGACTGGCAAGTTTTTAAAAACTTGCCAGTTGTCTATACTGGCCCCTTGAATTTCCGCAAGAACTCTGACGATCTCATGTAAGAAATCAGTGCTTCTTGCGGAAATACTATGCTGCTCCCATTTGGGCAAAAGTCCTTTTGGGCAAAAGGGCCAGTGTAGACAGCTCAGATTTGTTTTGCGCAAAAAAGCTCCGATCGTGAAAAAGGCGAGCGGGGCTTTTCTGCGCAAAAGTGCATCTAGATTTGCACGGATGCTTTTCCGCAAAAAATGCTTTTGCAGAAAATCATGCCAGTCTAGACCTAGCTCCTAGTGTCCAAGTCATCTTGCCCTAGATCAGTGGTCCCCAACCTTCTGAGGTTGTCGGGCGCCAGGGGGCGTGGCCGTTTGCCCGCCAGGGGGCGGGGACACTTGCGCACCCAGGGGGTGGCCCGGCCCCCCCCCTTGCTGCACGCCCCGGGGTGGGCCCCCCCCAGCCGCACGCCCAGGGGCGGGGCCCCGTCCAAGGGCCACGCGCCCGGGGCCGGCGCTTCCCTCCCCTCCCGCCGAGTGCCGCGGGGCCGGCGCTCCCCCCCTCCCGCCGCGTGCCCGGGGCCGGCGCTCCCCCCCGCTGCGCGCCTGGGGCTGGCGCGCCCCCCTGCCGCCGAGTGCTCCCCCCGCCAAGTGTGCTCCCCCTGCAAGCGCCCATGTGCCCAGGGCCAGGCCAGCCCCGAGCACCTGGCGGGCGCATTGAAATGCCCCCGCGGGCGCCGTGTTGGGGACCACGGCCCTAGATGTAGGAGGGTAATGAAAGTATATTGCTACCTGTTGCTTATCCACCACGTTGAGGCAGACAGAGGCCATAATACATGCAACGGTGTTTGCCAGCATGAAGACCATCATCTGCTGCCAGCGCCAGAGTGGGATCTTCAGTTCACTGTTGAGTCCAAAAGATGAATAATCAAAGAACATGTGAGAATGTTTCCTCACTATTTAACCAGAGCCCTCTGCTGATACAAATATATGCATCCTCATCTGCCAGGATCAACCTGCAATCCGTTAGCCTTTTATCTGCATCCACAAGCATTTCACAAGGGCTAGCAGACATGAGCAAGTGGGGGCAGGGAGGCAGCAGAGATGGGGGGAGGGGAGGACAAGATCTTGCAGGGAAGAGGCAGTATGAGGGCAGGGACTGAGGGTAAGGGGCAAGGATGGGATCTCAAGGAGATGGGGTTGGTGATGGGGACCAAGGGAACAGCAGTGCTTGTTGAATCGGGGGGGGAGGGGGGGGTGACCCTGCTACCCATGAGCTGGAGGACTGGGAGCACAGCCAACACTGGCAGGCTGAGCCCTGGTAGACACACTAGCACTGCATAAAATGCCAAAGCTGCTGAATGTGAAGGGCATGGCAAGTGGGTGCTGGACAGCCCTGCCCTATTCTCCAGGTCCCAGACACTGACTCAGATAGGCAAAATATGACCCATAAGCCAGATCTGGCCCACCAAGCGCTTTAGGGATGCTAGAAGTCCCAATGCCCAGATGACCCCAGCCATGCTGTTCCTGGAAGCATTAACAGTTTCTGTGCACCTCTTGGGCGGGGGGGGAGGGGCAGAAGGATGAGGCAGTGGTGTTTGCTCACTGCCCCTGGCCCTAGCACCATCCTCCCACTTCCCACTGGCCAGAAGCCAGGCACCCAAAGACCCACTGTCTGTCTCTCTCTCCCCCCCCAAATGGGCATGCAGAGATTCTGCCACTTTGAGCAGAGAGCTGGCCACTGAGTGGCACAAGGCCACTACGGTGTGAAGCCTGCCTGAGTTCTGCACTGCAGGCCTAGAGCTGCCTATGGTAAGTGCCTCCTAGACATGGCCGAAGTCTGCACTTTGCACCCCTTTCTGTGCCCCAGCCTCCTGCCCCAGGTCAGAACTCCCTCGCAGACCCTGTATCCCTGCCACAGCTCAGAATCCCCTTCTGCACCCAAACTGACTCACACTCCAGTCCCCTGCCTAGAGCTCCCTTCTACACCCCAACTTTGGTCCAGGCCCTGCACCCCTTCCATTGATATAAAACTGCAACTCATGATCACTTACCAAAATTGAGTGGGCCCCCCTGCAAAAATTTATTGTCCACCCCTGCACTGGCTGCTAGCTGTCAGCCCTGAGCATGCTGCCCCCCCCCCCCGCCCCCACCCCTGCCGGTCAGAGCTGGATGACGCAGGCCAGGTGCTGCTAGTCAGTACAGCCCTGTGCGGTTGTATCCATACCTGCTTCACTACCCACAAAAATGACCCATGGATAGGAAGCAGTTATCTGTGGATTTGCAGGGCTCCATAGGTAACATCTAGATAAAATGCAGCACATGATGTTGGCGTCTGGTCCTGAAACCATGCTTGGTTTAGGCCACAAACAAAACTGGCTTTCCACTCTCAGTTCGGCCCCCATCACACTTATGGTGGGCTTTTGCTGAGGAGACAAGGTCCTGCTTCTCACCTGGACTTGGTTCCCAGAATGTGTCCAACAATCAGATTGGAGAGGCCAATTCCAATCATCTGCACAGAGGTTGCAAGCCCCATAGCTGTCCCTAATGTTGCCTGGGGAACCACAAGAGGTATGGATGGCCACAGACTCGCCTGTTGTAAGGAGTAATAAAATGGGCTGATGTTAAAATAGGAAAAATTTGCTGCCAAGACAGCTTCTATCAGATTCTAACAATTCCAGCCCAGCTTTAGGCCATTAGCTGATTGTCCCATTACACATCTAGATGCCTTATGGAGGAGTTTACACTTTCCACCATTATCACACAAGAGGGTAACAATAAATGGGTGATAGCAGTGCCTACATCTTTCCTCTCCAGCTACTCCAGTCAGCTTAAAGCAAACACAATTCAGTTAAACTGCTCAGTAAAGGAGCTGAAATAACTGACATAGGCAGGTACGTACTGTGGACCCTGCTCAAAAGATGTCATTAAAGGACAATACTTGCTTAACAGCTGATGCTTCCCACAGACCATGCCACAATGGGTTCCTTGAGCTGTTCTGGGTAATATCGGGGGGGGCTGACTACACCCTTTAGGCTTTGTAATCCAAAGCCCTCAGAATGCAGCCATTACACATGGCCAATATTTAGCCCTTGGCTGTGTCTACATTGGCATGATTTTGCGCAAAAACATGCTGCCTGTCTACACTGGCGAGGAGTTCTTGCGCAAGAACACTGACGTTCTAATGCGAGAAATCAGTGCCTCTTGCGCATGAACTATGATGCTCCCGCTCAGGAATAAGCCCTTTTGCACAACTGTTCTTGCGCAAGAGGCCAGTGTAGACAGGCAACATGAATTTCTTGCGCAAGAAAGCCCAATGGCTAAAATGGCCACCAGAGCTTTCTTGTGCAAGAGAGCGTCTACACTGGCACGGATGCTTTTGCGCAAAAGCACATGCCAGTGTAGACGCACTCTTGAGCAAATACTTTAACGCAAAAACTCTTGTGTTAAAAGTATTTGCACAAAATCTTGCCAATGTAGACATAGCCTTGGGTATTGTAAAATGGAAATGTGTGGAGAAAACTGAGGAGGGAGCAGAACTGTAAAGCAACCAACTAATGCAGTGGCTTCTCCATACTTACAGCAGCAAAGGAGTAAGTGATGCCCAGCCAGACGGTAGAGACAAGCGGAGGAACAAACGTAAATGCCAGGAGAGCAAACACTGGCAGCGTCAGCACCGCACACCCAACTGCAAACACACCTCTCAGTCCTACATAATCCTGATGGACAAACAGGAGATTTACTGTGAGACCCCCACTGTTTCCACAGGGCTCGAGACTGTTCCTTCTCAATGCACACAGCTGAGCAATGCCTGCTGGTAAATACTAATTTAGGAGAGTATGTTACTGAAAAGTACCACCTGCAAAGTATTCCCAGTTTCCCCCATGTACTGAGAGGGACTGAAGACACTGTTGTGCCTGACAGCAAGTAATGGCATTTGGGACAAAGGAAAATTTGAAACTCCAAGGTTTAAGTTTTAAACCAGCATGTTGCATTGTAGTGCTTATGGGGGAGAGAGGGACTGATAAATCAGACACAGAATGAGTTGGTTCTTCCAAAGCTCTGCTGTGCCCCTCCATTGTGACCTGCAACATCCCTCTTGCTTTACCTTGGGCGTCTCATGAATATTCATGGTAATTCTACAACAGGACCTAGGGGATCAGAAATAAAATTGATTTCACTTCTGACCTAATCCAGAAGAGTTCCAGAACTGTTAACCCCCGGCATCACAAACGACCCAGAGCTCCAGACCTCTGATTTTAAACAGGTCCCCATTTCTTGCACCCAATCACCGTAAGAGATGCACAAAACATTAGTTGTACAAAGCCCTGGGACATCAGCAGACAATCCACCATGTAGCTGATGATGTGCTAAGTACTGGATACTCACAATTAATATGCCAACTGCTGCAGAAAGAACAAGGGAGCTGTCATACACCGCCCCAGCAACGTAAGCGGCTTCCTGCTGACTGTAGCCAGCGTACTTATCCTGGATAAATTTGCTAAAAATAAAATTATGGGGGACCAAAAAAAGTTACACAATTAGTATTCTGTTCTAATTATATTAGCACAAAGCAAGTCTGAACACAGACATCTGGACCCAGCGTTTTTAACTGGAGAACTTGTCAAAGCATAAACTCAAGTTAGTCTGGCCAATAGTTCTGCAGTCTCATTTTTTTTTTTTTTTTAAAGAGGTGTCTAAACAGACAAGTCTGCTATGATGGGAGGGGGCAAGGTTGTGCCCTTCCTTCCTTTATGATGGATAAAAGGAGGCCTGAAACTTTGAGAGGATGGGGAGGGAAATATACATCTTGGAAATTCCATAAACAGTGTTTTCCCAGTTGGGCTCCATGGAGGGAGAGAAGATTTCATAGCCCTGAAACAGAAAGGGCAAGATGGATGTAAATTTTTTAGATACATTCACTCAAAACAATGAGGACAGAAGGATCAGCACTTAACTTCAACCTTCTGATTAAGGACTTGGAAATCTCCCACTCCAGTTCTCTGCTGCTCCAAGGGGATATATAATAAAAGCAGAGAAGACAGGTCCCAATCTCACTACAGCAGGAAACAAGACTTTCAAGTTCCATATAGTGTTAAAGCACAAACATGGCGCAAACCCAATGTTTTTAAAATCCTTGTAGGGTGCTCAGGTTGCTAGTGGAAAGCCACTGCTCAGCAGCTGAGACACACTAATTTATTTGTCATGCATCTGATGAAGTGGGTCTTTGCCCACGAAAGCTTATGCTCCAATACATCTGTTAGTCTATAAGGACTCCTTGTCACATTTGCAGATCCAGACTAACACGGCTACCCCTCTTATACTTAATTTATTTGGAAATCCTCTGGTCACTTAGATTTTAGCTGGTTGCTTTTAAGTGGCTAGAATTATTTTGAGAAGAGCTGATTTTATTTTGTAGCTCTGGGGCAGCAAAAGGCTGTCCCTGCAAAATTATTGAAATTGACTCAGGTAATCAATGACACTAGCGGCACTGAACCATTCTTGTTTTGGAAACAAGCCTGGAATTAATCTGCCAAAAGAGATATTTCAAACATGACTCACTCCTTGTCCCTGAGGCAATGTGGAGCATTGCTCCAGGGCAGAATGTGGGGACATAGCACTGCAGGAATCAGGCCTTGGGGGGTGGCCATTTCTAGGTAAGGCAAGCTGATGACAGCTGGCCAGAGAGCCCATTTCAGGGACTGTCAAGAGAACCCCAAAGATCCCAGTACTGTGCATTTTGCTTTCACTAGGTTTTAATATTAGGAAGTTGCTTGTTAAATGCTGCAGCAAGCCTGTAAGGACACCGCCCCACACCAAACTGCTGAGCCGTTTATATTTATAAATATAAAATACTCCCAAGGATCCAAAAACTTGGGAAAAACTTTGCCATTGTCAAGTTCTGCAAGCCTCCTGTGAGAAAAGTAACAGTAGAGTCATTTGCAACATCGGGAACACAGAGGAAAACCACTTGCCCCAAGGTCGCATAGAGTCTGTGGCAGAGCCATGACAGAAGCCAGGTCTCTCGACCCAGGCTGCTACTCTAACTGCAGTACATTTGGGAAACTGCAGTGTGCTGCAGGAACTGCCATGCACAGTGGTTTTAATCTATTCCTTAAGATACTGGCTTGCTGGCCACCTTCCAGGTGGCTGCTCACGTGTGGCAGTCTTGGGAGGCACCTTGGGAAGGCTGCAGCGGTTCTGAGTTGTTTAGCCAGGAAACACTTTATAGCATCAGTGTCCTTGAATCTGACCCCACAGGAGCCCTCCATTCCTCCCTCCTTTTGACCCTGCCACTTCAATAAGTGTTTTAGTCAAACGGAGTAAGGTAGCACAGAATCCCTGGCCCCAGAAACCGGACACTTCCTTCTAGATGAACTTCATGAGTCTTTCAGGTGCCAGTCAGATGCATTATCCCAGCCAGGATAGGGGAGAACAATTAATTTGCAGGAAACCCGATTCTGAACTTCTCTAATCTTTGAATTTTTGGAAGACTCCAAGTTCCCTTAAGGTTTCCCATACTTCACATCATCATCTCACAGATGGCTGTATAACACGGCCAAAGGACTCTGAAGTCTACAGCTCAATGTTAAGCACTTTGCCTGGGGGAGGGCTCTGTTCCCTTTCTGGCTTCGTGCTCAACAAAGCCAACAGTGAACAAGCTGCTTGGAAACCTCTCCTTTCCCCTGAACCTGCTAGCTCAGTGGAGAGGCACATGGACATAGTTATCTCCATACCGAAGCTCCAGTGCTCAGAACAGTGACCAGCACCAGGGCTAACGTTTGGGTCAGTACCTGGCATCTGCCACAAAAGGGAAGACTCCATTGTAGAAGAACATGATTGTGAGGACTAGGAGCCAGTAGCGAAGTGGCAGTCGCCGGACATCCTGAACACGCTGCAAAGAGAAAAGCCCCCTAGATTATTAGGATACAAACTACCTCCAACTTCATAATGATGTTTTCTTCTTCTTCTTCCATTCCATGAGAGGGGTCAGCTGGTGACAGGAGTCTGAAAGGTTGCACATTCACCTCTCCAAGTCCCAGCATTTGCTCTGCCCCCTCCACACCTACATCCCACCCTTTTCTGGCAGTATGAATGAAGTACTGGGTGGAGAGTCTTGCACAGAAACTATCTCTGCGTTGGCAGGAAGATGGACCAGTTCTCACCAAATTATTCTGTAAATCGCACAAGCAACTTGCCCAATGAAATCAGGTGAATGTTTGCTAACCCCTTGTGCTCAGAGTGCTGGCTCTGGTCTCTGAGACTAGCGACATTTATTCTGTTTAGTTTAATTTTCATGATCCCTTGTCATTTGCAGCTGCAAAATTCTCAGAGACTTAGATGGAGACTTACCATATAAGACCTGGATACATGGATTGGCTCCCTCTTCTGACTAAGATCAGCTACTGCTATTGCAAACTTCAGTCTCCCAAAACAAACTCAGCAGAGACAACAACATTTCATTAGCCCATGCCCGCCCTCAAGGTTTTGGAGGAAAAGTCTGTCTGTATGCCACATACCACTTTCTTGGACTCTTGCTGGATAACCCCATCCAAGCCAAGCTGCTTCATGCCCACTTTGTCCAGCACACTGACTGTGATGGCTGAAATAAAACCCAAGATACACAGCAGGGTACCTGAAAACATGGAAGAGACTTTAGGATTTCCCTGGAATAGGAAAAGCTGAACAGAGCCCTCTGCATGAGTCATAATATTTCCGCTTATTGACATCTTACATCCCCACCCTTTTATGGCAATGACCCTGATGAAAATTAGAAGCTGGCTTGGGTGTCCACGTAAAATTTTAACTCAAACCAGGAGTCCTTACGTTGCTAAAGTTTGAGAACCATTGACCTAGGCAATATTATGACCCTAGATCACGACATCCACTACACAGGGATTCCATTTGTCAATACAAAAAGGAAAAACCACTCCAGCAACATGCAGGTAAGAGCAGAAACGCACCAAAACCACCGCCATGAAAATCCCACATCCCCTGCACACATGCAAGCGTAAACACACTTTTTCTTAAAGTTAAGTCCTAAATCTGTACATTTGACTCTGGTTAAGATCTGTATACAGACAAAACTATCATCAAATTGGTGGGAATCGCTCAGAGTGAATAGCCAATCCAGAACGTGGCAGAGGGGGTGTACACATATGCAAGTAATTCAGTTTTACTCTACTGATTCAGAGGAAGTATACATACACACAATACTACTCACAAATGCCTGCAGGAACTGTAATTTCACAAAAAGGCTGCAAACAAACCTAGATGCAAATGCAGCAGTTTTAGAAGGACGCTTCAAGCAGCAATGAAGCATCTTTTACTGCATCCCCAAAGAAGAGGAGATCAAGGAAACACTACCTGTAAACACACAGCCCATCTGTCATTCACCAGGTTCACTCTCTTACCTATCTGTATTCTTTACCAGAGTTAGACTGTATCATTTGGCTATTTTATCTTGGGCCTACAGGCAGGTGAAGTAGAAGCCAGATGAAAAAGCTCACCGCCCCAGAGAGTCCATTGGATACCAAAGTGGATTTCAAACTGCTGGGTGAAGAAGAAGTTGAGGACACTCCCAAGCCGGGAGAAGGAGAGGGTCAGTCCAAATGCCAAGGCTAGTTCCTTCCCCTTGAACCAGAAGGCAGTGATGCGATTTTGCACAACTTGAAAGGAATGGAAACAGAGGAGAAAGGGCTAAATTTACAGGTGCATGGAAACCAAACAGAGCATTATGCACACAAACCAGGGGCACTTCCCAATCCATGCTCTATGGGCCAGACGGTAACAGTGTCAGAGACTCTTGGATATCTGAGGCAGAGATACAGTGTGTTAATTTAGCATCCTTTCGGGATCGTCCTTACCACTGCTGCAACAGGCGGAGGTTAAGTGGCTTTGTAGCATTGGTATTGCAGCTGCTACTCCCAGAAGGGGGCAAAGGTTGGTTAAAACAATAGTTCTTAATAGGGCTGTCAATTGACATGCATTAACGCCTGCGATTAACGCTGTCCAGGATTAACACATTAAGTTTTTTAACTCATTAATTGCAGGTCTTAATCCTGCACTGCCCCTTTGAAGTGCTGCTGCAGTGCAACACGGAGCCTGGGAGCAGCTAGGGACTCCCCAGCTGACCCCGGGCTCCACTGCCCCTTTGAAACGCGCAGAAGCAGCATTTCAAAGGAGCAGCCGCCTCACAGCTGAACCAGGGATCAGCTGTGTAGCAGCTGCCACTTAGAAACCCCACCTCCACGTGTTTCAAAGGGGCAGTGAAGCCCAGCTGATCCCAGGTTCTGGAGAAATGCAGTGCGGAGCCCAGGGCCAGCTGGGGACTCCAGCTGATCCTGGGCTTCTCCCAGCAGCAGAACCTGGGGCCAGCTGGGGACTCTCCAGCTGATCCTGGGTTCCACTGCCACAGGAAGCCCAGGATAAGCTGGGTGCTCCCAATTGACCCCGGGTTCTGCTGCTGCGCGGAGCCCAAGATCAGCTGGGCAGTCCCCAGCTGCCCCCAGTCTCCACAGCAGCTGCCCCTTCGAAACACCGGAGGCAGCGTTTTAAAGGAGCAGCCATAGAGCTTGGGGTCAGCTGGGGATGGCGCATCAAAGGGGCAGAGCAACGCGGAGCCTGGGATTAGCCGAGCACTCCAGCTGATCCTGGGCTCCATATTGCACTGCCCCTTTGATGCGCCACTGTGGCGCTTCCAAGGGGCAGTGCTGCATGGAGCCCAGGGTCAGCTGGGAACTCTATCTGATCCCAGGCTCCATGCAGCACTGAGGCAGCATTTCAAAGGGGAGGTGCACACAATTAATCGCACAATTAAATTTTTTAATTGCTGGATGGCCCTAGTTCTTAACATTAGAAGGGCAGATGAAAGCTCTGCAACTCTTAGCAAGCAGACCCAATACTTCCACCTCATCACCACCACTCAGGCCTGGTTCCTGATGCACAAAGCAGGTGAAAGTCTGACTACAGGAGCAAAGACCCAGAGGCAAAAATCCCATTTGTCCTCTCTCCCATTTCTGGGGTCTAATTGGGAGAGGCGATATCAGATTCCTTACTGGTAAGTGATCCATTTCCAGATCCAAACAGCAACCGTCCCGTCAGCATCAGTGGCAGAAGGTATGGAGTTCCCTTGAAGTGAGAGCCCAGAGCGAATATGCACGATCCCAAGACAGTCAAGAAAGAGAAAAAAAAGACACCAACTAGGGAGGGAAACAGAAAAACAAAGGGATGCATTGAAATAAAGGCAACAGAACAGAGAAAACTATTGTGCAATAGGTAAATTTGAGAGGGGCTCTGACTTTTTATCCCAGAACAGGTAAATCCTTGGGTCTCCCATCAGATCAGCTCTGAGACATTATTATACTGATATATAGTGCCTTTTATTGATGGGTCTTAGGTCACTTTGCAGAGGACAGAAATATTACCATGTTTTAGACATGTGGAGACCAAGGCAGAGGAATGTTACGTGACTCAACCACAAACCTATAAGCTCCATACTCCTAAATCCTACTGCAGTTCTGCCACTGACTTTGGCATAGAGGTGAAGTTACTTGGCCAATGTCCTCATCTGCAAAACCAGAGACAAGAATGCTAGCCTACCGCACGGAGGAATGGCCACAGCTGCATTCTTTACTGTGGTGTGGAGCTTAGACATCATGGTAACAAATACCAAAGGGAAGGCCACGTAGAGGAGAAGGATTCAAATCTACCAGGTATTCACATCACTTCTAGATAACAGATCGCTGCCAGCTCTGAACTTACCTGTCTTCCCTTTTATTATGTGTCAGGCGATAATATTTACTCAACTTTTGTGCGTCATACTCAATTCTAGTGATCCACTATCAGGCATCAGGCCAAAGGAGGAACTGTGCAAATTTTTACAGCAGAGATCCTTGATGCTTATAATTCTATGGAGCAGCCTTTTAATACCCATCTTATCTCCATACCACAGGAAAAACCATTTTTTGTTTGCTCGTTTGGTTGATCCCATTGCTTCATGCCGCAGGACCATAATGAACACAACAGCACGCCAGCCTCTTTCCACTGAAGGAATAGGTAGAAAGGTAACTTCTATGCAAGAAGTAAGAGCCACTATAAGGAAATAATTGGGACTTACAGCGATTTCCCAGTTTATCAATCAGGAATCCAGCCAGAATCACCACCAGTGCATTCCTATGGAGAATACCATAAACATTTGGTTTTACTCCCTTCACCCCCTATGCCGAGTGCACATGATGCCACCCCTAAAAAGAAGAAGGATGACTCACGTCCAGGCATAAATTGCATACAGCAGGTTGTACTCTGCAGGAGTCATCCCCAGACCTTCTACACAAGCCAATGTGCCATTATGCTGGGTTCCATTGGGGCAGGTTAGGTTCTGTGTAACAAGTCAACATAAAGAATCCATATTCCATCAGTAATAGAGGTCTCATTTGCATTATACAATAATTAGCCAAAACATTTTTTGGTGGAGGGACTCAATAGGTATGAGAACCTGGTTTTGACTTCTTTTCTAGACTCACTTCCCCCCTCCACTTCCCAACCTGACAGAGGAAATTTAAAGCTTTTCAGTGGCCTTGTGTGTATAGCTTATCCATCTTGAGGATATGACAGTAATTAAAATGTTCTCAAAGACAAAGGAGCTGCAACAATCTACAAGAGATCATAAGAGACTACAGCAGAACCTAGCTATCTCCCAATGACAACAGGGAAACTCATTGGAAATACTGTGGTTTGACATTTGTAGACTTTGATAGGACCCGTGGAAGCTCAGCACCTCTTACAAATACACCACTAGATCTAAATCAGAGATAAAGGTGAGGATACTGCATTGCAAAATGCACTTGGTCTGTTTATTTTAATAATCTGTAATTCAAATATCTGTTACTAAATAAAGGTATCAGAAAGTGTTGTGCAACAGCTTTTATAAAACTAATGACGCTTCAATAATGAGCTCATTCCAGCTGCTACCTACAAAAAGGTTTGAGGAATTAGAACCAGTTCTCCTAAACCCTAGTTCAATGCCATCACCACAAAACAGTAGCAATAGTATGCACACAATTTCTCTGAACCTGGCTTAGTTTGGGGACTCCTGCAAAGTCTTTACTATCTGAGTTTGTAAGAATTTTGTGCAGGTCTTCTGAAAGTCACATGCCCAGTTCTATAACCTAGGAAGGTCAGTGAACTTTAGCTAATCATATATCTTGGATCTATCAACAGATGGTACACATGAGTATACCCAGTCTTTTCCTAGTGACTGAACATATTCCATCAGCAAGGATCCTATCTTTCCATGATATAAAACCCCTCAACATTCTCTCTATAAAAATCCATACTTTAAAATTAAACGCTGAATTTTAGTTTCCCTACTTACAGTACATCTATAGGTGCCAGCTAAACACAGTGTTTACTGATGTATTCGCAAGTTTTAAGATGGCAACCCAAGCCCCACCCTTCCTCCAGATTAACTGAATTTTTTATTATTCAGTCTGGCCATGGTACCAATTAGATTGGATAATCAGATTCCCACTATATATGTTCTTATTTTTTCACAAAATGTAAATACTAAAAGTTCTCTGTGAAAAACATGGAATTTACATTTTTTTCAGCAAATGGATTTCTAGGCTTCCTGACAATCAGGAATTTATATTTTAAAATCTACAACAGAGACCTATTATTTGCAAAGCACTGTGAACATCTATGGTCCTGCAGATACTAATACTAACAACCTATACCACTTAGTGACTGAGCATGGGAAAGATATTAACCTGTAACATATACATAAATCACCAACAATAGCAATTGTTCCTTCAACTGCTTGCATTTGCTTTACACATATTACTCTGCTGTACTCTCACAGTCTGGACATGGGGAATCCGTCTTTCTAGGCGTGTATCATGGGCAACAGACCTTTTCACAGCATAACATCTCAGGTTCTTGGTTATTTGGATTAGAATAGGTTTTAAAATTTTCTGTTGTGATGGGGAATCTCAGCTTTTTTAGTTATACACCACTTTTCAGGCCCCCACTTTGACTTCAGTCAAGGTGGCCTTGCAAAAATTATATTTCCCCTTGTGACTTAGTTACTTACCCCTTGAAATTGCTCCTGAAGGACACTGGGAATATCAAAGCAGAAATAAGAGCCAAAAGTCAAGAGGCAGTTGAAGAAAAGCACTAGGAACCTGTAATAAGCTGCAAAGTGGACAAAGTTGTTATTGTCTAGGTTATAACATATCCTCACATTGACAAAGTTGGGGCTATTCTTGTGATTTTTACTTACACACACACACACACACACACACACAATATATTTAGAATTCAAAAGTTTTTCAATGACAAGACTGGTGTCAGCTTGATCCATTAATAACTTAAAATATTATTTTAAATCATAGACATATCTACTAGCACTACAAATTGTGAGATGTTACTTTGTATCCCTGTGTTGATTTCTCCTGTTCTTTTAAGCCCTTTCCCCACAACTGGATCTGCATGGATGGGGACCCAAACTCCTGTACCAGGACTAATTAATTTCAGTGAGTCTCCACTAAAAGGTAAAGGTTGGGTTGCACAGACCAGCTCTTTGGGGCAGGGAAATCTCTCTATATTTGTTTAGTAAAATATTGTGCACATCTATAGTGTTAGACAAATAATATTCATTTTAGACTATGCTAGACCTGACATACTAGTCACTGAAACCTGGTTTATGTAATTCTGTTTAGTATTGATAGTATGGTGAAGCATGTGTAAAATTATCTGGAAATTTAAGTAAGTTACTATATCTGTACCAATCTACCTCAAGAAGCTCTAATTTTATCCACAAACTGTTAAGACTCCCACCTGCAGAATTAATAGACAATTATAGCTCCCACAATACCATGGCACAAACAAGCAGACTACAGAGGCAGCAAGGCTGGGGGTATGCATATAGTCAATAAGATTAACCAGTAAACATAGGTTTATCTGTTAATCAGGTACTCGACTACACATTGTCATCCCTACTGAGCATCAGCTCTCTCGCAACAGCTTGACTTGATCTTAGTGGAATCTGAGGAAGGCAGGGGCAGATATCTGCAGTGAAAGGCATGAGAAGTGGGGTGACTGAGTTCCTGCCTCAGGAAGGGTTTGGAAGCCAAACTGCTCCTTCTGCTCTTACAGTCTTACCCAACCCTCTTCCAGTCAAACTGGTCCCTCCTCTACCTGCCTCTCCACTGGCAGAGGGGCCTGCTACAAGCGGAGGATGGTCTTCACACATTCCGTTTCAAACACAGCCTATCCAAGTGGCAGCGAGCGGTAACGGGCAGGGAGCGAGCGAAACACGCGCATGATTGGCTGAGCCTTGGTAGGGGGAGGGGCTTTATAAGGCAGTGGGCAAGCAACCAAGGAGCTTGTGAACAGGACAGCAGCGATGGTTGATGATGGGTCTGCTGTTGTTACCTGCACGGCGTGTGCCATGTTTGTCTTCCTCCCGGAAGAGAGAATGGATTTCAACTGCACGAAGTGCAAGCTGGTCGAGATTTTGGAAGAAAAAATTAGAGGACTGGAGGCCCAAGTGTCGACCTTACGCTTGATCAGAGAGGATGAAGACTTCCTCGATAGAAGGCAGCAATTAATCCTTCAAGCACGGCAGGCAGAGGAGCCAGAGAGGGCAGTACGTGACCAAGAAGAGAACTGGCAGCATGTAACTTCTAGAAGGGGAAAAAGGCCAGCACGGGATTCCCCCGATGCTATAGAGGTAAGCAATCGCTTTCAAGCTCTCTCCACAGGCTCTGCAGTGCTGAAAGCTCTGGAAGGGACCTCACAAGGAAGAAACCAGAAGGGAACACCATCTACTGAAAGGCATGGGATGCGTAGTCCTAGGGATGGGGGTTCCACGGCCACCACCCCCAAAAGGAAACGACGGGTGGTGGTGGTCGGGGACTCCCTCCTAAGAGGGACTGAGCCATCCCTCTGCTATCCAGACCTGGAATCTCGAGAGGTGTGCTGCTTGCCAGGAGCTCGCATTCGGGATGTCACTGAGAGGCTTAGCAAGCTGATCAAACCTTCAGATCGCTACCCCTTCCTGCTTCTCCATGTAGGAACTAATGATACGGCCAAGAATGACCTTGAGCGGGTTGCTGCGGATTATGTAGCGCTGGGAAGAAGGATCCAAGAATTTGGAGCGCAAGTGGTATTCTCCTCCATCCTCCCTGTTGAAGGGAAAGGACTGGGCAGGGATCGTCGAATTGAGGACGTAAATGCGTGGTTGCGCAGATGGTGTCGCAGAGAGGGCTTTGCTTTCTTCGACCATGGGACTGTTCCGGGTGCAAGGATTGTTAGGAAGAGATGGGATCCACCTAACGAAGAGAGGAAGGAGCATCTTCGCGGGCAGGCTTGCAAACCTAGTGAGGAGGGCTTTAAACTAGGTTCGTCGGGGGATGGTGACCAAAACCCTGAGGGGAATGGGAAAGTCGGATACCGTGAAGAAATGCATAGAGCAAGGAGCGAGAAAGGAGGACCCCAGTTTCGAATGGAGAAGATAGGACAATCAACTGGTTACCTGAAGTGTTTGTACACCAATGCGAGAAGCCTGGGCAACAAACAGGAAGAACTGGAGGCCCTGGCCCAGACCAAGAAATATGATTTAATTGGGATAACAGAGACTTGGTGGGATGACTCGCATGACTGGAGCGCTGTCATGGAAGGGTATAGACTGTTCAGGAACAACAGGCAGGGGAGAAAAGGAGGAGGAGTTGCATTATATGTAAGAGAGCACTATGATTGCTCTGAACTCCAGTATAAAGAGGGAGAAAAACTTGTTGAAAGTCTATGGGTCAGGTTTAAAGGAGCAAACAGCAGTGATGTTGTGGTTGGTGTTTGCTACAGGCCACCGAACCAGGTGGATGAGGTAGATGAGGCTTTCTTCGGACAACTGAGCGAAGCTTCCAGATCGCAGGCCCTGGTTCTCGTGGGGGACTTTAATCACCCTGACATCTGTTGGGAAACCAATACGGCAGTACACAGGCAATCCAGGAAGTTTTTGGAGAATGTTGGGGATAACTTCTTGGTACAAGTGCTGAAGGAACCGACCAGGGGCCGTGCGCAGCTTGACCTTCTCCTCACAAACAGGGAGGAACTAATAGGGGACGTAGAGGTGGGTGACAACCTGGGAAGCAGTGATCATGAGATGGTAGATTTCAGGATCCTGACCAAAGGAAGGAAAGAGAGTAGTAAAATACACACCTTGGACTTCAAAAAAGCAGATTTTGACTCCCCCAGAGATCTGATGGGCAGAATTCCCTGGGATGTTAACATGAAGGGGAAAGGAGTCCAGGACAGCCGGCAGTATTTTAAAGAAGCCTTATTGAAGGCACAGAAAGAAACCATCCCGACGCGTAGCAAGAGAGGCAAACCTAGTAGGAGACCGGATTGGCATACAGGGGAAATCCTTGGTGAACTTAAGCACAAAAAGGAAGCTTACAGAAAGTGGAAACTTGGACAAATGACTAGAGAGGAGTTTAAATGTATAGTTCGAGAATGCAGGGGAGTTATCAGGAAGACAAAAGCGCAAATGGAGTTGCGACTGGCTAAGGATGTGAAGGATAACAAGAAAGGTTTCTACAGGCATGTCAACAAGAAGAAGGTGATCAGAGAGGGTGTGCAAGCCCCTAGTGGATGAAGGGGGTAACCTAGTGACAGATGATGCGGGGAAAGCTGAAGTACTCAATGCTTTCTTTGCCTCTGTATTCACAGACAAGGTCGGCTCCTGGACTTCTGTGCTAAGTGACGCAAGATGGGATGAAGATGGACAGCCCTTGGTGGGTAAAGAACAGGTTAGGAACTATTTAGAAAAGCTAAACGTACACAAATCCATGGGTCCGGACTTAATGCACCTGAGGGTACTGAGGGAGTTGGCAAATGTCATTGAGGAGCCTTTGGCCATTATCTTTGAAAAGTTGTGGAGATCGGGAGCAATCCCGGATGATTGGAAAAAGGCAAATGTAGTGCCCATCTTCAAAAAAGGGAAGAAGGACGATCCAGGGAACTATAGGCCGGTCAGTTTTACCTCGGTTCTTGGAAAAATCATGGAAGGGATCCTAAAGGAATCCATTTTGAGACACTTGGATGAGAGGAAAGTGATCAGGAATAGTCAGCATGGATTCACAAAGGGCAAGTCGTGCCTGACCAATCTGATTAGCTTCTATGATGAGGTAACTGGCTCAGTGTTCATGGGAAAGTCAGTGGATGTTATATACCTTGACTTTAGCAAGGCTTTTGATACGGTCTCCCACAATATTCTTGCCAGAAAGTTAAGGGAATGTGGATTGGATAAATGGACAGTAAGATGGATAGAAAGATGGCTAGAAGGCCAGGCCCAGCAGGTAGTGATCAACGGTTCGATGTCAGGATGGCGGTCGGTTTCTAGTGGAGTGCCCCAAGGTTCGGTTCTAGGGCCGGTATTGTTCAATATCTTTATTAATGACCTGGATGAGGGGATGGATTGCACCCTCAGCAAGTTTGCAGATGACACTAAGCTGGGGGGAGAGGTAGATACGTTTAAGGGCAGAGATAGGGTTCAGAGTGACTTAGACAAATTGGAAGATTGGGCCACTAGAAATCTCATGAGATTCAACAAAGACAAGTGTAGAGTCCTGCACTTGGGACGGAAGAATCCCAAGCATAGTTACAGGCTGGGGACCAACCAGCTAAGTAGTAGTTCTGCAGAAAAGGACCTGGGGGTTACAGTGGATGAGAAGCTAGATATGAGTCAACAGTGTGCCCTTGTAGCCAAGAAGGCTAATGGCATATTAGGATGCATTAAGAGGAGCATTGCCAGCAGATCCAGAGAGATCATTATTACCCCTTTATTCGGCTTTGGTGAGGCCACATCTGGAGAATTGTGTCCAGTTCTGGGCCCCCCACTACAAGAAGGATGCGGACGCATTGGAGAGGGTCCAGCAGAGGGCAACCAAAATGATTAGGGGGCTGGAGCATATGACCTACGAGGAGAGGCTGAGGGACTTGGATCTGTTTAGTCTGCAGAAGCAAAGAGTGAGGGGGGATTTGATAGCAGCCTCCAACTTCCTGAAGGGAGGTTCCAAAGAGGATGGAGAGAGGCTGTTCTCAGTAGTGACAGATGGCAGAACAAGGAGCAAAGGTCTCAAGTTGTGGTGGGAGAGGTCCAGGTTGGATATTAGGAAAAACTATTTCACTAGGAGTGTGGTGAAGCACTGGGATGGGTTCCCTAGGGAAGCAGTGGAGTCTCCATCCCTAGAGGTGTTTAAGTCTCGGCTTGACACAGCCCTGGCCGGGTTGATTTAGTTGGAATTGGTCCTGCCTAGAGCAGGGGGCTGGACTTGACCTTGTGAGGTCTCTTCCAGCTCTGTGGTTCTATGATAAGGGGATGGTTGGATGAAATAACATGCTCTTGGTAACTAATTGACCATTCACTGTCAGTGGGAACAGGCCAATGGAGGGATGACAGGAGTCGCTATAGGGAACTTTCTGGGTGTCTGGGGTGAGTCGCCCACACGCTCAGGGTTCAGCTGACGCCGTGTTTGGGTGGGGGAGGAGTGTCCGTCCAGGGCAGGTCGGCGGAGGCGCTGGCGGTTTTTCCCTTGCTCCGTGGCGTGGGGCACAGGTCACAGCTGGAGTCTCTGCCTCTTGGGGCCTTCACAGTGTGCGAGCTCCCGGCGAGAGGGGGCGGGGGGTCCTTGGCCCGCGCTGCGCAGGGTCGGACTAGGGCAGAATGGCCCCGCCCGAGTCTGGGTCGCGTCCATTCACCAGCCGCCGACGGGCCCGCGAGCCGTTGCCAGGCGCCGAGGTGCACTCGCTGGCGCAGGTTTCCGCTGCGTGGCCCCGCCCCCCGGCGGACACTGGGGGGCGGGGCCAATCGTGCGGGCGGACCAGGCACCCGCCCAGAGGGGCGGTTTGGGCCGGGGGGGGGCAGAGCCGGGAATTCGCAGCACGCGCCAAAGGCTCCGGGCTCCCTGGGAAACAGCCACGTGACGCCTCAGTCACGTGAGAGGGACTGGTCGCGTGATGCATTCTTTCCCTTCCCCCGCCCCGGCGCTCACCTCTCTCCGCCGTCACCATGGCTCGGGCCCTGCGCTCCCAGCACGCACCGCGAGGGCAGGCCGGCTGTGGCAGCGCAAGGCACGCTGGGAGCGGCGAGCTGCCGCAAAGCGTGGGGCGGCGGGCGGGGAAAGGGGTCCCACGTGACTCCGCGCCGCCTCAGGGGCCTTGCCAGGCTGCCCCGCCCCCAATCCCCACCCCCCACTTTCACTGGGTCCGGCCCCGCCCCCAACCCCCACTCCCCACTTTCACTGGGTCTGGCCCCGCCCCCAATCCCCACACCCCACTTTCACTGGGTCTGGCCCCGCCCCCAATCCCCACCCCCCACTTTCACTGGGTCTGGCCCCGCCCCCAATCCCCACCCCCCACTTTCACTGGGTCCGGCCCCGCCCCCAACCCCCACTCCCCACTTTCACTGGGTCTGGCCCCGCCCCCAATCCCCACACCCCACTTTCACTGGGTCTGGCCCCGCCCCCAATCCCCACCCCCCACTTTCACTGGGTCCGGCCCCGCCCCCAACCCCCACTCCCCACTTTCACTGGGTCTGGCCCCGCCCCCAATCCCCACACCCCACTTTCACTGGGTCCCCCCTGCCCTCCATCCCCATCTCCCACTTTCACTGGGTCCTGTCCCCCCATCCCCATCCCTCACTTTCAATGGGCCCGCCCTATTGCAGGATGGGACAACCCCCTTCCACCCCAGACCCTCCCCCACCCTTCCCCCAAGCAGGGCGACCTGGGTGATCTCCTGGGAGCCTCACACCGGTAGCACGGAAATGGGGAAGGGAAGAAGCAGCAGCATCCCCGTATGTCCCCCCAGTACCAAAATGGTGCCCTTCCCACCCCCCCAATTTCGCCCTGCACCTACCTAGCCCTCTGCACTAAACCCCTGACTACTCCCACATCCCTGCCTAGCACCCCACACTCCCAGCCACCTGCTCTGACTCCTGAACTCCCCAGCTGTGATTCATGTGCCCCCCACGCTCCCTGCCCTGACTCCCAACCCTTCAACTCTCTGCCCTGAGTCCCTACACCCCATCCCTGACTCCTACAGCCCCACACTCCCAATTCCCTACCCTGACTCTTGAACCCGCCACAACCTCCAACTCTGACTCTTGCACACTTCCTGCCCTAAGCTGCCCCTCACCCCAAAGCCCCGTTTCCTGCTACCCTCCCACCACATCTATCTGACTTAAGCACCCCACACTTAAATTTCTTATCATTACTGTCATGTTGTACCCCCCCCCCCCAACACCCAGGGGGTGCAATTTGACAGTCCCTGTAAGAAACTTAAGTTACTTTCACCCCCTGGAGAAAATCAAAGAGGCTGTTTGTCACTACCATTGTGTAATAGAAAAGGAAAAATCAAGAGAACCTAAGAAACAAAGCAATCCAGAAAATAGGAAGCATTTAGTAACACTAGAGTCACCATAAAGAAACTGGCAAATAATTGATGTAATATCAACAATCTGATATAAGCTTTAAAGAAGGCACACAAATCCATCAGACTGGTAAAAGTAGCCAAAGATACCTAGTGTGACAGCTTCACCGACCAGATTTCTTTCTAGTGTGGTGGATGTATGGAAAAGATGAGTAGGTGCAGTATTTTTTATTAGTATATTCTATCAATGAAACCTCCAATAAAATCAGTATATTACTCTCTATTTTAAAATGTTCCTCTAATCTGAAAAGAGACATATCTTCTTATTTAACTGATATGTCTTTGTGTGTTTCTGAGTTTAGTGACAAAATAATTTTTACTGCTTTTAACTTCTGTTATTCCAGCATAGGCAGCACGGCTTTTGGAGAAAGATCTCTATTACAGCTCTTCCTTTTGTCGTCGTTGTTGTTGTTTGTTGTCTCATCAACAGAATTGGTTACTAACTCCTAATCATTTACAGTTTTAAAGGGATTACACATGTATGACTGAGAATATAATTTAATGGGGGAATAACAGTCACTAAGGAGGGAAATTGGTCAACAGAATCTTTACTCATGAGGAGTACGTTTGAGAAGAAAAGAATTCAGCTGGATTGTCAGATACTAGGTTGAATTTGGATGGACGATTAGAAACACATCTTGTAGGGGGAATGGATTTGATCTAATACACTGAAAGATAACAAATATAGAACTTCCGAATGTCCTTTTCACAATAATTTTTTTCAGATTAGGCCCATTTTGTAAATTACAGTTTTCCTGTATTCCTTTCATCATGGAGTTGGTTTGTCTCAGTGCTTTAAATTGCAGAACTTCACCCATTTCAGCCAAGGTATTAGACACAATATCAGTCTTCTCTGAATCACAGAGCGCGATAGGGAGTGGATGCTGAATGAATGTGACCAGAACCTGGACTTTATGCTGCTATGTTTTGTGCTGCAGTGATGCCAGATTACTTACTGGTGGCTTGGCATGGCAAGGTGTCCCATAGGGGACGGAATAAAGCAGTCCCCCTCAGAAACCTGAGAAGGACTGAAAATACCTTGATGAGAGCTTTCTACAAATGTGTAGGGAGGATTCCCGATCCATCTCTGCATACATTTAGGCTACGTCTACACTGGCATGATCTTGCGCAAGATCTCTTTTGTGGAAGAGTTCTTGTGCAAAAACTCTTCCAGAAGAGAGCGTCTACACTGGCATGTGCTTTTGCACAAGAGATGTGCTTTTGCGCAAGAGCATCCATGCCAGTGTAGATGCTCTCTTACGCAAGAAAGCTCTGATGGCCATTTTAACCATAGGGCTTTCTTGTGCAAGAATTTCATGTTGCCTCTCTACACTGGCTTCTTGAGCAAGAACAGTTGCACAAGAGGGCTTATTCCTGAGCGGGAGCGTCAGAGTTCTTGCGCAAGAAGCACTGATTTCATACATTAGAATGTCAGAGTACTTGCACAAGATCGTGCCAATGTAGACACAGCCTTACAAATTTTTCCAGGGAGCTCCTGCTGTTATCCCAACTGCTCAGGGCAGATAAAAAAGATTGAACACAATTACATTTAACCACTGTAGCATGATTACACATTTCAACTCGCCAGAAACGCCCTCCTTGCCATCAGGGTCTGGCAACATTAGTTCCGGGGAAGGGATTGGCTCCAAAGTTAGAAAAAGGTCCTGACTGTCAGTGAGACTGGATCCTCTGCTTGCCTGGTGAGCATTCTTCTCCTCCTCCTCTTCCTCATCTACAATGTCCTCCTTGTTGTTGCTTGGGACTGCCTGAAGAGTCGCTTGAGAGATAGCCACTGACAGCTTTGGGACAGGGGTAGGGTCCCCCCTAAAATCCCATGCAGCTGCTCATAGAAGCATCATGTCTGGACTGACCATTTGCCTCCTTTGTCTTCTGGTTTGCCTGCCTGTGCTCCTTTATTTTCATGGGGCACTGTTGGGTGTCACTGCTATATCCTTTTCTGCCATGCTCTGTGTGATTTTTGAATAGATATCAGAATTTCTTCCACTACTTCGGTGTTCTGCCTGCACAGATTCCTCTCCCTACACAGCAATCAGATCCAGGATCTCCTGCACGCTCCATGCTGGAGCTCATTTGTGATGCTAGGCATTCATGGTCAGGTGTGCTGTAGGGCTTGCCATGCTGCCAAACAGGAAATGAAATTCAAAAGTTCCTGGGGCTTTTCCTGAATGTTGACTTGGATAGTGCTTTTTTTGCACCAAATTCCACTCCAAAAAGTTGAATTTGGCACTACTTCTCTCATCAAGTTGGAGTACTGAGGTCAACTTTAAAAGGCCTTAAGGTCAGCAGAAGGAGCTTGGTGATACAGATTCATTTGTTATAAAATCAACCAATGCATCTATCATTGACCTAACCTCATAGAATAATAGAATATTAGAACTGGAAGGGACTGCGAGAAGTCATTAAGTCCAGTCCCCTGCCTTCATGGCAGGACCAAGTGCCATCTAGATCCTCTCTGATAGATGTTTGTCTAACCTATTCTTAAGTATCTCCAATTATGGAGATGCCACAACCTCCCTAGGTAATTTATTGCAGTGCTTAACCACCCTGACAGGAAGTTTTTCCTAATGTCCAACCTAAACCTCCCTTTCTGCAATTTAAGCCCATTGCTTCTTGACCTATCACTGGTCTGCAAATTTCAACAGAGTTTCAGTTGTTTTGATAAAAATTGGTGACTTTACATAATTTTGCTATGCTGATTTAAAAAATGGCATCCATTTTGCTCTATCACGTAAGGATTTTTCACAAATCAAAAAGAAAAAAATTGAAATTTTTCATGCTTTTTATTCCACCTTATGTATTAAAAACTTGGTAAATAGTAAGTTATAGTTCTTTTAGAAGGTCTGTTGTGTGTTCTTGTTTAAAGAATAAAGGGGGCAAAGTGTGAACTTTAACAACTGAGTAATTTTAAATGATTAGATGCGACTGAATCGATGCTTTTTTGACAACTTTTTATGCATTTCACCCTCGGTCTCTCTTTTCAGGGACCAGCAGTAATCAGCTATCATATTAACCTCCCAGCATCCTTGATATCTCTTTTCCATCATCTTGATATCCTGATGAAATCTTCCCCCTTGCTCTTCACTGACACTTCCAAGATTTTCAGGAAAATAATCCAGATGGGAGTGCAAAAAATGAACTTTCAAGCTCATGTTGCATCCAAGTCTTTCAAATTTGTTTAGCATGTTGCCAACAATGTTTTTAAAATCAGAATCTTTGTTATTCCCTAAGAAGTTTTATAAGACATTTATAAAATGGGAGGGAGAAAACGTGTTCATCTTGGCCTCTGAGAATAGAACGAGAAACAATGGGCTTAAACTGCAGCAAGGGAGGTTTAGGTTGGACATTAGGAAAAAGTTCCTAACTGTCAGGGTAGTCAAACACTGGAATAAATTGCCCAGGGAAGTTGTGGAATCCCCATCTCTGGAGATATTAAGAGTAGGTTAGATAAATGTCTATTAGGGATGGTCTAGACGGTATTTGGTCCTGCCATGAGGGCAGGGGACTGGACTCAATGACCTCTTGAGGTCCCTTCCAGTCCTAGTATTGTATGATTCTGTGAAGGCCACCCAAGTGTCTTTCTCTGTGTCATTCATGGTTTCTTTAAAGTTAGTGTCAAGAATCAGTTTCCTGATCTGAGGACCCACAAAGACACCCTCCTTAACTTTTTGGTAACTCAAAGCTGGGAACTTGTTGCAAATGTACTTGAAACAGTCACTGTTCTTGTTTATTGCTTTCACAAATTGTTTCATCAAATCTAGCTTGATGTGGAGTGGAGGTAGCATACCTTGTTGGGCTCAATCAGTTTTTCATTAATTATATTCTTGGAGCCAGGAGTCAGACTCTCTCTTGGTGGCCACTGTTTCCTTACCCAATGCAGATCTCTTGCTCTGCTATCCCATTTGCATAAAAAACATGGCATTTTTGTGTAACCAGCCTGATGACCAAGCAGCATACACAGCACCTTCAGATCTCCACATACAGTCCATTCATACTCTGGATAACGCACCTTTTCAAGGAGAAGCTCAAGATTTTTATAGGTTTCTCTTAAGTGAACAGAATGGGCAATAGGCACAGAGGCATATTGATTGCCACTATGGAGTAGAACACCTTTTAGGCTTGTCTTTGAAGAGTCAATAAACAGTCTTTAGTCACCTTGTTGGTAAGCTGTCCCCAAGCTTTCTATTAATCCGGCAATGTTATTGCAGTATACTGACAGACCATCAGTAGAAAAGTATGGAACAAACTTTTTCTCGCAGTTCCTGTACCAAGCAAAACTTGTCCCAGGGGAAAGCAAATTCTTTGCTTGAAGACTGGATCCCAAAACCTCAGCAGAATCTTTAGGCAGATCCAGGTCTCTCACCAAGTCATTCAATTCACTTTGGGTGAAAAGTTGTGGCTCATTTCTAGCATGTTCTGGTTGATACTCAGTATTGCCTCCAACATTATCAGTATTGGTGTACATTAAATTAAGCTAGATAGCATTAATTTTGACTAATTCAGTCAATTTCTGGTACTTTTGCATTTAAGTTCTTGAAAATAAGTCACAGCATATAATGTATAACACATAATAGAATTTTTTTAAAAAGCAGACTCCGGTTTTCAGAAAATCTGTACATCATGGGCAAAAATGGATATAATTTTTGAACTCAGCACCCCAAAATTGGTTAAGATCATTTTTTTGTTCTCAAACAATGGAACCCATGCATAAGGGTGAAAGAGAATAATTTTTCTCCCTCCTCCTTGTGACACCTTTGTAGATACTTAAAAGTGCTATCAAGTCCTGTCTCCGTCCTCTTTTCCAAACTAAACAAACCCAGTTCTTTCAGTCTTCCCTCATAGCTCATGTGTTCTAGACATTTAATCATTGTTGTTGCTCCTCTCTGCACCCTCTCCAATTTCTCCATGTTTCCTGAAATGTGGTGCCCAGAATTGGATAAATATTCCAGCTGAGGCCTAATCAGCACAGAGTAGAGTGGAAGAATGACTTCTTGTGGCTTGCTCACAAAACTCTTGTTAACGCATCCCAGAATCATGTTTGCTTTTTTTTTTGCAACAGTGTCACACTGTTGATTCATATTTAGCTTGTGATCCACTATGACCCTAAATTCCTTTCTTTTGTACTCCTTCCTAGACAGTCGCTTCCTATTCTGTGTGAAACTGTTTGTTCCTTCCTAAGTGGAGTACTTTGTATTTGTCCTTACTAAACATCATTGTATTTACCTCAGATCCTTCTCCTGTTTGTCTGGATCATTTTGATTATTATGACCCTATCCTCCAAAGCAGTTGCAACCCCTCCCAGCTTGGTATCATCTACAAAATTTATAAACATACTCTTTATGCCATCATCTAAAATATTGATGAAGATATTGAACAGAATCATGTGGTAGAAGTGTACACCAGTGTAATGTAATAGTAGTATAGTCTGGGCCTGACACTACCATGAGCTCTTTTCCCTGGTAATTCACGCTGTTCATGTCTGTCTCTGAATGGCTAAAAGGGAGGAAAATTCAAGAGCTACAGCTGTTGAACCACCTTAAATTTTCTGGGGGAAGGTTGTTTATAAATGCAGTCTTCTCAGGAAAATCCATGCCTGGTTTTATACCTCGGTGGTATTGGAATAAGCAATCCTCCCACATCCTCCAGCTAGGGTTGCCAGGTGTTTGGTATTGAACCAGACAGCCCGGTATTTGTGCCTTCCGTCTGGTTAAAAAAATTCAGAAAATGCCAGATATCTAAAATGTCCAGTATTTTCTATTCTTCCTGAGGCCTGGCTTGGCTGCCTGATGGAAGGTCTTTTGGGACATGCTGGGGTGGAAGGAAGGGGGAGTGGCCCGGGAATTAACGGAACTGTGACTGAATTTTGGGTCTAGTCCTTTTTTTTTTTTTTTTGCTCAACAGAATTTTCTCCTGGAGTGTTTTTTTTTGGGTTCGGTATTTTTTGTGAAACCATTTGGCAACCCTACCTCACAGTTGATAAGGGTGTTCTTTAATAGGGATAAACTTAAAGAACAACAAATGGTCTGGTAGCACTTTATAAACTAACAAAACATGTAGATGGTAACATGAGCTTTCATGGGCACAGTGTTAGTACCCTTTCTATCTAATTGCTATCCTTTGACCCTAACCCTTCTTTTTAACTATCCAATCTTCAGGTGCATATAGCTCACCAATTCTGCCTACTTGTTTCTCTCTTTGATATGTTCATACGCTATGCTCCTTGTTTCCCGCCTCCTTCTTTTTTTCCTTCTCCCCTATTTATTTTGGGTCTGCACATCCTAAACCCAAAACTCCGGTCATCTGAAGAAGTAGGCTTTGCCCACAAAAGCCCATGATACCATCTACATGTTTTGTTAGTCTTTAAAGTGCTACCAGACCATTTGTTGTTCTTTAAGTTTATCCTGTACAGACTAACTCGGCCATCCCCTGAAGCTTTTAATAGGGATGTTAGATAACATTTGTTTTACTAATCATGTAGCTGTAAAAAGTTTTATTGGTTACATGGTTATAAAATACTCTCCGAGTGCGGGGCCGGCAGCCAGTGAACTCCTGGCCCCACTGATGGGAAGCCCCCTGCAACCCTGCACTGCTGCCTCTGTATCAGAGGCAGCAGCATGGGGTGGTAGGTGGAGCCAGTCCATGAGGGGAGCCATGAGTGGGGTTCCAAGGAGGATGGAGCTAAGCTATTCTCAGTGGTGGCAGAGAACAGAACAAGAAGCAGTGTGCTCAAGTTGTGGGGGGGATAGGGGAGAACTAGGTTGGTGTTACGTGGCGGGTTCCCCCTCAGGCTTACAGCCCTATCATCATCAGGGGCACCTGTGGTTGGCCACCCTTACAACCCTTGCTAAACCCCGTGCTTCCCCCCTTTCCAAACTCCTCCTGTTAACAGTTCGCTAGTAGTCTAACAGAGTCCCCCGCGTCTGGCGGGACTCACCTGGCCCGGCGTTAGCGGAGATGGAGGGGGTCCCGGGCCTGCCCCCGCTCCGGGTCCCGACCCAGGACCCTAAAGGCAGCGAATAGGCTTTGCTGTCTGGTTGGTGGGGAGCTTCCCCGTAACTCACCAACCCCTGTGGTTTCTAATGATGTCCCATCGTCTCCAGACCCGGTCTTGGGCCACGTCCTCCTCTCCGCTGAGGCACCTGGTCCAGCACCAGTCAGTGTCTAGTCCATCTGGTTTTGGAGTTTGTGGCGACCCTCCGCGCGGCGCCTTCCTCCTCCCCTTGCTGCGTTCAACTCTCCTCCTCCCCTTCTGTGGGGTCTGGCCGCTGTTTGAATTACCGTTGAGTGCAGCTGCATCCGGTGGCCCCGCCCCCCGGTGTTCCTCACTGACGTCACCTGACCCCCGCCCCCACTGGGTTCATGGCGTCACCGGTGCATGCCGTGCAAGACTGCTGGGGTCCGGCATTCTCAGTGGTACACTTGCCGCCGAGTGCTTCCCTCAGCCGGCGAGCAGCGCAAGACGCCAGGCGTTCCGCCGCCTCAGAGTCCTGCGTCTCGTCCCTGGCGCTCCTGGCGGCACGTTCGCTGACAAGCACTTCCCCCAGCTGCCGTGTAGTGCGGGGTGCTGGGGGCTCCATCACAGTTGGATATTAGGAACAATTATTTCACTGGGAGGGTGGTGAAACACTGGATTGGATTACGTAGGGAGGTGGTAAAATCTCCATTCTTAGAGGTTTTTAAGGCGAGGCTTATCATAGCCCTGGCTGGGATGATTTAGGTAGGGTTAAGTGTTTCCTGTAAAATGAGCACTTGGGCATCCACTTGGGAGAGAGTTGCATGCCACCTAGCTGATTAGCAGAGCACCGATTGCTGACAGCATGTGTATCTATTGGTGGTGCACATCTGCACATGCCTTGATGCATATAACATAATTTACTCCACTCATGGATGGAAAAATTAGAGGGAACATTGGTGGGGTTGTTCCTACTTTGGGGGGTTAGACTAAATCACTTCTTGAGGTTTCTTCCAGCCCTAATCTTCTATGATTCTATTTTTAAAGCAGGATGGTTAGTATAGCTCTGCCAGTTCTTCCTTTTTTTTACACTACAATTTATCTTTCCCTGAAAGGGGTTGTACAAGGAAAACTATGATGTACTCAGTCAGTTGTAGGGGCTAGAGAGAGAATGGTTACAAGAAGTAGGGCTGGGTGTTCCAGATGGAATGTGGTAATTCCATTGCGATGGTGTTAGGAAAGGGTTAACATTTCTTCAGAGAATATTACACACTCTGCTCTCTATATAAGGTGGGGTTTTCAAATGTTCTGAAATCCAGCAACAGCTTAGTAAACTAAGGATCTGAGGGCCTGATCCAGCATTCATTGGATTGAATGGAAAGACTCCATTGGCTTCAGTGAGCTTTGAATAATACTATTCTTCAGCACCTATAAATCAAGAGGTATTCTAATAGTCTGGGCAAAGCTGAGACTTCATTTCTCCCTCTTGTTGAGCTAAGATCAGTGCAAGAATGGGGATTAAGTGGGATGGTGGTTTTATGTTGTCGCATGCCCCAATATTCTGGGTCTAGCTGGGGGCATATTTGGTTGACTGGTCTAATTCATGTTCTGTTGAAAAGGTCTGGGCTGTTCTGCAGCTGAGAATAGCTGGAGCTCAGCAATGCTTCAGCCACACACACCCTAGCTTGACCCCAGCACTGGACGCTGTAAGGTGGGGATAGGGCAGGCAGTGGATAGCCAGTTTGGCAACTTTACATTACTCAAGGGAACACATCAATGTTATTTCATCAATGATATGTTTCCTATAAAAAAATAGTTCTGCAGCACCTTAGAGAGTAACAAAAAATGTAGATGGTATCATGAGCTTTCATGGGCACAACCCACTTCTTAAAAAAAAAGGAAAAAATATTGTCAATTAGTGTCCGTGCTAAATGGGGCTAATAGAATGGACTCATGCTTATCTTTTTATGTCATTAGGGTGCGGAATGTAGCTGCCCATCCAGATCAGGTCTTTGTTCAGACCTTGATTGCAGGTGTCAAACTTGTAAACAAAACCAAGTTCTGCAGCTTCTTTCTCCAGCTGGTTTTTGAAATTGCTTTATACAAGAGGCCCCAGCCCGACTTCTGACCCCTGAACTTACAACCATTTTTGTAAGTGCGGAAGGGGCCGGAACCCCCCAACTTATGTCCCTGGCCCGCATTTATGAAGGCGCACAATGCCTATTGTAAATGCAAGTTCGAGTTATGATGCCCCCGACTTGCAACACTTCCCTCGGAATCAGTCGTGTTGCAAGTTGGGGGCCTCTTGTAGTACTTTTAGATCCATTAGTGCACAGTTTCTCAATTTTATTTTGGCCCTGGAACTCTTTTAGACTTGAAAGAATTTTGTGGAACCCCCAATAACAGTCTTATATATGGAACTGAAAAAGTAGACCACAAATAAGTAAGAATAATAAACAAATGCTAAACTAGGTAATGAGATCGACATTTAGTTTAATTGCACATATTTTAAAACAAAAATCACAACTGGTTTGACAGCTGAAGCTTTGACTTTGTCCGATATGGCGCTAATATATTCGTATTCAGTCACCCACATGATCCACGGTTCCTGAGAGTGAGTATGGGGATTTATGGTGGTATATAACAGGTGACTGCACCATTGATTGACTGCATGTGCAACGCTGAGTAGTGACATCATCGTCCCCACTCTCTGGCTAAGCTGGCATTACACAGGGACACTTATCGTGGGAAACAAATGAAAATTGTTTTCAATAAAATTCATAAATGCTTAAATATTATTTTTTTAAAAATCATAAAATGTTATTGTAATGGAATTTTCTTGCAGAACCCTTATTTTCACTTTGCGAAACCCTGGGGTTCCACAGAACACCATTTGGGTAACACTGCATTAATGAGTGCCTGGGCAAGTTACAATATGCCCCAACAGGTTTCTGTGTTACCATTTCAAATATCTGATTTGTGCCCATTAGCCCTTTGTTGTAGAGACTGTCTAGTTTTGCCGGTATACACACGGCAGAGGGGCATTTCTGGTGCTTGATGGCACAGATCACATTGGTGGATGTGTAGTTGTATGAGCCTCTGATGTGGTGGCTTATGTGGTTAGGTCCTGTGATTATATTGCTTGTATAGATGTGTGGACAGATAAAATAGCAATAAATCCCTATAAATTGCAATAGCAAGTGCAGGGGACTGGACTTGGGGACGTCTCAAGATTCCATCCAGTTTTATTATTCAATGATTCTCTAAAGAGGATGAGGAGGAACACAGAGTGGAGTGTTAGGACTCAGGAACGCCTTTGTTCTAATCTTGGTTCTGACGCCCCCTCTATAACCTTGTTGGAGTCACTTTATCTTCCTGTCTTAGTTTTTCTATCTGTAAACTGGAGCTAGTGATCGTCACAGGAAGGTTTTGAGGACTAAGTATATTTGTAAAATGCTTTCAATGTGCTATTGTCCGTTTCCGGGACCATCCATCACTTAAGCTTCGATGAAGTTGATACCGTCTCCTCATCCCACCCTGCTCTCCGATACGTCTCTGCGTAGAGCCTGGTCCTGGGGCTGGCAGCTCGTTAGCCCCGCGCTGTGTATTGCGGACGCCGATATGAAGGCGCGGCCCGCCGCCAGCGTGTGGGGGTGGGGCGGGCAGAGGCCTCACGGTTGCTAGAGCAGCGACCCCGCAAACGAAGAGCCGGGCGGGTCTAATTAAAGAAGGGGCGCTCCGCTCGCGAGCCCGGGCGGTGCCTCCCAGCGCCCCTCCCCCCGCCGTGCGGGCGGGCGCGCGCTGACACTGCGCGGGAGGCGGCGCCGCCGGCCGGGCCTGCCCATTGGCGCAGCAGGGGAGGGGCCGGGCGGAGCCGGCGGCCGCCTCAGCAGCTCGGCGGCGGCGCTCGGTCCGGTCCGGCGGCAGGATGCTGGAGATCCAGCTGGACGATGGCGGCGTGGGCGGCTACCCGGGGGACGATTACTGCTCGGGCTCCGTCATGTCGGAGCGCGTCTCGGGCCTGGCCAACAGCATCTACCGCGAGTTCGAGCGGCTCATCCGCTGCTACGACGAGGAGGTGGTGAAGGAGCTGATGCCGCTGGTGGTGACGGTGCTGGAGAACCTGGACTCGGTGCTGACCGACAACCAGGAGCACGAGGTGGAGCTGGAGCTGCTGCGCGAGGACAACGAGCAGCTGCTCACGCAGTACGAGCGCGAGAAGGCGCTGCGCAAGCAGGCCGAGGAGGTGAGCCGGGCCGGCTCCCGGCAGCCTCCGCGCCGAGCGCAGACCGCGGGCCCCTGTCGGCCAACGGCAGCTGTGAGGGGCGGGGCTGTCGGGCCGGCCGTTGGCGGTCGGTGCGCACGGGGCGGGGGCGCGGGGTTGGTGAGGGCTCCAGTGGGCGGGGCGCGACCTGTCCTCTGGCCGCTCTCAGAGTTCCCTTCCTTCCCGTCTCCCGTGGGGATCCCGCCCCCTTAGCGTGCCGGGGGGGGACTGAAGATGCACTAGTGATTCAGAGAAGCGTGCCGGGGGGGGCAGACTGGGGGGGACTGAAGATGCACTAGTGATTCAGAGAAGCGTGCGGGGGGGGCAGACTGGGGGGGACTGAAGATGCACTAGTGATTCAGAGAAGCGTGCCGGGGGGGGCAGACTGGGGGGGACTGAAGATGCACTAGTGATTCAGAGAAGCGTGCGGGGGGGGCAGACTGGGGGGGACTGAAGATGCACTAGTGATTCAGAGAAGCGTGCGGGGGGGGCAGACTGGGGGGGACTGAAGATGCACTAGTGATTCAGAGAAGCGTGCGGGGGGGGGCAGACTGGGGGGGACTGAAGATGCACTAGTGATTCAGAGAAGCGTGCCGGGGGGGGGCAGACTGGGGGGGACTGAAGATGCACTAGTGATTCAGAGAAGCGTGCCGGGGGGGGCAGACTGGGGGGGACTGAAGATGCACTAGTGATTCAGAGAAGCGTGCCGGGGGGGGGGGCAGACTGGGGGGGACTGAAGATGCACTAGTGATTCAGAGAAGCGTGCCGGGGGGGGCAGACTGGGGGGGACTGAAGATGCACTAGTGATTCAGAGAAGCGTGCCGGGGGGGGGGGGGGCAGACTGGGGGGGACTGAAGATGCACTAGTGATTCAGAGAAGCGTGCCGGGGGGGGGGGCAGACTGGGGGGGACTGAAGATGCACTAGTGATTCAGAGAAGCGTGCCGGGGGGGGCAGACTGGGGGGGACTGAAGATGCACTAGTGATTCAGAGAAGCGTGCCGGGGGGGGCAGACTGGGGGGGACTGAAGATGCACTAGTGATTCAGAGAAGCGTGCCGGGGGGGGGGGGGGGCAGACTGGGGGGGACTGAAGATGCACTAGTGATTCAGAGAAGCGTGCCGGGGGGCAGACTGGGGGGGACTGAAGATGCACTAGTGATTCAGAGAAGCGTGCCGGGGGGGGGGGCAGACTGGGGGGGACTGAAGATGCACTAGTGATTCAGAGAAGCGTGCCGGGGGGGGCAGACTGGGGGGGACTGAAGATGCACTAGTGATTCAGAGAAGCGTGCGGGGGGGGGCAGACTGGGGGGGGACTGAAGATGCACTAGTGATTCAGAGAAGCGTGCCGGGGGGGGGGGGGGGGGGGGGGCAGACTGGGGGGGACTGAAGATGCACTAGTGATTCAGAGAAGCGTGCCGGGGGGGGGGGGCAGACTGGGGGGGACTGAAGATGCACTAGTGATTCAGAGAAGCGTGCCGGGGGGGGGGCAGACTGGGGGGGACTGAAGATGCACTAGTGATTCAGAGAAGCGTGCGGGGGGGGGCAGACTGGGGGGGACTGAAGATGCACTAGTGATTCAGAGAAGCGTGCGGGGGGGGGCAGACTGGGGGGGACTGAAGATGCACTAGTGATTCAGAGAAGCGTGCCGGGGGGGGGCAGACTGGGGGGGACTGAAGATGCATTAGTGATTCAGAGAAGCGTGCGGGGGGGGCAGACTGGGGGGGACTGAAGATGCACTAGTGATTCAGAGAAGCGTGCCGGGGGGGGCAGACTGGGGGGGACTGAAGATGCACTAGTGATTCAGAGAAGCGTGCCGGGGGGGGCAGACTGGGGGGGACTGAAGATGCACTAGTGATTCAGAGAAGCGTGCCGGGGGGGGCAGACTGGGGGGGACTGAAGATGCATTAGTGATTCAGAGAAGCGTGCGGGGGGGGCAGACTGGGGGGGACTGAAGATGCACTAGTGATTCAGAGAAGTGAAATGCCTCTCTGCGAGAGCTGTAAGGTGATGGCTGTGTCTACATTGCACGCTCTTTGCACGAGAACAATCGTTCTTGCGCAAAAACTTGCTAGCTGGCTACACTGCACGCGCGCTGTTGCGCAAGTAAATTTACAGTCCAGGCAGTCCCCGGGTTACGTACAAGATAGGGACTGTAGGTTTGTTCTTAAGTTGAATCTGTATGTAAGTTGGAACTGGCGTCCAGATTCAGCCACTGCTGTAACTGACCAGCAGCGGCTGAATCAGACACGCCTGGGGCAGAGCAGCTGGGGCGCTGCCGGGTTGGTCCCGCAGTGCCGCTCCACGGCGCTACTGGACCAACCCGGCAGCACCCCAGCTGCTCTGTCCCAGGTGTCCCCAAGTCAGCCGCTGCTGAAACTGACCAGCGGCTGACTACAGGAAGCTCGAGGCAGAGCTGCTCTGCCCTGGGCTTCCTGTAGTCAGCCGCTGATCAGTTTCAGCAGCGGCTGACTTGGGGACGCCTGGGGCAGAGCAGCTAGAGTGCTGCTGGGTTGGTCCAGTAGTGCCGCACCTCGGCGCTGTGGGACCAACCCAGCAGCCCCCCGCATCCTCCACGGCTTTGCTCTGCGTCTCCCTGGTCTGCTGGGGGCGGGGGGGGGGGCAGCTTTTCTCGCCGTGGAGGACGCGGGCGGTGGGACTGCTGAGTCGCGTCTCGGCGGTCTGCTGGGGGAAGGGTCCCGTTTGTTAGTAGGGATCCGACATAAGTCGGATCCACGTAACCCGGGGATTGCCTGTATAGCGTCAGAAAACAGGGCTTCTTCCGGAAGTGTTATTCCTCTCCCTACGAAGAATAAGCCCTCTTGCGCAAGAGCTCTTTCACAAGAGGGCAGTGTAGACAGGTAACATGAATTTCTTGCGCAAGAAGCCCCTATGGTTAAAATGGCCATCAGAGCTTTCTTGCGCAAGAGAATGTCCACACTGCCATGGATGCTCTTGCGCAAAAGCACATGGCAGTGTGGATGCACTCTTGTGGAAGACCTTTTGCACAAGAACTCTTCTGCAAAACAGTTCTTGCACAAGAAGCCTGCAGTGTAGACATAGCCCATGTGTTTCAAGTATTGTGTCTTAGCTCTCATTAGATCTATTGATTGGTTCCAGAGCCATACATGTTCTTAACAGCTGTGACCTTATACTCCCTAAAAAGTGTCCTGGAGATTTCCTACCTTGTAGTGAGAGAAGATCACTCAGAAAGTGGGCTTTTTACTTGTCCCCAAATATAGGATTTGTTTGTGTGTATATATAGGTAGGAGCTATGTGAAGATTGATATGAAAATAAACCAAGTCTAGAGGTCAGTATTTGGTGAAGCTTCCTTGATGTTAAAAATGGTGCCTACTTAAAAGCAAGAAAGAGGAGAAGAAGCTATCAAACCTGGGGTTGTGTGTTTTTGAGCTCTTTGATTTTAAAAACATGACAACAAAATAAACCATTTGGAACCTCTGCTGCTAATACCTGTTTCTGATTAGAACAAAGAATTTTTAAATATGAGTTTACTTTTTCCACTTCACTCAATTTGGCTCAAAAAATGACTGTCTCTTCATTAAGCTAGTGCAGTAGTGTTTTGGAAATGTTTTTGAATCTAAACAATTTGAAATAAAAAGTTATTTGAAAGAAAAAATTCTCAAGAAATTGGTCTCTAATTCTGTGAACTTATTTTTACCAGACCTGCATTTTGGGCAGTGATAACATGGCTTCTGCAATCCATAATACAAGGCTTGCCAGCTGCTAGTTCCACTTTTATCTTGGGCCATGTCTTTTACTAAATGGAAGATCAATGTTGCCACAATTGATATTCTGGAGTTCAATTTAGCGAGTCGTAGACTAGGGATGTAAGTGACTAATCAACTATCCGATAACTATCCAATAAGCTTTTGCTTGACACATTAGTTGACAAGTTGCTTCCTCCCATTGCTGCCTCTAAGAGATGGGGGGACTGGGAGGAGCTGACTTAAGTCAGATCCCTCCAGCTCTTGGGGACGGGGCAGAAGCGCAGTGGGCCGCAATAGGGGCTCTTGTACCTTTCAAAGTTGGAATGCCATGTGGAGCCTTGGGCCTGCAGGGATTCCCTGCTGACCCCAGGCTCCATGCAGGCATTTCTGCATTGAAATGTACAAGAGCCCAGCGGGGGACTGGCCTTGGGCTCCACAGTGGTGTTCCAACTTTGAAATGTACAAGAGCCCCTGAAGGGGCAGAACATGCACTAGACTTTATCAACTAATTGAACATTGACTGTTTGATTAGTTAATCAATATTTAACATCCCTATCGTAGACTCGTATGACTGGAAGGGACCTCAAGAGGTCTTCTAGGTCAGTCCCCTGCACTCATGGCAGGGCTAAGTATTGTCTAGTCTATTCCTGACAGGTGTTGATATAACTTGCTTGGAAAAATCTCAAATAATGTAGATTCCTCAGCCTCTCTAGGCTATTCCCATGCTTAACCAGAAAGGGAAAGGCTGAACCAGAGCCTGCATTGGCTGAGAATTGAATCCAGACCAATTGCTTGGAAGGCAGCCATGCTAACCGTTATACCTCCAACATTCCCCTTAACACTCCTCTAGTTAAGAGTCTCTAAATCAAACTCGGTGGGGAGCGGGGAACCATCAGCAGCCAATACTTCTCCTTCAGCGAGGAGTAAAGAGAAGCCAATGGGAGCATTTTCTCCCATTGGCCTCCCACTGTAGAGACAGCAGGGAAACTCGAAACAAGGTAAATTGACTCCAGCTAGGGAATTAATGTAGCTGGAGTTGCAGCCTTGATTTGATCTTCCCTTTTAGTGTAAATCTGGCCTTAGTCATGTCTAGAGCAGTGGCATTCATTTGATGGGAGATAGTCTGGAAGAGGCTCATGAGAGAAACTTAATCACCTTACTGTCAGAGGAGCAAAATTTCTCCATCACTAAGGCCAGGCCTCCACTTGGGGGTCAAAGTCAAACTAAGGCAGTGGCCTCCAACATTTTTACACCCAAGATCACTTTTTAAATGTCAGGACAAGCCAAGATCTACCCCATCCCTTCCCCAAGACCCCGCACATTCCTTAAGGCCCTATCTTCTCTGTTCCCCTCCTTCCCATCATTTTCTGTCCTCAGCCCTTATTCACTCTCACTGGGTTGAGACAGGAGGTGCGGGTTCTGGGATGGGAATGAGGAATTTGGATGTGGGAAGAGGTGAGAGATGCAAGCTCTGAGAGGGAATTTGGGTGCAGGAGAAGATGGAGAATGGGATGCTGGTTCAGGGAGGGAGCTTCAGGCTAGAGAGTGGGATCAGGTGGAGGGTTGGGGTGCTGGAGCAAGCCACAAACTTGTAGATGTGGGGGTGCAGAAGTTTGGGCTGGGGTGCATGAGGGGCTCAGGGCAGGGGGTTCAGGTGTATGATGGGCTCAGGGTTGAGGTCTGTGGGGGATGCAGGATTGTTACAATGCTGCGGCCAGATGTGAGCTTGGTCCCAATTGGGAGCTTGTTGGCCAGGCTTCATTTTTAAATAAAATATTATGTCCAACACAAAACGTTTCAGCTTTGTCTTTATTTATGGGAGGGGCCAGGAACCTGTTTTGGGTCAGGAGCCACTGACCCACCAAAAAATTCAGTTGCAGACTACACAAGTGAGGTGCAAATCAATCACCCCTCCAGAATCCCTCCAGGTGGCCCTAACTGAGACACCTCACTCTCCTGGCACTCCAGCCCTGTGGGGAGGATAGGCAAGACTGAGGTTCAAGGCCTTAGGCCAGATTAACTCTTCTGGGATTCCAGGATTAGTGGATTTTGTGATCCCGTCTATACTTTGAGGTGAGGCCAAAAATGAGGGATCCAGTGTGCAGGACAGAGCTGCCAGTGAGTAGAATAGGGATGGGGGTGCAGAATCTGGGTGGAAAGTAGGGTACAGGAGGAGCTGTCTGGCCAGGAGGGAGGGGGCAGCAGCAGGGTGCTGGTGGGGGTCTGGCCAGGGGAGGGGGTAGGAGCAGCTTGGCGGGTACCTGGGGGGTCTCCAGGGACAAGGATCTCTTGGGCAGGACCTGCACCAGTGCTGGAAGAATCGCAAGTGCTGCTCCTTTAAGAAATCCAGCTGCTCTGGATCCTGCACCACCATCTTAACTACCCTCCCCTCCCTCGCGCCTTCCCAGAGCACTGGGAAGGAAGGGACAATAAGAAAATGCATGCACTGTTGTTGGCAGGGAGGAGCGTGCACTTTGTTGTCTTCCCTGCCTGCCATGGGGGAGGGGGGGGAGAATTTCCCAAGGCTCCACACTGGATTTGGCTCTGGATCTGGCGTGGAACTGCAGGACTTCCTTTTCATGCCACAGGGAGCCAGAGTTAGCTCTGTTTTTGCGGGAGGCTGTAGCCTCAGCATGGGCTCCTTATTAAGTGTGAAGGGAGCAAGGAGGGTCTGGGAACACTGTCTCGTGATCGACTGGCAGTGCCCCTACAATCGACCAGTCGATCGTGATCGACTGGTTGGTGACCACAAAAGTAAGGTAGGGAACTCCAGCTAAGGTAGGCTACTCCAGCTAAGTGAATAGCATACCTGGAGTTGATGTATCTTAGTTGGATTTCCTGTGGCATCTCCACTGCTGGGGATGGACAAGAGAAACTCTCCTGTTAACTTCCCTTACTCCTCATGATCTTGTGGAGTACTGGAGTCAACAGGAGCATGATCAGTGGTTGATTTAGTGGATCTAGTAAGGACATGCTACACCGATCCTCGGGAGATTGATCTCTGCAGCCTCAATCTCCTGGTAAGTGAAGACCAGGCCTAAAACCCAACAGGAGCCTCTTGGGAGGAAAAGAATAGCTCACTTCCACACTTCCCTCCTGAGGTGTGTGATCCTGCCACTACAGTTCCAGGAATAGCTCCTCACCTTTCACAGGCTTATTTAAAAGCTCTTCAAGGGGCTGTGGAGCCTTTTGAAACAGCTCTCTCTGGGTATGTCTACACTACCCTCCTAGTTCGAACTAGGAGGGTAATGTAGGCATACCGCACTTGCAAATGAAGCCCGGGATTTGAATTTCCCGGGCTTCATTTCCATAAGCGGGGAGCCGCCATTTTTAAAACCCTGCTGATTCGAACCCCGTGTAGCGCGGCTACACGGGGCACGAACTAGGTAGTTCGAACTAGGCTTCCTAGTTCGAACTACCGTTACTCCTCATTTCACGAGGAGTAACGGTAGTTACCTAGTTCGAACTACCTAGTTCGTGCCCCGTGTAGCCGCGCTGCACGGGGTTCGAACCAGCGGGGTTTTAAAAATGGCGGCTCCCCGCTTATGCAAATGAAGCCCGGGAAATTCAAATCCCGGGCTTCATTTGCAAGTGCGGTATGCCTACATTACCCCGCTAGTTCGAACTAGCGCGGTAGTGTAGACATACCCTCTGAGCAGGGGAGAAGGAGCTGTAGGGAATGAAATTCATCCTGTTGCATCAGCCCCTTTTCTCCCGCACAACAAAATGATTGTGCCTTAACTCAGGATCATTGTAATTAGTTTTGACCATGTTGTGGATTAATAACCAAAAAGGATTGAAAATCACAGACCTAGAGTCTGATTTGGTAAGTTACCAAGAAGAATATTTAATACCTCTGGTTTTTTAATTCAAGGATGATGTATAGTGTAGTGGAATATTTAATGAGAATCATTCTTTTTGAATCTGGAATGATTGTAAAGGAGAACCTTTCTAACTTGTACATGTGACTGGGAAACTCCTTGTTAACTACTATATTGTATAGTCTAAAATAAGTGAATCAAAGCAATAGTCCTTTGTTTTGACAGTTTACTTTCAATTATTTTATGAATGTAACTGTTTTTATAAACAGATGTAGTGGTTGAAAAACTAGTCTGAATAACTTAAGGCTTCACTGGGATACTTTTAATAAATCTTTGTAAAATAGAGAGTTTCACTTTTGCTTGTGGATTAGGAAATTTATCCTATATGCTGTTTTAGGAAAGCTGTGCTCAGAAGGTGATTCTTGCTTTATAAAATATACATTGTTAGACTAGCTCCTGTTTTCCCTTATAATTTATGGCATCATTTTGAACCATTGAAGTTAAAGGGAGTTTTACTTTTGGCTTAATGGACATGGGAAGATTATGTTTAGTTCATATTAAGTCCCTGCAATCCAGTGGAATGTCAGTAGCTTAGCTGGTTTCCTGATAGAAAGAATAGGAAAAGCAATAATAGCATGATGCTCTTTTTCTGGATTAAAAACAAATTGCATATGATAACAATTCTGTCATCCTTATGCATGACTGAATGAAAATGATTTTTTTTTCCCAGAGAGAATAGTAACAAATAGATCAGTAGAAACCAGGCTTTTCTAGAAGAACAAAGCAAAACAGACTAGGGATGTTAAAAAGTAGATAATTGTATAACTGCTGAATATCTCTGTGGTTACATGGTTACACGCAGTGCTTTTTTTGTTTAAAAAAAAAAAAAAAGGTGCCGATACTCCAGGGGAAAAGTTGTTGAGCTCTGACTGGAGGTGCTGATACTGCGTCTGGAGGTACCGGTACTGGCAGTACCATCACAAAAAAAGCACTGGTTACATGCATCTGCAATGTGGGGCGGCAGCCGCCTCCCCAGGAGCCGGCTTTTAAGCTGTCTCCTGGTGAGTACTAGGGATGTTAGCAAATATTTATTTTTGTAAACATGTAGCTGCTGAATTTTTATCAGTCACATATTTACATGCAGGATGTATCTTAGTGATACTTAAAAGCCAGCTCCCTGCGATTACCGGCTCCCACCTGTCTCTTCCCTCCCCCCCGACTCTGATGCAGAGGCAGCAGTGTAGGATTGGGGTTGGCAGCTCCACGGGAGCCTGTACATCAGGGGTGAGCAAAAGGGCCTCTGCGGGCTGGATCCGGCCTGCGGAGGCCCTGCCCCTCCTCTGTCCCCAGGCCAATTAGGTCCTGGGGGTGGAGGAGCACGCAAAGCTTCTTCCCGTCCTGCCAGGAGCACACAGCACTTGGAAGCACCACGCGCTCCTCGCAAGGTGGGAGGAGACGTCATGCTCCTCCGCCCTCAAGCCCCGATTGGCCTGGGGGTGGGAGGAGCGCGAAGTGCACGGTACTTCAAAGTGCCGTATGCGGGGGCAAGGTGAAGGAAGCTTGGTGCAGCTCCTCAGGCCCTGATTGGCCTGGGGGCGGGGAGCGCACAAAGCCTCCTCCCACCCTGCGAGGAGCGCATGGCACTTTAAAGTGCCACGTGCTCCTCGCAGGTAGGGGATAGGACAGCCCAGAAGTATGACCCCGCCCCTTCCGGATTAGGTCCTGTCCTTTCTGGGGTGGCCCCTGGCCAAAAATGATTTCCCAACCCTGCTGTACATTCAGGGAGCCCACTTGAAACCCAGCTCCCTTCATGGGCTGGTTCCTGCCCCCGCCCCCACCCCACTGCTGCCTCTGTGGGCGGCAGCAAGCTAGATGCAGGTGGCTCCACAGGAGCGGCCATGTACAGAGAGCCAGTCCCGTCTGCTTCGCCCCACCATGCTGTCACAGGAGATATTATGTGACATTGTAGCCCTCCCTTGCTACCTCTGATAGAGGCATCCAAAGGGGGGCTGCATGTAATCGTGAGGATTAATCACTGAGCTCAGGCTTGTCGGTTAATTGTGTAAACAGCTATGTGCGAACCTCCTTAGTGCTACAGGCTCCCACCTGCAGCCCTACTCTTAGGAAGCTGGCTGCCGCTCCTGTGTTATGGCTCTGATACATATTAACTGTTAATGGTAATCACTAAGCCCAGGCTTATGAAGACAGAGAAAAAAGATGGGTACTTTTCATCTTGGAAAAGAGCAGACCTGGGGGGGAGGGAGGATATGATAGAGGCCTATAAAATCATGATGGGTGTGGAGAAAATGAATAAAGAAAAGTAATTTACTTGTTCCCCATAACATAAGAACTAGGGGTCCCCAAATGAAATTGATAGGTAACAGGTTACAAACAAAAGTATTTCTTCATGCAACGCATGGTCAACCCGTGGAATTCCTTGCCAGAGGATGTTGTGAAGGCCAGGACTTCAGGGTTCAGAAAAGAGCTAGATACATTTATGGAGGATAGGTCCATCCATGCTTATTAGTCAGGATGGTAGGAATGGTGTCCCTAGCTCTGTTTGTCAGAGGCTGGGATTGAGTGACAGGGAAAGGATCATTTGATGGTTATCTGTTCTGTTCATTCCCTCTGGGGCATCTGGTATGGGCCACTGTCGGAAGACAGGATATTGGGCTAGCTGCATCTTTGGTCTGACTCAGTATGGCCGTTCTTATGTTCTTAACCATTTAAACAGTTATACTTTTACATCCCTAAAACAAATCCCTCTCCCTTCCCTAATGAAGAGTTTGCAGTGAGTAAAACAATAAGGAGCCTGCAAAAGCACTTTTTGCGGAAAAGCATCCGTGCCAATCTAGACACACTTTTGCGCAAGAAAGCCCCGATCGCCATTTTCGCCATCAGGGCTTTTTTCGCAAAACAAATCTGAGCTGTCTACACTGGCCCTTTTGCGCAAAAGGACTTTGCCCGAACGGGAGCAGCACAGTATTTCCGCAAGAAGCACTGATTTCTTACATGATATGGTCAGTGTTCTTGCGAAAATTCAAGCGGTCAGTGTAGACAGCTGGCGAGTTTTTAAAAACTTGCCAGTCTAGACACAGCCTGTTGTTTTTTTGCTGAAACTGACTAACATAGCTTTCTCTCTGAAACTTTGCATGCAGTTTTTTTCTTTCTTGGTATAATGTGTAAATTGGGGTTGTTAAAAAAACTAATGACATTTCCATTCAAGATGTTAAAAAAAACGTTTTATTTTTGTATGAGAACACTTTCACACTCAGCCTCAAGAGATATTATGTGACATTATTTTGTAAATACTTGCTAAAAGCTAAACAGATCTTCCATTTGAAATGGGAAGTGAAAACTCCCCCATGCATGGTTCAGGGAACAGAAGCTTCAGGACATTAGGCAGTGCTGGCAATTTTTGTGATTTTTAGGGCTGAATTTACAATCTTTGGTGGTTTTCTTATGCTGTGTTTTTGAGCTCTGACCATTCTTGTGGTTGTGGAATCTCCATCATTGGAGATATGTAAGAGCAGGTTAAACGAACACCTGTCAGGGATGATCTGGATGGGGCTTGGTCCTGCCAGGAGTGCAGGGGACTCGACATAATGGCCTCTTGAGATTCCTTCTTGTTCTAGGATTCTGAGAGTCCATGGGAGCTGAGTAAACTCCTTTTCTCTCTGTTCTCTTTAAGAATTGCCTACCTAGCTTTTTCTCCTCCTGTCTGCAAGTTTGGACCTGTGTTCCTGTGATGGACTCCCCTCCCCGCCCCGCTTTATGAAATTGTTTTATGTATACAGATATGGATAACTCAAAGATGTTTTAGATAGGTTACATGAGATATTTTATCAATTTTAATGTTACAGTCTGCTGGATCTGTATTATCTTATTTTGGTATATGTATCATTCTTGTATGTAGAGTTAGAGATGGGGGTAGGAAATGTTTTATGGTTTTAAATGTGCAAATGAAAGCTGTCAAGGATATTTTCAGTGCTTGGACACCTCCACATCTGGGTGATCACCTGAAAACAGCCTCCTTTGTCCTTTAACTCTAAGCAGTGTTTGGTCTTAGGAAAACATGTGACTCGGGATGTTAGGTAGTATGTAATTGAATAGTCAAGTAACCTCATCAAATTTTAGCAGTTACACGACTGTTCGATAGTCTCCAGAGGTGGGGTTGCAGCCAGTGCATTCCCACTCCTAGGGAGCTCCCACCACACCGCCCTATCAGAGGCAGCAGCACTGGGTGGCTGCTAGGAGATGGTCTGTGAGGGGAGCCTTTTCCTAATAACTGGAGTTCTCTCCTCTGGAGAGGTATCCTGAGTGCAATAGGCTACCGCAGCATCATCTGGAAGGAGGGAGACAACTATGGGACCATTTCCCTCTGCTCCAGGTTGATGTTCTCCTTCCCTGAGCCTTTCATCCTCCTCAACAGCATAGAGGCTGTCTGACTGGAGGCGGGGTAGTTCTACTGTGTCCTGAAAGTCTCATCTATGTTCCTCTCTGCTTCCCTTAGCTCCTTTAGTTCAGCCACCCTGAACTCCAAAGTCCCTGCTTGGTCTCTGAGGGCCAGGAGCTCCTTGCACTGAATGCACACATGTGCCACCTGTCCATAGGGCAGGTAATCATCATATACTGTGTAGTCCCTGCTCTGTTGCTGGGCTTCTGCCTGCATCTTCTCTTTACTTCTAGAGCTAATTTCTTTCTTGATAGACTTTTTAAAAATTAAAATCAGGTCATTTTGATTTTAGTTTAGTCTAAAAAAGTATAAAGAATGTTAAGTGTGTCAAGCCCCCTTCAAACTCCTTATCTAAACTCTCTCGCAAAACTCCCCTATTAGTTGCTCCTGTTCACTAACTCCTCTCCGATTATTCAGCTCGGCATAAGGAGGCGCCAGCATTTTTTAAGTCTGTGGAGTTTCATCATCTTATGTCAGTGTTTCATTTAGACCCCTGTTTGTAGATTACTGCTCTCTCTGCAGCTGACATTCTGGTACGTGTCCTCTTTACTTGGTTGAAATACTGTAATCTGCAGTGTTGACACCTGATTGAAAACAAGTGTAAGTAACACTTTCCCATTTTCATTGGCAACAGAAAGGGAAACAGTGCACTGTGTTTGTTTCTCAAGTTGGTCTTCTGCTTTGTTTCTTTGTCCTGACAGAAGTTTATAGAGTTTGAAGATGCACTGGAACAGGAGAAGAAAGACCTGCAGATCCAAGTTGAGCATCTTGAATTTCAGACCCGGCAACTGGAACTGAAGTCCAAAAACTATGCAGACCAGAGTAAGTACAGTAACACAGCTGACATGCTTCTTGTGGCTGTGTTTGTAGTATACTTAGATTTCCAGAAAGTCTTTGACAAGGTCCCTCACCAAGGGCTCATAAAGTAAGTTGTCATGGGATAAGCGGGAAGGTTATTTTGTGGATTGATAACTGGTTAAAAGACAGGAAACAAAGGATAGGAATAAATGGTCAGTTTTCCAAGTGGAGAGAGGTAACTAGAGGGGTCCCCCGAGGATCTGTCCTGGGACCCATCCTATTCAACTTATTTATAAATGATCTAGAGAAAGTGGCAAACAGTGAGGTGGCAAAATTTGCAGATGATACCAAACTGCTCAAGATAGGTAAGACCAAAGCAGACTATGAAGAGCTTCAAAAAGATCTCACTAAACTAAGTGACTGGGCAACAAAATGGCAAATTAAATTTAATGTTGAAAAACATAAAGTAATGCACATTGGAAAATATAATCCCACCTATATATACAATATGATGGGGACTAATTTGTCTACAACTACTCAAGAGAGAGAGCTTGGAGTCATTGTGGATAGTTCTCTGAAAACATCCACTCAGTGTACAGCGGCAGTGAAAGAAGCAAATAGTAATTAAAAAAGGGATAGAGAATAAGACTTATTGCCTTTATATAAAACCAAAGTATGCCCACATCTTGAATACTGCGTACAGACGTGGTCTCATCTCAAAAAAGATATATTGGCAATGGAAAGGGTTCAGAAAAGGGTTCAGAAAATGATTAGGGGTTTGGAACAGGTCCTGTATGAATAGAGATTAAAAAGACTTGGACTTTCATCTTAGAAAAGAGGAGACTAAGGGGGAATATGATAGAGGTCTATAAAATCTTTCTCTGAAAGTGGGTGACAGGGGAGGGATCACGTGAGGATTACTTGTTGTGATCCTTCCCTCTGGGGCATGTGGTATTGGCCACTGTCAGCAGACAGGATACTGGGCTAGATGGACCTTTGGTCTAGCCCAGTATGGCCATTCTTACGTTCCATGGAAGCTAGCTTTTGCTTGGAAGTTTCTTTGTTTAATGCATTTTATTCAGAGTGCAGAAGTTCCAGCCATTCTCAACTCCAGTACCAATTTTTGAGAGGGCTAAAGGGAGAATTATGTTCAACGAATAAGTTGATAGTAGCTTTGTTTCTATTGCATTGACCATTGTAAGCATCTGTTATGGGGTGGGCAAAATATAACCCATGGTCTAGATCCAGCCAACCAAGCTTCTGGATCTGACCCATGGCCTAGCAGGAGCATCAGGCTGTTTTTTTTTTTTTATTATTTTTATTTTTTACCTGCCCCTGACTCCATATGCTGCTTACAGCAACTGACTGTGGGGGCCATGTGCATCTCTGAGCTCTTCTGTGACCTGAGGGAGGAAGAGGCTGTCCTGGGCACCAGCACAGTCTTGCAGCTGTCATGGCTCCTGTAGCCAGCCGCTCTGAGCAGTGTAGGGGGCATGGGAGGCAGGAGCCTGCTTGCGGGACATATTGGGCTACTGTCCATGAGCCTCCTAGGTAAGCATCTCATGGCCGGAGTCTTTATCGGGCACCACAGCCTCTCCCTCCCCCCAGCTCCCTGCACTCGTAACTCAAACCCTCTGCACCCTAACCTGCACCCATACCAGTTCCCAGACCCTGAACCCCAATCCCAGGTCACAACCCAAATCCCTGCACCCTACCCCAGGTCACAACCCCCTCCCAACTCCCTTCTGCACCCCTCCTCCAGGTCGGTATTTTCTCCTGCACCTATATCCCCTTCCAGACCCTGAACCCCAATGCCTTTTCTCATGCACGAAGGATCCCACTTCATTTGTTTTTGTACTGCTTTCCTTCTTGTGTTCAGTGGTGGTGGGCTGGACAAGTCATTCTCCAGAATTTAGCACTAGTGTCCATCATAACTGCTCCTCAGGTAGTCAGAGGAGTCATTACCAAGGGGTGTGATCCTTTCCAGGGGGGTTGAGGATGCTGCCTTCAGAACCTTTGTATCCTCTAGCACAGTGATCTCCAACCTTCTTACATTCAAAAAGTGATTTTATGTTTAAGTGCAATCCAGATTTTATGTTTAAGTGCACTGCAGTGGGCATTTCAAAGAGGCAGCACCGCCCTAATGACTAATCTAATAGTCAATGCAAAAATGCATTGACTATTCAGTTAGTCAATTCCATGCTATTTAACATCCTTAGTTCAAGATGCAGGCTCTGGGAGGGAGTTTGCGTGCAGGGGTGGCTTAGGGCTGGGTCAGAGGCTTCGGGTATAGGAAGGGGTTCAGGACTGTGACAGGGTTTCAGGATGTGGAATCTGGCTGGGCACCATTTAGCTCCTGGTTAGTGATGCAGTGTGGCGAAGTCAAGATCATGCCCACCATGGCCCTGTGCCATTCCCAAAAGCAGACAAGTCCAGCAGCAGCTCCTGGGGAGGAAGGGCAGGTGGCTCCATGTGCCCTCCCCCCACCCTCTGTCGGCAGGCACCATCTTTGCATCTCCCATTGGCTGCAGTTTCCAATTCCTGGCCAATGGGAGCGGCAGTGGCAGTGCTTGCAGGAAAGGGTAGTGTGTGGAGATCTCCTACATTGTATCCCCCAGAGGATGCAGAAACATGCTGGCCACTTACAGGAGCGATTCAGGGCCAGGGCAGGAGGGACCCTGCCTTAGTCCCGCTGCGCTGCTGGACCGATAATGGCCCATCTCCTAGTTTGGCTCTAAGAGCCTCCAGGAGATAAAGCCAAATTCCAGGAGACTCTGTGCTGACATTCCCTTTTTTTTTTTTCCATCCATATACAGAATGTATTTTGTTATGTATCTTGTTATTGAGGTAATGGGCAGATGTGCTCCACCAGTAAAAAATCAAAAACCTAGATAAACATTAAAAAAAAAATTTACCAGCCTTGACAGGTTAGGCATTTTAGAACTCACTACTCAAAATACTAAATTTAAGCACAAGAGAGAAATAAAAATTATGAAATGTACAGACCAGTAAAAAAAAACCCCTAAAATAAAACGCGTTGAAAGAAGTAAAAGTAGTAACAATAGTACAAGTATGTATTGTTTTGGGAGGTGAATGTAAAGACATAAGGTGTCTATATGTGAGAGTGAGTGATGGAAAGAGATACTGTGTGTGGGGGAGAGACAGAGATTCACATTGCCCGTTTAAATATGCTGAGCATGTTCAGACATAAGAGCAGCTACTAGCAGATCCAATCTGCTGGCTGGTGACCACTGCTCTAGAAGCTTTTATACATATATACATAGCTAATGCTTATCGTTGGCTTGGCCTTTGTAATGGCTGATATGTGTACAGATAGGTCATTGGACTGGATCTTAGCAGAACCACCTCTAAAATTAGTATTGTGTCACTTTGTAGTCCACACCAAGGGCATTCTGATACCTGTGAAATGAGTATGAGAGTTGGGCTGTGTGCCACATGTGCACTACTGTATTTCTCATTTTTAACAGGAATTAACTTATTTTTAACTATTTTCTATAACACATTGCCTTGAGAATTATCTGATGTTTCTCTTGGGGTCCAACAAATGGTCTCCAGTGAGTGGAATACTTTCTTTTATAGTTTCACGGCTAGAGGAACGTGAATCAGAAATGAAGAAAGAATACAATGCCCTGCACCAACGGCATACAGAGGTAGGTTACCATCTCTGAGTAAATATTCTTTCTCTCTGTAGGTCTACAAACATATTTTAGAAAAGACTATATTTGATTCAAAACAAGAGGTGTCTGTAGTTGCTAAGGACCCCCTCCCCTCCCCGTTTGAGATGAAATGCTCTGTTATCCCATTTATTCTATAGCTCAAGAGGTCAGCACTGCGGTCTAGTTTCCAAGAAGCTTTTTTTCATTGTTTTTTCTGCATGTTTTTCACAGACCTTCTATCATTGTACTGGGTTTGAGGTTTGGTATCTATTTGGACCCAGATGCTTTCATATTAGACTCAGACTTATTGTTCATTCACTTGTGTCATCAGCTTTAAAGAATAGCAGATTTATGCAAAAAAGAAAGGGAGAGAAATGGATGCTGGAGGACGATCAAACAGAAGAGGAACCTGTGTCTCCTTTTCACTTCTGTTTGGCTCATGGGTTTTTCCCTCTTCACAGATGATCCAGACCTACGTGGAACACATTGAGCGGTCCAAGATGCAGCAGGTTGGGGGAAATAGTCAAACTGAGGGCGGTCTACCTGGGAGGAGGTAGGGCCATATTCTTACATTGCAATATATGCCATTTAGGGATTGAGTGCATGTGTGTGAGAGAGCAACCAAGTTTTCCTGCCCTGCTGGATCACTGGGAATGGACTGTAGTTGAACTTTGCTATTTTGTTCTAGACAAGTCTAAGTTCATGTACATATTCTATTTATTGCAATCCTACCTCTTCTGTGGCCTTTGGAATATTACTCTATCGTATGTAGATGACAAGTGCAGAATCAGCACTAAAAAGAGGCATGGAGGACATCAGAAACATGGCAAAGGAAATGTGCCTTCCTAGTTCAGGAGTACATTGTCACAATCAGATTTTTTTTTTTTTTAAGAAACAAAGGAAAAGAGATTTCTGCAAAAAGAGCACCCTGTGTGGACATTTTTTTTTCTGCCCAAGGTTTTGATAAACCCAAGATAGTGAGTTCTTTTTGTTCATCTTCCCATTGCCAAAGTAGTGAATTTCAGAAGCCAGCAGCGTGGAATCATTGGTCCTTTTTCTCCTCTCGCACTAGTTTTACAGTAGTATAATTATATTGACTTTAATGCAGTAACTCATGATTTTCATCAGTTAGAGGATTCATTCCAGTTAGAATCCTCAAATGGATTCTCTGTACTGATCTTACACTCCGGTAATTGCCTTCTGTGGAGGCATGAAGAAAGTGAGTCTGTAAAGAATATGATTTAGTGAAGTAATAGGCTACCCAGTACTGCTTGAGGGACATAACCCAAGTTCACTCAAGTTGATCACAAACTGTCTAAAAACTGAGTCAAGAGAAAAGTGTTTTCTGTGACTTTACAGTAGTGTCAGAAATAATTTTGTATTAATCATTACATGCTGACACGTTGGCATTGTAAAGATATTCCTTGAAGAGTGTTTAACCTGAATGATAGACACAGATAAAACAAGATACACTGGGAGACTCAGAAGGAGTTGCTTGCTGAGTAAGCATCACCTATAAGAAGGCTTTTGATATGGGTTAATGTTTGTGAGCCTCAGGGAAGAAGTCTTTAGGGGAGGGATTTGAGTGAGAGGCAAGAGTGAGAACCAAACACATTGGGGCTGGTAGAATGGACTGTGCATAGAGAGAGACATGGAGATTTTGGAAGCGAGAGAAGGAAACTACAGAGGGAGCAAAGCTGGCATTGTTGGTAAAACAAAGAGGGTGAGTTGAATAAGAAATAATGAACAAGCAGGAGTTAATGAGAGAATTTTAATAGTGGACTAATGTAGTCTGATAGGGATGATAGAGGAAAATGTGGAGACTGGGAGAATATTCTGGAATTATGGATTGGCGGCCTTTTTGGAAACTTTAGAATAGGGATGTTAAATTTAATCAACTAATTGACTAGTTGATGGATTTTCCATCCACTAGTCTGTTTAGTCAATAAGCAGGGGTACTGCAGTGGGGCTCTTAATACATTTAAAAGGCTAAAGTGCAGCTGGGGAAGGGAATCCAGCGCAAACCAGGAATCAGCTGTCCCGGCTCGTGCTGCCTCCCTCTACCCCGCTCTGTGCTTCTGATTTTTAAATCTATTAAGAGCCAGCCAGTCTCTTAACACATTTAAAAAGCAGAGGTGCAGCATCTAGGACTGGATGCAAGCTGGCAATCATCTGATTCCTGACTCGTGCCTGGTCCCGCTAATCTCTGCTCCCTGTGGAGATGATGCTGGGGGGAACCAGCTTTTCAGCTGGCTTGCCCCACCATTGGCTCCTGTTTCTCCACCCCCCACCCTGCTACCTCTGCTAGTGACTAGTCAAGGGACTAGTTGACAATCTGATAAGCTTTTGCTTATTGGATAGTTGACTAGTTGCTTACCTCCCTATTTTAGAGTAGGAGTGGGGAACCTCTGGATCATGGCTTGCCTTGATCCAGCCTGTGAGGTTCGGGCTTGCCCCCTTTCCTTCCAGCAGCGCAAGCTGGTGTTGGCGCTCCACCTACATGGAGTGCTATGGCTGGAGTGTTAGCACTGGCTCCCCACTACGTGGGGTCCGGGGGGGGGGGGTGTGGAGAGCCTGGTCAAGGCAAGCTGGCTCTGCATTTGGTCTACAGGCTCACCCAGCAGGGGAAGGAAGTGGTTCTGTGAGCTGTAGGGAAGCACTCCCTATAGGCACTCCCCATCACTTCCATTGGCCAGGAATCCTAGCCAGTGGGAGTTTTGCAGGAAGTAAGAGAGCTGCATGGAGATACTTGTGCCCCCCAGGAGCTGTGCCAAGTAGGTGCCTCAGTCTCCTGCGTCCTTCCGCCCAGACCTTCTATTGCAGGGGTGGGGAATAATTTTTGAAGGGAGGCCACTTCACAAATTTCAGAAGTGTCCACAGGCTGACTCGGATGAGGCGGGACCTCGGGCGGAAGGGGTGGTCCATGTGCTGTAAAAAGACGCCAATATGGTTTTTACACAACAAGGTAATTACATTTTAATAATAATAAACTGCATACAACATTATCTAAAGCTTATCCTAGAAGGCAACACTTGTAACATTTTTCTTAACACACATTTTGAGAACACTTGTAACATTTGTAATAACACCACCACCACTAACACCAAACTTTTAGTTATATCAGTGGTGCTAGGCAAGGCGTGGGGAAGACGTGAGCCCTTTAAATAGAAGCAGTTTGAAGGGCTCACGTCCCTCTCCTGCTCCAGGCAAAGAGCTAGGGGGAGGGGCCCAATCTGGCCTGCTGAAAGGCTTTTGCCCACCCCCGCTCTACTGCTACTCTGTGTCTTTCAGCCTAACTCCCTCCCAGATCATGTCGTCCCCCCCAGCTCACTGCTACCCCGTACATCCCACCCCGACCCCACCCCTTCAAGCAGTTCTTTCTCGGACCCTGCACCTCTACCCCTAGCTTACTCTAGCACCCTCCCTCCTGCCCAGATCTTGCAATCCCACCCCCAGCCTGCTTCTGCACCCTAGCTTTCATACTGAACCCCTCATTTTTGGCTCCACAAAATTCTCTAGCCCTAGACTTCCAGAAAAGTGAATCCAGTCCTGGGGGTAAGTCCTGAGCCTTAGCACCCACTCCCACTCTCCGTGAGGCTAGAGTTCAAGGGGAGAGCCTGTTTCCCAGTTGGGGACACCTCTGTGAGGGCTTCCCCCCACCTTCTCACTGGTTTGGGGGGCCAGGTCAGTGAGGGTTGTGTGTGGTTGGTTTTTTTTAAACTTTGCTTCTCATGTATATGGCCCATGACTTTTTTTTTCTTCTTTTTCCTGTGGGTCAATGACCCCTGATCCAAAGAAAGTTTTAGAGCCTTATTGATGTATGGGCACAGTAAGTAGCAGTGAGTCTGTGACCCTTGGTTGACAGAATTAGGCTTGTGCTACTGTGCTAAAAATAGCAGTATAGACCAGTGTTAAACTTTTTAAGACCGAGGAACACCAAACAATAATTTTTTTTTATGGGGAACACCAATGATTTTTTTGTTGAGCCCCCCCCCCCCCCCCCCCCTCCCTCCCCTCCAAAAAAAGCTTGCCCCTTAAAGGGCAGCCATTTGAACTCTGTTCTCTCCATGTATGGTGACTATATTTATTGAACCAAAAATAGGGACACATTAGCCACATCCCCTGACCTCTGTTAACCATGCCGCTGACTCTCGGGATCAAGATGGACACATGACCAGAAGTAAAAGGTGTTGTGTGACCCCCCGCTAAGAGCTTTTCCCACCATCCTCTTCCTAATAGGGATGAGTTTGGCTCCCACCGAACCCCCCTCATGCAACTATCCTGCAATTGCATTAACCCAATTTGTATCACATTAACTTGTGGGGGAGGTGAGTGGGGAATGGGAGGCTGGGGGAAGTGTTCCCTCTAAGATTTTCCTCCCACGAGCAGGATGAATTTTGTATTGTGCACTAGTATTGAGTTCATGTGGCTTATTTGGATGTGCCACTGTGGCACCCAAGAGCGACAAGGAGTCCTGTGGCACCTTATAGACTAACAGATGTATTGGAGCATAAGCTTTCGTGGGCAAAGACCCACTTCGTCAGATACAATACATCTGTTCCTCTATAAGGTGCCACAGGATTCCTTGTCGCTTTTGCAGATCCAGACTAACACGGCCACCCCTCTGATATGTGGCACCCAAGTTATTAATAAATATCTTATAAATCTCTACCTTTTCCCTTTGCTGCCCTGTCTCCTCTCCTTATTCAATCAGGTCCCCTGGTGCCTGCTGCCCCCCAACTGCTCAGCCACCTCTGCTGTCCTGACTCCTACCCTTCTCACTGCCCTCAGCCCTTGTGAGACCTGCCCCCCTGCACCAGTAGCCCCACTCTTCTCTCCCCCTGTGCCCACTCCTCCAGTAGCCCCACTCAGATCATGTGAGCTACCCCTCCTCATCCCCTCTTCTAACACCTACCTCTGCACACCTGCCCTGCCTCTCTCCTCTGGTGCTGGTCCCTCCCCTGCACGTGTCTGCCCTTCTGCTTCACCCCCAGAATCCCCTGGCACCTGCACCTTCCCTTACCCCTGCACCCTCTTGGTGCCTCCTCCTTCCCTCACTGCCCCTGCCCCCCTTGCCCTCTTTCTCCCTGATGCCCACCCTCTCACCACCCTCTGCCCCCATTCCCCTCATGCCCCTCTGTGCCCTCACTCATGACTTGCTCCATCCCCTCCTTCCTCATGCCCACCCTTCCTTTCAACCCTTCTCCCAGCACCTCCCCCTCCCCTTCCTCCCTGTTGCCCCCAATGCCCGTCTCCTCACCACTCCCAGCATCACTCTGTTCCCTCCACGTTCCCACCCCCACTGACACCTCCCTCCTCCTGCCCTTTTCCTCGTTGTCTCCACTTGGCCCCCTGGCATTTGTTTTTCCTCCACCCTGTCCCTTGGTGTCTTCTCCTGTTCTGCCCTCCTCCCCTCAGCACAAGCCCCTTCCTCTCCCATCCCCCTCCCCCACCTTTTGCCTTCCAGTTTGCAGGGCTGGAGTCTGTGGTCGGGCCCCAGAAATCCCTGCAGCCCTGGCCCCAGCTGCTTGCAGGGCAGGACCGCTTGCCAGGCCTGGAGCTGGGCCTCCCGTGGTGCTAATTTTAGTGCAGTCCAGTCCCTGCACTAGCTTTGGCTCCCATTAGGAGGAGCGTGGCGGGGGGGAGGGGAGAAACTCGCCACCCCACCAGACCCAGCTTGTGGAGTGTGGCAGAGTGAGTGGGTCCGTGCACTGCCATGCCGCCCGCAGGGTGGGAAGGGGTGGAGGGATAAAGGGCCGTGCACAGAGTGCACCGGCAGCGCCTGAATGTACCCCGCTCTGCAGCAGTCCAGCCGGGCTCTCAAAAAAGATATACTGGCATTAGAAAAGGTTCAGAGAAGGGCAACTGAAATGATTAGGGGTTTGGAACGGGTCCCATATGAGGAGAGATTAAAGAGACTGGGACTTTTCAGCTAGAGGAGACTGAGGGGGGATATGATAGAGGTATATAAAAGCATGAGTGGTGTGGAGAAAGTGAATAAGGAAAAGTTATTTACTTGTTCCCATAATATAAGAACTAGGGGCCACCAAATGAAACTAGTGGGCAGCAGGTTTAAAACAAATAAAAGGAAGTTCTTCTTCACACAGCGCATAGTCTATCTGTGGAACTCCTTGCCTGAGGAGGTTGTGAAGGCTAGGACTATAACAGGGTTTAAAAGAGAACTAGATAAATTCATGGAGGTTAAGTCCATTAATGACTATTAGCCAGGATGGGTAAGGAACGGTGTCCCCAGCCTCTGTCTGTCAGAGGGTGGAGATGGATGGCAGGAGAGAGATCGCTTGATCATTACGTATTCAGTTCACTCCCTCTGGGGCACCTGGCATTGGCCACTGTTGGCAGACAGGACACTGGGCTGGGTGGACCTTTGGTCTGATCTAGTATGGGCATTCTTATGTTATGCTAGGTGTCTTTAAATCTGCGACTGTCCTGGAAAAAAGGGACATATGGTCACCATATCTCTGCGGCACACCTCTGACTGCCTTGTGCCTCAGAACACAGTTTAAGAAACGCTGGTATAGACGATCAGAGGCATTGGCCATGTAAGTCTGTATCCAAAAAACCAGGAAATTCTGTGACACCCTACAGACGAATAGGTTTATTTGGGCATAAGCTTTTGTGGGCAAAAATCCCTTTGTCAGATGGATCCTCTTCATTATTTCTGTATAGACGTTGCAGCTCACTTTGACTTCAGTGCCCAAAGTCTAGTCTGAGCTGCAATGTCTGCATGGCTATTTTTAGCACACTAGTGGAAGCCCGTTGACCTGGACTTGGTGGCTTGCTGCTGTAGGCTGTGCCACATTGCTACTCGGTTAGAAATGCCTGACACAGACTGATGAGCATTGTGCTACGCTGGCGCTCCCAGCATAAGGGATTGAAATACCCTCAGTCTGCTAATGGCTCCCTTTACTGGACTCTGAACTAATCTAAAATGGGAGGGGTTCAGCCTAAGTGGTGAGTGCATGTTGTAAATCAGTGAGACTCTGAAGGAGGCCTGATGTGGAGAGCAGCTGAGAGCAGCTCAGGGCGTTTGTTGACAAGCTCTGTAAACCCGCTCCTCTGAAGCTTTGACATGCCTTTTGTATCTTAAGTTGTTTTCTTCCCAAACTGCATGGCCCACATGGAAGGTTTCAAGGCTGCGAGGGCAAGTGCTGTGTGGCACTTAGCACTTGCCTCCAATTCTACACTGATGGCATGACAGTATGTGCTAGGCTTTGATATGCATTAACATGGATTTGTTGGCAGTACAGTACCATTACAGTGCACAGTATATACAGCGCAGCCTCAGTGCAGAAAGGAAGTGAGGATGCTGAAAGAAAATGGGCTCATTAACAAGAAAAAATGGACTTGAAACTCTTCCTGGGCTGTATGCCTCTGCAGAGACACCTTTGCACAAAGCTCTGTACCACTCCAGAAGGGAGGGGGGAGAGGGGTGCTGGACAAACCCTTTTCAATCTTACTGTAATTTCCTTCCTGCCTGGAAGAGGAGGAATGTGCTACAGGAAGCAGAATTTCCATGCTGACAAGCTTATAACTTTCTGATATTTATATTTCCTGGGTTTGGAGTTGGTGGAGTTCTGAGTCTGAGTGCAACCGTGGTGCAACATGGTCTGAGGTGTGACATGACTTCCATCTTCCATCCTATTTAGTTCCTATGAAGGGCAACTCAGCCCAAATGACTTTTTAGTTTCTAGAGCAGTGGTGACCAACAGGTCAATTGTGGCACCCCTAGAAGTCGATTGCCACGGCCAGCTGGTCGAGTGGCTGATTGTCTTTGATCCAGCCCAGCTGGAGTATGGCACAGCCCCAGCCTCGCAGCCAGCTGGGCTGGAGTAAAGAGGGGCAGCTGCCCGGCCAGCTGGCGGCAGGTTCAATCTGCTGAGGCTGTGCTGTGCTCCAGCTGGGCTCCATCAAAGAGGGGCAGCCAGCTTGCGGCAGCTTTCAGCCCGCCAAGGCTTCGCTGTGCTCCACCTGGGCTGAAGTAAAGAGAGACAACTGCCTGGTCAGATGGCTGTGGGTTCAATCTGCTGAGGCTGTACCATGCTCTAGCTGGGCTGGAGCAAAGAGGAGCAGCTGCGGGGTGGGGAGAGGCTTCACAGAGCCAGGTCTGGGCAGCTGGCACACTTGGTGTGCTGGGGACCAGACTGTGCCACACTGTTCCCTATGGTCTGTGTGCGAGCCCCTTCCCCAGTGCCCTTCTGGGCCTGGCCTGGCTGGAGCCAGCCCTGGACTCTGCCTTCCCCAGCTCTGGCGCCACTGCAAAGGGCTGGGCAGGGCAGGGAAGAGACTATCTCCTTCCCCTCATCCCAGCGCTACTCCTGGGAGGCTGCAAGTCCCAGTGCTGCTGCCCTGCCAGTGAGTGTGCTGGAGGCAGAGGAGGGGGCGAAGGAGGGTGCAGGGGTAGGATGGGAGCGGGCAGGGGTTGCACTGAGCAGCATGGGGCAATGCAGAGGATCAGTCTAGAGGGGGGAATCATGGGGCTGAGGGGAGGGAGGCTGGAGCAGAGGTAAGATGTGAGGAGGGGATACTCCCTCCCGTACTCCCACCCCACATTCTCTCCTGCTGCCAAACTCTCTTCCAGACCCTGCTCTCCTCACCCTGTCATGCACCCCACCTCCGACCCAGATCCTGCATCCCTATCCCACTCTCTGGCTGTCCTGTCCTGCACATTGAACCCTTCATTTTTGTTCCCACCCCAGAGCCTAAGGGGGTCCACAAAATTCACGAACTCTGGAACCCCAGAAAAGTAAATCTGGCCTATGGGTTCCCCTTAACCTCAGTCCTCCGTGTCCCTTCTGGCACTCCAGCCCCCACAGGATGAGGAGAAGAGTGGTGTCTCATTCAGAGGCCACATCAGTGAGGGTTGGGGGTTTTGGGAGGATTTTAGTTCTCACTTGTGGTCCCCAACTGATTTTTTTTCTGTGGGTCATTGGCCCCCGACCCAAAAAAGGTTCCCCACACCTACCATAAATAAAGAAAACTTTGAAACCTTTTGTGTTGGACTGTAAGTCGGCTGCTTGGGTCCGGGTCCGGGTCCTTGACCTATGCTCAGGCCTGGAACTAAATGTCCAGTGGTTCCCTTCAAACCCGGGCCCTGAGTACAGGGCGGGCCAGTAAATAAAGACAAATAACAGTCCCCCCCATTTGTAAGGCCCGGCAGCAACCCAAGCGCAGTTCCACAGTCAGTAAGGCCCAGGCCCTGGTTCAGGGTAGGCCAAGTAAACATACACCATTTCACTGGCCGGGAGGGGAGGGGAGGGGAGCAGATTGCTACCCGATATGTAGGGCAGCAGCGGGGACGCGGGCCCTCCCTACTCCACCATGTCCCAGCCCAGGGGCCGAACGGGGGCAGCCTTGGCTGCCAATGGGGTCAACGGGGATCCAGTCTGTAACACACTCAAGTGTTATAAGATCAGCCTGATAGTCATTGGCTTCCCCTGGGCCACTGCCTAACTTCCCCCCCGGCATCTTCCTGGCGCCACACTGGCTGCTGGTTCTTGGGGTCATCATAGTCTGACCCTTCAGGTAGGGTAAAGGAGGTCTCCTCTTCGGAGCAGGGGCCCAGCCGTCTGGGCCAGTCCTCAACCTTTCCAAGGTCCTCCTGGCTTGGGAGCTCAGGGTAGGCTTCTGCTTCCTCTGCTGGCTGGGCCTTTACTGAGCTCCTGGGCTGGGCTGGGCTTTTATCCTACCTGCCCTGCTCCTTGGCTTCCAGGGAGTTTAAGGGGAAGGCCACGTCTCGGCCCACCCGGCCTCAGAGAGGGGTTCTGCCCCCTCAGTGAGTGGCCACACCTGTTCACTACATAGACATATTTTACTTTATTTAAAATGAAGTTTGATCAACTAACATGAGAGAATTAAAATGCTTAATGTGTTTAATGTAAATTAAACTGTTCTCCCCAGCTTCAGCACTAGCAAAATGGCTCTGGTGTAATTATGTAATTAACAGTGAGTTTCCATTGGTAATGGGTAGTCTGCGGAAAGGTTTGGAGAGGGCGTGGCCTCAAGAAAGGGATGGGGCCTTGGGGAAGGGATGATGTTGATCCTGGCTTCCCCTGACATTTAAAAAGTGATCTTGGGTATAAAAAGACCACTGGATACCACTGCTCTGTGTGGAAGGGGCAATGAGATCAGCCTTAGAATTTTCCCCTCTCCTTCAGCCTTTCAGCTCTTGAGACACTGACTTTACAGCATGAACACATTTTCTTCCACAGATTTTCTCCATGTTGTAGTGCATTTCTCACTAATCTCTTCCAGACCATAGGGAATTCAGATGAATGGTTTCTGAAGCGGTTTCTGAAGCAGTTTCTCTTGGGTTTTGGACTGAAGTTCCAAGGATTCAAGGTCTAAAGCAGAGGTTCTCAAACTTTGTGACACTGCGACCCCTCTCTAAGTTCCTCTAACACCCCCCCCCCCCCGGGAGATCGGGACCCACAGTTTGAGAAATGCGGGTCTAAAGAATTGATCTTTCAAACATATTTCAATCTTGTATGGCTATGACCTTCCAATATGAAACATTTATACTTGAAACAGTCAGTACCAGTTTCCCACTCTATCTTGAGGCAGAACAAATTATATGGATTCTGATTAGGTGAGGTCGCCGGAGAGGCGTGGCCACAAAGTGCACCCTAAGGAGGGGCACTCAGCCTTGACGGTGCCGAGGAGGCGGAGCCCAGACTAGTCTCGGAGTCCAGGTAAGGAAGATGGATGGGGGACACATGGCGTCCCTCCACCCCGGACACTTTAGTCGTTCTTCGAGTGGTTGCTCATGTCTATTCGAAGTAGGTGTGCGCACCACGTGCACCGTGTTTTCTGGAGCGTTTTCCCTAGCGGTACCCGTAGCGCCGGCAGGGCGCCCCCTGGAGTGGCGCCGGCAGGGCAGGGCATAAATACCCCTGCCGGCGCTGCCCCACCTCAGTTCCTTCTTACCGCCGTGACGGTCGTTGGAGCGTCTCTATCTCTCTTAGTCAGTCAGTTAGTTAATGGTTCCCGTTCTTCTACCTTGATTGTAAATAGTTCTCTTAGATAGTTAGGTTCTTTGTTTTCTCTCCCCCCTCGGGGATGAGGAATGCCAGGGCCGCAGGGCTTTAAGGCGTGCGCTGCCTGCGGGAAGTTTATGCCCAGAGGCGACCCACACGACAGTTGTCTGAAGTGTCTGGGTGAGGGCCATCTCGCAGTCGCCTGTAAGATCTGCAAGTCTTTTAAGCCGTGCACGAAGAGGGAGAGGGTTTCCCGCCTAAAACTTCTCATGGAGACGGCGTTACAGCCGGTGCCGTCGGAGCATCCTTATGGTGTGCAGCACACCGGCATCTACACGCTATGTTCCTCCTCGGCACTGTGCGTCTGCGTCGAGATCCTGGCACCAGTCTCACTCTCCGGCGTCCAAGAGGGTGAAGAAGTCCCGCGGAAGATCCCCTTCAAAAAAGACCATGTCAGACGGGTACCGCGATGCCAGCTCACCGGTGCGCACATCGGCTGCGGTGTGCCACAATCGGCAAGAAGGTCTTGATAGTCCAGGGCACCTGCCTTCTCACCGCCCATCCACGCCGGACACATTCGAAGCGGCGCAGGACCTTATTAGCCTCACTACACGCCCCCCCCCCGGTCATCAGTTGAGGCGGAAGGGTTGAGGTTGCCCTTGCCAGAGGCTGAGTTGGCTATGGCTTCGCTTCCGCATTACCCTGGCCGGCATGCTCGGGTGCCCTATGCGTCGGGACCGTCCCATGTGGGACCAGTACCAACTGCCACGACAGTGACACAACTTCGACACCGGGTCGCCTGTCTCGCTCAACTTCGGGCCGTGCCCGACCCTCAGTGGCGCTGGTCTCTCTCCCAGCCCCTCGTTTGGCGGCACCGGTACCGTACTCTCTCAGCCATGTGGCGTCCACGGTGGCACCGTTGCCTTTCACGGCACATAGCCTCCTGGAACCCTCGTCCGTCTCCGCACCGTCGCAAGCACCGGCACCGACCACGTGGACCTTGCCGGTGCCCCAGTCGACAGTTGCATCAGGACACTTGGCACCGAGCCTAAGTGGTTCAGCGGCTCCCCCAATGCCGTGTACGGTACCGGGCCTAGGTCCCCTGGTACCGTGCGCACCAGCAAAAACTCTTCCGGCACTGGGCCTGGGCACCCTGGTGCCGCAACTTCCGGCGTCGACTCTCCTGGCGCCGCCTAGGCACCCTGGTGCCGCAACCGACGGCAGGTCTCCCGGCACCGGGCATGGGTCCCCAGGTGCCACAACACGTCCGCCCCCGCTGTATCCATGCTGGCAAGCTGGAGTCCATGGCCAGGTTTGCCCCACACTCTTCGTCAGCTCTGCCCTGGCCGGACTCCGACTACTCATCAGATTCGGGCGCCACTTCCATCCGTTCAGGGTCCTCGGGAGCATCCTCGACCCATAGATCCTGTTCTCGACATCAGCGGGACCATTCGCTGACGCAGCAAACCTGGCCTCTGCATCCGCAGTGGCCTTTTTGGACGCCTTGGGCTTATCAATGGCAGGGACCAGTGCCTCCTTCTCTGGTGTCGGAGGCTTCGGGTCGCTGATCGCAGCCCTTGGCGTCGCTGTCTCAACCTCCCCCATCCCCGCATGGGGCACCGCAGCCCGACCTGGCGGCAGAGGCCCTGGTGCCAGAGCCGGGCCCACAGCCAGTGCAGTATGCTCCACCGGCACCGCAGTCGGCACCGATGCAGGAGTCATCCTCGTCGTCGTCTCCTGATGAGGCCCTGGCAGACCCGGCACCGAGTCTGCCTACTATGGATGCCCGTACGCATCAAGAGTTGCTTCGTCGCCTTGCATCCAATCCGGTGGAACCTGTCGTAGAGGATACAGATGTGCCGAAAGTGTCCGTCTGCTTTGTACATTGGACAAACGTCTCAGACACTTCACCAAAGGATCAATGCCCACAAAACAGATATTAGACAGGATCACAAAGAAAAAACAGTTTCTTGCCATTTTAACCAGAAAGGACACTCTCTCAATGACTTAACCACCTGCATTCTGCTTCAGAAGCCTTTTAAATCTGCACTTGAAAGGGAATCCTCTGAACTGGCATTCATGCTAAAATTCGACACTCTACACGGGGGGGGGGGGGGGGGGGGAGGGCTCAACAAAGAAACAAAGACTCTGGCTATCTTACCCATTACAAAGACAGCCTCCCCAATTATCACCTCCAATACCATTAGCTCACAGATATTTACCCCCCCCCCCCCCGCATGCCCCTTCTGTTCTGAAATTTGATTTGTCCTTTTCATGTGTTCATTTTTTTTTAATTGTATTTTTTTGGTATATATGGTTGTGACTATTTTCTTCCACTGTTTGATCTGAGGAAGTGGGTCTGGCCCACGAAAGCTCATCCTCTAATAAACCATCTTGTTAAAGTACTACATAGTCCTGTATTTTGCAATCGCTTATAGACATTCCTATGAGTGGAGGAGCAGATACCCCTGTATAAAACTGTCCTTTACATTAATCTGGTTTTCCTTTCTTTTTTATTTCCTGATTCATGAGAACTGGAAATGTTTTGTATTCTACTTTCAAGGCCCAATCTGATCCTTGTATTAATAGTGCAGTGCTTGGAGTTAGATATCTTTGGTTGATTCCTCTCTCACTTGTACCAAAGTAAACAGGGGAAACTTAATAGAAGTCAGTGTATTGTGAAGTATAAAACTACTGTACGTGGCAGAAGAATCAGTCCTTCTGTGTTCTGACTGGTGGTTCCTGCCGTTGGCACCTGCCAAAATTAGATAGAGTGATGTGAACATCACTGTATGATGCAGGTTGGATGAATTCTACTCACATTTCCCCTTCCCAGATGTACAAGAAATATTAGGTAAATGTGGCTTTGTGCTGTCACTGTGGAAAGGGATGCACGATGGAAAATTTCAAGAATTGTGATAAGCTGTCTGTTTGCTGTGGGGAGGGACACAATTGTCAGCATGACTTCCCTGCTCTACGTTGCACAAGTAGCAATCTTCCATTCCTTGAAGGAGGAAAAAAAGAGACTCCTACATCATGTGTGACTATGACTCCTTCTGAGTTTGTATAACTGAAAGAGGACCTTTTCTTTCATTCCAAGCTTTGTATTGTACCCGGGTGTGTGTGAATGTGGAACTATAGCTACACATTCATGTTAGCATGTGCATTTATGTTGGGTATGTTCTGTGTTATTGCATGAATGTGTAGAAATGAACACATAGTGTGTGTGCTTTACTGCAGTGGTATGTGTTTGTGGGAATCATACATGAACATCTCACTCCATTCATAGGTGTTTGTATGAGCTCATCTGTGTGCTTTGGTGGGTGGGTGCATTTTGTGTGCTATCCTAAATAGAGACTCATTTATGTGATCCCATACATATACTTGATATGTTTGCTTGTCACTGTGGCTGAAGTTTGCATAAGCACTGAATATACATGTATGCACGAGACACAGAGAGAGAGAGTGTGTGTTTTCACATTGTTTGATTATGAATGCATGTATATAATGGGTCTGCTGCATCACTCATGTTTATGAGGCTGTGTGAGTCTCCATAACTGCTCAAATGTGTATTTGGGAGAGTACATGCACATATGTGTGTTTGCATGATTCTAATGGTTGTTTTCTTGTCTCGCTTCTCATGCGGTTGCCACGCTGTTTTGGCTGTTTTGTTTGTCACTGCAGTCATCGCCAGTCATGGAGGAAAAGGTAAATCCTCTTAAAGCATTTTTTAAACTGTTACTTTTTAGATTGGGGTAGAGCCGTGGTCACCAACCAGTCGATCGCAATCAACTGGTCAATCACGAGGCCTCGACCAGTCGATCACGAGGTGTTCGGGCCCCGTCACTCCCCATTTCTCCCCCCACCCCCGAGAAGCCCCACTACCTACCTCCAGCGTAGTGCCGGCTTCCTGCAGGGTGGATGGAAGTCCTGCCTGCAGCTTCATACCACTTCCGGACGTTTCAGAAGTGCGCTGGCTGCTCCCTTCCCACAGCCCTGTGGTGTGCTGGGCGCGCTGCGGGAGGGGGCGTCGGCCCAGGAGGAGGAGTGCGGCGGCTTCCCTGCACTGCAGGAGGGGTGAGTCGAGTACAGGGGTTTCCCTGCGCTGCGGGAGCAGGGGTTGGTCCCAGGGTTTGGCCTTGGGGCAGGCGCGCGCAGGAGTTTGGCTGCACTGCGGGAGGGGGGTTTGGCCCAGGGCAGGCACCTGAGGGGGTTTAGCTGCGCTGCGGGAGGCACGCGCCGGTCCTGGAGGAGGCACATACCGGCTTCCCGGGGGGGAATCCTGGGAGGAGGCGGGTGCAGGGGACTCAGTGCTCCCCTGTTCCTTGCTCCCCACTCGCGTGTTCCCTCTCTCTCCACTCCCCAGCCTCAGAAACCTGTCCCCACTGGCACCCTGTCCCCTCTCCCCTCCCAGCACCCTGTCCCCTGTCCCTTCTCCCGTCCCCAGCCGCAGAACTCTGTCCCCACTGGCACCCTGTCCCCTCTCCCCTCCCAGCACCCTGTCCCCTCTCCTCTGTCCCTTCTCCCGTCCCCAGCCGCAGAACTCTGTCCCCACTGGCACCCTGTCCCCTGCTGAAGCACCCACTACCACCCTTCCCCAGTACTATGTCCCCTGCTCCCACCAACACAGTTGGGGCCACATTAGTGGAGCTGGAGGGGTGGGGGTGGGGGGTTTGGAGGAGGTTTTTTTGCATCTAACTGGTGTGGCCCCAACTGATTTTTCTGTGGGACAGTGACCCCTGACTCAGAACAGGTTCCCTGCCCTTCTCAGAAATAAAGACAATGCAGAAACATGTTGTGTTTGACGTAGTATTTTATTTGAAAATGAAGCCTGGCCAACAAACCTCCAATTGGGGCCAAGCCCCCATCTGGTCTCAGCAACATAACACTCCTGCACTCCCCTTTACCCCAGACCCAACATCTGAGCTTATCATACACTGGAACCCCCTGCCCTGAGCCCCTCATATACCCCAAACCAAATTCCTGAACCCTCACATCCAGAAGTCTGTGGCTTGCTTAGTACCCCAACCCTACATCCGACGCCAACACTGCCCGGCCTAGAGCCCCCTCCCCGAGCCAGCGTCCCCTTCTCCACCTCCTCCTGCGTCCAGATTTCCTCCCAGAGCTTGCACCTCTCACCTCTTCCCACACCCAAATCCCTCATTCCTACCCCTGAGCCTACACATCCTGCCTCAGCCCAGCGAGGGTACAGCTAGACTGCAGGAGTTGTTCAGGACTCCGGAGATATCCCAGAAAAACTCTTCTGGATCCAGGGATGCGTTTGTTCTTCCACTTCTTTTAGTGGAATAGCAAAAATGATCTTTTGGTCACCGCTATATTCCTCTTTCCACGAGGAATAAGGGGGCTTCCAAAAGAAGGGTTTTTCTGACATTTGGTCCAATCTAGACAGGCCAAATGTTGGAAAAACTTCTTCCTACAGAAGATTTGGGGGGAAAAAAGCAGCAGTATAAGGGTTGGGGATAGCATGTGATGGAGGAGAATAGAGAGGGCAGGGCGGTAGATCTTGGCTTGTTCTGTCATTTAAAAAGCGATCTTGGGTGTAAAAAGGTTGGAGACCACTGGGGTAGAGTAACAGATAACTGACTGTTGGGGGTATAATGTCCTGGCTTGTATGCCATCACCCCTACTGGTATATGCATTAAACTGATTAGTGTAAATGACGGTTCCTTCTATTGACACATGAAAGAGCCAGTCAAACTGCTGCTTTAGCATAGCAGACAGAGGCCAGTGTATTCAAGAGCAGAAGATTCAGAGGTTGAGTCTTAAAACCAAATGAGCCCAGGATGCTGAGGTGATCAGAGTGTCTGGGTTTATCATTCTAGGCTATTTTGAGGTGCTTCTGAATTCTCCCAAATGTATAAACCTGTCTTACCCCACACTGGCAAAACATTCTGTGTGGGTGTATACAGTAGAACCCCATTTCTCCGAGCCTCCATTATCCGGCCCTCTGTATTAACTTGAAATGGGGCTGGCACCACCCAGGGCTTTAGCTGGGGCTTGTGCTGTTAGCACCTAAAATCTGAGAGTGGCTGTCTGGGACTGAAGCCCATTCTCTGGATTATCCATTTTTTGGTGATCTGATCTGGCTCCAGTCCCAATTACATCACATAAACGGGGTTCCACTGTAAAGTGTTTCATTTTCAGTATCATCTCAACTCCCCACCTCTGAGCATAGCCTGGAAAATGGAATTCTGTGATCTTAGTTTATAAAGGGGGTGGTGGTGAAATATCTTTCCTTCTCTTAAACGTTCCTAGAGTAACAGCCATTTCATTATTCTTTTAAAATTTTAGAACTTTATTGGGAGAGCTTCCTGATTTTCAAGTCTAGGTAATTTAGCTCCTCATTGAATAGATTCATCTTTAAACTTCCTTGAGGAGTAGACTGGAGAATTGCAACAAGCTTTTTTTGTAGCTCACTTTCCCTCACCAGCTGGGAATCTGGGCCTCTTCTTTATTTAGTGTAGTCTACTGTGAAGTGCTGGTCACATTTGCAGTGCTATCTAGATAATTCTGTGGCATCCAGACAGAAACATAAGACACTATGTAATGGAATGGGGGTGTAACAATTTTTATCAGTATGTGTTGGGGAAGGCTTCATTGTTCATGAGTGGCAAAGCTGTTAATGAGTTATGCAGGCCATCTTAAAGGAGGACAGGAAAAATCTCTTGTATGCACTGTCTGCTTTTTAGTGCTACCACCTGTTTTGCAGAAAAAAATATTTTAGTGCATTATCGAGCCTCTTTATTTTGTTCCATTGCACTCTGAGGGGGAGGGAATCTTTAAAACAGCTCTAATAGTCATAGAACACTAGAACTGGAACGGACCTTGAGAGGTCATTGAGTCCAGTCCCCTGCCTTCATGGCAGGACCCAGTCCATTCAAGACCATCCTTGATAGACATCTGTCTAACCTGCTCTTAAATATCTCCAGAGATGGAGATTCCACAACCTCCCTAGGCAATTTATTCCAGTGTTTAACCACCCTGACAGGTAGGAAGTTTTTCCTAATGTCCAACCTAAACCTCCCTTGCTGCAGTTTAAGCCCATTGCTTCTTGTCCTATCCTCGGAGGCCAAGGAGAACAATTTTTCTCCCTCCTCCTTGTAACACCCTTTTAGATACCTGAAGACCACTATCATGTTCCCTCTGTCTTCTCCTTTCCACACTAAACAAGCCCAATTCTTTGTCCTCCCTCAGAGGTCGTGTTCTCTATACCTTTAATCATTCTTGTTGCTCTTCTCTGGACCTTCTCCAATTTCTCCACATCCTTCTTGAATTGTGGTGCCCAAAATAGTGTATGTAGTGACCTAAAATTGTTTTCTCTACCTAAAAAGAATGACTTTAAGTATGCAATCTTGGGAACTTCAGGAATAAAAAGCGCTATATAACTAAATGCAAAGCTGGGAGTTTCCCCTCAGTAGTATGAAAGTCCCATTTCCAGTCTTGGAACTTCTTGTGATCTTTAACTCTGATAACTAATCCGGGTATAATGCAGGGGATGGAAATTCCCCCAAGATAGTATAATGCTGAGTGTGGAAATTCCACATTCAGGAGAAAAAGCATTTCTATAGCAGGTTATTGAGAAACTAAAATTTGAAGCTGTTAGTCTGGGGTGGAGGGTGGATGAGTGGGCAGTATGCTGGTGTGGCATCCAGCAGTGTGTGTGATGGATTTAATTTATCATAGTTCTATGGCCATCATTAAGGTGGTGAGTATGTGAAAGACGTTGTATTGCTAGGCAGCGACTTATCTTGAACTGTATAGTATCAGGAAATGGTCTCCAGAACTATAGCAGATATACTAAAGTAGCAGACATTTTTAGAATGACTCCTGCTGGATAACATTTCTAAAATCGAACTCTACCAATGTACTTATGAATCTGGATAAGATACGTTGTACACTTTTCAAACTGAACTGAAGCTTGGTACATTTATTTCTGTGGCTTTACCTCTCTGGAAGATCAGAGTTTTTCTTCGAGTGGTCCCCGTGGGTGCTTCACTCATGGTGTCGGGCTCGTCCTGGCGCTGCAGGACAGCTGTTTCCAGCCGGATGCGCCTGCGCAGTGTACAGCATGTGCCGTTTGCGCTGTTTGATCTTCGCGTGCACCCAGCTTCCCTGTCAGTTCCTCTTAACCATCCCTTAGCACAGACGGAGCTCTCAATCTCTCTCTCCTCACAACGATCTCTTCCCTTAGGGAACCTTGTATATAGTCATTGTATATAGTTAAGTCAGTTCACTTTGTTGCCTGTTCTTATCTTATCTAAAACAAAAAAAAAAAGACTTTGTTTTTACACCTCTTTGAAGAAATCCCAGCTTGCCGTGGCTCCCTGCTGCTACAGCCGGGAATCAGCTGAGAAAACAAACCAAAACCAAACCAAACAAACTGTTCTCTCAGAAAAGGACGATTACTGATCATGCCGGGGTCCCCAGGTTTAAAAAGTGTGCTCACTGCAGTGAGCCAGTGCCAATATCTGATGGGCATTCTCTGTGTGTCCGTTGTCTGGGGGAAAACCACGCTCCCCACAAGTGCGGGCATTGCTCTAAAATGACAGCCCGCACTCGCCGAGATAGGGAGATGAGGCTGAAAATGTTCTTGTTGGACCCCAATGCGGGAACCTCTGAGCAACGGGGGAGAACCCCTAAGAGGAGAATCTCCTCTCCTGATCTTCGGGAGAAAAGAAAGAAAATCTCCCCAGCCAGATCCCTTCCACCTGAAATAATGGTGGGGGATCAGCATGAATCCTCTAGCTCCATTCCCTGACCCCTGCAATCTGGGTCGGGGACGAAGGGAGCAAAGGCTGCAGTGCCAAACAAGACCCCCTCCGGGCTGGGAGCAGCCTCGGTGCTGGCAAAGCTTCCGGCACCACATCGGTCATCTTCAAAGGGCCAGGAGAAAGCCGCATGGATGGCAGCGGGGCGTGAGCAACTCGGAGCACAGTTGTGCCGGCTCAGAAAGCAGCAGCAGTGTGGATAAGCAGCGCTCACACCTCAAATGCGCTGGCACCGCTTTCGTCCCCCCGGGCATGCTGCCAGCACCGGGGGAAAACCCCCCAGCACCAGCCCTCCAAGCAAGGTCGCAGCTGCACAGTGGGGCTTCTAAGACACAGCCAGCCCCGGCACCGGACTATGCAGCGCAGCAACAGCTGTCCAGCACACTGGCTTCAGAGCTGCAGGGGGGGCCCGGACACGCAGCGCCAAGCAGAGCCATTCATTCCAGGGGGGCAGGGATTAATCCTTCTCCTTCCCCGAGATTTTCGCCAGTCCTTCTTCACCTACAGCATATGGCTCACCATTGTGCCATGGCTACCGATATCACAGTCCTAGGCACCACGCCTATTACAGACGAGACTCTCCGTATGGGCGTCCTTATTGCAGAGGCTATTATAGACGCCCATCCTGTTCTCCACCACGTGGGTGATCCTGTTACTCTCCGCACAACATGCACAAGGGGCGGCATACCGGCATTAGGTCATCCAGATGTTCGTCTCCTCGTCCATCGAATCGTTACTATGACTCTCACCATTTTTCTCCGTGCTCACCTTGTCCACATTCCAGTCATTATGGGTATCCGCAGTCCTCGCACTATAACCTGCCATCAGCGAGGCACACGTCGCCAAGACAGCACTTTGACCATCGTCTGGCGTCCCCATCGCACAGCCGCGCAGACACCACGCATCAGTCGGACCTCGAAGAGGGTCAATTGTCCGAGGAAGACGACTGTAAATCCAGTTCCTGACGGTTCACCCTTGTCGTCTCATGGGGCAGTTTTCCCTTCAGACACGTCCCCACCAGATGATTTTAAGCAATTCAAAGACCTTTTCATGTGGGTGGCTCAATCCCAAGACATACAGATAACAGTCACAGACGAAACAACATCGACTGCTAAAAAACTTGCACCCTAGACAGAGCACAAAGGTAGCCATCCCAATTGACGATGCCAATATGGAAGCTGCAGACGCCATCTGGCGCACACCAGCATCAGTAGCGCCAACCTGCCCTGCCGCAAGGCCGATAAGAGATATTTTGTCCCGGCCAAGAATCTGGAGTTCCTCTTCGATCATCCGCAGCCAGACTTCCTCGTGGGGGATGCAGCACAACAAAGAGCCAAGGCACCTCAATACAAGTCAACACCGGATGCTAAGAAGCTGGACACATTTGGCAGGAAGGTTTATTCTTCGGTGACTCTTCTCCTGTGTATTTCCAATTATGCTTTCTTATTATCAAACCATAATTTCGATAATTATGAGAGAATTTCCCAGCTTCTACAGTATCTTCCGGAAAATAAGCACCCTTTCTTAAAGACCCTGGTACAGGAGGGTTTTACGGCATCTAGGGCGAACTTGCAGATCTCCTTGGATGCAGCTGACACGGCAGCTCTCACTACTGCAACTGTGATAACGATGAGATGCTCGTCTTGGTTAGCTTCTGCAGCAATACCTAAAGAACTCCACGCAAAAGTTGAGGACCTTCCCTTTGATAAGAATAAATTGTTTGCGGAAAAGACGGATGAAATCCTTCACTCTGGGAAAGATTCCAGATCCATGCTTCGCACGTTGGGGATGTACACCCCCCAGTTTCGCCGCAAGAAATATTATCCGTACCAAAAGAGGTACAATTATCCCTATCAAAGGCAGCAATATCTGCAATATCAACAGCGAACCATAGACCAATCATGTCTGAGGCAGTGCCCGCAATGTAAAAGAACCTGACCATTCCGTTTGACCAACCAGCAAAATCCCAAACAGCAAGTTTGATGGTTCGGTCGAGGGCATGCACCAACTCCCTTCTGTGACGGAACAACATCAACACACTCATCTTTTTCACCATCGTCTGCGACCTTTTCGAAATCAATGGGTGGCAATTACATCAGACCGATGGATATTACAGCTGGTGGCATCTGGGCTCACCATCCCCTTTACCACCATGCCACCCACAAAACCACTATCCCCATCCCTTTTCAGGAACCCTTTTCACGAGAGCCATCTGAAAGAGGAAGCTCAGTGTTTGCTGTCTATAGGAGCCATAGAGCCCGTACCTCCTCAGTTCATAGGGCAGGGCTTTTATTCACGGTATTTTCTAACAGAGAAGAAGACCAGAGGATGGAAGCCGATCCTTGATCTCAGAAGGCTAAACAAATATCTCCGCCGTCAAAGGTTCAAGATGGTGACCCTTGCCAAGATACTACCGTCACTGGAGAAGGACGATTGGTTTGCAGCCCTCGACCTTCAAGACGCCTATTTCCATATAGCCATACATCTGGCTCACAGGCGTTTTCTCCGCTTCACTATCGGCGATGATCACTTCCAGTACCGAGTGCTACCGTTTGGCCTAGCATCTGCTCTCCGGGTGTTTTCAAAGACTCTCGCAGTAGTAGCAGCTCACTTGCGACGCAGAGACGTAATCATATTTCCATATCTGGACGACTGCCTTATAAAAGGTAGGCCCAGGCAAGAAGTCCACCGTATGGTAGCATTGGTCAGACAGACATTTTTATCACTCGGGCTCATAATCAACGAGCAGAAGTCGTTTCCAGACCCTATGCAGACGATACTCTTCATAGGTGTACGGCTCGATTCCACCATGGCCCGTGCATACTTACCTCTAGAGCACTTCCAGCTTTTACGTGACCTAGCCACAGTAGTCATCCATGAACCTACGATCACCGTACTTACCTGTCTTCGCCTTATGGGCCACATGGCCACCACCACCTTTGTGGTCCAGCATGCAAGACTTCATTTTCGTTGTCTCCAACACTGGTTGGCATCCGTGTACACTCCAACGAGGCATTCCTTGCACAAGGTGATAACCCCGACTCCTTTAGTTAGGAGATCTCTCGGATGGTGGCTCCACCCAGGAAACCTACTAGCAGGAGTTCCATTCAAATGTCAGCAGCCATCGACTCAACTGACCACAGACACCTCCCTCTTGGGATGGGGGGCACACTTCGACGATGTGTTCGTACAGGGCAGATGGTCAGCAGTGGAGGCACTGTCTCATATCAACCTCCTAGAACTGAAAGTGGTGTTTCTTGCTTGCAAGCATTTCCATCTGCAGATAGCTGGTACAACTGTATGAGTGCTGATGGACAATATAGCAACTATGTTCTATATCAATCGACAAGGAGGATCATGATCACAAGCACTGTGCACGCAGGCAGTCCATCTATGGAACTGGTACATAAAAAAACCGTACCACTTTGGTGGCATCGTACTTACCTGGGACGAGCAATGTCACAGCGGACACTCTGAGCAGAGTTTTCCCGCAGGATCATGAGTGGGAAATCCACCCCGAGGTCTTGGACAGCATTTTCCAAGCTTGGGGGACTCCGCAAATAGATCTATTCGCGACTTACAAAAACAAGAAGTGTCACCTTTACTGTTCCAGGGGAGGCATAGGCAGAGGCTCCCTGGGAGATGCACTTCTAGTCCCTTGGAAAGCACCTCTGCTTTATGCGTATCCACTGACAGTGCTTATCCCAAGAGTCATACAGAAAGTCAATGAAGATTCAGCCCGGGTCATTCTCCTGGCACGAGCCTGGGCGAGGCAAACGTGGTACCCATTCCTCCACAGGATGTCCCTATCACCACCGCGGCCCTTGCCACTCTGCCCAGACCTCCTTTTCCAGAATCAGGGGTTCTTCTTCGGGTAGTCCCCGTGGGTGCTCCACTTTTGGTGTCGGGCTGGTCCCGGCGCCGCAAATCGGAGCTTTAACAGAGCTGTGTGTGTGTGTATGGTCGGGCAGCGCGCGTGCACTCCCGTTTCGTGCCTTTCATCTACCGCGCGCTGCCCGGCTCCCGCCAGTTCTTCTCATCCGCCTTGGGTCGCAGACGGAGCTTCCCTACTCTCTCCTCAAAATTTCCCCCTTCTTCCCTTCGGCTGTTTGCCGTGGGGAAGCCTCACAACTTTTACTGTTTAAATATATACTGCGTCTAGCCCCGTTGGCAGACGCAGTTTAAAAAAAAAAAAAAAAAAAAAGAGAGAAATAAAGAAAGAAGAAAGGAAAGAGTATACTGAGAAAGAGCAGTGCTATTTATAGATATACACTGTTGGCGTTTTTCTGTTGCCTGCTCTGGTTAAAAAAAAAAAAAAAAAAAGAGAAGAAGAAGAGAAAAAAGGAAGGAAATAAAGTTTAAACAGAAAGAAAGTAACACGGAGTAACCGGGGACGCATACAAGCGGCTGCTCTTAGCAGGCGGTAACACTCAGTCCCCACAACTCAAAATGCCGGGCTCCCCCGGCTTCAAGAAATGTGAAGGCTGTGCTGAGCCAATGCCGGTGTCAGATGGACACTCGGCTTGCATTCGCTGCCTTGGGGAGACTCACATCCCCCAAAAGTGCTCCCACTGTGCCAGCCTGACGACTAGAGCCCGCAAGGAGCGGGAACGTCGTTTAAAGGAGATCCTGTTTGATAAGGCTCTCATGCCTTCCACTGCCTCAGGATCCTCTGCCTCTGACCCCACGGCTGATAAGCGGAAGGCTCCTTCTGAGGCTTTGCCCTCATCAAAAAAGAGGAAAGCCTCTCCTGCTCACTCCCTGCCAGCTGCTCCGCAGTCGCGGGTAAGCGCAGGTGACAAGCCGGGCACTTCTCGTTCGAGGGTAACCCGCGCTCCATCAGTCAATAAGCCGGCCGGCACTTCAGAGTCTCGTCAGCCCACTGCTCGGGATCCTCACCCGGCACCGGGGCTTCTTAAAGAGACAGACGCAGCGGCACCAGTTGTATCAGCGGTGCCTGAAGGGCTTTTAACCACGGCCCCCCACAGGGAGCTGTCCTCAGCACCGGCAGGGGATCAGCGTGCTCATACTCAGATGCCTGCTTCACAGCCCTTAACCCTTCACTCTCCAGGCTCTACTCAGCCAGCAGCATCAACACAAAAATCAAATGCCCAGGGAATCTCCCAGTGTGCCTCACCAAGGTCTCACCACGAGCCATCCCCTCACCGCTGTGCATCTACGCACCACGCAAGAGACCATGGGCATTATTACCACCGCAGTCTCTCATCTCGTCACTACTATGATAGAGAGCGTAGCTGTTCACACCAGAGATATTCGAGATCTCCTTCTCCGGCGAGACGCTCACGATCACCAACTCATTCACCTAGAAGTACATATTATGCCAGGTATGACAGCACTAGATCTTCTGGACGCTTCTCCCCTGCAAGGTCTGGCCGGCACTATTCTCATCGTTATAGACCGGACTATCTTGAATCATCTCATCGCAGTCACTCTCGGTCTCATCGCAGGTCTCCATGTTCCTGTAGATCAGTTAGTCCACGCCCTGGGCGCTCGGAGATCTCCAAACGTTCTCCGCTACGACGTCCTGTATCTTCTCGTTCCCCCACGCATTGTTCTCAAATGTCGGACCTAGAGGAAGGGCAACTCTCGGAAGGTGAGCAGGATATGTCCCCAAATGCCAGTTCACCACAGCCCTCTAGGGATGAATCACTGTCTATGGGCGAGAAGTCTCCACCGGATGATCTTAAGGAATTCCAAGACCTGTTTAAGCGTGTAGCGCAATCTCAGGAAGTGCAGCTCACTGAGTCTCAAGCTAAACAGCATAAGCTGTTTAAGAATCTGCACCCTAAACAACAGAGAAAGATTGCACTCCCGGTAGATGAAGCCATCTTAGAAGTGGCACAGGATATCTGGCAGACGCCAACATCGATACCGCCGACTAATAAGAAAATTGATAAGAAGTATTTTGTTTCATCCAAAGGACTGGATTTTCTTTTCAATCACCCTCAGCCGAATTCCCTGATAGTGGATGCGGTTCGTCACAAGAACAAGATGCCCCAATTCAAGAATTCCCTACCGGATAGGGAGACAAAGAAATTGGACCACTTTGGTCGGAAAGTTTACTCCTCCTCGACCTTGTTACTGCGGGTTGCCAATTATGCTGCTCTGTTATCGAACCATAACTTTGATAATTACTCTAAGTTACCGGAACTCATGCAGCACCTCCCTGACAGTAAGAAGTCTCTCCTTAGATCGGTTGTCCAGGAAGGTTTCACCGCATGTAGAACAGCCCTTCAGATAGCCGCGGACATTGCTGACACAGCCGCGCGAGCAATGGCAACAGGCATTGCGATGAGGAGAGCTTCCTGGCTACTGTCAGCGGGAGCTCCTAAGGAGTTGAATTCCAAAGTGGAAGATTTACCCTTTGATTGTCAGAAGTTGTTTGCCTCTACTACCGATGAGATCCTCCATTCTGGCAAGGACTCTCGTATGACCCTTCGTTCTCTGGGGATGTACACGTCACCTTTTAAACGCAGACGATACTACCCTTTCCAGAGGAGATATGATTATTTTCCCTATAAGCAACAGCAGCAGCAGCAACAGCAGCGTGGATCTGACCAGTCTAGATTCAGACAGCGCCCTCAGCGCAAACGTCAGCAACAGAACCGCTCTGCTGCTCGACCTTCCCAGAAGCAGCAGGTTTGACTCCCGTGCAGAGGACGCGAACATGTCTCCAACGGTCAGCGCTCGGAAGCCTGCGATCACCACCACCACTCTATTCCACCACCGCCTCAGGCCATTCCTTCATCAATGGGCCACCATTACCTCGGACCGATGGGTCCTAGAGGTCATATCGTCGGGCCTGACGATCCCGTTCTCATCAATCCCTCCGACCACTCCTCCCACCCCATCCCTTCTCAGGGACCCGTCTCATGGGGCCGCTCTTCGAGAAGAGGTTCTTCACCTACTCGAGATCGGAGCCATAGAGAGAGTACCCGACGAATTCCGAGGCAAAGGGTTCTACTCCAGGTATTTCCTGGTTCCCAAAAAGTCTGGAGGGTGGAGACCGATCCTGGATCTGAGGGGTCTGAACCGTTTTATTCGAAAGCAGCGCTTCAAAATGACCACCCTGGCCAAGATCATGCCAGCACTAAACAGAGGAGACTGGTTCGCAGTCCTGGATTTGCAAGACGCATATTTCCATGTAACGATTCACATAGCCCACAGGCGTTTTCTCAGATTCGTAGTGGGCGACGACCATTTTCAGTACAGGGTTCTGCCTTTCGGCCTCATTTCGGCCCCAAGGGTGTTCTCCAAGACACTAGCGGTAGTGGCTGTCCATCTTCGAAGGATAGGAGTCGTTATCTTCCCCTACCTCGACGATTGCCTCATCAAGGCACGCACCCAGTTAGAGGCTCAACACATGGTAGTCGCAACTCAGGAGTTGTTCGACTCCCTCGGCCTTATCGTGAACACTCAAAAATCGCGCCCACGACCTACGCAGATTTTAACCTTCATAGGAGCGCGTCTCGACTCCCAGTCGGAAAGAGTCCACCTTCCACTCGAGCGTTTTCAAGTAATGCAAGATCTGATAAAAACAGTTTTGCACGCTCCAATGCTCCCGGTGCGCGTATGTCTCCAGCTTCTGGGACATATGGCTTCCACGACAATCATAGTGCGCCATTCAAGACTGCACCTCAGGTGTCTGCAGCATTGGCTAAGCACGGTTTACAAGCCTACCGACCACAGCATTCGCAAGACTGTAGTACTTCCAGTACATGTCAAGGACTCTCTAGTATGGTGGACGAATCACAACAACATGTTGTCAGGAGTTCCCTTCCATGCACCACAACCGTCACGAGAGATAACCACAGACGCTTCTCTCATCGGCTGGGGTGCCCACATGGGCACAAAAACAGTTCAGGGTCGTTGGTCCACTACGGAGATGATGCTCCACATCAATCTTCTCGAGCTTCGAGCCGTGTTTCATGCCTGCAAACACTTCAAGGTATACATAAAAGGTACTGTCACCAGAATTCTCACGGACAATGTAGTCGCAATGTACTACGTAAACAGACAGGGGGGTGCCCGATCCCGCTCACTTTGTGCGGAGGCGATTCGTCTCTGGAAATGGTGCATTCGAAACAACATCTCTATAGTTGCGTCATACTTACCGGGTGTGAACAATACCACAGCCGATGCACTGAGCAGGTATTTCCCCCAGGACCACGAGTGGGTGATCCGCACAGATGTCCTCTTAACTCTCTTCCATCAGTGGGGGTTTCCGACGATAGATCTCTTTGCAACACGTGCCAACGCAAAATGCAGAGCTTACTGTTCCAGAGCGGGAGTGGGACCTCACTCGCTGGGAGACGCATTCCTCCTTCACTGGGGCACATCACTCTTGTATGCATTCCCCCCTGTTGTACTCATTCCCAGAGTACTCGAGAAGGTTGTGATGGACAGGGCACGAGTGATACTTATAGCCCCAGCATGGCCCAGGCAGCCATGGTACTCAACCCTTCGGCAGCTCTCTGTACGAGCACCGCGCCGACTGCCTTGCCTACCAGATTTGCTGACACAACAGAGAGGCTCACTGCGTCACCCGAAGCTGGACACTCTGCACCTCACTGCATGGATGGTACATGGTTCAGCGAGTCCGAGAATCTTTGTTCGGACCAAGTGAAGCGTGTTCTCCTGCACAGCAGGAGAGATTCCACCAGGAAAACCTACCTGTCAAAGTGGTCCAGATTTGTACGATGGTGTGCTCCTAAACTCCTGGATCCCTTGCTTTCGCCGATGCATGTCTTATTGGACTATGTCCTTCAGCTGCAGGCAACCGGACTAGCCATTTCATCACTTAAGGTCCACATAGCGGCAATAGCTGCTTTTCACTACCCCGTTGAAGGCAAGTCGGTTTTTTCTCACCCCATGATGGCTAGATTTCTCAGAGGATTGGCTAACCTCAACCCACCACGGAGACCTCCGCCACCTGTATGGAGTCTTGACCTGGTTCTCGATGTCCTCACTGGGCCATCGTTTGAACCGCTGGCCACGGTACCGCTACCGATGCTTACGATGAAGGTACTTTTTCTTCTGGCTATAACATCAGCACGCAGGGTGAGCGAGTTATCCGCACTAATGTCAACGCCTCCCTATACAGTCTTCAACCCGGAATCAGTGATACTGAGGTCTCATCCAGCCTTTCTACCTAAAGTATGTACGGAATTTCACATAAACGAACCAATTGTTTTGCCATGTTTCTACCCAAAACCGCATGCATCTCAGCGAGACGCTCTCCTGCATACGCTCGATGTCCGCAGAGCCCTGGCTTTCTATATAGACAGAACCCGTACTTTACGTAAGACGGACCGCCTCTTTATTTCAACATCGGGCTCTTCTAGGGGCAAGTCCTTATCCGCCCAGCGCATTTCCAAGCTGGTTGTCTCTTGTATCACGACGTGCTATACTATCCGTAAGAAGTCTCTCACCTCGCAACCTAGAGCTCACTCAACACGAGCAGTCGTTGCGTCTACAGCTTTCGTGAAAGGTGTCCCTCTTCGTGACATCTGCCGTGCTGCGACTTGGTCTTCAAATTCTACCTTTTCAAGACATTATGCAATTGTTCAGCACTTCACCACTGACTCAGCAGTAGCCTTGGCAGTGTTGCCTACTGCTCGGAATACCGATTCCGAAACACACGTTTAGCCGAGATTACTGCTTCGGAGTCACCAAAAGTGGAGCACCCACGGGGACTACCCGAAGAAGAAAAGGAAGTTACTCACTTCGTGCAGTAACGATCATTCTTCGAGGTGTGTCCCCGTGGGTGCTCCACGACCCGCCCTCCTCCCTGCTTCGGAATCTTGTTTTTTTCTGTCTTTCAGATAGGCGGTGAGACGAACTGGCGGGAGCCGGGCAGCGCGCGGTAGATGAAAGGCGCGAAACGGGAGTGCACGCGCGCTGCCCGACCATACACACACACACACACACACACACACACACAGCTCTGTTAAAGCTCCGATTTGCGGCGCCGGGACCAGCCCGACACCAAAAGTGGAGCACCCACGGGGACACACCTCGAAGAACGATCGTTACTGCACGAAGTGAGTAACTTCCTTTTACCGCTTCACCCCAGACCAGAGAGTCTCCATCTGACAGCATGGCTCATAGCCGGTTCAGAGTAGAGGAGCAATTTTGTTCACAAGCGGTAAAATCAGTATTGTTAAACAGTAGGAGACAAGCCACTAGGAAGTCTTATCTGGCAAAATGGAACAGATTCGTTGCTTGGTGCAAAGAAACTGGCATCCTGCCGCATTCTGCACCAATGCATAACATTCTCGATTATATTCTCTCCTTGCACCAGGCGGTCCTTACAATTTCTACCCTGAGAGTTCATCTATCAGCTATCACCGCTTTTCATACAGGCTTCAAGGATCATTCAGTTTTTACTCACCCCATGACCAAGAGAATGCTTAAGGGTATAGTGAACCTTAAACCTCCGCTAAGACCCATTCCTCCTTCGTGGAGTTTGGACATGGTACTCAACGCATTAATGTACCCACCTTTTGAGTCGCTAGCTACCACCTCATTATCGATGCTTAACACAAAAGTAGTATTTTTGCTGGCTGTTACATCGGCACGTAGGGTGGGCGAACTGGCAGCATTAATGGCAATGCTGTCTTTTACAGTTTTTACAGAAAACTCAGTAACATTATGTACCCATCCAGCTTTAATCCCTAAGGTTGCTACGCAATTTCATATCAATGAACCAGTGATTTTTACCTGTCTTTTGTCCAAAACCACATCCTTCGGCTCGGGACTCTCTATTCCATACTCTCAATGTACGCCGGGCGTTAGCATTCTATTTAGATGGAACACGGTCCTGTCGTAAAGACCGATCATCTATTAGTATCCATAGCGGACCGCTCTAGGGGCGATGCGTTGTCTTCTCAGCGACTGTCCGACATCATAGTTTCCTGTATCACCATGTGCCACGCAATGCGTAACAAGCCTTTCCAGACTTGGCCTAAAGCACATTCTACTAGGGCGGTAGCAACGTCCACAGCTTTTGCCAGAGGAGTCTCTCTATCGGAAATATGCAGAGCAGCTACATGGTCCTCGTGCCTGACGTTTATGAATCATTACACAGTGGTTCGGAAATGGACTCCTGACCACTCAGTGTCGTCGGCAGTGCTTTCGGTCATTTGACAAACTTGAACTCCAGGAACGCTACCTGAGCACTGCTACGAAGTCACCATGAGTGGAGCACCCACGGGGACCACTCGAAGAGGAACGAGAAGTTACTCACCTCGTGCAGTAATGAGGGTTCCCCGGGGGTGCTCCACAACCCACCGTTCTTCCCTGTTCCGGAGTTGTTTTGTTCTTTGTATCCTTTCCGATACGGAATGGTGAGGGAAGCCGGGTGCGTGCAAAGGTCCAATGGCGCGTTCTGTACACTGCGCAGGCGCACCTGGCTGGAAACAGCTGTGTAAAACCTCTGAGCTGCGGCGCCGGGACGAGCCCGACACCATGAGTGGAGCACCCCCGGGGACCCATCTCGAGGAACCCTCGTTACTGCACGAGGTGAGTAACTTCTCGTTTTATGTGCTGCCTGTACCAGAGGGTTCTTGCATCTGTTATGAAATGTCCATTTATGAATAATGGGAGCCACAAGACATGATTATTGCCCTCCCACTTCTCTGCCAATCCCAGATGGGACCCAGCGAGCAATAACTGCCAAACTCCACCGCTTCCCTGCCTTATCAGGGGCTTCCATGGCAGCACAATGGACTGACACGTCATCAAAGCATGTTCTGGCTTTCATATGAGCAATGCTGAGAGTGCAGCTCCTGGGTGTTCTTTCTCCCCCGCACTCCCCTTTCTCCGCAAGGAAATTAAATCTTTTTTCCAGGCTGCCGGCTCACTCCTTAACCTATTGCGTCAGCTCCTGTGTTAGTGCGTTTGCTCAGGTCTCACGGGCCTCAGGTTCCACTACAATAATTTCATGTTGGTCATACGTGGAGCAGTTCTAATGATCTCTTGGCTGGGTCCTTGGAGAAATGGTCTCCATGTACAAATGCAATGTCCCATAGAATCAATATGGAGCCTGCCTGAGCATGTTTGTATTCAATAGGAAAAGACTGACCCTTTACTCTTGCCCTGCCTTTCATATGTGAACTCCAACAAGCCTGTGTGCACTTTTTTTTAAATTTTATTTTTTTTAATTACGCCGTGGGCGAGAGAGGGCTCCAGCCTGGCTAGGCCCACTATGCCATGGGCAGAGGGTTGTTCCAGCAGCCTCCCTCCTGCAGCAGTCCATGGTGGACTGGCTAACCGGTTAAATATACAGTTTAATTGGTTAACATTATAAACAGGAATTTTACATTCCTATCCCTGTGTCCACTAGGCCCTAGCCCTGGGGAGGGAATGCCCTAGATCCCAAGGGAGAGTAATCAGAATAATAGAAGATTAGGGTTGGAAGAGACCTCAGGAGGTCATCTAGTGCAACCCCCTGCTCAAAGAAATATCAACTCTGGGCTCATGCTGCAAGGTGAGTCAGTTTTAATTTGCATCCAGAGCTGCAAAGGAGTCCTGGTGGTGTAGACTGCAAAGGCTTTGCTAAATCAAGGCATCTTCTGGCCATGCTCTGTCTTTGGGCTGCTCTGGTCATTTGCAGCTAGGCGCTTTGGCGAAAGAGAGCTTGTGGATGCATTGTTCTGGTGCAACCTCTTCTCCTGCCCCTCTTGCTATAGCCTTTCTCTATTAGAACTGAGTCAGTCTCTCTCTCTCTCTCTCACCCACCTGCAAACCAGCAGGTGGGAACTATTCTGGACTTTCCATAGGGAATATTGGTGACAGTTGCATGTTGCCACTTTTCATGTTTTAATACTGGAAATCATACACTTTCGTTCTAATATAGTTAATGCCAGTGGCTGGATTGTAATTGGAGTAGACTCAGATCTACAATGGGAAAGATAGGTGAAGTCAGAGGGCCAGCTCCACTTCCTGCCTATTCCTGGGACCCTGTACATCCCTGTCATCACCTCCAGCATTTTCCCATAGCTACTGCCCTTTTGCTTGCGGTTCCACAAGATTATCTTTCTTTGAATACAGAGTTTTGTGGGGTCGAGAGGCTCCAGGAGGAGGGAGCAGAGGACTATATCCTCTATGGCATGTCTCCTTATAGGACCTTCCAAGGGGAAATGCTGCTTAAATTGGGTGGCTGTACCCATAGCTCCTTCTGTGCACCCCAACTTTTTCAACTACAGATGAGGGCAGTCAGCCAGTCTATGGAGTTTTGTCCCTTCACCCCTTCCAGCAGGAGGACATAGTCTTGACTCTAAGAAACACTCTTGATGAGGTGATTTATAATTGGGATCATTGGCCTGCTAGATCAACAATTGGTGTTTGGCAACCCAACTTTGATAGTATCTTTTAATGAAGAGGTTGTAAGGTTCATCTGTGTAGTCTAGCAATAGACAACCCGGTTTGAATCACAGAATCAGCTGCTTACTCATTCAGGCTGTGGAAGTTGGGAGTTAACTCAGCATTTGGGGGTGGGAATAGAATTCAGTCATTGTGTCAAGTGAAACTTTAGTCACTTTCTTTACCATAAAGATCATGTGGTTTTGCTAACAGATTGTTTCCTCTGTTTTTCTTTTTTGCTCTTGTTTGCAGAAAGGAGCGTCCTAACTCTCTGAACGTCTTCCCCCTTGCCGATGGAATGGTACGTGGGCAGATAGGGGCCAAGATCATCCCCCCAGTGGACCACTGGCACCTGAGTGACCTCGGCCAGCTGCAGTCCAACTCCAGTTACAAGGTTTTATAGATTGTCACAGAAAAAGAGTTTCCCACTGTCAAAAACATCTCACATCTTCATAAAGACAGAAACCACCATGTGTCCATAACCCTTTGCAGCCTTTCCTTTTTGTATAGCTAATCTTTTCTTATAGCAGAACCCTCCCTGAGTAGGACAAATGACCTTCAGATACTTATGTTGGGTGGAGGATTGGTTTTGACCCAACTCATGTTTTTGTCACTTTCTGATTTTGTTTCAGTTCTAATTCCTGCTATTAGTGTTTTCTGCTGTTGGAGTTTGATCTTGGTTGAGAGAGAGAGGGGTGTGTGTGTGGGGGGGGGGGGATTACATCTCTTGCCCAGATCAATGCTGTTTATGAATCGTTTGGTTGTGGAAATGATGGAATCCGTCTTCTGCCCCGTCATGGGAACTGTGCCTCTGTCTCCTCAGGGCTACACGTTGTGCTGCTGTGCCATGCTCTGCTCTTTCTAGATGATCTTTATTCAATAATCTTCCTGCCTTTGGGTTCCTCTGCCACACTAGAGAAACTGGGTGCCTCTGCCACCTCCACTGATGGTAGCAACACCTACTGTCTGCAGTGCATCTAAAAGCTTTCTGTCTTTATATGACTTGCGCAGCTGCTGTAGAATGATTGGTACAGCTGGTTGCATTGTGCCACTGTGAGCAAGCCTTTATAGCACCTTCATAGTCTACACTGGTAATCTGCTTGTGTGGACAAAAAATCACATCACTGCCGCTGCACTAGTGCTGCTAGCCCTCCCTCCACTCTCCTACAGTGCTGTGCTCCTCCTTTCAGTAACTGCTATGTGCATTGAGTCCCAGCAGTTGCTTCTCTACCATCACCTCCAATATTTTCCCCAACCTGCTGCCCTTTTGCTAACAGTTCCACAAGATCATCTTTCCTTGATCCTTTCCAGCAGGTCTGATAGCATTTGAAGTATTCACAAAGCTGTATCTGGAGAATTCCCCCCAATTCCAGTAGGTCAGCCAGTAGTTGATCCCTTCTGAAAAAATGTCATGTAAAGTACACTAGCTTCTCTGAATGCATTATTTTAAAACATCAGTTTGAATAAAATGCCTTTGTAAACACATCCATTAATTACTATTAAACTTGGCAAAAAGGAAGCTGTTCTCCTCTCTTACAAAATAAGTTATAAATTGTTAATGCTGTAAATAACAATAAAAATACTGTGAGGTGGTAATGAGGTGAGAGAGAGAAACATAATGTATCAGCCTCATATGTTACCCAGGCCTGCCCATCACATCCTCGCTGGGAGGTGCTGCTTTATCAATTTCCAAGTACTTGGTGGGGAAAAAAAACAAAAGAGGAACATTAGAATGAAATTGCCTTGAGATTCCAGGTATCCTAAAGAGGCAGTACTGCTGCCAAATGAATGATAGATCATAGTTCACGTCCAGTGAAACACTGTCCACCACTAATTTCTCCCTAGCTCACCAGGCTACTGTCCTAAAAGCATGAGGGCATGGAATCTCAGAGCATATGCCCACATCCTTATACAGGACCAAAACAATTATTGGAACTTAATCATACCCTTTACTTAGAACCAGTGGCTGGGGTTTGGCCTGCATAATGGTTTAAAAGTGCTGTGGAATACTGACCCTGGAAACCATAGGACTTGGCCAAAATGCCTTGATTATCATTCATATCTCATGATAATTTGCAAATGTCCAAAAAGAACTTGCTTTGGAGGGCTGTGCTAGGAACTGTAGAATACAAGTCCCTCAGTGCACTGGTATAATCAAGGATGGAGGGATGTAAAAATGGCACAGACATTCCATAAACTGATTTGTATTCTGCCTGTGCTGAACCACTTCAGGGAGACACAGTGCAACCAACACTTGCATGCACTCCTTATCCCCATGCAAATGCATTTCCTAACACTTTCATTTAATCAACTGTGTGTATCTTTTGCAAGGGATAGTAGGGAAAAAGATGGAAGTATATTCATTTTAATAGACTTAAAGCTTCAGATTTAATCTATGCTGCATAGCACAAAGACTACAAGTTTTTCACCAATAGCTGTCTGCAGTTTATCAATAATTCACTCTGCATGACAGGAAATATCAGAAATTCAAATAAAACTCTAGAAACCTTGAATTCTGAGTTCAGGAAGTGCAGGTTACTAACTATATCTTTTTGTCATTTGTTTATGATTGTGTCAGGCAAAGAAATCAATTTATAATGGAAAGAGAATATTGTCTGTTGCTGACAGTACTCAGTTATGGGTGTATCCATCAAGTAATAGTGATAAATGTTCAATGCTTGTTAAGGAAAGCCCAAGTAGAGAGTACTAGGTTTGAGGAAGGTAGCTTCTGGGGTGTGAGTTATGCTGTGTGATATGGAAAATCCTGGATGCATAAGTTAAGGTAGATATCATAAAGCAGGTGGAAATTATCCTTTGAATAATTGATAGCTGGTAGCAGATGCAGCATGATTAAGTGTTGAGTAATAAGGGTACAAGTGGGTAGTGGGGTCACTGTATGGATTGGAGGAGGTATCTTGCATGCAAAGCTTTCAGTTGTTCTCATTGGGCAGTACTTTCTGCTTGAACTGTTAGAAATGCTCTTGCTTGGCCATTGAACTTCATCGCAGTGCTGCAAATACGTTCTGCTGACTTCACTTTGTTTTACTTCTGTGGTGCTCTAAGTTCTTTCTGTGTTGGGGACATAGCTCATGTTCACATACACACTGATAGCTGACCCACCGGCTCTTTTTTCTTCTGTCTGAACTGATTTTTCATCTTTAAGAATCTTAGTAAATATTTTTACATTTTCTTTATAACTATTATTATTTATTGTTTTTTGCATCTTACTTTTTGTAACTAGATTAGGTTTTTGTTTTGCTTTTTTATATTTAGCATTTTATATTTTGGAGATTTAGTCCTTAATGTTTTTTGTTTGTTTTTATGTACTGTATTTTCAGTGTTAAAACCATAGAATTGTGGCTACTCATGGTGACATACTACTCCTATGAATTTTGGGCTTTTGCAATGCATTTTGGAGGTCACTGCTACACATTTGAAGTTTAGGAGGCTGACAGGTCTGACTGTAGGTAAGTGGTGGCTATGGAGAATATTATGTAAGTGAAGTGATTATGGCAATCGTCCCCTGGACTATAAGATAGCTAGCGAGGGTTGGTTTATACTACATAACTTTTAGCAACACTACTGGGTTGACACAGTCATGTTGCTGAAAGTCAGGCAGAGTAGCTGCTCTTTGTGGGCTCTTTTGCCAACAAAATATTTCCACCCCAAACGAGTGGCATTTGTGTTGTCGATAGGAGAGTGTTCCTATCAAAAACTCACTGGCATTTGTTGTGGCAAAACTTTTGTCTTTTGGAGAGGAGGGGTTTAACACCTTCGAAAGGCATAGCCTGAACGAGGGAGATTTGGCGGTAGTGAGGGGTATAAGGGATATCTCACCAGTGTCAAGTAGAGTTCCTCAACGACAACAAGAATTATCTTGGCTCTAGCTAAAGGTTTTGGAGTGGCTGTTCCTAAAGGAAGCTGATTGGCTATGGATCATATTCTGTATGAAAGAGGAAAATTAAGAGGCATAGACAAGTGCGTGAGGTAGACTACGATGGTTATTTCATGTTTTGAGTGAATGGAGGATTATATAAATAAATAGCAGTGCATGGGGCATAGATGTGGAATAGGAATAACACCCATGGAATTGGAGTTTATTGTTTCTGAATATGGTTCCTCTGAGTAAGGATTTATTGCAGACTGAGCAAGGTATCCATTTCATGATCTCCATCTAGGCTATGGCATTGAGAAGAATGATAGGTACAGTATATACAGGAACATCCCAGAATTGTCAGATGACCCCGCCTCAATTGCTGGGGGTGGATTCACTGACATTTTACACTGAATAATTGTGTGGTTTTTAGCCCCTTTGATTCTGTGCCCTGGGAGTGCAGCGGGAAATGTTTGTCAAAGTAACTTCCCAATATGTTGGAGTTGTCCATGAAACCATCTGATTTGATGCTTTGCTTTGGCACATTAGAATGGAGTTGTGAAAAGTCTCGTATTCAAAAATAGCAGCTTAAAGAAAAAAATCTATTTCAAATTTGGTGCCCAAATCAGCAAGTAGATACACAAGTGGCCATTTAATGAATCAGGAGGATGATCTAAACGTCCATACAGGAGAAGTGGGTGTCCTGTTTGCACTCACAATCCAAAAAGGTTAAGCAAAAAGAGTGGATAGTATTTGATAGCAACATTGTTTAAAAAAAATCAATTTCAGTGTCTGCACATCAACAATCAGGAAATGCATGTGGCATAGGACGCCTGGTTTCCTTACTGCAGTATACACCAGGATACTGCAGAAATGAGCACGGACAGGGATACGTCAGTGTGTTTCTAATTAAAGTAGTATGTCAATCAGTAAGCCGCTTTTTTTTTTTTTTTTTTTTTTTGTAAAGAATATTTGGCTGCCAAGGGTTACATTGCCATTTTTTCACAGTCTTCATTTCCATCCCACTTAGAGCTGTTTTATTGCATGAAATCTGGACATAGAACACAGACTTCCAAAAACTGAGGAGCAGACAGCATCACATTTCCAAGATTGTGGGGCCTAAGGAAGTAGCTAATTTTAAAGATTAATTAACAAAGTAGAAGCAGATAGCTGCCTAGCATCTGCACAGTAGAAAAGATACAAATAGAGATGACAACAACTATAGTAAGGAAATGGGGAGGGGTGTAGGTATATAACAAATGGCTTTTCCACCCAAATGGAAATCATTGTAATATGTTGCTCTAGAATTTCATGTTACTATCCTCTTTCAGGTGGTGCTTTTAAGTGGTCGGGGTGGTGGTGATGGTGGAAGATTAGAATCCCTTCCAAGAAGACTTGGGAGATCTCAGTTGGGTCTGAGGCCTATTGGTCACCTGATAAGAAGGTGAACTGGCTGAATCTGAAACAGTGTTTCCTTAATTGCCAATCAGGGAATCAAGCAACAAATGCTGGAGTATTCTTGAAAGCTTCCTGTATTTTTCAGGGTGTGGTAGGATGAGAAATGGGATGATAATTTATGTTGAACATGGGACGTGTACACACACACTTGAGGTTGGAAATACATCTCAAGGATTTATTTAGGATGCATTTTGATTTTTGAACTCTTGGTCTGGTCTTTTATCCTGTTGAGGAGAACCACATCTGACTGTGTTGTGTTGTCAAACTGGGTCATGCCTGGCTGTCTTTTTTTTTTTTTTTTTTTTTTTTTATGTGAGCTGATACAGACATGTGTAGCTCTCCCCTCCTAATGAAATAAGACCATCTCAGCTTGCTACACACTTTGTTTCAGCTGCCTAGTATAAAAAGTATGTAACTGTCCCTTCAAGTAAAGTGATAGCATAAGAAATCTATTCTACAAGCTCTTTGTACAAGTGACCTACTGTAATCATGGACCCAGAGCTTCTATGAAGCCACTTCATAGAAGGCCCTGTCACCTTCCAGACATATGGGAATTTCCTTCTTCCACTAGGTATCTTTGGAAAACATTGGCCTAATTTTCAGAACTGCTGAACACCCACACATCCCAGCAAAGTTAAGGGGAGCTGCAGTTGTTTTTCACCTTTGAAGATCAGATCATATTCCATTATGAGTAGACCTCACATCTAAGGATGTTAAATTGCAATTAATTTACGAGTCGAGTAGTCCATGGAATTTCAACTGGTCAATGGGCACTTCCACATTCCTCCTTTGAAATGTACAAGAGCTCCAGTGGGGGTTCTTGTACATTTCAAAGGAGGAATGTGGAACACCACATGCGGGCCAGCGGGAAGTCCCGCTGACTTTAGGGTGCATGCAGGCATGCCAGCTTTGAAATGCCCAAGAGTCCGCAGCAGGGGCTCTTGCGCATTTCAAAGTGGCAGTGCAGCATGGAGCTCGGGGACAGCAGAGGACTCAGTGCCATGTGGATCAAGGGTCAGCTGGGGACTCCCCAGCTGACCATGGGTTCCATGCGGCATTTCCCCAGAACCCGGAGTCAACTGGGGACTCCCCAGCTGATCCCGGGTTCCGTGGAAATACTGTGCTGGAACTGGGATCAGCTGGGGAGTCCCCAGCTGACCCCAGACTCCACGAGCTGCACAGCTGATTCTGGGATCAGCTGTGCTGCGCTGCCCCTTTAAACGCCGCCTCCACATTTCAAAGGGGCAGCGCCGCAGTGCGACGCTGTCCTTTGAAGTACCCCTCCTCCACCTTTTGCCTCCATCAGAGAGAGGCAGCAAGGGGAGGGGGGAATCAACTAGATGACTGACTATCTGATAAGCAAATGCTTATCGGATAGTCGACTAGTCTTTAACATCCTTACTCACATCTAATGTAACTTCAGAAGATCTGAAATGCCGTTTGTGCTGGTAACAAAGGAAGAGGTGATATGGGAATCCTTATTTAGACCAGATAGGATTTGCTTGCTTAATTCTGCACAAGAATTTGTTCATTTGTAGTGCCAAATAGGCACAGTTAGCTCTGGGTATTCAGTTTCTGGTACTCCATTTCCTGTGATTTTCTGCAAGGTAGCCATCAATCTGGTAAATAAGAAATTATCTGAGGCATATAGATGTGCTTTTCCTTTTCTGTTTTCTCCTCTTCCATATTGTCATAGTGCCCAAATGATGAAATGTCTGAATCCGGTCAGTCTTCTGCAGCTGCCACTCCAAGCACCACAGGGACAAAGTCCAACACACCAACCTCATCTGTTCCCTCTGCTGCTGTCACACCCCTAAATGAGAGCCTTCAACCAATCAGTGACTACAATGGCACAGCCAAGAACAGTAAGCGGGCACGGGAAAAGCGGAACAGCAGAAACATGGAAGTCCAGGTCACTCAGGAGATGAGGAATGTCAGTATAGGTATGACAGGTGTACTCTTCTGTATGTGTTTTGCTAGCCAACCTGTTGCGTGCCCACTTTAATAATAGGCATAGTGAAATCAAATACTGGAAGATGTCTGAGGGGACTGAAAGAGTAACTAGCTTAGTTCTACTGAAAGAGAATGCTCCTTGTTAAGAGTACAGTTGGAAGTAGGAGAATAAAGGAGGGTGAGATGCTCATTTATGAGTGATGATAGGACTAGGCTCACTTTTTGGATGGTGGCACATTTTGAGGAGGAATAGTAAAGGATTCATTGACATGGATCCAATTTCCAAGTTTATTACAGCTCACTTAAAAGAATTTTCTTCTGTAAAACCCCTGAATAGGCTCCTGGCAAAGTGAAAGCACAAAATAGTAGAAAAATAATGTTCTGTTGACTTTGACTGAAGATGCCAGCACTGAAATCCCATTTTCCTAATTGTATTAGCAGTCTGCTTGCTACCAGGATCACTGTCCCGTGGCTGGTAGAGAGCAATGCAGTTCCTCAATGATGCCTAATCAGTAAATTGGTATCTCTTCAGTGATGTTAGTAGAGACATTTCAATAAGTCTAAGTATCATCACTAGAAGACAGACACAGAAGTCTTGGCGCACTCCATCATTGACCTGTATATGTAGGCAGAGTCCAGGAACTGTTGATAGCAAAAGAAAGTCATAAATGTGTGACGCCATTGCTGGTGTACTTCCAGTGGTGATAGTGGATTTACACTCAGATAAATTTGTTTCACATCATTTCTTCCCTCTGCCCCTGAGAAATATGGATCAGCTCAGTACAGGTAGCAACAGAAGGTTTTGAGGACAGCTTCCTCCGCTTTTTTCAAAAATTAGAAAAGGAATCCTCTCCTTCTGCAAGCTTGAGAACTGTTGCTGATAGGTTATAATAACAAACACAATCATAATAACAAACACAATAGTTTTTTGTCTTAAAATATGCCAAGAGGACAACCTGAAGCAATGAAATAACCAGTAAGGGTGTCATTGGTTTTATATACTCTAACATTGAAGCTGTTTAATGGGTCAGTAAACCCCAAATTTGATGCAATTGGAATTTTAGTGTCCTTTACAAACTAAGGCCTAGACACTTCAGGAATTGCTTTGTAGGCTGACCCTTTTGCCTATATGGAGTATGCCTGTATGGAACAATTCAAGACTGGACCTTAGAACAGTTTAATTTGTTGCAAACTCAGAAAGGCATTTGGAGCCTCATTTCTTTTTTTGTTAAATGACAACTCCAGAGCATACATCATATTAGAAATAGATTAGGTTGCACGTATACACTATATTGCTATTTCCTAATTAATTTTCACTATTATTAACAGATGAATCAGATGTAAGCATGAGAATTTGTATATTCCAGTTGTTCCTATTTAAAGTGATTCAGTCATGATTTATAGCTTTAATGGTTTTGTTACAGAATAAATAAAATTCCTGTATATTTTTATATCTTACAGAGTTGCAAAATGATAGGGGGTTTGTACTGTGAGATTATTTGGCATTTAATCTTTTTAAAGTGACCTTAACTGTGCCTGAAAAAGATGACCTAATTTAAAACAATTTTACCTTTCAAATTCTAGAGTTATTTTTAAAGTTTAATATTGGAGTCAGCAGGCCGAGCCTGATCCACTGTAAAAGAGTAGATGGTAATACCTGCGGCTCATCAAACCTGCTCTCTTTTAGGTAATCCGGGAGGGTGTAAAGCTAAGGAAGCAAACTCTTGACAGAAAAGTTCCACTATGTTGTGGGTGAATAGCTGATTGGAGGGGGGGAGGATAGCCCCCCAGCCCGGCCTCTTCTTTGCCCCATGGAGCCCATCCTCCATTGTGGTTGGTGTCTCAGGGTAGGGCCCTGCCACTGAAGCACCGAGGGACTGGGTAATGTGGTCCAAGCTTCCTGACTTGGAGCCGCAGCATTGTGGCAAAAACCGTCATACAGCAAATTTTTCTATGCCTGGCACTCCAGGGCCTGGAGGGTTAGAGTGCTGGGAGTAAAAATATGTGCTAGTTGCCATTTTTGCTATTATACTCTGCAGCACAGCAACAACCCCTCCTTCTGCCCCCAGCTTGAGGGAGCAGGGAGGCTGGATAGCACAGTCCCAGCCTCCCCCATCTCTCATATCCACTGCTCATGATTCAGCAGAATGCAAAGCTAAGAGAATAAACTCAGGCAGGAAATCTGGAGTGGACCCCCAAAGGCAGCGGATTGGGTACCAAATGTATTGGTTCTTTCTCTCCTCTGGATTTTATTGGTAACACCAAAGGGGGGGGGGGTCCTGATGCATGGACAGCTCAGGATCTCTATCATCTGCCCAGGCTTAGGCCCTGGAGAAGTACTCAAGCTTTGCCTGTAGGCTCAATACAACATGAGGCAACAGTCCCCAGCTCTAAGCTTTTACTCGATTGGCATAGAATTGAGCACCAAAGGTGGTCTCTGATGGTGGGGAGAGATTGGGTCTCATTGGACAACCATGGTCCCCATAAAACTGGGCATTCCCCCCCCCACACACACACACAATAAGGTATCCCACCGTAGACTGCCTGCTTCAGTGGGTGCTTAGAGCTAAAAGTTTTATAACTTGACAAGTGGACTATAACCTGTGCATCAGGGGGAAAGAAAGAAAGACATTGTTAAAGATAGGGTGCCAGAATGTTTACACCATGGCAACCAGATTATCTGAGGGTTTTCAACGAATCAGTGATCCACATAAAACTGCTATGGTCAATGACAAATTTTTTCTGTCAAGGGAAAAGTGCAGAAGAAATTAGAGCATGGAGTGGGATTTGACAGCAAGAACTCCCTTCTGGGGATGATTGAGCCACCTTGAAATGGATCAGAGAGAATTCTGGCACTATGCTTATTCACATCTGAGGACCCAGTCAACTGTCCTCTTCTGACATCAAAGACCAGTTCTGCGACTAGTTGAAAACCCCATCAGCAAGATTCTGAAACATGAATCTGTTTTCCTGCTAGGGGACTTCAATGCAAGGATGGAAGCTGATCATGAAGCATTTCCCAATTGTGTTGGTCAACATGGAATTGATAAGATGAATGAAAATGGTAGAGACCACTATAATTTTGTTCCTGTTACAACCTTTTTGTGACACACAGTTCGTGTTGTGGCTTTGTCTGCAAGAATGTATCTTGGAAACATCCCAGATCTGGCCACTTGCATCAGTTGGATACTATCACAAGGCATACCTATCTTAACATCATCCTTGTTACCCACAGTTATCAAAGTGTTAATTCCAGCAGAGAGCGCACTCGTGCGCACCAAGGTCAGACTTAAACCAAAGAAAATATACAGCTCTAAAGTAAAAGATATCCTCATATTAACATCAATGCTATAGCAGACCAAGAAAAGTCACAGCATACAATAACATACTACAATAAGCCCTTGACACCAGTAATTGTCTCACGAGCACCTAGCAGAAGAATGGACTCTATGATGCAGCTCTGTCAGTTTTTGGGAAGAAGGAATACAAGGCTAGTGAATGGTTTGGTGCATATTCCAGTGTGTTGACGCCAGTCATAGAGGATAGATGCACATCTCAACCAGCTACAAGAGAGATCCAAATGAAAACAAATTGAGCATTGAGAATGGCAAGAACCAAAATGCAACAAAATGCTTGATGCTGTGCCAATGACTACTGGCTAAATTTATGTGAAAGCATCCCAAGTAGCAGCTGATGCAGGCAACATTGGAAACATGTATGACGGAATCAAGAAAACCTTCAACTTCAAAGAAGGTAGTCCCATTGAAATCACATCAGGAGAAACAATAAACGGCCGCACCAAGGAGATACATAGGTGGGTAGAACACTACTTTGAACTTTACTCTCTTGAAAATATTGTTATGGACAGTCATCCATGTCATTGAAAGCCTGCTGTTTTGAACCAACTTGACAATGAAACAGTTGTCGAGCTTACTTGCCATAGATGGCATCCCTAATGGAAGGTCTTCTGGAATAGACCTCATACTGTCTGAGATTGGAAAAAAAAGTGAGAACTCTATTCTAGTACAGCATCTTCACAAGCTGTTCTGCCTTTGCTGGAAAAAAGGTGAATTACCACAAGAAATGAGGCCAACATCATCCCCCTCTAAAAACAAAGTTGACAGGAGTGAGTGTAACAATTATTGTGGAATTTCACTCCTTAGTCTTATGGAAAAAACCTTTGAGTTGTCCAGAACGTACTTCAGACCCTTGCTGATAGAATCTGTCCAGAAACACAGTGTGCCTTCAAGATTAAATGTTTACTACTGACATAATTTTGTCACTGAGACAACAGCAACCTACTGACTACTATATTTACCTACACATCTCCAGCTTTCATCCAGAACACATCACACGATCCATGAGAGACAACCACATTTGCTCCAGTCCTTCTGACAGAGATAAATACCTTCAGGGTTTCTATCAAGCATTCTTGAAATCACAATACCCACCTAGGGAAGTGAAGAAATCAATTGAGCCAGTAGGGTAACCAGAAGTCCAGCTCTTATAGGAGAGACCCAACAAAGAAAACAACAGAATGCCACTGGCCATTATCTACATTCCCCCAGCCAAAACCTTTCCACCATATCATCAAGGATCCGCAACTATCCTAGATGATGATCAGAAGCTCAAAACATCACCTTTAAACGTGACATGCAACAGAGATTCTCTTGAGTGTGTCTCTTTAGCCATGTTTGCGACTGCCATAAAACATAGTAAATTCTTTATCTCTCAGGGGTGCAAAGTACTTCATTATCTCCAGCCTAGTTACCTCACTGGCTGATGGTATTGCCACTAGCATGCTTCCAAGAATCCCCTATTTATAACAACTGTTCATGATGATAGATTCCATCTCTACCCTTCCACGGGAATTTTGGAACACACCTCCCCAGCTAATGTGTGTCTTGTTAGAAATCCATCTACGCTGTGTCTTTAGCACGTTGTACATGGTACCATAGCGATCTTGAGAGTGTTTCCCATGATCCTTTTTGATAACCAAAGGAGCATAAGACCAGTCAGAGAATACAGTTCCTAGAGTGGAACTACTGCTGGGCTTTTATTCTTCTGGATCTGTCTCTTATCTATGTATTATTTTCTGTAGGAATGGGTAGCAGTGATGAGTGGTCTGATGTTCAGGACATCATAGACTCTACTCCAGAGCTGGACATGTGCCAGGACCCGAGACTAGAGCACTCTGGAAACAGGTATTTGCTTTTATCTTTTGTAAGCATGCTATTTACTCTCCATGTGCCTTCTTGAAGAGTGAAGGGAGACTGTGGATTAAAAGAGCTCTTGTAATTAGTGTTTTGTAGTACATGTTAATGCTCTGGAGACACTGATATATCAGCGGTCATTGGATCTTACTTCCTCTCCCTTGTGCCTGAGGGATCTTTCACTCTGCACTAAACTCCCTGTTATATGGAAAGAACACAAGCTCAAATTCTGTGTTAGAAATCTCCTCCAGATGATCCTCAGTTGGACTGGCTTCAGACAGCACAGTTTGCCTTGCTCCCATGTGAGAAGGAAAGGTAGCATGATAAGAGAAGGGAAGGACTGAGGAGGTATGAGGCTTATGGGCTGAAGTGTTAGAAAAGAGAAAAAGACAATTGTCTAGTAAATGCCAGTCCTGAATTACTTCTCAAAACTCAGACCCTTCTCAGGTGTGCCATATATAGGTTGGCAACTAGGCAGTGAGTGGTCTTTTTGGTGAAATCTTGTGTTGCTGTGGTTCATGCTTGATTAGAATAGCAACTTCCCCTTAAATGGGGAGTTGCCTGAAGGCCATTTGTTTTGGTACATCGCTGCTGCCGGGTATGTCGTAGCCTAGATGCTTGTAAAGCAAAGAGAAACGATAAAAGGCAAGTCTTTTATGAAACAGCACATGATGAGTGGTCTTCATTTGGGCAAGGACAGTATTGGGAAGGAATCATGAAGAATCCTGAATGATGCAGGAACAAGGGGCGAAGTTTCCTCTTAGCTTCTTTCACACTGGCGGGCATGAATACAAAAATTAAGGCAAGACTACACAACACGCAGGCCCCATTTAAGTCAGTTCTTCTGATATTAATAAAATGCAATATTTACCCGATTTCCACCCATCTGACAGCACGTTTAATGAGCAATGACAGTCCAGGAATTTAACTACTAAAATGCATATCAACCGAAGACCATTATATCGACTTCTTTTTTGTTTGGCTTCACAACAATCCAGGAATTTAACTACTAAAACACATATCAACCTAAACCACACTGTAAACCCAAACTGCACCACAGGCCACAAACAAACAGGCCATGGGCCACGTGTTGAGTGGCCCTGGTGTATGCCATGACAGTGGCTGATGTCATGATCGAGAACAATCAATCCAAACATTAATGGAGACAAACTCTAGTGAATGCAGATACAAGGAGATAGCCCTTTAGTCAAGGAAATCTGTGCACCAGGGCAACTGGCTAGAAGCACAATATATATAGTTTGGGTTACTGAGCCTTGGACTTGGGGCTCTAACATGCATAGTGCTTCCTCAAGTCTCAGTTTATTAAATTGGTCAGTCAGGAGTCAGTCCTCTTGCTGTTTGTTGCTGCCCACTAGTAAGGGTGTTTATCACCAGATAATAGTATAGCCCTGGAGGGGAAGAAAATCCACATTCATCTGCAGCTGGCCAGCACAGTATGCTTCATCTTGTCAGCCACATAGTGCCCCATGGATTCGTTACTTTCATGCTAGATTACTCAGTGTATCTAGGAGTGAGACTACACAGCCTGAAATACAGTGTGGTTGTCTGTTTAGCAGGAAGCTGTGAACATATCACTCAGCTGCTCTGCTTTCCTCACTGGCTCTCCATACAGCAGAATGCAATTCAAGGTCATTATTTCATGACCTCCCACAATACACGTGTTCCATTGGAACCATGAAACTGTCAACAGAGGGAGAGACTCAGAAGTGAGGGGAACAGAACTTTCACAGGAATCAGATCAAGAATCTGAAACTTGTTCCCAACTGATGATGATAAAGATCCCAGACCTTGATGTGTCCATTACTAAATGTAAGGCTCATGTCTTTGATTTACCTTGTTTCCTGAATAAGTCCTTCACATACAAATAAGTCCTATTCACACACATGTAGTCGTGCATACATGCTTGCTAAACAAACAAAACTCAGGCTAATTTATCATATCGACAGCAAGGGGGAAATGTTGGTTTGTTTGTTTCAGTTTTCAAATACTTACCCGGCCCTATCATTGTAGTAGGTGCCTGTCATGTACCTTCACTGGTGGAATTGTGGGACTGAATGCATGGTCTCCACATCTACAGCGAAACAAATAAAAACTAGATGAAACAAAAGACAGAACTATGTAGCACTTTAAAGACTATCAAGATGGTACTAGTAAGAAGACATCAGTTAGTAAGAAGGATTCTAGTTTTATATAACAAATATTTTATAACATGATTTTAAAGAACTTTTGCATTAATCTGTTGATCTGTGCTGAATCATCTATGCTTATCTAACAGACACTGGTGACAGTTTTCATATTTGGAACCCTGAAGGATTCTTGTCCTTGATATGAGGACCAGGGTATATTTATCCTTTACGTAGTATGTCCATGGTCCATGAAGCAAATAGATGGAAAGATCTCTGTATTTTGATTGCAGTGATCTACTTTGCTCAACAAAGAAGAAGAATGTTCTAGCTAAAATGTTTCCTAAGTAACGAGATTTCGTTTTTTTATTTCCTCCAACAGCCCAACACAGGGAATTGTGAATAAAGCTTTCGGCATCAACACAGACTCTCTGTATCATGAACTTTCCACAGCAGGGTCAGAAGTTATTGGGGATGTGGATGAAGGAGCAGATCTTCTAGGTAAAATATATTTATAACAACTCTGTCCACTGGAGTTATAACTTTTGAAACAGATAGTTTTCTTTTTTCCTTCAGAACTGTGGTTCCTTGTCACTAAAACCAATTTGGGTTGAAATTTGAGACAATCCAGGAATGAAATATGTAACAATCATAATATAACTTAGTCATTTTAATAGGTTGGGATCTTGTTTTGTTAGGGCTATCTTTGTGTGAGTAGGTTAATTTTTGTGTGCAATTATCATGCACGGACTCCCTGGAAAAATAACTGCTTCCTTCCTTATCGTCACTCAGCAATAATTTTGCAGACACTTTTAATTGAAGATGGGGTTGTGGGGAGCAGAGTTGATATAGATTTGAAAAGTCTTGGAAGGGACTTCTGAAGCTTGGGCCCAGTATCAGAAGTTCCTGGCTAAGACTTTGCAACACCCAAAGAAAGGTATCTATCCCAGGTTGTAGACTGAGTCCATTGCCTCTAGAGTAAAACTTTGAGTGTCTAGGTCCCAGTTAAGAGCACTTAAGCACATGATTAAGTCTAATTGAAGTTGATATAATGCAGATAGGATAGACAAAACTCATATTTATATACTAACCAATTAGCCTGTCATAAAATGGGATTTTCAGGTCTCTCCTCCACGTCCTATTCCCTTTCTATCTCGGTCTTCTCTCCTGAGCTTCCGGTCTCTCTCTCCCTCCCCTCCTCCTACTGCCTCCCCCTCTCTTTCTCTCAGCTCTCCTCCGTCTCCTGCCTCTCTCTCCGTCTCTCTTTCTCTTCTCCCTCTCCTGCCTCTCTTTCTCTTGTCCTCCTCCTGCATGGGGAGCGCGGAGCCCAAACAGCTGTTTGCGCCTCTTGCTCCTGCATGGCAGCCCGGCTGAGCGGCTGCCTTTGAGCTCCAGCTGCCCCCCTGCACCGTTTCCCTTCACCCCAACACTGATCCTGTAGCCTCTCAGTTGTCCTCCACAACCCTCTCCCCCTCGTTCCCCTGCCCTCTCCCCGGCCAGGGGGCGGAGCCTGGAGCCGCTGTCACACCGCACGTCCCCGCCGTGGCACTCTGCTGACTTTTGCACTGCTCGGCTGGGCCGCTGCGCGGGAGCAAGTGGTGCAAGCGGCCGTTTGGGCCCTGCACTTCCCATGCAGCATGGGCCGCCCAGAGGGAACAGCCAGCATTTCAGCAACAGCGCTGCCCAGAGGGAACAGCCAGCATTTCAGTGTTACCGACTCAGACATTGGGCTACTATATATATGATGTCACTCTTAGGTCCAAATGTCTTGATTTAAGAAGCTTTCCAGTAACTTGAGGCATAAGAGGGCTCTTACAAAATACCTTCTGTGTGCCGAGGACAAGCAAGAAGTGTATTTGAAAGTATTAAGTGGAGATGAATATATTTTATTTTTGGTTGTCTCATGTGCTTGTTGAAATTACAAAGGCTCATGGCCTATCTCCTCATTGGTTCAAAAAATATAGTATTGACCAAAATGCATTTGGAGGTAGATTCAGCCAGGCCAGTTCATGATCTCATTGTAAAATTGCAGTAGGCCATTTCTACTAAAAATATAAAGATATCTAAATCACCTTGACAAGGGCAGACTATAAGCCTTGTATCTGAATCCTCTTGGCCTCAAGGACTGCACTGGAGAGGAAGCATGAGGAATTAGGTATGTAATAAATGATAAAAGGGACACTTTGGAGGTATGGAGCTCACAGGCTGTTGCATAGGTGATTTTTATAGCTTATTTATTGTAGTACCTTTACAGCATTTAGAACTGTTGCATTGTGCAGCCACAGGAGATCACAAAAATGAATCCTAAGGCATATATTATTTAGGTCTTGATGCAGGACTGAAGAAATTTGGAGTAGAGCCCAGCCCATTGTTACTGGGGCACTTGGCTTGTGTGTGGAGGTGGCTCCTATGCAGATGATAGGAGTTTGTGGATGATGCTAAACTGTTTAAGATAGTCAAGACAGAAGCAGACTGTGAGGGACTCCAAAAAGATCTCATCAAACTGAGTGATTGGGCAACAAAATGGCAAATGAAATTTAATGTGGATAAGTGTAAAGTAATGCATGTTGGAAAAAATAACCCCAACTATACGTACAGTATGATGGGGGCTAATTTGGCTACGACAAATCAGGAAAGAGATCTTGGAGTTATCATGGATAGTTCTCTGAAAACTTCCACACAGTGTGCAGCGGCGGTCAAAAAGGCAAATAGGATGTGAGGAATTATTAAGAAAGGGATAGATAATAAGACAGAATATCTGACTGCCCCTGTATAAAACTATGGTACACCCACATCCCATATGAGGAGAGGTTAAAGCGACTGGGACTTTTCAGTTTGGAAAAGAGGAGACCGAGGGGGGACATGGTAGAGGTATATAAAATCATGAGTGGTGTGGAGAGGGCAGATAAAGAAAAGTTATTTATTAGTTCCCATAATAGAAGAGCTAGAGGACACCAAATGAAGTTAATGGGTAGCAGGTTTAAAACTAATAAAAGAAAGTTCTTCTTCACACAGCGTGTAGTCAGCCTGTGGAACTCCTTGCCAGAGGAGGCTGTGAAGCCTAGGACTATAACAGAGTTTAAAGAGAAGCTAGATAATTTCATGGAGGTTAGGTCCATAAAAGACTATTAGCCAGGGGATACAAATGGTGTCCCTGGCCTCTGTCAGAGGCTGGAGAGGGATGGCAGGAGACAAATAGCTTGATCATTGTCTTCGGTCCACCCTCTCTGGGGCACCTGGTGCTGGCCACTGTCGGCAGACAGGCTACTAGGCTAGATGGACCTTTGGTCTGACCCAGTACGGCCGTTCTTATGTAGACATTTATTATAATTGTGTTTACCAGCTCTGATGGAAGAATTAGTCTGATCCTGGATGAAACATGAGAAGCACATCTGACAGGAATATTATAAACAATCAGTGTAGAAGATCTGAGACTGCCACTCATATTGAAGGAGACGTTAGTAGAAACTGTACCTGGATGTTAGATCTTTGTCTACAGTAGCATGAATTTTGGTTGGCTATTTCAGGATACATTTTTGGCTGCTTTCTTCCCAAGTCAGAGTGCTATAGCCACTTAAAATGTAGTTGCTGCAATTGTATCCTTGTCCCCTTTTTGCTTGTCTTGTCCATAAGAGCAATCTGACAGCAATCATGTTCTCTGATTGTCAACTGCTGCTTTTTGTTGTTTGCTTTCTAATCCTCTGATTGCCCCTCACAACAGACTATGGCATACTCAGTCCTCACGCGAAGCGCCTCCTTGTCTGTCATGTAGAGGCAATCAGACTTCCCCTCAGAAGTGGGTTAGCCTAGTAGTCTCTCCCAGTATGGGGAGAAAGGGAGAATGGAGCTCAGCCTCTTCTCCTAGAGTTCTTTTCTCCTCTCTTGTAAGTATGAGTGTGTCCGTATGCTTCTCTGTCTCCTCTATATCTTCCCCCTTCCACCTAACAGGAGAGGTTTTTAAAAAGTCTCCAGCAGGCCAAAAGTGGAGTCAGCTGGCTCTCATTGATTCAAGTAGCTCCATTTCAGCTGATCCATACTGCCTAAAGACAGCTTCTTGTCAGCTGTTCCTAACTGGCCCATGTCTTGTTAACAAAGGAGTCTGTTTCCCCTTCCCTCCCCCCCACCTTCTCCCTCCCTTTTTTCCCCACTCTGTTGCAGCCTTCCAACCTGATTTTGTGACAGTCACATTCCTTTTCACTTGTGATTTAAGTCAGCATTTGAATCCCCATAGCTGTAGAGGTAACAATATAATGCATTAACTCACTGTGCCATTTATGCCTTCTCAGTGTGACAGAAATCATGGTAGCCTCAAAGAACCTTAATGGCTCCCTTTGGCTTTTTATTGTGGAGGCTTTAAGTTATCGTGACTCTATAGCAAGGCTGTCAGATTCCTTCCATTTTAACTAGGAGAATGAACATGTCACCAGGGAAGAATTTTGAAGACTTCTAGGATCACTGTGAAAGCCTCTGTGTTTTCATCCTATGTACCCAAGTCGTTACATCAGGAAACAGTGTACCCATAGCTGCCATCTTATTGAGTGTCATAAATTAGGATTTTTCAGTCACCAGCTTTTTTGTGATTCTGAAAATTTTCTGGTTCTGATACAATAGCAAAACTTCATCCAATCAACAAGAGGCCTCTGTAGCTTATCATTGGAGGAGGGATACATCTTACAGTCTCAAAGCTATGGTAATGATGCTGGCAATCTAGGTGGGAAGGCTTTTATGGATTTCCTTACAAGCCTTGGAAATGGGATGAAATGACGCCTGTCATTTTCTTGGGAATTTTTATTAGGCCTTTCACCTAATCTGAGGGAATGTTTGATTTGGATGATGTGAGGCATACATTGCTAGGATGGGGGTGAGGGAAGAAATGCAGGTAGATGTTGTGTGAAGCAAAATGCAGGACTATATAGCACTTTAAAGACTAACAAGATGGTTTATTAGATGATGATTCATTTTTTTTAGATTCATGATTTTAGATGATGATTCATTTTTTTAATTGTATCCTTTGGTATATATGGTTGTGACTATTTTCTTCCGCTATTTGATCTGAGGAAGTGGGTCTGGCCCACGAAAGCTCATCATCTAATAAACCATCTTGTTAGTCTTTAAAGTGATACATAGTCCTGCATTTTGCTTCAGCTACACCAGACTAACATGGCTACATTTCTATTACTATTGTAGATGTTGTGTGTGATACTTTTATATCTAGTCCATAAAAGTTTGAGGAGGCTCTGGCTACAAATGCTTTCTCAAACCCATGGACAAAAAGGCTAATTTTATGTATTTTTCTTTTTGCCCTCCCACAATCAAAGGTCTAAAGATCTTTGATAAAACTGTGGTCTGGCCAAGAAGAAGCTAGGGATTGATCCTGGTGAATCTGTCAGTTTTTCTGCTCTTATCTAATGACAAGTTGTTATCTTTGGGGCATTTCTTTTTCCTTCATCCTGCCTATAGCCTGAAAAAAATCAGAGAAATTTCATGTTGTAGACCTGGTACAAACATTGGAGAGAGTGCTCATTAGGATCCAGAAATTCTGCAGTCTCTTCATGTAAATCAATGGAAGCCAGTGGAGTTACTTTAGACTGACACCAGCCTTAATTCTCATATATGGAAACCCAAAAATGGGTGCAAAACCTTCCAAATGTTGTTTTCCCCCCCCCCCCAGGTGGATTAAGATTTTTAATATCTGAAGAATGTAATTTGTGAAGCCTTTAAAACAACAGATGTTATCTTTGTACATTCATCAGGGACCAGGTCTATCTCCTAGCTAGATGTCTATCTCCTTTCTGGATATTTGCAAAACTAGCGTTGGACTATCATCTGTTTGCACTCTTTTTTGCAGCTTTGGAGAGAATGGTCCAAATTCATTGGTTAAATAGCACATTTCCCATTCCTTTCTTATAGTTTCATATGCAGTTCACATAAAGGTGTAGTTCAGAGAGTGGTAAGCTATTAATTGAATTCTCCTTTTTTCAGCAATAACCCTATAAGCATTTTTTTCCCTTTACTCCTGCATGGTCATTTTAACTCCTGTAATCTCAGGCCAGGTCTATACTAGACCTGGAACGTTGGGTTGAGGTACGCAACACGAGCTACGTAAAATATGTAGCTGGAGTTGGCTTATCTTAAGCCAGGCTTGGCGCAGTCTTCAGAAGGTTTGCTCCAGTTGGCTTCTCTTACTGCTTGCAAATACCCAGAGTATCGGTGTCAGCCAAAACTGCCCTTAGCATTTGCTTTAGTGGGTCTTAACTAGACCCGCTAAATCAAATGCCAGATCAATCTCTGGCGCAGTAAGTATAGATGTGGCCTCACTGTATTTACTGTAGGCACAGTATGTGTGTGTCACACGCAAACATCCTTCCAATTGACAAAATGGATTTTGGTTATGGGCTATGGGAGGGTCCTTCTTTTTACTGCTAGGTGTTCTAGCCATGTTTGTGTTGGCCACCTTGCTTTTCATGAAAGGTGTTTTGTGATGGAGAGCGATTCAACTAATATACTAATGGTAAGTTATATATTACTTCACCACAGAAGTTGAATCTAAATAACAAAACCACTCTCAGTATTGGGGTATAAAGACTGTTTTAAGTACTAATGGCTGTTTTTGCAGGTTTAGACATCCTTTGACTACATAATTGGTACTATGAGATGTGGTTGGTAAAGACAAATCTATCATTCATTTTGGTGGGAAGGGGGAGGAGCAAGATGTGGGAACTAGCCTTTGACCAGCAGTTTTAAATGGAACTTTTCACAGGAAAACAAAGATTTGTCTTGCCTAGGAAGACATGACCTCCTCAGATTCTTGCCTGCAACCAAGGCATGTGGTTCCAGGATCACTGTGGATTACCTTTCCTTGATTTTGTTTTTTAATGTCTTGTATGTAGAGTCATGCCATCTGCAGTCATGGCAAGTCCTGTCCTTACTATTTCATGCCTTTTGACATTGAAATGGCTGAATCATTGTTAATTTTTTAAACAAATTTTTGATTTTGTTGGTTTCAGTCACTGATTGATCCTTTTTTCACTTCCTTTTCCCCTCTGTCTCTCTGTGCTTCGCTGGACATGGCCCTTAGGGGAGTTCTCAGGTGTGTATCTCTCCTCTGTTCAGTTTCCTTGTTTTTCATTTTTCTTTATCCTTGTTGAGTTTTAGATTAAATGACATGGTATACACATGATACTCCCCTGCTGCTGTCCAATCAGTTGGCTTTGCAGCCTTTGCCCAGCTTTTCCTTGTTTGGTTGGCTTGCACTGATATGTCCTGATATAATAGAACATCTTTGCTTTATGCTCACGTGCCTGCTACATCTTGATGCATTTTATTTTTTTGTTGTTTTGCTGTGTTTTTGTGTGGCCTTGTACAGGTTCATGCCACTCTTTTAATAGGAATCCTACTACATTTACCCTATAGTGTGGGATGGAAAGTTCTTTTTTTATCAGGCAGAAGCTGTGCCTGATCTTTGTTGAAACCTTGTTGTCCCAGCTAAACATTTTGCAGATGCTGTCTCTGTGCTTCCTATTATGCTGCTTTTGTAAAGAAAGCTCACAACCTTAGGGCCCCATTTTGCCTTCAGAAGAAGTCCCTGGGGGCCCTACACTTGCAGAATTTGCTCCTTGTCTTAACAGTGCACGTAGGGCCTGATCCAGTTCCTATTGAAATGAATGGGAGTCTTTCTCTTGTCTTCAGTGTAAGTTGAATTGGGCCTTAATTGCCTATCAAAGGTAGTGGAGGTGCAGACACAAATGATTTTAGAAGCAGCGCAGACATGCTGATTGACTTCATGTCCCATTGACTTCCTAGGAGTTGAGGAAGGCAGTGCCCCTCAGGATTAGGCCTGCAGATTGCTGAGAGAACTTTGCCAAGGAAAGAGGAAGACACAAAATGCTTTCCTCCTTTTGGTCTGGAGTTTCTTTATCATTCTCTTGCAAAAGACCAAAGGCTAAGATATTTCCCCAGGAAAAGCCCCAGTGAAGTGAGAGGGCATGTGGAATGCTCCAGTATAAGGAAATGAGTGTGACCCTATGTAAAGAAAGGATCTATAAACTATGCATATGAACTATGATTTTCCCCCATTTTAATTTTCCTCTCCTGCTGTTTCCACCTTGCCCTGTCCATGCTGTTTGGTTAGTTATCTTTGTTGAGGGGGAAGGAGACCCAAAGATGCTTCGCTCAGGACAAATGATTAAGATAGAAATGGAACAGGAAAACTGATTGAGCAAGTTCTGATATCTCAAGCTTTAAATCCCTACTAGGCCAAACTCTAGTGAGCAAGAGATGGACTCACTTCTATTGAGTATCACAGTGTAAACCATGCACAGGCACAAGAATATGTATCGCAGTATTACACATCATAAAATGTACCACACGCTCATACACACTAGTGAGCTGCTCTATTGCTGTTTACAAATTTGTATTTAATGGCTGCTTTTTTTCTCTTCCTTTCTTCCTCTCCCCTTTGCCCTACCTCTTTCTGTTTCCCCTTCTCGTATGGGATGGCTCTCATAGTGCGGGATGATTTCTTTGGTAAGGCGAAGGCCATTTTTAAAATGTTTTTTCTTAATGCCTTTTGTCCGCCCAACATCACTTCATGCTTCTTGAGTTCTCTCGGTTTTGGTTTTTGTGGTCGAGGTGTCACCTCTTATAGACAGGAGACTAGCTCAGTTTCTGTGTATTTGGGCTTCTGTTTTTTTCTGGATGTAGTTGATTATCCACTTTGATGCTTCAGACACTGTTTGGATATGAAAGGGTATGTCTACGCTACCCCGCTAGTTTGAACTAGCGGGGTAATGTAGGCATACCGCACTTGCAAATGAAGCCCGGGATTTGAATTTCCCGGGCTTCATTTGCATAAGTGGGGAGCCGCCATTTTTAAAACCCCGCTGGTTCGAACCCCGTGCAGCGCGGCTACACGGGGCACGAACTAGGTAGTTCAAACTAGGCTTCCTAGTTCGAACTACCGTTACTCCTCATTTCACGAGGAGTAACGGTAGTTCGAACTAGGAAGCCTAGTTCGAACTACCTAGTTCGTGCCGCGTGTAGCCGCGCTGCACGGGGTTCGAACCAGCGGGGTTTTAAAAATGGCGGCTCCCCGCTTATGCAAATGAAGCCCGGGAAATTCAAATCCCGGGCTTCATTTGCAAGTGCGGTATGCCTACATTACCCTGCTAGTTCGAACTAGCGCGGTAGTGTAGACATACCCAAAGATAAATAGAATGGGATGAGTCTGTAAAATATGTCTCTCTTCCCATATTATTTTCTCACTTTGGCTGCATGCTGGGAGTACATGAAAATATCTCCTTTTAATCCCACCCCAGAGATCTTCTCTTATAGACAGGTTTGTCCTGTTGCAAACTTTCCCACTCTGTGCACTAGGATCAGGTTTTCTTGGAGTGCCATGCTGCTGCTCTGGGGAAGACTGTCTCCAGTCCTCTATTTCCATAAATAGCCCTCTGTACCATTCCTGAGGTAAGGTGTCCTGTAGTTTCACTGTGCCACACAGGCAGCTTTTGGGATGATATGTGTGGCTTGGGCAATTCTGATGTGATTGGCTCATGTTCTCTGTCACAGCTCCTTTCTGTACTGTAGATGCATACTTCCCTCATAAAGGAATCAGAAGGCAGAAAGGAAGAATCCAAAGAGAGGTTCTACACATGAACTCCACTTACCCATTCCTCCCTTCTGCTGCATTATGCCATTTCTGAAAACGTTACTCTATATACGTTTAATTTAATTTACTGCTAAAAGCTGGTAGGAGGGGTTGGGAATGTTACTTTATAATCAGACTCCCATGCCCATAATCTCTAAGCTCCACTCCATATATGTGGTCATCTATAAGAGGAAAGGGGCATTTCTCGTTTCCCTCCCAACAGAAATACATTTTTAGTTGGTTAACACCAGGCCTGGGGGTTTTGTCTCCCACTTCTTAGGTGTTTGCAGAGTTTCCCCAGCACCTTGAGAACACGTAGCCTGAAACATCAAAGTGATTCATTTTTTCTCTATTCAGTGTTCTTTTTAATTTTACTTTTTAAAAGGCTGCTTCTTGTCCGTCTTTGCTGAGAATTTGCTTTTGCCATCATGAATCCATCCCATCTAACTGTGGGAAGACAATCTGTGTGTTGAAGTGTTGTGCTGTGTTCTCACTTCTTGTGTGCTGCCATGTTTCTCTAATTTCCATTTACTTCACGAGTGAGTCATTTACTATTTTTCTGTAAAAGCAAATTAAATAGCACCTTGACTATTTTCTCAAGAAAAGTCTATCTGCTATAAAGGAACTTTTTACAATGGAGTAATATGATGAAGAGCTTGAATGATAGTCAAGGCAGTTATGTGACCATTTTATAATTAGCCATCTGTCGTGAGAGAATGCTATCCATGCATCAGTGTCATGGCACGAGAGGAGGAGATTGTTTCTATGCCTCTATCCCCTAGAATTGTGTTTAGCCCCCATTGAGAAGAGAGATTTCTCTATAGCTGTACCCCCACAGCCTCTTCCAGCAGGGAATTGTCCTGAATGGGTCAGTCCCCTTTCAGCTTCACTTAAAACTATTGAACTCAGCTCTCAGTCATAGGCTCAGATATTTAAAAATGTGAGTGCAAATGTGCACTCCTCCCGGCCTTGTGTGCGAGCTGTTTGTGTCAGCCCCCATTTTACAATTGGAGACTGAAATATTGTGGTGATCAATCTTATCTTTAGAGATGCCTAAATAAATCTAAAGAAACAAGGGGTGCTAAATGTAAAACCTTGATAAGATTGCTGTAGTGTGAGGAGGATGGTGCCAAGGAGCCTTCGCTGGCTACAAGGACACTGAAAATGAGCATATTTAAGGCCTGGTGATTTGGCTTCTATACGAAGAAAAGCAAAAATCTTGTGACATCAAATGATGAGTTGCAAGTTGCATTGCTATAAATCTACGGACATTAAAAATCTCTGACTGTAGTATCTTGGAGTTGGGAGTCTTAGACCCAACTTTCCCAACCATCTTTTAGTACAGCCATCTCTTTGGCCTACCTCCTCAAGACTGCTTGTTTGTATTTAGGTAAGTGGTAAAAAATGTTTGTGTCCTTTACGGAGAAGATACATGGACACATTTGCTACTGTTATGTATTATTTCAGCAGGAGGCACTCTGCACATGATACACAGCTGTAAGGCTGACTGACAAAAGCTGTTTCTTCTCCTAAGCATAATCAGTTAGCACAGAATAAGGCTCTGTCTTTCTGGAGGTGAGGATCAAAACTGCCGGGCCTCTTTTTTCAGGAATGGGCAAAGAAGTGGGGAACCTGCTGTTGGAGAACTCACAACTTCTGGAGACCAAGTAAGAAACCCTTGCATGTTCTGAACTGCTTAGCTGTTTTATATGCATCCTGTCATCTTGGAACATATCTGTGTCAGAACTCTTACCTCACCAAGACATGTTGGTATCTGGTTTGGCAACCATTCTTTGATGGTGCTGGCTCCTTAAAGCTACTCTTCCTCAAGTCATGTTTGAGAGGCTTTCGTATGCATGTTTCTTTTGTACAGTCAGTTGACTGAACTTTCCACACACATGTACATGCAGGGCCTTACCATTCTTGAAGTCAGTGGCAGGGTTTTTATTAACTTCATTGGCAGCTGGAGGGAGACATAGGTGACCATTAGGAAAAGATAATGTTGTGTACACTTCACTGCAATGTTTACCTTCTGCAAAGGAAAATCACAACTCGCTAAGGTCTTAGCATTCTTTGAATGTCTCAGCAAAGCAGTGGATAAAAGAGAACCAGTTGAAATGATTTATTTAGACTTCAGAAAGCTTGTCAGCAAGATCCTGCATGACAAGATTGTTAAAAACTGAGTTGTCATGGGGTAAGAGGCAATGTATTGTCATGGATCAAAAACTTGCTAGAAGACAGGAAACAAATAGTGAGATACCTTTTTTCCACAATGCTAACACTTGGGTGCCACAGGGCTCTGTACTATCTTCTTTGTTGTTTAGTATATTTGTGATCTGGAAATGAAGATGAGTAGTGAAATTTTGCAGATGTTTAAGTTAGTCGGACCAGAGAGAACTGTGAGAAACTGAGAGAGTCCTGAATAAGCTAGGTAGCATGATGACAGCTGAATTCAGCATTAGTAAATGCAAAGAAACATCCTTTGGAGGGAAACAAATAAGGTATGAATGCTACAGGATTAAAGGGGGTTTAGCAAAATGGAAGGGAATGACAAAGGGAATGACAAAGGGTCTTGGGGAAAAATCTCATAAAAAGAGAGTGAAAATGTTGGGATTGTTACCTTAGAAAGGAGATCAGTTAGAGGGGATGTGAGACAAATATATAACACCATGAGTAGTATCAAGAAGGTTGAGTGGAAACTTCTTTCTGTTTCATAACACCAGAGCAAAGACCGTTAAAGACACTGAAAGGAGGGAAATTCAGAGCTAACGAAAGAAAATACTTTTTAAAATAGCACACAGATGTGGAACTCACCACCACATGAAATTGTTGAGGCTAAAATCGTTGAGGCAAAAATGTAGCAATATTTAAAAAGGGATTAAATTGCCATCAAGAATATCCACAGCTATTGTAATGAATGATACCAAAAAATTGTGGACAGGATATTAAAGCTCATGCTGTGGAGTTTAAGCCAAACTTTATTAGTGATCAAGATGAGACCTAACATGGGCGGGGTGGGAGGCAGATTATACCATGTCTGCTTTTTGTGGTGTGTTCACATCTTTCCCTAAATAATCTGGTACTGGCCAATTAAGATGGGTTTCCAGACTAGATAGTCTTATATAGTCTGTCAATTCTTATGTTCTGTCTGCTCCCTCCCACCAAATCACACTACTTTTCTTTGCATTTCCACCACACTGAATGCCTTTGTGGAATGTGTCATTTTTTTTCTCAGCTGCCTACAGGAGTTAGTTTCTGTTCTGATTGCATCTGTCTTTACCATTCCTTTCCCTGCTTTAAAGAAATGCTTTGAACGTTGTGAAGAATGATTTGATTGCTAAGGTGGACCAGCTGTCTGGGGAACAGGAGGTACTGAAGGGAGAGTTGGAAGCAACAAAGCAGGCCAAAGCCAAGATGGAGAACAGAGTCAAGGAACTGGAGGAGGAGCTTAAAAGGTGAGTGCTGCACACACTGCCACAAAGAGTTTCCTGATTTTTGATTGGTAGGGAAAAAAAGGCCACCAAAAAAACCCCTCACTGATTCATATGGCTTTGCTACCAGCTTAATTCTTTTCCCTCACGCAATTTATGATTGGAATTCAAGGGCACCTCGTGGCTTACATATGAAAATTGATTTTCTTGATTTTTAAGTAAAAATAAACATTTTATTGATTGCTTGGTTTTTTTAATTGCATGAGAACTTTTTTGTCAGATGTTAACATTTCCCAGCAGTGATTACAACCCACTATTTCAGGGCTTGAACACAATTGGCATGTGCCCTTATCCTATGCCGGCACCTTTTTGAAACGACTGTCTTGTTCTCTAGAATCTCATCCTTTACTTACAAAGTGAATTACTAGCTGCTATGGTTCAGAAGAAAACTTCAGAACCATGTCCTGAGTGCAACTACAGCAGAGATGTGAGAATGCCAAGAGCCTGGAATAAGATCTCTCAGAAGGCTGAACTGCCCCATTCATTTCATTAGAGGGTTATTTCAGATGAGTAACTATAAATGTCAATATTGTTTACTCCCTCCTGCTCAGAGTGAGATGGAGAGTCATGGATCTGCAGAGTTAACTGTGAGTGACCTCTCATTTTGGTGCCATAAGTGAGTGGCATTTAGGTGATATCACCACTTACAATTTTCCCCCAATGAAGTGGCAGCCAACTCCCAGGAGCCTATAATCGTACTGCAGTCCCTATGGGGCAAATCAAGCACAAGGAGTCCGATGGAGCTCAGAGCTGCACATTCATATTTGAACATTTGCATAATCCGTTGTGAGTGTCATTTCATTTTGGTGGTTCATGGGTGGAGCTTATTTGTGGTGTGGCCTGGGAAAGTACCTCCCCCCCCCGCCACCTAACGATAAGAACCAGTTTAGTAACAGAAGCGATACCGACTAGTTTATTGTCCAAGATGACTTGAAAAAAATCCGTTGTCTTTTCATTAAGTAAGATGTCATATAATTCAAGTAGGCATGAACTTCACTGTTGGTCTTATGGATATTTTAAACTAAAGCTCTCCTAAAAATACATTAAACATTTTATTAAAATCTTTTCAGCCTTCCCTCCCCCCCCCCCCCTTTTGGTTTTAGTGGATTAGAATTATTTTCACTGTATTGAAGCACCCTTTGCTTAAAATGGGAAGTCAAGGAACATGGTATGATCACTTAAACATCGGTTGGTATTTTGTTGAGCAGTGAATTTTTTTATGAACAGTTCAGTATATTTGTCCTGGTTAAGAACAGTGCATGTTTGTATATAAACTGTCACTGTGGAATGGAAATTGACTGGTCTACTATTGTAGATCAGGAATGACTGAAATCTTGGACCTTGTGGCTTGAAAGTTACATCAGGGCTGTTGGAATGTCAGAGGTTGCAGAGCAATGTATTTTACTAAGAAAAGTCACTGGTATCCTTAGAGTGATTAGTCTGAAATTATAGTAGCCCTACAGTGGCCAAATTGGTGCACTTCCAGTATCACTGATATGGGAAAAGAGTGAGAGTGTCATCCGAAGAGCGTATATTTGTATAATATTAGGAGAGAAACTTTATTTTAAGCAAAACCCAATGGCTGTATAATGTAGCCTTGTTTCCTAGCTTTGGCTAGGTAAAAAACAATTCTCATTTCTCAGGGCATGTTGCACACCTCTTTGCTTCTCTCAGATGGGAATTGATTACCAAATATAGGGTGTGTCTAGACTACAGAGTTTTGTCAACAAAAGTGGACTTTTGTTGACAAAACTATACCTGCGTCTACACTACTGCTGAGTTCTGTCGACATAATGTCGACAGAACTCAGCAGTTTTGTTGATGCTGGTAAACCTCATTTTACAAGGCATAACACCTTTTGTCGACAGAGTTCTGTCGACAGAAGGTGTTATAGCTTTTAGGGTTGTGTCTAGACTACAGGGTTTTGTCTACAAAGCAGCTTGCTTTGTCGACAGAACTGGATGTAGTCTAGACGCTCTTTGTCGACAGAAGCTTTGTCGACAGTATCTGTCGACAAAACTTCTGTCGACAAAAGCCTGTAGTCTAGACGTACCCATAGATTGTAGACTTGCTTATGCTTATATCTTGTGGAGCTCATTGTTTTAAAGGGACATTGTCAGGATAAATAAATTTATTTCCGTGTCTTATTAGCAGTCTTTTAGGTCAGGGTTTTTCAAAGTTGGGTTGCAGGCCCGCCTGGATAAGCTGTTGGTGGGCCACAAGACACTTTATCTCACTGTCCCCAGGCACGGAGTCTTGAAGCTCCTATTCCCTTGGCTGGAAATCGTGAATTGCAGCCAATGGGAGCTGCAAGGCTCCGCATTTATCTAAGCATCCATAGACAAAGCTTCTCCCGGCCTGTTAGCGGCTTGCCCAGGCGGGCCCATGACCCAGCTTCGAAAACACCTACTTTAGGATATTAAAACTGCCATACTTCTAAAAAATCTGCTACCGTCTTTATTATTTATATTGGATTTTTGGTTTTTGTTCAACAGTTGGCTTGTGCAGTGATGACATTGGGCTAGTTGGTTTCATACATCTTTGGTTAGTTTCACTCACTTCAGTGTTAGGGTTGCAATCCTAGCGTGAAATGAAAACATTGCTATTCATGTGATGTTTTATAAGACCCCTTTATAACCAAATGCTAAATGTTATGTCTAAAGTAGTGACTACTTTGAGGTAAGTATCTTACACTTGGTGTGAGATGTTCACATAGTGCATTGGAATAATGCCCAGTTGTACAAACATCATGCATGACACTTCTGGCCATAATTTCAACATTTCTTAGGAGGAATCATGAATGGAACCTGCAGAAGTCAGTGGGTCCCTGGCTTACACATAGTCCCATTGATTTCAGTGGAACTCGTCACGGAGTAAGATACTACTCAGCATGAGTAAGATTGTCCAAATCAGTAGTGGCTTGTTTATATCAGTCACAGTAGGAAAGAGGTTTGGTACATATATTTTATACTTCCAGTCTTTAGTGTATAGTTCTCGGAAGGATGAGTTGGCAGCTGTTCCTGGACAGATTCTAACATGTTATTTTCTGCTTTGTTTGATTTCTCCTGGTCTCCTAGAGTGAAATCTGAAGTGATCGTTGCCCGACGAGAACCCAAAGAAGAGGTGGAGGATGTAAGCAGCTATCTCTGTACAGAATTGGTATATTTCATTATTAAAATGCCTGTGGCCTGTGGGGGAGGGGATTAATGTTCTTGTTCTGTATTTACTTTATCTTTATTGTAGCTCAAAGTGGCTGCCATATAGACTACTCTGCCTTTGTAGATGATGAAGGCAAAGCTGTCCAGCACTAGCTTGTTACTGCTCAGCATTGCCAGCAACTAAGCACTAGCACTTGATTTCCTCTGTCTGTGTCAAATAAGCATCACTTCTCAGTGCCTACGCTTATCATGTCCCCAGGATGCCTGCTGTTCAAAGAGGTAGTTTTAGAGTATATCAGTACTCTGTTCAGTATTGCTAGAATAATGTCCTCTTCCCTCCTATAGCATCTAGTGTAGCATCATGTAGTGTCTCCTCCTGTAGCATCTAATTTTCCCTTTTACTCAAATTACAGTCAGTTTAACTAGGCGCTCTGTGCTGGAGTCCATTATTATACTGTGAGCTTGTCTGATGATAGAGAATTGTCTTGATGCACCTTGGAGACTGAGGGTATGTCTACATTAGCTTGTTAATTCGAGCTAGGTAGGCAAATCAGGCAACCAGAGTTGCAACTGAAGCCCGGAATTTAAATATTCCGGGCTTTATTTGCAAGTTCCTATCCGGTTGCCATTTTTAAATCCCCCTTATTTCGAACGAACTGCCCGCGGCTACACGCGGCAGTTTAAAGTTAATCCGAACTAAGTCCTTAGTAACTTTAAACTGCCACATGTAGCCGCGGGCAGTTCGTTCAAACTAAAGGGGATTTAAAAACAGCGGCTGGACAGGACATGCAAATGAAGCCCGGGATATTTAAATCCCAGGCTTCATTTCCAAGTTCGAATACCTACTTTAGACACCCTAGTTCGAACTAGGGGGCTAATGTAGACATACCCTAACAGAAATATATATACTATCATCAGCTATCGTGGGCAAAACTCACATCTTCAGATCCAGCTCAGGTGCATCGGGACTACTTGTTTTTAAAGTTACAGGCTACCTGAAAAGTTTTTATGCAATGTGTCTTGCACTGATCTGAAAACTCTAGCCAGTTCTATAGCAATAACTATTTTAATTTAATGTCTTTACATTCTCCCAATTTTGAGACAGAAACATTTTACACTCATTTTTTTCGTATTTTTCTTTTGAATGATCTAGCATGGCCACTGCCAGATGCAGGATGCCAGAGGAGAGGGACCAGCAATCTATTTCATTCTGGCCACTCTGATGGACCTGTAGTCATTTCTGTGAATATATTTTTTGGCTAAGATTAGCATTTTTTATTTATTTATTTATTTATTTTTAAATCTAGCCCAGCTATAGCCCAAAAACATACAAACCAGGGAATAATAGAAATACTACTTGGAGATGTCACCTCTTATGCGACAGGAAATCTGATCCGCATCCTCTCTCCACATTTGCACATAGAAAAGACTGTGCTGAACAGTATTGGGCCAAATTAATCACCAGTACAATTCCATTGACTTAATGGGAATTAGAGAGGTATTTGACCTATTGAGAGCTTTGAGTTTATGGTAAATGAGCAAATTATGCATGTGAACAAAGGATTCCGTTTTGAGCTGAGCTGTGCCAATAGACCTGTGTTTAAAAAAATAAAATAAAAATGCAACTTCCACCAGATTGTTAATAGCAATTTCCTCTTCAATCACATGTTTCTTCTGTCTGCAATTCAGATGACTTAATTTCAGGAAGGCAGGAGTTTAGCTGGCTAGTTTCCAGTAGTCCATTTTGGTGTAGTGCTACACCAGACCTATATCAGCCTTCGGTGCTGAAGTGGGGGTATCAACAATTACAAACAAAGCTTAGTTGTTCTTCCTGATAGCATGTTTTCAACACATTTAATGTCTCCCGTAGGTAGCTCTTTACTGTAGCTGTTGTGAGGAGGGCTGTCTTGGCTGCTTAGCATACATTGCTCTCATTTTCTTTCCCTTGAGGGGAGTGTAGTGTGTAAGATCTCTTTCCCTTTTCAGGTCCATGCGTAGATTCACCCAGCCTACAATAGCCATACTCGCCTCTACTAAAAGAAAGCCTAATTATGTTATCCTCCTCAAGGAATCAGATGGAAGGTTGTTTGGCAGGGAGAGGGGCTTTGGCCATTTTATTAGTGGGGATATTGAGTAGAGGCAGATATATATTCCATTTAGGTATGTGCACCCAGCACGCTGGAGGCAGAGTCATTTGCCTACCAATACTCTGAGAATACTCATTGTTCCTCCCCACTTCTGACCTGACCCCCTTCACTTCCTTCTCACTGCCCAGGTGTGATTGTAGACTCCAAACCTCGCATTTAGTTTTAGCCTAGTTTATTGTATATAATAAGTTAGCGGTAATTAATAGTCAGTAGATAATATTTCCGGGTTTAAACATTGTCCTTCATGTTGAGTCTGGGAGCTGACCTTGCCTATGAAGATCAAGGCAAAAAAAGCATTGAGTATTTCAGCTTTTCCTGCATCATCTGGCACTAAGTTGCCTTCCCCATTCAGTAAAGGTTTCGCACTTTCCGTGACCACCTTCTTGTTGCTAACATTCCCACAGAAACCCTTCTTATTTCCCTTCATGTCTCTTGCTGGCTCAAACTCCAGTAGTGCTCTCACCTTTCTGATTATACCCCGGCATACACAAGCAATATTTTTGTTGTACTCCCTAGTCATCTGCTTAAGTTTCCACTTCTTGTAATCTTCCTGTTGTCTGCCAAATTTTCTATTCTTTCTGCAAATTGTAGATGGTTTGTTCATGTGCTTCAATAAGGCTTCTTTAAAATACAGACAGCTCTCCTGCATTCCTTTCCCCCTCATATTAGCCTCCCAGGGGATCCTGCCTATCAGTTCCCTGAAGGAGCCAAAGTAACGCACATTGGAAAAAATCCCAAGTGCACATACAAAATGATGAGGGCAAAGTTAGCTATAACCATTCAAGAGGGAGATCTTAATTGGAGTCATTGTGGATAGTTCTCTGAAAACATCTACTCAATGTGCAGTGGCAGTCAAAAAGCAAACAATGTTAGGAATCATTTTAAAAAAAAGAGAGAGAATAAGACACAAAATATCTTATTGCCTCTCTATAAAACCATGGTACGCCCACATCTTGAATACTGCGTACAGATGTGGTCTTTGCATCTCAAAAAAGATATTGGCATTGGAAAAGGTTCAGAAAAGGGCAATGAAAATGATTAGGGGTTTGGAAGATAGATTGAAAAGACTTAGATTTTTATTCTTAGAAAAGAGGGAAGATGGGGTTATGATAGAGGTCTATAAAATCATGACCGGTATGGAGAAAGTGAATAAAGAAAAGTTATTTACTTGCTCTCATAGTGTAAGAACTAGGGGTCACCCAATGAAATGAATAGGTAGCATGTTTAAATAAACAAAGGAAGTTTTTCTTCATGCGGTGCAAAGTCAACCTGTGGAATTCTTTGCCAGAGGAAATTGTGAAGACCAGGACTTTAACGTTTCAAGAAAGAACTGGGTAAATTCATGGAAGTTAGGTCCATCCATGCTTTTTAGCCAAAATGGGTAGGAATGGTGTCCCTAGGCTCTGTTTTCAGGGGCTGAAAATGGATGACAGGAGAGGGATCATTTGATGATTACCTGTTTCTGTTCACTCCTTCTGGGGCATCTGGCATTGGCCACTGTCAGAAAACAGAATACTGGGTTAGATGGACCTTTGTTCTGACCCACTATGGTTGTTCTTATACCCATCAGTTCCCTGAAGGAGCCAAAGTGTTTTTCTGAAGTCCGGTGTCTATATTTTTCTGCTCTCCTTTCCTCAGGATCCTGAACTCAGCTATTTCATGGTCTCTGCTGCCCAGGTTTCTACTTACTTCTAATTCCCCTACCAGTTCTTCCCTATTTGTGAGCATTCAGTCAAGAAGAGCATGACCCTCGTTGTTTCATCCAGCACTTGCACTAGGAAGTTGTCCCCAATACTCTGTGCATGGCTGTATTGCTCTTCCTACAGATATCAGGGTGATTTAAATCCCCTATGAAAACCAGGTCCTGTGATCTGGAAACTTGTGTTAGCTCTTCAAAGAAAAGCCTTGTTTGCATGATCCCCCAGGTCTGGTGGTCTGTAGCGTATGCCCATCACAACATCAGCCTTATTGCTCTCGCCTCTCCTCATAACCAAAAGAATCTAAACAGGCTTTTCTCCAGTTTCATACTGGAGCTCTGAGCAGTCGTATAGCTCTTCTACATACAGTGCAACTCCTCCACCTTTTCTCCCATTTGTGCTTTCTGAACAGTTAATACCCATCCAGGATAGTGCTCCAGTCATGTGAGCTGCCCACCAAGTCTCTGTTATTCCAGTCATATCATAGTTCCTTGACTGTGCCAGGGCTTTCAAGTCTTTCCCCAGACTTCTTGTGTTCATGTACAGGCACCTAAGGGACCTAGCTTATTTCCCTACTTAGTGTGAATCAGGAGACTTTTGCACCTTCTTCCTTATGTTTCCTCCCAGTATCCCACTTCCCCATTTACTCCAGGGCTTAGGTTACCATTCCTCAGTGACCCTAGTTTAAAGCCCTCCTCACTAGGTTATCAAGCCTGCCTACAAAGATGCTATTCCTTGTCTTTGTTAGGCAGATCTCTTCGTAGTAAGCCTTCTTCCAGGAAAAACATCCTATGCCTGAAGAATCTAAAGCCCTCTCTGATGCCATATGGTCCAAGAACTGGTTCCCTTGTGAGACCTAACTGTCATTCTGGCAACTCTGATGGGCTTCTCCACTCAAGCCTGCTGCCCCTCCTGTCTCAGAAACCTTATTCCTGGTGTGCAAGTGGCAGACACTGTTGCCTTACCTTATCCTTGAAGAATGGAGTGTGACGCTGTGACCAGACCTAAAGTTTTATCCAGGGTGGTCTCGGTTTCATCTGAATAAGGTGGTGTATTTTCCTGAGGTTTTTTCCCCCATGGAAGAACAGCCATACCCTTCCGGAGTAGGAAGTGCTATTCTACCTGGGAAGTCAAGCAATGTCTAGACAGAATTAAGTTGTTTTGTGTTCCACCCTGCCTGTTGGAGTCCTGTGTGGACTGCTTTAGGAGACAAGTAGTCTGTGCCCAAACCATCTGTAAGTGGATACAATTCTGTATCAGGGCTGCATGTGAGAGCTTCAGCTGCACCTCCTCAGTGGACATTGTCTCGTCCATGAAGCGTGCAAGCAACATAAATGGCATCCCTAAGTGACATTTTTCATACTGGACATTTGCAAGGCTGCCATGTAGTCGACCATGTTCATGGACCACAGTTTCTATTGCCACATCTTCCAGAGTGGACGCAGGCCTCAGAAGAGTGGTTCTGCTATCCTTATTTCAGCAGGCTCAGAGCCCTGCCACCAGATTGGATTACTGCTTGCATAATGTTCCCTCTAATATTTCCATTCTGGTGTGGATTTTTTCATCCTTGTACAGAATAAATTGTGTATGCACTGGGGAATGTGCGAGTGTGCATCGCCACTAGAAACAAAAACCTAGTTGTGGGCACTCCTCTAATTAGCCAGGTGGTATTTGAATCTCTGAATGGCCACACAAGCACACCGCTTATAGGGAACACTGCTGACAAGTCCCCTATGTGGAATACATGTCTGCATCTACTTGAGAAGAAAAAAATGGTTATTTATTGTAACTGTAGCAATTCAAGGTGTGTTGAACCGCCCTCTGTATCAGAGTCTCCTCACCAGATTTCAGTGTAAAGGAATTGAGGGAGGTCAGGGCAGTGCTGCTTCATATAGCCAGGGCAGGGGCCACAACCATAAATACTGCCCCTCTATGGGAATTGCCCCTCTATGGGAATTTGCACACCAGGCAACAGGCTCTGGATTTGGTGCACTGGGCATGCACATACCTAAGTGGAATACACATCTGCGTCACATCCTGAAGAATCACAGTTAGAGTGAGTAACCTTTTCTTGCTGGGAGTTGGCAGAGAGGAACTAACCAGCTTGAACCCTACACTTGTGACTTGCTGGACGTCTTACCTGAGTGATTGACATGTGGCAAGAAATTCTGAGCCACACAGAAATTCTCTGGTTTTTCAAATGCCAGTATTTGCCTGACCTTGTATTTTCAGTGATTCATTTTTTCTAATTTCATAGGTGACTACTAAGAACATTGGAATTTTAAGTTTTGAGGGTTGAACCACGAGAGCCACTTAGTATATTTCAGTCTGTAAAAGCCTACCACCAGGGAGCTCTTTGAGTGCAAGGACTGTGCCCATGTCTCTCCCAGGTCTCTGTCTAGTGAATCCTGCAGAATGTTCTGTGCTCCCCTTACAACTGGCTTTTCCTTCCTGGTCTGGTAGCTGAGCATGCTTGTTGTGCCCCATCCTAATCGGTAGCCTTGATCACTGGCTAGCTGGGGAGTTTTGCCCATGTCCTTTTCTCCATGCTGCAGTGGTTAAAGGGAGGAAGTGCCTCCTTGGCATCCGCCTTACAATCAGCAAAACCCTGAGAGAGAGCAGGTGAGTGCAGTCGTGCCATGTGACTAGGAAAAGCCCTTTCCTTGCCTAACAGTAGTAGCAGTTCCTCCTGCTCCACCATTTTCTCTGCTCATTGAAAATGAGCAGGATGCCTCCTCCCTCTTTGCTCCTTATGAACAAATGTTGTTTCATGATGCTCCCTGCTTTTGTCCCAAACTGCTGCTGGTGGGGCCATTTGGCTACAGTTAAAGCCTCGGGTGGGAGGGGAAACATTAAACAAGATAGGCAGTCAAGTAACAGTTGTATTTCACCTCCTGACTTCCTCTTTACTAACCTCATCCCCTCCCATTTCTTGTTGGCTGAAGCAGTGCTCCTCCCCCCTGCAGGATAACATTCCCATAGCCCAGCGCCGCCGCTTTACCCGTGTAGAGATGGCCCGTGTCCTGATGGAGCGCAACCAGTACAAAGAGAGGCTCATGGAACTACAGGAAGCTGTCAGGTGGACAGAGATGATCAGGTGAGGCTGGGTGTTCCTGTACAGAAGTGGTTGGGGCAGACTCCTGTCACATGTTTTGCCTGTGGGTTGGACCTTACAATTGGTGGGACCCAAATAAAGAACTCAGATTGTGAATTGCTGAAGGTTTTTAGAACATAGCGGGCTTAAAACTTTCTTTCCTGGTTCTAATAGCTGGGCTGCAGCAGAGAATAAGGACACAACTTCCCAGAGTTACATGGAGGCCCTGAGAGGTTGTGTTCAGGGTTGATCCTGCTAGCTAAGAAGAATCTTGGAAGGTTTCCTGTATGTACCTTATAACATGGGAAATCAGGATTAAGGGTGCCCCTGAATGAATGAATATCTGTGGCTACAGCTAAAAATGAAAGAATATCTTAGCCTCTGATTACCAGTGTCTGACTGGACCGGGTAGTGATTGGAGCTGATGCCACTTTAAATTTATAGCATTTGTTCCCACATCATACACACACAGAGACACAATCTACTCTAGTCTCCTTTCATTACTGCAGGTGGCTCCTTTTGATCATGTCATCCTTTGACCCATGTTTCCAGAATAAATTCTTGAATGAAGGACTCCTAAGTCTGCACTCTCTCCCCTCTTTGCAGCTGGAGCCAACCAGCTGGCCTGATGCTAGGTAAAAGGGAAAACAACATCTTCACATAATGCTGAAATTAATGGTTCTTTGAAACATTTTCCTCAGAGCTTCCCGGGAGCACCCATCTGTCCAGGAGAAGAAGAAGTCCACCATTTGGCAATTGTAAGTTACTGGATAGCCTCGGTAGACTTAAAAGATGCTAGTGTTGCTCTTACTATTTTAGGCATCAGCTTGATAGCACCAGAAACAGAATCTAAGTAGAGATGAGTCAAAATTGTAAGCTATTATCTGAGCCACTTTACCGCAAAAACATCATTGATTTTGGTAAAATGAAAATCAGATCTAAATTACACGACTTGTTTTATAAACCCTGTGGAGATTACTTACATCTGAGACTGGAGAGGTAGAATAGATTCTCTCACATACTCAGAATTAGTTTATATCAAGAGACAGTGATCACAGCATAACTGATCATAGGGGTTGGAAGAGACCTCAGAAGGTCATAGAGTCCAATTCCCTGTCCAAAGTAGGACCAACCCCCATTTAAATCATCTCAGCCAGGGCTTTGTCAGGCCTGGCCTTAAAAACCTCTTAAAGACGGAGATTCCACCACCTCCCTAGGTAACCCATTGCAGTGCTTTACCACCCTCCTAATGAAATAGTTTTTCCTAATATCCAACCTAGACCTCCCCGCTGCAACTTGAGCCCATTGCTCCTTGTTCTGCCATCTGCCACTGCTGAGAGCAGTCTCTCTCCATCCTCTTTGGAACCCCCTTTCAGGAAGTAGAAGGCTGCTATCAAGTCTCCCCATATTCTTCTCTTCTATAGACTTAAATAAGCCCAAATCCCTTAGCCTCTCCTCATAAGTCAACAGAACAGGGTAGCCAGCATTGGTGAAGCCACACAGACATAAGCCCATCTCCTAGTGCTAATGGACAATGCATTCAGATGTGGGCAGTTTCTTGGAAGGGTTTTCAGGACTGCTGTTCTTTTGCTTGTTGCTTTTGTATTTTGAATCTGTATTGCATTTTCCTTCTGCTTTTCTCGTTCTTATTTGTTGGCTTCTCTCCATCCCCAGCTTTAGTCGCCTGTTCAGCTCTTCCTCCAGCCCCCCACCTGCGAAGAGGAATTACCCATCGGTGAATATCCACTATAAGTCTCCAACAGCAGCTGGGTTCAGCCAACGCCGCAGCCATACCATGTGCCAGATCTCTTCAGGCAACCGCACCCTAGAATTCTTCCCTGAAGAGTGAGTCACTTGCTATGTGCAAAGCCAGACCTTGCTGCTGCTCTGCCTAACCGTCTGCAGCTCAGCCAAATGACAGCAAAATTGCTTTAAAATGGGCTTTTTCTCAGCGGACTTGTTATTGAAGCTGTTTATCCTTAACTGCGAACTCTCTGTAGGTGCTTGTGTATCTCCACCTGATCTTTCACCCTCACTTCTCCCTGGGGCAGGTTTAGCAGATTAGCAGTGCACTGTCTTCCCAAATGTGAGATCTCTGGTTTTATCTTGTGCTGCTTAGGCCATGATGAGATTTCACCTAGATGAGCCAGGAGCAAGGTGGCTCTATTGTTCATTTGTCCACTAGGTCTAGATCATGTTCTGACCATATGGTCTGATTGGGCTGAGTGGAAGGAAGAGGAAGGGCTTTGGTAGAAATGCTGAAGTCTCCACCAGCAGCAGGACAGAGCCTGTACCCTCTGTCCTCTCCCAGGCTCAACTGGAGACTCCTGGATGCTTTCTCCGCAGCACTGACCAAGCTGGAGTATTTGATTTTCACACTTTTAGCATTGGAAGAGGACCATTCAGCTGTTGATGCTGCAGAATTTCTTTCCTCTCCCCACTTTGAGCCACTGCCACAGTGTACTTTAATGCTTTGCTTTTATTGCATGTGCTCTGTGATTTTCAGCTTTGAGCTTTTGAGTTGCTGTGTTTTGTGGAAAGAGTTTGGATTATAGAATCATAGAACACTAGGACTGGAAGGGACCTCGAGAGGTCATCGAGTCCAGTCCCCTGCCCCCATGGCAGGACCAAGCACCATCTAGATCATCCCTGATAGATGTTTGTCTAACCAGCTCTTAAATTATATGATGGTAGAGTGCTGTTCATCCCCACCTGGGGTAGAGGAGCTCAGGCTGCGGACTCCTCTCCCCGAACCTGGGATGTCAGGGCTCGGGCTGTGGTCTCCTCTCCTTGAACCATCTCTGAAGGGTTAGGAGTGTTGCAAGTCAAGTGACAAGAGCTTGTTCTACCATAATGGATGAGGGAGCTAATGATTAGGACTTCCCTGGGTTCTCCTTCCATTAGCGCTTTTATATCTGGTTTCCAGCTCCTCCTTTTCTCCTTGTCAAAGACACTTTTATTTCCTTTTTTGTATTCTTTGACTTCTGCTTTTTTCCACCTGCCACGGCAACGCATCCTTGACCATCTGCCTCTGTTTTTAACCATAGATTGAGAAGTAACACTGTTGCTTCTCTCCTCAGTGACTGTACATCATCCGCACGTCGTGAACAGAAGCGTGAGCAGTACCGCCAAGTCCGAGAGCATGTGCGGAATGACGACGGTCGATTACAGGCCTGTGGATGGAGCCTTCCTGCAAAGTACAAGCAGGTAGGAACCATGTGCTACAAGGCTGAAGGGGATGAACAGGCTATCCACAATCCCAAATGAAACCAACAGAGACCCAGCTTCCCCTAATGGTAGAGTTACTGGTTGTTGGTACAGCATTGGAATTAAATCTAGTACAGACACATGCTGTCTGTTTGATGGGCTTGGGTCAAACTCATAGTTTCTGTATGCTCTCTGGATTCATTGGAGGAGGAGTTCTCTTAGAATCCTAGAGCTGCAAGAGGCCTCAGGAGGTCATCCAAGTCCAGCCCCCTGCCCAAGGCAGGACCAATCCCAACTAAATCAACCCAGCCAGGGTTTTGTCAAGCCGAGATTTAAAAAACTCCAGGGATGGAGATGCCACCTCCCTAGGTAACCCATCCTAGTGCTTCACCACCCTCCTAGTGAAATAGTTTTTCCTAAAATCCAACCTAGACCTCCTTGTTCTGCCATCCGTCACTACTGAGAACAGCCTTTCTTCATCCTCTTTGGAACTTCCCTTCAGGAAGTTGAAGGCTGCTATCAAATCCCCCCTCACTCTTCACTTCTGCAGACTAAATAGACCCAAGTCCCTCAGCCTCTCCTCATAGATTGTGTCCTTCAGTCCCCTAATCACTTTGGTTGCCCTCCGCTGGTCCCTCTACAGTGCGTCCACATTCTTTCTATAGTGGAGGGCCCAGAACTGGACACAGTACTCAAGATGTGGCCTCACCAGAGCCGAATAAAGGGGAATAATCACTTCTCTGGATCTGCTGGCAATGCTCCTCTTAATGCGACCTAATATGCCATTAGCCTTCTTGGCTACAAGGGCACACTGTTGACTCATATCCAGCTTCTCATCCACTGTAACCCCCAGGTCCTTTTCTGCAGAACTGCTACTTAACTGGTTGGTCCCCAGCTTGTAACTATGCTTGGGATTCTTCCATCCCAAGTGCAGGACTCTCTACACATGTCTTTGTTGAACCTTATCAGATTTCTTTTGTCCCAATCCTCTAATCTGTTTAGGTCACTGTGGACCCTATCCCTGCCCTCCAGCGTATCTACCTCCCCCCTAGCTTAGTGTCATCTGCAAACTTGCTGAGGGTGCAATCCATCCCCTCGTCCAGCAGACCAGGGGCACTGGGAGCAGCTTTTCTTGCCCCGGAGGTCGAGGTGGCGGATCGCTGCCTGTGAGCTCCGGGACGAGAGAGCCCCGTTCGTAAGTGCGGATCCGACATAAGTCGGATCCGCGTAAGTCGGGGACTGCCTGTATACACAAGCATTGGCAGTGAGAAACTGCAAGGTCTTTCTAAGGCTAATGGTTTTTTGTTATGCCTTTATAGTGATAGCTCTGTTATAGCATGGTTTTTAATTATCTCACTACCTTGTTCTTTCTTTCCTGCCTCCTCTTCCTCCACAGCTGAGTCCCAATGGTGGCCAGGAAGACACCCGCATGAAAAATGTCCCTGTGCCTGTGTACTGTCGTCCTCTAGTGGAGAAGGACCCCACCATGAAGGTAAACATTCAGCTACATACCGTTCTGACTGCAAGAGGTGCACATCCCAGCTCTGGATTATGGTCAAATTACTGGAGCAGTTTTTAGGTCATTTGAAATTTTTGACACTGCCCAGTTGTTCAAAGTTTCTGTTTAAATCTAAAGATTTCTACTCCTGCTTTGTCTTTGTAATGGCTTATTTCTAATGCCCATGGCGAGTAGATTTCAGCCGTTCACCCTGTTCACCGGCGGCACGCGCATGCGCAATGTGGGTCTTGCGCATGCGCAGTGCGGGGCTGGTGAGTAGATTTTGCCGCGGTTTGTCAAGCCCTGGTTATAAGAATGCATTTCTGAGCACGTTCTGGTTGCCAGGAGACATTACCATGTCCTTCCTATGTCCTTTGCTTGTTTTTATGTCTAAGGGTACATCTAGACTACATGCCTCTGTCGCCAGAGGCATGTAGATTAGGCTACCCGGCACAGGAAAATGAAGCGGCGATTTAAATAATTGCTGCTTCATTTAAATTTACATGGCTGCCGCGCTGAGCCGATCAGCTGTTTGTCGGCTCAGCGTGGTAGTCTGGATGCGCGGGTGTCAACATCAAAGGCATTTGTCGACCACCCAGGTATGCATCCTGGAATGAGGCATACCTGGGTGGTCGACAAATGCCTTTGATGTGTCAACCTCCGCGCGTCCAGACTACCGCGCTGAGCCGACAAACAGCTGATCGGCTCAGCGCGGCAGCCATGTAAATTTAATTGAAGCGGCGATTATTTAAATCGCTGCTTCATTTTCCTATGCCGGGTAGCCTAATCTACACGCCTCTGGCGACAGAGGCATGTAGTCTAGACGTACCCTGAGTGATGCAGCATCAGCAACCACGTGAGTTAATAAAGCTCCCTTTACAAAGGAGCCTGAGAACATTGTGGTTGAAAAGGATATAAGAAAATCAGTAAGAGCAGTTGAAGGCAGCTATAAGCCTCTTACTTTAACTTCCATCTCTGATTACAAATCACCAGTATGAGCCAAATTTAGCTTCGTGTTTAACTCAATAGATTTCTTTGGAGCTGTGTCTGCTTCTGCCAGGCCTGAATTTGTGACACTCTTGAGTACCTTTCTCAGACATGAAGAAGAGCTCTGTGGAGCTCAATAGCTTGTGTCAATCACCAACAGACAGTGGTCCAATAAAAGACATTCCCTCCCTCACCTTGCCTCTCCTGTTCAGAGCTGATTTTCAGACTGCAGTTGGACATGAAGTGGTAAGAGAATTCTTACATTTCTGGCAGTTTCTGATCTTAGTCTCTTAGCATAGGCTGACCTATGGGGATCTTCTGCTTGGTCTGTTTTCCCCAGAGATTGTTCACTGGCCCCATGTTTGGTGATAGTTTCCCATCCCTAACATTCTCATAAAAAAAAGTATAAATGGCTCACAGTGGGTTAGGTATCACAAGTCATTTCACACTTTCAGGAGACCTGCTTCTGTGGACCCAATACTACATTCATTATGCATGCTTAGCCCAAGTTGAAGATAAATCCAGTGTATCTGCATGCATTCTGCAGACTCATACCCTAAACGCCTTGTTCTTCTTAGAGTGCTTGCTCTTAAGTGTGCGCACGTCGCATGCATGGCTACTTGCCCAGTTGGCTGTGGTCCCAGCAGTGGCACGTAAGAAAGACTTGGTGTGGCAGCCCAGGCACCCCAGAGAGCTGCTCCTGCTTGAGGGTGTCTTTGGGCAGCAGATCCTGGTCCCACTCTGGATCTAGCCCACAGTTGCCATCCACTCGGCATTGCTCCTTGCAACCCTGCTTGGACTCAAGACTCCAGTCAGACTAACTGCTGCAACCTCATGGGTGACACCGCTACCCCTCGAGGCACTGGTTCCATTGAGAAGCGGCTCGTCCTCCCAGCACCTGCTCTACCATTGTACTGTTCTTCCCTGAGGCACAGCTTGAGGTTCCAGCACCACTCAAGGTCCAAAAGTAGGTCTCAACCACAGTATCTCTCTCCTCGGCACTGCTCTCCAGGCAGGGGCTATTTGACACTGCCTGCAAATGTGGCCATCCTGCTCTGCATCACCATGGCTGTGTTCGAATGTGGCCTTTGGTGCTTCAGACAGATCAGCGCCTGTGTTGTCTGAACCCATGCAGGACGCTCCTCTGTACCAATGGTCACCTCAGTGGCAATTTTGGACCCTGTGGACACAGGGAGCCTTGCCCAAAGCACCCCCATTGGTGCCATCAGAGTCCCAGGTCTGAGAAGTGTTGATTAGCCACCCTCCTTCAGGGTCAGCCCTAATAGCCCTGTTGCTGGTTGCTATCCCAGATGCTCCAGTGGACCCTGCCCCTGGCCCACAACAGCTGGATGTGCCAGCCTCAGCCCCACCAATAGTTTCAGCCTCTTCCTCTTCTCTGCAGTGGCTGGCACTTCCTCACCCCCCCCCCCCCCCCCAGACTACAAGGCATTGCAGGATCTGCACCATAGGGTGGCCTGGAGTCTCAACCTGCAAGTGGAAGGGGTGGCTGAGCAGGAAAATTCCTCGGTGGACATCTTGACATGGAGGTTCTGTCCAGGATAACGCTTCCCATAATTCAAACTATTTAGTTCACTGTCAGGACCATTTGGCATCCCCCCACCTCTGTCTCCCCAACAGCCAAGGAAGTTGAACAAAAATACTTTATTCCTGTAAAGGGCTTTGAGTGCTTATTCATCTCCCCCTCTCTCCCCACCACAGTGTTCCCTTGTGAATGAGGAGGAGAGGCAGGGGCACCAGGCACTGGCATCTTGACCTATTTGAATACAAGGTATATTCCAAAGGGGGTTTGTTCCTTAGGGTAGCTAATCAACAACCTACCCTGAGCAGATGCTATTATAATTCCTGGGCTTTCCTCCTTTAACTCAAGGAGCTCCTGTGCCCAGACTCCTGTGATGAATTTGTGTTGTTTCAGGATGGGAAGGCAGTTGCCCATACATCTCTTCAGGCGTCACTGGATACGGCAGATTTTACAGCTCAAATGCTCTCCTCAGGGATTGCTATGTGCTGCAACGCCAGGTTCAACTATCTGCTCTTCTGCTGGAGGTCCAGCAAATCACCCAGGACCTCCTGTTTGAAGGCACAGGTCTTTTTGCAGAACAGGCCAATTCCTGCCTGCGCAGCATGAAGGACTCCAGAAACACCATGGAACTCTTAGGCGTGTACATCCCAGCAATCCAGCCCAAAGACTCTTTCCCTCTAGAGTTATGTGGAACTATTCTAGATGCTGCTCAAAATAGCCTTGAAATAAGTCGTTCTGTCCCCAGTTGGGGCAGGCAAAAACCACTTGAAGCAGCCTTTCTGAAGGGTGCACCCAAGGTCATAGTACCAACTGCCCTTTTGGATCTCTCCTCTCCCTTCCAGAATCATCTGCCCCATTTCCACCAGGTCTTGTTTGCTTTGGATGCCTGGGTTCTCTGTACAGTGGAAAAATGATATTCTATCCTGTTCTGCTCCCACTCTCCCTTCCACCCCATTTGTCTGTCCCTCTTCAGGGGCCCCTTTTGTGAGCAGCTCCTCCTGCAGGAGGTGCAAGCACTCCTAGCCGTAGGGGCAGCGGAAGAGGTTCCTCAGGAGTTCAGAGGCATGGTTTTTTGCTCCTGCTACTTCCTGATCTCCAAAGCAAAGGAGGGCCTCAGAGGACTCAACAAATCATCTCTAACCACAAGTTCCGCATGGTCTCCCTGAGCTCTATTCTTCTTTCCCTGGCTCCAGGGAATTGGTATGTCGCCCTTGATATAAAGGAGACTTTTCACATCACCATCAAGCCATTCCACAGGTGATACCTCCAATTCATGGTGAATGGTGTCCACTACCAGTTCACTGCCCTCCCACTTGAGTTGTCCACAGTGTCCTGTGCCTTCAGCAAATGCATGGCAGTGGTGCTACTTTTCTGTGCCATCAGGGCATTCCAGTTTACCGTACCTGGGCAATTGACTTCTCTGGGGCTGGACTTGCCAGCAGATGGATGCTCACATTCTTCTGACCCAGTTGATGCTAATGCATCTGTTTCGGGTAATCATTGCCCACAAATCGATCCTCACTCTACCCAGATGTTCCTTCCAGAACCACAGCTTGTGGCCATGTCACAGTTAACTCAGTCTTTCTCTGCCTTTCCCATGAACACAGCCAGGCAGTGCCTCAAACTCCTTGGACACATGGCAGTCTGCATCTGTCATGCTGTTCACCAGGCTTCACCTCTGACTGCTGCAATCCTGGCTAGTATCCATTTACCGGCCGAACTGTGATAGTATTGACATAGTGGTGATGTGTCTGCAGAGCATCCTAGAGGTGCTTTGTTGGAGCCTCGAAATGTGCAGTTCGTTGTTTCTTCCTCGAATAGTGTCCCCAAGGGTCTCCACTCAAGGTGCTGGGCTCATCCCAGCACCGCAAACTGGAGAATCTTCAGTAGCAGTAGCCCTGCCGGACCTCGCATGCGCCGTTCAGCTGAGTATGGTCTGGCCTTGCCAGTTTCCTTTCAACCGTCTGCGGCCACAGACAGAGTTAGGACTCTTTTCTGAGGAGTACGGGAGATTAGTTTCAGAGCTATAGTCTTGTCACTTAATAGTTATTAGTGTTAGGATCGTTCTTTCTCTTAATAGTTACAGTTCTGTTCAATTTAAAAAAAAAATTCTCGTCCCAGTTTTAAGTTTTTAGTTGTCAGTAGAAACGTAATACAGACTAGAAGATCATGCCAGGATCACCTGGCTTTAAGAAATGCCCCCAGTGCCAGGATGCCATGCCTGCATCGGATGGGCACTTGCGGTGCATCAAATGCCTCAGACAGACATGTCCTGCTGAAGTGCACTCACTGCAGTAAATTAACTGCGCGTGCCAGGCATGACTGGGAGCTGAAGCTGAGGGTGCTTTTGTTCAACAAAGCCCTTAGACCTCCAAAATGACTGAGCCATCCTCCGTTGCTGCAGGGACGCATCCACCGGCTCAGGAGCCTCCCCACAGGACCTCTAAGCCCTCTGAGAAGGTGAGTGAGAGACACAGACGGGGCACCAGCGTGGAGAAGACGGGCAAGGGCCGCAGCTCTTCAGCCCCAAGTTTTGCCTGCACCAAGGACTCGATAACGGTACCTGGCAAAGGGCCGTGGGCTGAGTCAGCAACGGTTCCAACGACCATGCAGTTCTTTGTTTCCTTCACCCACCACAACCCTCAGCCGCTCTCATGACCAATATGTCTGCTTTGAGCTGGGAAGCATACCTCAAAGCTCTCACAACCTGTGCAGTGTGGCCAGTGGATCTCATCACATAGGACCACGATTGCTTCCACCATCCAGACTATCACTCTCTCCATCTGATGGGTTGGAGGCTACATGGTTGAACTCAGCAGAGAGCCTGCTTAGAGCAGGTCAGACACATCTTCCTTAGGAGCTAAAAGCCTTCACTAGGGTCACACACCTGCCTAAATGGAAATGATGTATATACTGGTACTCCAAGTGCCACATTGACCCCCACCTCTGCTTCCATTCCCTATATGCTGGAATATATCATGTCCCTTAAGCATCAGGGACTGGTGACCTCGTCCATTAAGGTCCACCTGGCAGCTATCTTGGCCTTTCACCCAGGTGAGGCAGGCTGCAGTCTTTGTGAGCCCCTGGTCCTAGACAGACTCCACCCACCAGTCAAGCATCCTGTGCCTACATGGGACCTCGACTTGGTCCTCTCCTCTCTCTTGGGGAGAGGGGCCTCTCCTTGGAGCTCTTGGCCACGTGTTTGCTCCTTTATCTCTCTTGGAAAGTGGCCTTTCTGGTAGCCATCACCTCCGCATGCTGCGTGTTGGAACTTTGCACCTTAATGTCCGAACCCCACACACTGTTTTCCATATAGGTAAGATTCCTCTTTGGTTGAACCCAGCATTCCTCCTGAAGGTGGTGTCCAGCGTTCATAGCAGCCAGGATAACTTTCTGCCAGTTTTCCACCTGACGCCCCTCGAGAGCTTATGAACATAACATAAGAACATAAGAACGGCCGTACTGGGTCAGACCAAAGGTCCATCTAGCCCAGTATCCTGTCTACCGACAGTGGCCAGCATCAGGTGCCCCAGAGAGGGTGGACCGAAGACAACGATCAAGCAATTTGTCTCCTGCCATCCTTTTCCAGCCTCTAAAAAACAGAGGCTAGGGTCACCATTTCTATCCCCTGGCTAGTAGCCTTTTATGGACCTAACCTCCATGAAATTATCTAGCTTCTCTTTAAACTCTGTTATAGTCCTAACCTTTACAGCCTCCTCTGGAAAGGAGTTCCACAGGTTGACTACATGCTGTGTGAAGAAGAACTTTCTTTTATTAGTTTTAAACCTGCTCCCCATTCATTTCATTTGGTGTCCTCTAGTTCTTCTATTTAGGGAACTAATAAATAACTTTTCTTTATCTGCCCTCTCCACACCACTCATGATTTTATAGACCTCTATCATATCCCCCCTCAGTCTCCTCTTCTCTAAACTGAAAAGTCCCAGTCGCTTTAACCTCTCCTCATATGGGATCTGTTCCAAATCCCTAATCATTTTAGTTGCCCTTTTCTGAACCCTTTCCAAGTCCAAAATATCTTTTTTGAGGTGAGGAGACCACATCTGTACACAGTATTCAATATGTGAGCGTACCATAGTTTTATACAGGGGCAGTAAGATCTTCTGTGTCTTATTTTCTATCCCTTTCCTAATAATTCCTAGCATCCTATTTGCATTTTTGACCGCCACTGCACACTGTGTGGAAGTTTTCAGAGAACTGTCCACGATAATGTTTCAGAGAACTGTCCAAGATCTCTTTCCTGATTTGTCGTAGCCAAATTAGCCCCCATCATACTGTACGTATACTTGGGGTTATTTTTCCCGATGTGTATTACTTTACACTTATCCACATTAAATTTCATTTGCCATTTTGTTGCCCAATCACTCAGGGTATGTCTACACTACAGCGCTAATTCGAACTAACTTAGTTCGAATTAGTTAATTCGAACTAAGCTAATTCGAATTAGCGCATCCAGACTTAAACTAGTTCGAATTAGCGTTTTGCTAATTCGAACTAGCATGTCCACACTGAGTGGACCCTGAACCGAGGTTAAGGATGGCCGGAAGCAGTGCCGGCAGGGCATCAGAGTAGGACTTAGACCATGGAGCAGCTGTCTCAGGCTAGCCGAGGGCTGTGCTTAAAGGGACCCGACCCCCACCCCGGACAGACAGTTCTCAGGGGTTCCCCGCTTGCAAAGCAGTCCTGTCTTGGAGTACCCTGAGTGCCCAAACTTGGCACATCACAGCACTTGGCCATCAGCCCGGCTGCACTTGCCACAGGCTGCCATCCGGAGAGGGGGGTCAATCGGGGGGCTGCAGGAGAGATTTCACCCCAAGCAGCCCGCAGAGCCACCCCAGTCCTCCCCATCGGGGGCTCGTACCCCATTCCTCCCTCACCTCCTTCCACTTACCCCTCCATAGCCCCCCTTCCTGATGTACAAAATAAAGGACATGTGTGTTCAAAAATAGAAACTCTCTTTATTGAACAAAACTTGGGGAGACTGGGAAAAGGAGGTGGGAGAGGGGAAGAGAGAGGGTGGGAGAGGGGAGGGCAACTAAAATGATCAGGGGTTTGGAACAGGTCCCATATGAAGAGAGGCTAAAGAGACTGGGACTTTTCAGCTTAGAAAAGAGGAGACTGAGGGAGGATATGATAGAGGTTTATAAAAGCATGAGTGGCGTGGAGAGGGTGCATAAAGAAAAGTTCTTCATTAGTTTCTATAATATAAGGACTAGAGGACACCAAATGAAATGAATGGGTAGCAGGCTTCAAACTAATAACAGAAAGTTCTTCTTCACAAAGCAAATAGTCAACCTGTGGAACTCCTTGCTGCAGGAGGCTGTGAAGGATAGAACTATAACAGAGTTTAAAGATAAGTGAGATAAAGTCATGGAGGTTGGGTCCATGGAGTGGTATTAGCCAGGGGGTAAGAATGGTGTTCCTGGCCTCTGTTTGTGGAAGGCTGGAGATGGATGGCACGAGACAAATGGCTTGGTCATTGTCTTCGGTCCATCCCCTCCAGGGTTCCTAGGGTTGGCCGCTGTCGGTAGACAGGCTACTGGGCTAGATGGACCTTTGGTCTGACCCAGTACGGCCATTCTAAGCTCAGGGCTCAGGGTCAGGGGTCTCACTGGACCACCTTGATTTTCATGCCAACGTGTTCCTGGGTGGCCAGGCTGGCAGCTATCCTGCCCTAGACGGCCACTTTCCTGTGCCTAGTGTGGAGGTCGTGGATGAGGTCCACGATGTCCGCACTAGACCAGGTTGGCACCCGCCTCTTGCGGACCTGGGCAGGCTCCCGGGAGCCGCCAGCCTGGTCCCGGGAAGAGGTGGAGGGCTGGGTGGCAGCGGGTGGCTGGCTCATGCCGTGCCAGGTGCAGGGTCTGCAAGCTGGGTGCTGGCAGGCTTGCACCTGGCACGGGCACCGTAGCCAGCCCGTGCCCCTTTAAGGGCTCCGGGGCCGGGAGGGGGGCAGAAGAGTTTCCCTGGTGGTGCCCAGAGTGGCCACCAGGGAAAGCTGGGGAGGGCTAGCCTCCCACTAGTTCGAATTAACTAGTTCGAATTAAGGGCTGTGTAGCCACTTAATTCGAACGAGGCGTTAGTCCTCGTAGAATGAGGTTTACCTAGTTTGAATTAAGCGCACCGCTAGTTCAAATTAAGTTTGAACTAGCGGTTTGCATGTGTAGCGCCTATCAAAGTTAATTCGAACTAACGTCTGTTAGTTCGAATTAACTTTGTAGTGTAGACATACCCTCAGTTTGGTGAGATCTTTTTGTAGTCCCTTAGGCTATGTCTAGACTGCAAGCCTCTTTCGAAAGAGGCTCTTTCGAAAGATACTTTCGAAAGAGCCTCTTTCAAAAGAGAGCGTCTAGACTGCACGTTGAACTTTCGAAAAAGCGGCTTGCTTTTTCGAAAGAAAGCATCCAGTGAGTCTGGATGCTCTCTTTCGAAGAAGCCCTATTTACATTGAAGAACGCCTTCTTTCGAAAAAGGAACTTTCGAAAGAAGGCGTTCTTCCTCGTGAAATGAGGTTTACCGCCATCAAAAGAAAAGCCGCGTGGAACGAGGTGTACAGATAGTTCGGATTAGGAAGCCTAATCCGAACTATCTAGTCCGTGCCGCGTGTAGCCGCGCGGCACGGGGTTTGCACTAGCCGGCTTTTAAAAATGGCGGCGCTGGCTTTATGCTAATGAAGCCCGGGAAATTCAAATCCCGGGCTTCATTAGCAAATTCGGTATGCATACATTACCCCCTTAGTTCGAACTAGAGGGGTAGTGTAGACATACCCTAACAGATTAGTAAGACAGGATTTCCCTTTACAGAAACCATGTTGACTTTTGTCCAACAAATTATATTCTCCTACATGCTTCACAATTTTATTCTTTACTGTTGTTTCAACTCATTTGCCCGGTACTGAATTTAGACTTACCGGTCTGTAATTGCCAGGATCGCCTCTACAGCCCTTTTTAAATATTGGTGTCACGTTGGCTACCTTCCAGTCATTAGGTACGGAAACCGATTTAAAGGATAGGTTACAAACCACAGATAATAGCTCAGCAATTTCCCATTTGAGTTCTTTTAGAACCCTTGGATGAATGCCATCCGGTCCCGGAGATTTGTTAACATTAAGTTTTTCTATTTGTTCCAAAACCTCCTCTAATGACACTTCAATCCGGGACAGTTCCTCAGATTCATCACCCACAAATGACGGTGCAGATTCAGGAATCTCCCCAACGTCCTCAGCCGTGAAGACTGAAGCAAAGAAATCATTTAGTTTCTCCGCAATGGCTTTATCGTCCTTGATTGCTCCTTTTATAGCTCGATCATCTAGGGGACCCACAGGTTTTTTAGCATGCGTCCTGCTTCTAATGTACTTAAAAAACATTTTGTTATTTCTTTTTGAGTTTTTGGCTAGCTGTTCCTCAATCTTTTTTTGCTTTTCTTATTACATTTTTACACTTGATTTGACAGTGTTTATGTTCCTTTCTATTTATCTCAGTAGGATTGGACTTCCACTTCTTAAAAGATACCATTTTGTCCCTCACTGCTTCTTTTACATGGTGGTTAAGCCAAGGTGACTCTTTTTTAGGTCTCTTGCTATGCTTTTTAATTTGGGGCATACATTTAAGTTGGGCCTCTATTATGGTGTCTTTAAAAAGGTTCCATGCAGCTTTCAGGGATTTGGCTCTTGTCACTGTGCCTTTTAATTTCTGTTTAACACACCTCCTCATTTTTGTGTAATTCCCCTTTTTGAAATTAATTGCCAGGGTGCTGGACTGCTGAGGTGTTCTTCCCACCACAGGAATATTGAATGTTATTATATTATGGTCACTATTCCCAAGCGGTCCTGTAACGGTTATATCCTGGACCTGATCCTGCACTCCACTCAGGACTAAATCAAGAATTGCCTCTCCCCTTGTGGGTTCCTGCACCAGCTGCTCCAAGAAGCAGTCATTTAAGCCATTGAGAAATTTTATCTCCGCTTCTCTTCCTGAGGTCACATGTATCCAGTCAATATGGGGGGTAATTAAAATCCCCCATTATGACAGAGTTCTTCATTTTGGTAGCCTCTCTAATCTCCCTTAGTATTTCAATGTCAGTATCGCTGTCCTGGTCAGGTGGTCGGTAATATATCCCTACTGCTAATTTCTTCTTATTGGAGCATGGAATTACTATCCATAGCGATTCTATTGAACATGTTGATTCACTTAATATTTTTATTTTGTTTGATTCTACATTATCTTTCACATACACTCCGCCACCCACCCGGCCTGCTCTATCCTTTCTATATATTTTATATCCCGGTATGATTGTGTCCCACAGATTTTCCTCATTCCACCAGATTTCGGTGATGCCTATTATGTCAGTCTCCTCATTTAATACGAGGTACTCTAGTTCACCCATCTTATTAGTCAGACTCCTAGCATTTGTGTACAAGCACTTTAAAAATTTGCCACTGCTTATTTGTCTGCCCTTCCCTGATGCATTGGATTCATTGGGAACAATGAATGCACTCTTTTGATGTCAAGAGGGTACTTGCCCTCAACACTGACTGCACTAAGTCTTTGGAAAGTCGACGTAACTGTTCATGGCAGCAGCAGAACAAATGAAGGGGCTGCCAGTATCGTCACAGCATATTTCCTCCTGAATCATGGCTTGCACATTATGACATGGCCAAGATTGTGATATCGGGGTGTCTGTTGCACTTCAGCTCTGGTGGAAGCCTGCTTGGCTGCCTTCCTGGTTCATGTCCCTCTCCAGGAGATCTGCAGGGCGGCGAATAGGTCTTCCATCCCTATCTTCATATCGTACTATATCATTGTGAATCAGTCCAGATGGGATGTAGTGTTTGGCACAGCAGTACTTCAGTCAGCCATTTGTTGACTCCAGCCCTTCCTCCTGGGTATGGCTTGCAAATCACCTAATTGGAACAGATGTGAGGAAGCACTCAAAGAAGAAAAAATGGTTATTCACCTTCTTGTACCTGTTGTGCTTCAAGATATGTTACTCCTGTCTGTTCCAGACCCACCTTTCTTCCCCACTGTTGGAGCAGCTGGCAAGGAGGAACTGAGGGTATGTCTACACTACAAAGTTAGTTCGAACTAACGGACGTTAGTTCGAACTAACTTTAATAGGTGCTACACTAGCGCTCCGCTAGTTCGAATTTGAATCGAACTAGCGGAGCGCTTAGTTCGAACTAGGTAAACCTCATTTTACGAGGACTAACGCCTAGTTCGAACTAGCTAGTTCGAACTAAGGGCTGTGTAGCCCTTTAGTTCGAACTAGTGGGAGGCTAGCCCTCCCCAGGTTTCCCTGGTGGCCACTCTGGCCAACACCAGGGAAACTCTATGCCCCCCTCCCGGCCCCGGAGCCCTTAAAGGGGCACGGGCTGGCTACGGTGCCCGTGCCAGGTGCAAGCCTGCCAGTACCCAGCTAGCAGACCCTGCACCTGGCACGGCACAGAGCCACCCACCCGATGCCCCCCAGCCCACCCCCTCTTGCCGGGACCAGGCTGGCGGCTCCCGGGAGCTTGCCCTGGACCGCAAGAGGCGGGCACCTTCCTGGGCTAGTGCGGACATCGTGGACCTCGTCCACGATCTCCGCACTAGGCACAGGAAAGTGGCCGTCTAGGGCAGGAGAGCTGCCAGCCTGGCCACCCAGGAGCAGGTGTGCATGAAAATCAAGGGGGTCCACTGAGACCCCCGACACTGAGCCCTGAGCTTACAATGGCCGTACTGGGTCAGACCAAAGGTCCATCTAGCCCAGTAGCCTGTCTGCCAACAGCGGCCAACCCTAGGGACCCTGGAGGGGATGGACCGAAGACAATGACCAAGCCATTTGTCTCGTGCCATCCCTCTCCAGCCTTCCACAAACTTTGGGCAGGGACACCACTCCTACCCTCTGGCTAATAGGACTCCATGGACCCAACCTCCATCACTTTATCTCACTTCCCTTTAAACTCTGTTCTAGTTGTAGCCTTCACAGCCTCCTGCAGCAAGGAGTTCCACAGGTTAACTATTTGCTTTGTCAAGAATAACTTTCTCTTACTAGTTTGAAGCCTGCTACCCATTCCTTTCCTTTGGTGTCCTCTAGTCCTTCTTTATGGGAACTCAGGAAGAACTTTTCTGAATGCACCCTCTCCACCCAACCCCTGCTTTTAGAGACCTCTATCCTGTCCCCCCTCCGTCTCCTCTTTTCTAAGCTGAACAGTCCCAGTCTCTGTAGCCTTTCTTCATTTGGGACCTGTTCCCAACCCCTGATCATGTTAGTTGCCCTCCCCTCTCCCAGCCTTTCTCTTCCCCTCTCCCACCTCCTTTTCCCAGTCTCCCCCAGTTTTGTTCAATAAAGACAGAGTCAATGTTGGAAGAAACGTTATCTTTATTTTGTACATCAATAAGAAGGGGGGCTAGGGAAGGGTAAGTGGAAGGAGGTGAGGGAGGAATGGGGTACGAGCCCCCGATGGGGAGGACTGGGCTGGCTCTGCGGGCTTCTGGGGGTGGAAGCTCTCCTGCAGCCCCCCAATTACTCCCTCTCCCCAGATGGCAGCCTGCGGCAAGTGCAGCCGGGCTGATGGCCGAGTGGTGTGATGTGCCCAGTGTGGGCACTCAGGGCACTCCAAGCCAGAACTTCTTTGCAAGCGGGGCACCCCTTAGAACTGTGTGTCCGGGGTGGGGGTCGGGACCCTTTAAGCGCAGCCCTCGGCTAGCCTGAGACAGTATCTCCATGCTCTAAGTCCTCCTTTTATGCCCTGCCGGCACTGCTTCCGGCCATCCTTAAGCCCTGTTCAGAGTCCACTCAATGTGGACTTACTAGTTCGAACTAGCAAAACGCTAGTTCGAACTAGTTTTTAGTTCTAGATGCGTTAGTTCGAACTAGCTTAGTTCGAATTAACTAATTCGAACTAAGTTAGTTCGAACTAGCGCTGTAGTGTAGACATACCCTGAGGGACTATTGGGTCATCGGGATCACATATAGAACACTATGCTGGGAGCACTCCAGAGGGCTCTGCAGCCAACCCAACAGGTAGTTGATAGGGTAAAACTTTCCAACACCCATGCACGCAGTGCACACACACCTAATTTGAATAGATATTAGCAACACATCTCAAAGAACAGTGGTTATAAGAAGGTGAGTAACCATGTTTTTCCAAGTGTGAACTCTGCTAGTGCTGCCTATTCATTGATTTTTTTGGTGTGGAAAGAAGACATTCTGTTTCTCCACCTAAAAGTGTGTGGGGACCCCTTTCACCCTCTTGATTTTAGGTCACACCCACACAAAGTTTATTTTCTTTCTCTTTTAATATCATCTAATCATATTTGCAAAATTGACTCTGTGAAAGTAGTGGCTTCTGCTACACAACAGATTTCCTCCTTCCTTTCTCCCCTAAATTAACTGTGGCTTCTAGTAGAAATCCTCCTACGTTTTTGCAGGTGTTGGGAATGTGCATAGAGTGCTCAGTAGAGGAACTTGAATTTAGTAAGGTCCTGGTCCTTAATTAGTTCTTAGTCTGTTATAATTTCTGCTTTAATTGTTTAGTTGTGGTGTGCAGCTGGAGTCAACCTGATGGGGTGGAAGCCTTTTGAACAGGATTCTGGGAATGGACAGAAGCCAGATCCTGGACGTGATCCTCTCACCTGTGACCGGGAGGTAGAAGGAGAGAACAACAAAAGTAATCACACCTCTCCGGAAAAGAAAAAGGTCAGAAAAGGGACCCTCTGATTCTCCCCCCATTTTTCTGGCCTCCCTTCTATGGGGCTGTTTGCATAATGTTTCCTCCTGTTGCCATTGATTTAATTATCTATGCAGCATTATCCAGTGATAAGAGCAGGTGCTATTTACAACTCCGCCAATGAATTTGTGTTCTTGGCTAAGTCACATTCCTGACCAAGCCTCCATTTCCCCCTTTGTAATGTGCTTGGAGACCTCCATATACAAGGTGCTTTATTAGAATGAAAGGCTTGTCTGATGTTGAATGGAAATAGTCTTTCATAAATAGTATCAGGATTCAGGCAGGAACAGGATGTGATGTGAATCATGGACTCGGATAACAGATGGCTGTTGCTGCTTCAGTAATACAGAACCACTGCTTTCCAGCTATCAGACAGAAGCAGAAATGGCAAACACAATGGTTCATTTAATTTGGCCTTCCAAAAGAGGCAATGTTAGCAGCTATGAGAATGGAAAAAGATAGAGCCTATGTACTTGTAATTGATAAGTAGTGAAAGTACAGTTGAATGTAGGTTGTTTAAAAAAAACAAAATAACCGGAGAAGTCCTGTAGCACCTTACAGACTAACAAAAATATATGTATAATAACATGAGCTTCCGTGGGCTTTGTAAATCTTTGCAAGATTGTCACTACTTTAGCTTTCATGCCTTTCCACAGTAGGATGGCTGCAAAGCCTCTGAGAAGCAGGATAATATAGCAATAGATTTCTAATAACTAGTGGATTCCCACTTCAGCCCATCTGCATCCCAGCTGTATTTTGAGTTAAGAAGTGGACTTACTATCAAGTGAGTTGGTATGCTCATTCCCTGTCCTGTTTTACCACTGCAAGAGAGATTTTACTGGAACAAGCTGCTGCTTCTGAACTGCTCATTCCATTCTAGAAAGCAGCTTTTTCCACTGAACATAAACCCAGTGAGATAGCAGTTATAGCAGTTTTGAAGCCACCTAGATGGCATGCATAGCTGTTCTGTGGCCTGTCTGGGGAACTGTGATGACTTTAAAAAAGGAGGAGTTGTGCTAATAGCAGTCAGGGAGCATTCCTTGCTTAAGTTAATAGTTCAGGTACAGCCCATGTTTGCAGGATGTCTAAATGTTGTTACTATATGACTCTCCGAAAGTGTTCCTAGTGTCACTAATTGTAAATTTCAGCAGCAAAGCTAAGGGCCAAACTGCCCATTCACCCCATGTGCTCTCTGCAAGCCTGTGCTGTGGTATGCTGGAGCAGCAGGGTGGCAGAAGTTTGCTTTGTGGCTGCCTATTTTTGTGTATCTTCAGAAGCTAATAAGAGGTGTTCACTCTCCAGAGATGGCAGACTTGTCTCTTCAGACCAAATCTTGACACAGTTGGGTTGGCTAGCCATAGTCTCAGGAGTTCGGGTTCTCTTCTCACTGCAGGTCAAGGAGCTGCATGAAATGGATGCCACATCCAGCCGAGTCTGGATCCTCACGAGTACCCTCTCTACAAGTAAAGTTGTGATCATTGATGCCAACCAGCCTGGCACAGTGGTGGATCAGTTTACTGTCTGCAATGCTCATGTACTCTGCATTTCCAGTATCCCTGGTAAGTAAGAAAAGATTGTCACAAATATGCTTCACTTATTCCGTAGCTAAAAAATGGGAGCTGCTGTGAGCCGTTCAGCAACTGTGTCCAGATTGTCACCCATATCATCCGTTCATGTAGGACCAGCTTGTGGAGACCTGCCCCACATTGATGAGCACTTATTCATCTAAGTGGTACCTTTGACTTCAGAAAGTCTACTTATGTAAGCATGTACTAACCAGGGTGAGTAAGGGCTCCACAAACCTGGCTGTAATCATGGAGGCTAGGTAGGGCCCTCTCCAGGGTCTGTAGAGACTGGTAAGCTCAGAATGTTACATCTCCCTGGATATCTCAAGAATACTGCTAAAGTTAAATGAGATAGAGTGGCTGCTAAACTTATGGGAGAGTCTCTTCCTTTCCTTTCAGCGGCTAGCGACAGTGACTATCCTCCAGGTGAGATCTTTCTGGAGGGAGACATGAATCCAGAAGAATCATCTGGAGCAGATGGAGTCCTAGCAGGAATCACTCTTGTGGGTTGTGCAACCCGGTGCAATGTGCCACGCAGTAACTGTTCTTCCCGCGGAGACACCCCCGTGCTGGATAAGGGACAGAGTGAGTCTTGGGACTAAGGTCTCATGATGATCTGGTTTTCACCCTGTGCCTATAACGAGGCATACTTCATCTAGATACTCCCCTTTCTGGCCCGAAGCTCTTGAGGATCCCCAGGAGGTTTTGCAGTCTGGTTCAAGTCTTAAAAACCTTGGCCATCTCCTTTGTGTTAAAAATTAAAATACTTTTGAGATCTTCTCTTTAGAACCCAGAGTGTTCCTTTCCTCTTCTCTATCAGCGATATGTATCATGTTGCACAGTACAGGGATTAACAGAGTGGAATCTTTTGGACAGATGACATGTCTCTGATATCACTTTTGCTGCTATTTTTAGCATTTTCCTTTCCTGACTAATGTGTTTCTATAAACTCACTAATTTTACTGAGGAGAAAAGAGAAGTGAGTGTAGGAAAGGGAATAAAAATACTCTGGTCAGACACTTAGTGGAATGATCCAACATACAGGGTTTCTGACCTCCTACCAGACATAGACTACAGCTCACCTTAAAATACACTCAGACTCCTATCCTTCAGAGCAGAGATCTCGCTTTAGTACTCCCCCATCTATACTCAGGCTTGGGGGAATCTATAATAGCAGACACACAAGTTGTCTGACTTGGAAGAATAATTGTAAAACCGGAAGCTTTTATTTATTTATAGATTGATAGATCCCTCCGCCTTGTTTCCCATTTACCTTACAGCATGTTCCTCTTCCCTAGGTGAGGTGGCTGCGGTCAGCAATGGGAAGATTAATCAGTCCCAGTCTACAGAAGAGGCAACAGAAGCTACAGAGGTACCAGAGAATGGTGCAAATGAAACAGAACCAGCTCAAGTTCGGCCTGGTCCACTTACAGAGCACATTTTTACGGATCCAGCTCCAGCTCAGGCACCTGTTAGGCAGAACAGGTAGGTTGGCTGCATGGAGTATGCACTCTTGCCTTATCCTTAGATATAGCTCCTTAGGGCAGGAGCCATCTTTTTATCCCATGTTTGTACAGCGCCTACTGCAGTAATGTTCTGATCCATGATAGGGAGTCCCTGGTGCTATGGTAACACAAAAAATAGATAATAATACAGTTGTTTACCATCTCTCTTTGCCTGCATCAGCTGTCCATGATGAGTAAAATGAGGTGGCCAGCCTGGTTTTTTGGGGCAGATTCAAACTGTCATCGTTTTCATGCCAAGTCAATATCACAGATGGGCTAACAGGATAAAAGAGCAATAAAATAAAACAAACATGGTTCAGCCAACAGCACACTGGTCTGTTTATGAGCAGATATTTAATCTCCTGATGTGAAATTAGAGCTGCTATCAAGAGGAATCCTTACAGAACAACTACACTTGAATGTTCTCATCTGACTCTGTCTGATTTTGACATTTATTTATTCTGGTAATATCTAATGTGCAAGGTGCTGTACAGATATCAAAGGAGGCACAATCTTTGACCAAAATCTTAGAGTAAATGAGACAGGGATGGTGATCTTTGGCTGGAATGGTGCTATAGAAATGCAAAGAAAAAGCTCAGTTTTAACCCCTCCCCTTTTTTTTAAACCAAAAGGAAATGTAAGAGACAAAAAAATTCTAGTTAACCATAAACTAAGTATGTTACCTAATACTAAGGTTAAAACATACCTAGAAAGAACATTCATTTAACAATAGCTTTGAAAAAATCAGGACATAACCAATTGAAGAACAATTGATAAAAGCACTGTCACAGAGATTGCATCAACCTGTGCGTTCACCCTAGGACTCTAACTGGGGACTTGGCACTACTTTTATATAACTAAGAATAATGAACCTTGCTGAAAAGGATACTCTGCTATGTATTTTAGGTCACAGACATGATCTGTAATGAACTTGAGTCTGTTTTGCTTCTGTAGTGAGAATGGGCAACAAAAAACAGAGTCAAGCACAGTTCTGCCAGAGCAGGAAGTGAATGGTGATGCTGCTGGAACAGGCACCAGTGCCGCACCCACAATGTGGCTCGGGGCACAGAATGGCTGGTAGGTTCACTGTTGTCTTACAGAACCCTATGTCACCCGCATTCATAAAAAAACCCATTACTGTTACATTTATAGAGTGCATCCTTGCTGCACTAGCTTAGCTAGTTCATCTTAGGCTGAGCAACTCACCTACACTTTTGCAAATTCCTTTCATGCTAGAGTGAAAGATACAAACCCTACCCCATAGTTCAGCCTTTGTAGGTGTATGGACGTTTCTGCTGACTCACTGTCTGCTCCCCTTTCCCAGGCTGTACGTGCACTCAGCAGTGTCCAACTGGAAGAAATGTCTGCATTCGATAAAGCTGAAGGATTCTGTGCTGAGCCTGGTGTAAGTTTGTATACTGAGTTGGGGACTCTAAAACAGGGAATTCATTACTTGTCCTTGGTTGGTCCTGTGCCTGGCCATCTTTTCCTCACCCAGAAAAGTGTTCTGGAAATCAGTAAAGAGCTGTGGGGAGGGAGTCTGCATCTGCTTTCTGTTCAGTGATCCATTTAAGCCTCACAGGAAATTTCTACACTGCACACTAAGCCCAGGTCTTACGGAGGCTTGCAGATTGTGTTTCCAAGTTCATGCTTGAGCATGCACACTGCATTTTAAGCCTGGATTTACAGTTGCTGGATCTGGGGGTTTCATCTGTGCTAATGTGTCCATTCTGTACTGAACAGACCATCTTATTTGGGTCTGTGGCTAGACCTGCATCCACCTTGAAAAATGACAGGCCTCGGACCTGAGTCATGGAGGAATTGCACTCTGACCCATCACTTAGTAGGGTCCTAGAACTCAAGTCCTGAATGCTTGCTGACCTGACTCACTGATTTGTGATGGAAAGAGCTCTTGGGCTGAAATCTGAGTCAGAGCCCAGACTTAAGTGTGTATTGTAGACATACCCATACTGAGCTGTCTTCTTTCCCAGTTGGAGGTTTGTACTAAATGAGACGGAACATTGGAAATAAGTAAATGGGAAGGGGAGGAGGAGAACAGCTTGAATCTTCTCTGACTCACACTAATGTAAATTAGAAATCAGTGAAGTTACACTATTGTAAAGTCAGTGAAAAGGAGAGGTGAAACTCAACAGGGCATTGGTGAGACCCTGTTCAGTCTTATAATGAAGGCACTAGTGCTACCAATAGAATAAAGAAACTATGTGTGTGACTCTGACGCGTGCTGAATGTTGTCTGCAAGTGCTGGATTTAGTAGTCGTGCTAAGACCATATCTGTGATTTGTCTAGAGACTGGAAATGATTTATAACCAAGAGAGTGGGAGAAGTAACCTTTCATTCCCCAGACCAAGCAGACATCTGAAACCAGCAGCATTTCCTGTTGCTACAAGTTTTTCATGAGCATTTTCTTTTCTATTATTTCAGGCATGTGAAAGGACGGGTTCTTGTTGCCTTGGCTGATGGAACACTAGCCATATTCCATCGAGGAGAGGGTAAGAATCAAAGCAGTAAAGATGAATTAGCCAGCTTCAAAACAGAAGCAGTCTGTGGAAATGAATAAAGCATGTTTCAAGATGGCATAGTGCTAGCTTACTAGAGAATTAATTTTTTTTTAAATGTATGACTACTATAAAAGTTTTATCCTTACCCTCCATCATTATAGTTCCTCTTATGTCTGGGTTGTAGATTTTTATCCTGTTCGCTGCCAGCTGATTTTGCATCTCTGTCACACTGCAACTCCCAGCTGCATTCACACCTGGGAACTTCAGAGCAGTTTCCAGTTGTGACGGAAGTTCCTAGAGCAAAACCTTGCCTAATTACACTCAGATAATTCAAGGAGTAATCAGAGTAGTGGGGTCAGTACAACATACTAAACTACACAGCCTGCTGTTTGGGTGGAAACCAGTTTCGTTTCAACTTCTGTTATGGTTGGTTAGGTAGTGTGAACTTGGCATTCAGGTCTGATTATTCATATATTCAGAACATTCATATTAAAGCTACAGTAATCCTTCATGACCTAGAGATTATATGCCTTCAGAAGAAGTGGGATTGCTCTAGTAGCTGGAGCATAGGTCTACAAGTGAGAGATCTGGGTTCTGTCCCCAGCTGAGAGTGACTTTGGGCAAATCATTTAACTATGCTTCATTGTCTGTAAAATGGGGAGAATAATGCCCCTTACAGATGGAGTGTAAGACTATAATTCATTCAAGCAAGCTTTGAGAGAGTCCATTAGGTTTGCTTTCTTTTTTCCCCCATGGTTTTTGCTGTAGCTCATTTAAAAAAAACTCAGGGGAGTCTAAAGCCTCCGTACTTATTGTGAGGAGGTGAATAATCAGCCAGATTTTCGGAGTTTCATGTTAGGGATGTGAACGACTAGTCGCTCTCCACTACCCTTGGGCTCCATGTGGCACTGCTGCTTTGAAACGCTATGTGGAGCCTGATGCTGGGCTCCCTGCAGCATTTCAAAGCGGCAGCGCTGCATGGACCCTGAGGTCTGGCCATCTCGGGTTGGACATTCTCTCCCGGCATTGCTGCCTTGAAATGCCACAGGGAGCACTGGGCCAGCAGGGGACTGCTGAGTCCCCCATTTGTCCCGGGCTCCCCACAGCGCTTTCACTTTTGAAGTGTAGCAACAGCACTGGAGCTGTTGCAACACTTCACAGGCGGAAGCGCCCTTATCGACTAATCGAATAGTTGATGCAAATTGCATTGACTGTTCGATTAGCCAAATAATTGAAATTTTACAGCCCTATTTAATGTGTTTAGTGAGCATAAGTCTCTGACCCCCAAGTAACAGTGTGAATCTGCCTTGTTAGCAGATCTAGGGAAAATGAGCTTTGGTGTGTGTGTTTTATAATTCATGAATCTCCACTGCCAGTTTAGCAGGAATTCACATTTGATTATTTATACATTCAGAATCTCCAAATTCTATTTCAGTATAATAAACTACCTTGATTCTTTGTACTTCTTATTATGGGAATTTTCCTGCAGAAATTCTTTTCACTTTTGGCAACACAAAGATTTCTGTAGTCTTCAGATTATGACAGTTATGTATCAGCATTTCCCTCCTGCGTTTCATCTGGGTCTCGTGGTATGAATTGTATTCCTGAATAATTTGTTCTTGAGGGTTCCTGGCCAGTCTTGTGCTCCTCCTTGACTACTCAGAAAGCTAAGAGTATTGATTACTTATAGCTGTGTTTTAAATAACTAACACAGCTTTCATTTCTGGGACAGTACCACACTGGAACTACCCAGTCCCAGAACTAAGTGGAATAACAGCTGTTGAGTGCACAACCCCTCTGCTGTCTGCTTTTCCCTAGATGGTCAGTGGGACCTCAGCAATTACCACCTGATGGACCTGGGTCATACCCACCATTCCATCCGCTGCATGGCTGTGGTGTACGATAGAGTCTGGTGCGGCTATAAGAACAAAGTCCACGTCATCCAGCCTAAAACAATGCAGATTGAGGTGAGGAAAGTGAGTGTGAGACAGGTTGGTTGCTGGCTCCTGCTATATTTGTTCTTGCTGCTGTTTGGCTGGGGAGTGAGTGAATGCAGATCTTTTGTATGCTCTCTGTTGACTCCATGGTGGTAGGGCAGAAGCTGTAATGGGAGGTCTTTACTCTGGAGATCTGCCAGAAAAGCATTCCACCTCATCTAACTGATGAGATCAGCGGCTGGCTCTAGTGTGTATCTGTTAGGCAGTGTATGACTATAAAATGGGCAAGTGTGGGTAGCAAGCTGTGGGGTGGAAGCTCCATTTACTGAAGAGCAAGCAGTTAGTTTAAACCCCATCTTACTGAAATTGTGATTTGTAACTGGAGTAACAGTGCCTTGTAGGATGCAGCTGCTATGAAAGGGGGAAAAATATCAACAGTAAATTCGCAGCCCGAAAATGCACCTACCTCATCCCCAGCACCTCCCTCATCCTTGTGCTTTTAAAAAGCTAGACTGAGAAGTGTTGGCTGATTCCTGCTGCATTGTTTGAAGAGTGCTCTGAGTAAGGCAAAACAGGTTCATTTCATTTCACTCATTGGCATGAGCCATTTCATGAATGTCCTAGTTCCAAAGCAGTCCATTAAAATATCTGTTTCCTGTAATCAGCCCCACCAGTCAGTTATCGGAGCCTTGAGCCTCTGACTGGGAAGGGCTAATTAATTACCTGTGAAGCTTTGCTGCAGTGAAGCTTAGAGGGAACACTGCTGGCCAGTCACACAGTTCAGCTTTGGGGTACTGTATTGGAGGTTTCAGAGCTACCTCCTTAGTTTATGCCTATGACCCAGGAATCATGAAAGCCAACAAATGCTCCCCAGCCTAGTGATAAACTCATGTTGCTCCCCCTATGATTCCTTTCAGAAATCCTTTGATGCCCACCCACGTCGGGAAAGCCAGGTCCGTCAGCTGGCATGGATCGGAGATGGGGTGTGGGTTTCAATACGCTTGGACTCTACACTGAGGCTATATCATGCCCACACCCATCAGCACCTTCAGGATGTGGACATAGAGCCTTATGTCAGCAAGATGCTAGGTGAGAAAGCAGTGCCAGTCAGGAAATGGCCTGTTTGTTGTTCTGGAGATCGGGGCGCATCAGTGTTTGATAGGTGGCATTGCTCCAAGCGATACTGTCTTCACTGATTCTGCAATTCTCATGCTTGGCAGGCACTGGAAAGTTGGGCTTCTCATTTGTGCGAATCACAGCCCTGCTCATCGCCGGCAATCGCCTCTGGGTTGGAACAGGGAATGGTGTTGTGATCTCCATCCCACTGACAGAGAGTAGGTGATGTTCATCAGATGTTTTTCTGTGTTTCTTTAATGTTAGAAATGTGGCTGGCACATTAATGTATCTCCATGCTCAGCCTTTGCATCTTGATGCGAGAACTGGACCTCTGGTCATGGCAGTTTCCAGGGAGAAGGGAGGGGACAGCCATGAAAGTTTTGCACCACCTTACAGAAAGACAAGCCTCAGTCTTAAGCATTCTAGGACATCATTTTGCTCAATTCAGGGAAGAGTCTTCTCAATCTGCTGCTGCAGTCAAAAAAGCTAACAAGATGTTAGACTGTATCAAGAACAGGCTGCAGAATAATCCAGAAAAATGTACAATGCCATTATACAAATCAGTGGGACTTCCTCATCTAGAATATTGTGTGCATTACTGATCATCCCATCTCAAAATGAACATTACAGAAGTTAGAGAGGGTTCACAGATGGGAACCAGGAATTGATAAAGAATGAGATGGTGAATCATATGGAGTCTGTTATACTTTTATATCTATTGGTGATGCAACTTTATCTGCAAAACTGCAGTCCTGATCATCCCATCTCAGAAAGGATATTGTAGAACTAGAGAGGGCTCAGAGAAGGGCAACATGAATGATCAAGGACTGGAAAAACTCTCTTATGAAAAGAGCTTGAAAATATTAGGATGGTTACCTCAGAAAGGAGCTGAATAAGATGAGGCATGGTAGAAGTATATAAAATAATGGATGGTGTAGTATAAAAAGCAGATTGGAAATCCATTCCTCCCTGTCTCATAATACATAACACAAGGGACAGTGAATGAAATTGAAAAGAAGAGAATTTAAAACTGATACAAGGAAATACATTTTTCACAATTTGTAAATAAATTCTTGAACTCATTGCCACAGAATATTGTTGAGGCTAAGAACTTACCTGCTCAGCTCCTTTTAGAATCTTGTTATCTGGATATTCGGAGTATCTAGACTTACCACAGTTAATGCAAAGAAGTTTAAATGCTCATGCTTCAGGGTTTAAGCCAATCTGTAACCTCTTCACAGCAACAGAATTACTGTGCAGGTGCCTGATGTTGCAGTTTCCTGTACTTCCCTCTGAGGCATCTAATGCTGGTCACTGTTTAAGATGGGATATTGGACTAGTCTGAGCCCATCTGGCAATTCCTGTGTTCCTAGAATTATTTGGCTTGAAGACTGATCTTTGTAATGAGGTCCATTCAGCTGGGAAGGACTGAGAGAAATAGGCAGCTTGTGAAATGATAGCCCATAGAATTAGGGAAAGTCTGAAATATCTCTGCAGTGTTCACTTTCAGCGATGTTGTTTGAGGTTCTTTGTTTTGCCTAATTTGATTGAGGTGCCCTGTATTATGATCTGACACACCCAAGTTATGGAATTAAGAATAAACTAGAGGTTAATTTGCCTCATGCAAAGATCAAATGGACGTTTTTGTTGCTGGCCCTTGCAGTCCAGTAGAAAGTGTTTCTTCCTCCTGAGGAGGAGTTGTTGGCTCAATCTAGATGCAGGCTGCTGTTGAACATGACTTTAAGGTGGTTAACAGCTGTTGACTCATTCTGAAGGCAGTGGTCAGGGGGATGCAGCAATGGAAAATGCAGCCTGTTTCTGGAAGGGTGGCTACAGAATGAGAAGTTTTCTGAGCATTTGTTTCAGTAGACCTCTTATGATGCAGTAAGTAGCTGAACTTTCTCCACCAGCAACATCTTGCTGGGCTAATGGTGCAGAAGGTTCATTAAAACTAAATCTTTGATTTGATTTAGTCAGTCCAGTAAAAATCAGTATCTTAAGCCAACTCTATCCAGTAAAATGAGGGGACCCAGCAAGTACTAACAGACAAGACTCTAGAATTGGGGAAGAGGGGTCAGTAGTTTAAACATTCACTAATGCCACTCTTCACATGCCAATCAACATCTTATCTGCTTTCCATTGGGGAAAGTTTGCTTCTAAGTGGACTTCAATGTACTGGAATTTTCAGTAAGGATCTAACCGTTAATGCAAGCATCCCCCAAAAGGGACAGGCCTTATGATATGGGCTCAGAAATGGGGTTCTCAAGTTGTGATACACAGAGTTGGATTTAGTGGCTGATTAACCTGGTGTTAAGAAGCAGGAGTGGACAATTCCAATCTAGGAGGACTACAGTGGATTTGCTGTTTATATCAAACAGAAATGTTCTATCCAGCACTACAGAAAGAAGAGGGAACCCTGCTTTCAAGTCATTTCACAGTGACTAGAAGCAGATGCACTAGCCTCTGATAGTTGATGTGATTTTTAAAAATGCAGTAAGATTTCGCTATGAAGCTGAATTTTTCTCTCCCCTGCTTTATTGCACCACATGTTCTTTTACGATAAGAAAGAGGAGAGCAAGGTCAGTCTGGTGTTTCTCTAGATTTAAAAAAAAAAAATTCTTCTTCCTGCAGTTTCTCCCAATAATTGCCTTTTTCTTCTTTCCTTACCTACCTGTCTGTTCCCATGTTCCTTTGTTTTCCCATTCCTGGCCCGTGCCTAGCTGTAGTCCTCCACCGAGGTCAACTCCTTGGGCTCCGGGGTAAGTCCAACACCTCCTTCCATCTAGATTTACTATGTCATTCCTTGTCCACCCATCGACTTTTCCACCCCTTCATCCATTCGCTTCTCTATCCATGTATTCATTCACCTCTCTCATTTTAAGATGCAATTGCTGAGAAGAGCCTAGAGATAATATAAATAGCATCATTCCTCTAGGGCCAAGAACATTTGAACCCCTCTTGGCAGCAATCCCATTTGTTTTATTGTGAAACTGAATATTTTAATTTGTCCATGTAGTTTCTTTGGGTGACTCAGATTTCAGAAGGTGATTAACCAAACTGTTCACTTTGTAAGCCTCACAGTAAAGATCTGCTTAGCCAGATGTTCCCAGGTAGACAAGAAGAAACTGTCCACTTAGTCTTGCAAGATTTTTCTGGACTCGTTCATTTTCTAAAACAATTATGGCATTTGCTACTGTGGAATCTCATAACCAGAGTAATTGAGCAGGTTTTCTAAAAGCCTTAAAAATAATTAGAAAGTATGCAAGTTAAGCCAGTGATCCTGGAAAAATTGAAAGTTCATGGTTCAAGCCTTAAGATGACCATCTTCAGGGGTCAAGACGAAATCTTTTTCTCCCTATAATGCACAGCACAATCAGTCTTCACTTTGAAGCATTTGATACTGATCATTGCTTCAGACAGACCTTCTAGCCCAATATTCTTTGGCTGATACGACTTCTATATAATATTCAAATGCCAGCCAATTGTGGCAAACCAGGTCACAAAAATGCAGAAAGCCCTTAGTGATACGGTCTCTTTCTGACCAACTCTTATTCTTCAGAGTTATTTCAGCATCATTTAATAAATGAAATAGATCTCAGCCCAGAATATTCTATGGAAACAATGAGTCCCTGTGGAATCAGGATGGTGGTAGCAAACATCTCATAATAGAATTGTCAGACTGGAAAGGACCATCTAGTCCAGTCCCTTGTACTCATGACAGGACTAAGTATTATGTTGTAGTTCTTCCAAGTGACTGATCACAAATAGAAGCTTTAGATTCAATACAGTGTCCCTCTCAAGATTAAAGTAGCTAGGGTCATAAAGGGTAACAAGCAAACATTTTACTAATGCATTAGAAGCAAGAGAAAGATCAAGAACAGTGTAGGACTGTTAATGAGGAGGAAAAGACAATAACAGAAAATGCAGCAGTGGCTGAAGAGTTAAATACCTTTTTTATTTCAGCTTTCACCAAAAAGGTAGCAATGATAGGACAGCTAACATAGCAAGCATTTTTGGTGTAAATGGGCTAGGATCTGAAATTAAAATAGGGAAAGATCAAGTTGGGAATTAATTGGACAATTTACATATCTTCAAGTCAGCAGAGCCAGATGAAATACATCCTAGAATATTTAAGGAACTGACTGAAGAAATCTCTGAGCCATTAGCAATTATCTTTGTGAACTTACGAAGGACAGAAGAAATCAGAGAAGTGCAAATATAGTACAGATTGAATTTCTGTAGTCCGGCACCATCAGGACCTAATCAGTGAATTACAGGAGGTCAATGCTGTCTAGCATCATTTCCAACACTTCTGCTGCTCACTGGGCTCTTATAAGACATTTGGGATAAATTAGAGCTAAATAACAGCACAGAACACTGAGAGCCAGGACTGGTGGCTATAAAAAACTTGATGGGAACATGGGAAACTTGGCCACACCCAGGATAAGTGGACATCCAGCTAACTAAAATCATGCCGGTCCATGGTTGTTGCCAGATCAGAGAGTGACGGACTTAGAGAAGTTCAACCTGTAGCTGTCTATAAATAGGGGACTAAGGACAAACCAGAGCTTTATGGACCAATATCTTAACTTCAGTACCCAGAAAGATAATAGTGCAAATAATCAGACAATCAGTTTGTAATTCCCTAGAAGATAATAAGGTGATAAGTAATAGTCAACATGGATTTGTCAAGAACAAATAATGTCAAACCTACTTGATATTTGTCTTTGCTAGAGTAACAAGCCTTGTGGATAAAGGGAAGCAGTAGATCAGCTATCTTGACTTTAGTAAGTCTTTTGATGTTGTCTCATAGGGATATATAGCTTAGGTGAGCCTGCTATATGGTGGATGCACAACTGGTTGGAAAACAATATTCTGTACATCGAGAATAGTTATCGGTGGTTCACAGTCAAGCAGGAAGGGCATTTCAAGTGGTGTTTCGCAGGGATCTCTCCAGAGTCCAGTTCTATTGAATAGCTTCATAAGTGATTTGCATAATGGCATAGAGAATACATTTACAAGCTTTGTGGATGATACCAAGCTGGAAGTGGTTGCAAGGTCAGGATTAGAAATCAAAATGATCTTAATAAACTGAAAAAAATGGTCTGAAGTAAAAATAAAATCATTAAGAACAAATGCAAAGAACTCCACCTACAAAACAGGAAATGATTTGTCTAGGAAAGAGTATTGCAGAGGGGGACCTGGCTGTCATAATGAACCACAAATGAAATATGAGTCGACAGTGTAACACCCTTGCAAAAAAGGCAAATGTTCTGGGACATTTTGGCAGGTCTCAAGAAATCAGTCTTCTGCTCTACTCCATGCTGATAAAGCCTCAGCTGGAATAATGTGTCCAGTGCTGGGCACCGCACTTCAGGAAAAATATGAATGGGAGAAAATCCAAAGGAGAGCAACAAAAATGAAGAAAGATCTAGAAAATATGGCCTATGAGGGGAGATGGAAAGAATTTGGATTGTTTAGTCTGGAGCTGAGAAGATGAAGGGGCAGGGCATGAAAATAGACCTCAAATACAGAAAAAGAGAAGGGTGATCAATTGTTCTCTTTAACCACCGACAGCAGGCCAAGGAGCAGCGGGCTCAAATTGCAGCAATGGAGGTTTAGGTGGGTCATTAGGGAAAAACTTCCTCTTAAGATGGTTAAGCACTGGAATAAATTAACTCGGGAGGGTGTGGAACATTCTTCACTGGAGATGTGTAAGAGCAGGTTAGACAAACACCTGTCAAGAATGGTCTAGATAATACTTAGTCCTGCATCAGTCCAAGAAACTGGACTACCTAACATATTGAGGTCCCTTCCAGTCCTATATCCCTGTGCTTTCTAGTGGCCTAGGTGTGCATGTGGTAGAAGGAGTCTTCCTCCTTGAGTACTGAGTTCCAGTCTGTTTTCACTGATAAAAGGAAGAATTCACTTTTTCAAAGCCTAATCCTGCAAGGTACTGAGCATTCTTTGCTCCCACTGAAGTCTATGGGAACTGAGGATGGTCAAAACCTCCTGAGGAGTTCTTGAGTAGCCAAATAGTTGAACTCATGGTCCTAAGGGCTTAGGCTGGTGGCAGAATTCTCCTTGAATTAGAAAGGGAACCCAAATACTATTGAGATTGAGAGTGCCTTCTCTAACACTGCAGAAGGCTGTATTGCCAGCCAATGTCCTTGACTTGATTTTGAAGCTGAGCAATTTCATCAAGCTGGGTAAGAACCATTCCTCTTCAGATGCATGAAAGACAGGAGTCCAACCTTCTCCCCAGGACAGGGAACTTAGCTCATTTAAGCATCATGACTGGTCACTGGGGCAGCTCCTGCTCTGACTCTGCCATCCTGAGTTGAGAAGAAGGAAGATTGTAGCTCTAGTCTCGAAGGCCTTTACTGAGATGCCCTTAACACCCTCACTGCAGTATGTGTCAAGATGGGATTGCTCTTCCAACCAACCTGCAGAGAGGAGCATTTCCCCATTATCTAAGTACCTATTTTATGAGCAGCCCAACTTATTAACACCATTGGATGTGACTGTGCCAGTAGAGAGGGGGCCTGAATAGTCTAGCATGAGGGCATAAATCAGGACCTTTAACGAGCATCTGCACATTTAAAGTTTTTCCTACATGGCTTTTGTTTTTCTTGCACACTTCTCGCTTTGACTGGTCTATAAATGGGTTTTTCTCCTCCCTGTCTTCAGCCAATAAGACCTCCCCAACATCTGGAGAGGGGAATCGCCCTGGTGGAATCATTCATGTGTATGGTGATGACAACAGTGACAAATCTGCCAGCAGTTTCATCCCCTACTGCTCCATGGCTCAGGCACAGCTCTGTTTTCATGGCCACCGTGATGCAGTCAAGTTCTTTGTCTCTGTTCCTGGTAAGGATGGCCAGGGTACCTCCTCATGAGGATTCTGGCATTTACATTTTTTGATCTTCTTATGCCCTAAGACATCTGTAGGCTCTACCATTGCAGGGAGAGGTCTGAGCTGCCCTATTGTAGAAGGCGGTAGATGACACTGCATCTTCTGCAGCTCTTTATGAATTACCTACCTTTTTAAGGTCCTTTGGGTTTTTTGTGTCCGCATTAGAATAAAATCCAGATTCCCAACAGCTGGGACAGAATTGGCAGGGTGAGCACCCTCATGTGTGTCCTTTAGCTGAGCATTCTGGGAGCATGGTGGAGTTGCTTACAGGAGCACCTGTGCTCTTTCAGGTAATGTTCTTGCAACTCTGAATGGGAGTGTGTTGGACAGCCCCTCAGAGAACCCCAGCACAACAGCCCCTGAGACTGAGGGGCAGAAGCTGAAAAATGTCCTGGTGCTGAGTGGAGGAGAAGGGTACATCGATTTCCGGATTGGTGAGTTCCTACTGTTCCCCTTTGGGGAAGAGGTGAAGTGGAAAGTGTTGCAGGTAAAACGGGCCAATGGGATTAAAGAGAAAACTGTTGCTACATAGCAAGTTCAGTTTCCACTTGTCATGTCTCCTGGTATAGAGGAAGCCATTGGGCATTTTACTCTGTTAGCCACCCTTTTCCAGGAGATATGGTTGCCTAACCCCATCTGTCACAGTTGACTGTCTCTAACCCATGTTGTTATAAGGATGGGCTCCTGTAGGGGATGAGGGAGTGGACAGTGCATGTGATTAGGGATATTGGAAGGTTATGTTTTGTGTCTCTATGACTCTCTCTTAACCAGTCTTGCTATATATGTGTCCCATCGTTACAGCTTCCCATCTAGGCATGAAAGAAGACCACAGCTAATGCTGCCCAGGTTCCTTGTTAAGTCTTTTGTGAGGGGTAGTAATGCTTTGGATCTCCCTTTTCTCTCCTCTTTATTGTATGTATGCTATCTGCAGGGGATGGAGAAGATGATGAGACAGAGGAGAATGCAGAAGATACCCCCCAAGTAAAACCGGTGCTTTCCAAGGCGGAGAGGAGCCATATTATTGTGTGGCAAGTATCATATATCCCTGAGTGAGAATCTCTCCTTTCCAGCCAACATATCTCTCCCATCTCCCACCTGAATGCCAAGATGTACATACAGAACTCCTGCATTACACCTACTGCTGGAAATGGAACCCCAGACAATTGCAACAGCTCCTGCATTGGATGGTGACCCCCCCTCCCATTCTAACCTCTGAACTTGCAGCTTTCATAATTGGGCCTGTGCACGTTGAGTGGTTGGATTACTATTCTCCTGCAGCTGGTATCTACAAAGGGGAAAAAAAGGCAGGGAATCTACAGGGTTAGGAATTGTCCAAACACCTCTTGCCAAGAAGTGAGAATCAAGCCTTTCTTGGAAGGGTTGGCCCAGGTTGTCAGGAAGGTTGCCTCATTCTCACCTGCATGAGAAACAATGCATTAACCTCGTATCTTCCAGGGAAACGAGGCTAATGACTCGTGACAGCCCAAAGAAAATCTTACATGTAGTTCACCAGATGGAAATCTCATCCCAGCCTGTCTGCACAGATTGTCCTCAAGCACCAAGTCTTATCTCAGGATCTGAGCACAGGCAGCACCAGGTTTAAACCATACCTCTGCAGAGAAGGGAACAAAGGTTTCAGGAACCACTTCAGCTATTTGGCCATAGAGGGCCCACCAGTCTCATGCTGGGGTAGAGTGCAGAACACATGCTATATATGGGAAATCTCCCTCCTCTGCTTCTAATTTTTGATCAGTTGGTAACATGAAGTAGTGCTCAGTGAGTGTGACATCACGGAGGACTTTTTGGTAGAATCAGAGGCAAAAAAGGTGTTTGATGTCACGACAGTGTGCGCTTGGACATGACAGTTTGCTGGGATATGGGTTGGTTAGCAGAAGGAAGAGCCAGCGCTACTTTGTCCACATGGTATTTTTGAAATGAGGGGTAAAAAATACTTGGTTTCATCATTTTTAAAAGCCTTAAAAAATTTCAAGAGACAAGCTGTTTAGTGATAGTTGGTTTTAAAGTGTATCTGGTGAAGGCAAGTTCAACATCCTTCCATGTTGATGTGATAAGGCTTCTGTGTTAACCTAGGGGTTTTAATGACTCATGAAGATGCATTCTCTTCCTAGTGCTGATTTTCTTCAGGGAGAATGCTCTGCTCTCAAAGCAGAACAGTGCTGGAGAAAAGAAAAGGCAGGATACTGATTTTTGTCATTCTTTCTCCCAGTACATAACAGTAACCCAGTGCAAATACAGGTTCAGGCTTGCATATCCCAAACTATGGCACCCAGACAGGAGGATGCTTTGCTATGGCAAGAATTGTGTTTCATGGCTGCTCCTGCAGTTAAATAAGTCTGTAAAAAGCTGGAGAGAGATTCCAGGAGCTTGTAGCTCCATGCAGTGTGCATATCTCAAGTTTTGTTACCTCACTCCTGCTACTGACCAACTGGTTAAAAGCCCTGATGCCACAGTTTGCCTCCTGACTCCTCACTGTTCTCAGTTCTTGGCCTTTTAAATCCTTGAGCATGTGTGTATTGCCTCACTTGCTGCATTTCTGGCTCAGTCAGTCTTTGTATTCTAGGATCCCAGAGGACCTAGTGTGTCCCTAAAAACAAGTAGCCCCGTGGCACCTTAGAAACCCACAAAAATATATAATATGAGCTTTCGTGGGCAAAACCCACTTCTTCAGATGAGATATCTTCAGACATAAGTGGGTTTTGCTCACGAAAACTCATTACTGTATATTTTCGTGAGTTTAAGGTTCCACAGGGCTATTTGTTGTTTTTAAAGATACAGGCTAACACAGCTACCCCGCTGACACTAGTGTATCCCTGTCAGTCTGCAGAACTTATCCCCCCTTTTACTGTAATATCTGAGTGCCTCACAATGTGTTTACCACCTGTTAGGGAGGGAAAGGTTTTGCAAGTAGGGACCTACAAAACAGAAAGATTAACTAGCCCAGGGTCACACAGGTCCTTGGCAGAGCAGGTTTCCTAGCTAGTGTCAGCTTCCCTGGTGGACACTGCAGGGCTATGTCTAGACTGGCATGATTTTACAGAAATACTTTTAACTGAAAAGTTTTTCCGTTAAAAGTATTTCCGCAAAAGCACGTCTAGATTGGCAAGGATGCTTTTGCGCAAAAGCATCCGTGCCGATCTAGATGCGCTTTTGTGCAAGAAAGCTCCAATGGCCATTTTAGCCATTGGGCTTTCTTGAGCAAAAAATGAAGGTGCCTGTCTACACTGGCCCTCTTGCGCAAGTATTCTTGCGCAAGAGGGCTTATCCCTGAGCGGGAGCGTCAAAGTATTTGCGCAAGAAGCACTGATTTTGTACATTACAAAGTCAGTGCTCTTGCGCAAATTCAAGCGGCCAGTTTAGACAGCTGGCAAGTTTTTGCGCAAAACCAGCTGCTTTTGCGCAAAATCTTGCCAGTCTAGACGCACCCCCTGGTGTAAGCTAAAAAGGATCCTAGTTCCTGTTTGAGGAGGACTTGGATAGTGCAGGTACAACTGAGAGCAATACCAGCCATACATTAGAGCGCTGGAAAGGCAACAACAGTTTCCAGAGAACAGAGCCTAGTTCAGGGGGGACAGAGACATTGTAATACAACACTAATGATAGGCAAAGGCACTCGCACTGCTCTTTGCAGGCAGAGGTCAAATCAAATGCTTCAGTTGTGTACCTGTATACAGGGATCCCCAAGAGGCCAGTCTGACCATGTGACATTTATGAATGAGTTAGGCTTTCATTCTGCTATTGACATTTTTCCAGAAATGCTTTTTGATTGGATAAATCACTTAGGGTTTTAGACAGCATATAATTTGCAAATTTTGTTAATTTGTATCAGTTACATTTCACTATTTGAGATGATTTAAAAAAAATGAAATTGACATCAGTTTCCTGAAAACACCACAATTATGAAACATGACATGAGCGTTTTACCTGTTACCATTTATGTTCTGTATCTGTTTTACCAAAGTGACAATACTTGGTCCTCTGTCTCCCACTGAAATTTCATGACTGCTTAAGAAAATAAGATATTCTCAGTGGTTCATTTGCAGTTTGAGGCAGATTTTCTTTTGAGAAAAGCACATTTTCAAAAAGAGGCCATTGACAGTCAAGTGAAGAGCCACTGCTCTAATGTTCTATCATCCTCATTCTGTGGCTACGGAGCAGCAAAGTGAAAGCTGATTGGCTTAAACACCCCCCATCATATTTCCACTGTGATGTATGTAAAGTACCTTGTATGTTATAAAAGGATTTTTAAAAAGTGTCTTATGGCCTGTAAACTCCGCTGTTTGGTCTGAAGATGGCATTCTGTAAAGAGACTGCTGTATGAATACTTTCCCACGCTTTGTCCCTTATGCTATCAAACAAATGAACCATATCTGTTCTGTATGTAATAAATGTGTTAACATCAGCAGTGGACAAGTGTATTCATTGTGCGTACAAATACTGGTATTTCTGATCATTGTCTGAGTCTGGGTACTTGATAAGTATGGAGAATAATAATAGAGATGTAGCTGTGTTAGTCTGAGGAAGTGGGTCTGGCCCACGAAAGCTCATCACCTAATAAACCATCTTGTTAGTCTTTAAAGTGCTGCATAGTCCTGTCTTTTGCTAAGTATGGGACACTTTCAGCCCACTTAATTAGCCTCATTAGCACAGGTCCTACAACTGACAGGTACTTTTCCCCCTCTGTTATACAATACCTGTTTTCTGATATTTCTACTCCAGTTCATCATTTGATAAAGTGGGTTTTGCTCATGATACTATATACTTTTGTTAGTCTCCAAGGTGTCACAGGACTACTCATTTTTAAAGTTACAGACTAACACAGTTATCCCTCTGAGTCTTTTTTAAATTAATTACATCACATTCTTCTTTATTAGCCCCCTAAATGATTCTAGTGTCTTTACAAATTGTGGCAGCCTCTTCATTATAAGAATACTGCATGGGTCTCTAGAGCGGTGTTTCCCAATTTTATTTGGCCGAGGAACCCTTTTCAGAATTTCAAGGAACCCTTAGGTTTGTCAAGCAAAAAAAAAAGGGGGGGGGGAACCCCCCCACCTCCCTTCCATGAGGCCTCATCCGCTCTGTTCCCCTCCTCTCCATCACTTGCTACCCCCAGCCCTTATACCTGTCTCAACCTAGTGAGAGTGAGGTGTGGGGTGGGAATGAGGGATTTCTGTGTGGGAAAGGGTGAGAAGTACAAGCTCTGGGAGGGAATTTGGATGCAGGAGAAGGGGCTGTTGGCTCGGGGAGGGGGCTCTAGGCTGGGGAGTGTTGGGCTCAGGTGGAAGGTTAGGGTGCTGAGCAAGCCATGGGCTTGTGGCTGTGAGGGTGCAGGAGTTTGAGCTGGATATGTGAGGGACTCAGGGCAAGAAGGTTGTGAGTATGATGGACTCAGGACACAGATTTGTGATGTGTGGATGGTGGACGAATGTTGTGGCAGAAGACTGAGGATGTGGGGATGCAGGAATTTGGGGATGTCAGAGGCTTAGGACAGGGGGTTCCAGTGTATATTTGGGGTCAGGTGGTGCAGGAGTGTTATGATGCTGCAGTGAAATGAGGGTTTGGTCCTAACTGGGGGCTTGTTGGCCTGGCTTCATTTTTAAATAAATTATGTCAAACTCAAAAGGTTTTAGCATTGTCTTTATATATGAGAGGGGTAAGGAACCTGTTTTGAGTCAAAGGTCACTAACCCACTTAAAAGTCAGTTGGGGCCACACAAGTGAGATGCAAAAAAGCCAACAAAAAAAAACGCTCCTCCAAAAAACCCCAAGCCTCACTAATGTGGTCCCAAATGTGCTGGTGGGGGTAGGGGACAGAGTGCTAGTGGATGCTGGGGATGGGGAGAGGGTGCTGCTAGGTGGAAGGATGCTGGCTCAGGTGGCAGGGTGCTGGGGTAGGCAGGTAGCAGGGTGCTGTGATCAGGGACATGGTCCTGCTGGGCACTATGATGACTGGCAGGGTGCTGGGGCCAGGGCCAGGGTGGTGCTGAGTCCTGGGGTGTAAGGCAAGGTGCTGGGGCCAGGGTGGTGCTAGGGTGGATGGCAGGGCTGCCAAGGAGTGGGATAGGGATGGGGTGCAGGATCTGGGAAGGAGGTGGGAGGCGGAAGGGGTCAAGGTCTGAGTGGTAGGTAGGGTGCAGAAGCAGGCTGGATGTAGGGTGTTTGGCCAGGGGGAGAGAGCAGGAGCAGAGTGGGGGTAGGGTATCTGGCTACGAGGGAGGGTGCAAGGAGGGAACTTGGGTAGGAGTTGGACCTCCCTGATCTGGCACCCTCTGGACCTGACTGGTCCAAGATGAGGAATTTTTGGACCAGGGGAGGTCATTTCAGGGCTCCTGGTTCCCCCCCTTCCCCCTAGGCTTCTTTGCACCTCTATCCCCTGCAACCCAAGTGAGCTGCCCACCCCTGCTTGTTCCTTGCACCTCCCCCAAAACCATCCCCCACAATCCAAGGGAGTGCAGCTGAGCCACCAGTCTGTTCTGTATGCCCTCTCCCATCCACCTCAGCCCAGCTGAGCCCGGCATTGGTTCCCTGCATGCCTCCCCCACAGCACAGCTGAGCCCCGTTTCCCTGCACCTCCCCCCAAGCCTCGCAAAACTGCTGAGCCAAGAGCCGATTCCCTGCTCCTCCCTCCCCTTGAGTCTAGCCTCGGTTACCAGCGCCTCCTGCAGCCAAACTGAGCTCTGAGCTCCACACGCGCGCACACACCCCACAGCCCAGCCCAGCTCCCCGGACCGCCCCACTCTGCAATCCAGCTGAGCTCAATTTTCCTGCACCTTCCCCCAAACCATGCAGATATGCTGAGCCAGTGCTGATTCCCTGCCCCTGCCTTCCTCCCTCCCCTTGGCTGTGTCTACACTGGCACGATCTTGTGCCAAAGCGGCCGCTCTTGCGCAAAAATTTACTGCCTGTCTACACTGGCCGTGTGTTCTTGCGCAAGTACACTGACATTCTCATGTATGAAATCAGGGCTTCTTGCACAAGAACTACGATGCTCCTGCTCAGAAATAAGCCCTTTTGTGCAACTCTTCCGTGCAAGAGGCCAGTGTAGACAGGCAACATGAATTTCTTGTGCAAGAAAGCCCTATGGCTAAAATGGCCATCGGCACTTTCTTGGGCAAGAGAGCATCCACACTGCCATAGATGCTCTTGTGAAAAAGCACAGCTCGCACATGGCAGTGTGGATGTATTCTTGCACAAGAAACAGCCAGTGTAGACATAGTCTAAGAGTTTCCTCACATGAGCAAAATGAATTTTGTGTTGTGCACCAGTACTGAGTTTGTGGCTTGTTTGAATGTGCCACCCGAGTTAATAAATATTTTTAAACCTCTACCTTTTCCCTCTGCTTTCATGTTTCCTCCCCGTGCTCCATCAGTTCCTCTGGTTCCTGCTGCTCTCCCACTCCTCACCCTCTTATGGTAGTTCAAAGGGCTCTGTGTGGGGTAGTTCAAAGGCCCTCTGCTGTCCTAACTCCTCCCCTTCTCACTGTCCTCAGCCCTCCTACAACCTGGCCCCCTCCACCAGCCCTTCTCTCCTCCCTGTGCCCACTCTTCCAGTAGCCCCACTCTGATCATGTGAGCTACCCCTCCTTATCCCCTCTCCTAACACCTCCCTCTACAAACCTGCCCTGTGTCTCTCCTCTGATGGTGGTCCCTCCCCTGCAGGTGTCTGTCCTTCTGCTTCACCCCCCCGAATCCCTTGGCATCTGCAACTTTTCTTACCCCTGCACCCTCCTGGTGCCTCCCCCTTTCCTCACTTCCCCTGCCCTCTTTGCCCCCTTTTCCCCTGATGCCCACCCCTCACCACCCTCTGCCCCCTGTGCCCTCACACATGACTTGCTCCATCCTGGCCTTCCTCATGCCCACCCCTTCTTTCAAGCCTTCTCCCAACACCTCCCCAGCACCCAATGCCCTTACCCTCTCCCCTCCCAGCATCACCCTGTCCCCCTCCCACTGACACCTCTCCCCTCCTGCCCTTTTCCTCATTGTCTGCACTTGGCCCCCTGCCATTTGTCTCTCCTCCACCCCGGTCCCTTGGTGCCTTCCTCTTCCCCCTCTCCCCTCCCCCTCTGCACAAGCACCTTCCGGTCCCAGCCCTTCCCTTTTCCCTCTGCACAAGCCCCTTCCCTCCCTTTCCCTCTCCCGTACCTTCTGCCTTCCACTTTGCCGGGACGGAGTCTGTGCTCTGTCCCTGGACTCCGAACCTGCAACTCAGCCATGTGGCGCACCACAGTGCCCAACAGGTTTCAAATCCCAGGCCGTGACGTTACGTCACATCCGGGTATCTCCCCACCTACTGGTTTGAGCACGCTGTGCAGGGCAGCAGCAGCCAGCAAGAGGGAGCTCAGGGAAGGCTGCGCACGGCAGGGACGGGAGAGAGACGCTCTGGGGCCAGGGTGGGAGGACGCGCAGAGGGGTTGGGACCCGCTCCAGCTCCAAATGTTGCTGGAGCATGGACACCATGAGCCCACACAACTCACCGCCCATGCCTCTGCTGGCTAGCCGGCTCGCTCTCTCTTTTTCAGAGGGGACAGGGGAGTGCCGGCTCCTCGGGGAACCCCTAGTTTTGCTCCACGGAACCCCAGGGTTCTGCAGAGCACCAATTGGGAAACACTGCTCTAGAGCAACAATGGGCAAACTAGGCTAAGTGAGCTGCAGGAGTGGGCCACAAGCTGGAACCATGACACTCTCTTGGGATAGGGTAGTTTTGCTAACAATGTTTGCATACCTAGAATTTGCAGCGTTGTGACTGGATGCATAGAGAGCATATGGTTGTCCATCAATGTTGTGTATAATCAACATGCCCCTCGTGTCACATGTCCTTGCGTTGTGTGTGCTACTTCAGTAATACTGGTGGTAAAAAAAAAAAGGAACATTAGTGAAATCTGGCAACCTTGCACATGAACAATGAAACAAAATGTCTTGTGGGCCACACACAGAATCCTGATGGGCCACAGATTGCCCACCACTACTCTAGCGTGTTAAAGCAAAATACCAATGGGCTGCACATGTCAGTGTGGGGGCTGGTTGGGGACCATGGCATAATGGTCATGGCTACGACCCTTGAGTGCCACCGGGGTTGTGGACCAGGCCCACACAGAGCCCTTTGAACTACCATACGTCTGGCCTCTTCCTCTTATGCTGCTCCCTCTGCTGTCAGCACCAGGCTTTCCCCTGCTGGGGAAATGCAAATGACATACTAGGGGGCTGCACCCTCTCCCCCACTTGCTATGCTTGTCAACCCCACCTTTGGGGGGGGGGGGGTAGGCAGCCTCGGCTCTCCTCCTGGCCACCAGGGAGCCATGCTAGCCTAGGCCCCTTCTCCACCTGCCAGCTGGGGCCCTTTCTTCCTCCCTGCCCCTGGCCTCATCCTTACCCCTCCCCACTCACAGCCAAGGCTGCACCAGACCTGGCTCTGCCTCTGGTGGCCAGGGAAGGCTGGGTTGTGGTATACCAGGCCCAGCACTCCATGTGGCCACTGGAGAGGACCAGACTGGCAGTGGGTGGGGCTTGGGACAGGGCCTGGGGTGGCACTAGGGGCAGGACATCACCCACTCATACCTACCCCCAAGCCTGTGAATGCTGTGATGTCACTTTGTTGTCCCACAGAAATTTTAATATATATATATATATATATATATAGAGAGAGAGAGAGGAGGGGGATTCCGAAGTCCACAGGATCCTCCTGCTCAATGCTACATTTGGCATGCAGAGGGCTGCAAAGACAAGTGCTAGCATGTTGGGGGGAGGAGGAGGAGGAGCGATGGCCTTCTTGCGGTTTAGCCAGCTCACCAGACAGTGCGGGCTCGTCTACATTGGCCCCTTTTCCGGAAGGGGCATGGTAATTTTTGAAATCGCAATAGGGAAATCCGCGGGGGATTTAAATATTCCCCACGGCATTTAAATAAAAATGTCCGCCGCTTTTTTCCGACTTTTAGAAAAGCCGGAAAAGAGCGTCTACACTGGCCCCGATCCTCCGGAAAAAGCGCCCTTTGAAGTAGGAATAAGATCCTCGGGAAAAGGGCGCTTTTTCCGGAGGATCGGGGCCAGTGTAGATGCTCTTTTCCGGCTTTTCTAAAAGCTGGAAAAAAGCGGCGGACATTTTTATTTAAATGCCGCGGGGAATATTTCAATCCCCCGCGCATTTCCCTATTGCGATTTCAAAAATTACCATGCCCCTTCCGGAAAAGGGGCCAATGTAGACGTAGCCTGAGTGATGAGCACGAGTGGGTTTGCCAGGCCTTCCTCTTCTATGACAGAGTAGGCCCAGTCTTATGAAAACAGTTTGCAGTTCAGAGGACAGTTTCTCTGCCTTTAATTCCCTAAGATGTGCCCTGTCCCAAATGAATAGGACCAGTTCTGTACAGGAAAATATAAGACAGTATATGAAGCTTTAAGACTGAGTTAAATGTAACAATAACTCTATTCCCCGCACAGCCCCATTTGATATGCTTAATCCCCCCATCACCCAGAACATGCTCCCTAGCCCACGATAGTCTCTGAGTCCTGCACCACTTTGTCCCTGTAGTGAAATAACTCTGAAAAGGGGTAGAATAGTTCTAACATTTATTACAAAAAAGCCAACCATTATAAAAGACAGTGACATAGTTATAGTTGTAAACAACACGTGCTGCAGGTGAAAGGGCTGGAGCACAGTGTTAAAGTAGCATGCTGTAACCTAGAAGCACAGCAGCATAGAGTTCAGGGGCTGTGGACAGGATCTTTGTTCACCAGGTAGTACTTCCAAACAGCTTTTTTTATCTTAAAATGGTCACTGGTAATGTGCCCTCATACATTCCTTTGCACTGGCATTGCAGCCAATATGCCAGCTAGAGACACTGGTTGAGTTTATTGCCTCCATTCACATGTTGTGTGATGCAGTCCCAACAGCCATGGCAGACTACACAGGTTTTTATTAATTGAGACAAACACGTTAAGCAACAGTGCACATCCCATCAGTATCCACCTAGCCCCCACATGTATCTTTTTATAACAAGCTTCTGGGCACCTGATCACATTCTAAGCTAGGGCAGCAGCCATATGCAATAGGCACTACTGAAGAGCAAATGTGGGATCACATGACCATACATTGTGTCAGCCTGATCTCTAATAGCAAACGGCCTAAAACTTGGAGCACACGATTTAACATCTCTTCCATAAAATGTTATAGTAATTATGGTACGTGGCTAGGTAGTTCCTTTGTATTGGTTTGATTGTCCCTGTTTCTTGTTATGAGACAGGGAGAACAGACGTTTCCACTTTGCTTGCTGCCATGCTCCACGTCACCTTGTTTTGGTTCCTTTCAGAGACAGGATTCTAGAGTAGAGGGAGAAGTGGTTGATTCAGTCTGCTGGAATGCTCCTTGGCTGTATAAATGGGACTAGTTACTAAGAAGGTAATATTAATCTTTGTATGTGGCATTAAGCAAGATCACTACTGGAATACTGAGTCTAGTTCTGCTGTCCACAACTCACAATGGAAAATTGGAAAGGGGTTGAAAGAATGTAATGAGAGATTTGAGGGCTTGAAAAACCTGTCTTACAATGGAAGACTGACAAAGCACTATTTTCACTTGTGAAGAGATGACTTGATCATCACCACTAAGTACCTGCCCAGCTAGTAGAGCACTCATCTCACTGACATACCACAGTCTGACTGTGCACAAGGTGCACATTTTTAAGAGCAACAGTAATTAGCCATTGGAACAACGGTCTTTAAATCAAGACTGGATATGGTCCAACCAGAAATTATGTACCTGATGCCAGATTCTCTGGCCCATTTTATGCAAGAGGTCAGACAAGATTGTCAGGTGGGTTCCTTCTAATCAAAATCTTCAAACTGCTCAACTTCCACTCTCTTTCTTCTTATGTTGCCCTAGCAATAGTTCTCCAATCACCAGTCACTTCCATACGCGACAGGATCTAAAATTCTCTTGTAACTTTCAGGCCTTTTCTATGTATTATAAAGATGCCAAAAGACACAAACCCATTGTCTCTTCCCTTTACAGGTCACCTTGAACTCCTTGGATTTCAGGATGCTGCAGAGCAGTGACAGAATCAGACCAAGAGCTACTAACCCAGAGAGCTGCAATTTAGCTACTGATAGCTGCTGTTCTCTGTGCAAAATGGAATTCCCACTACTACTCCTCCACTTATCCTTAAACAGAAATACCCAGTGAAAAAAAACTACACCCCAACAGAAGTCCAGTATGGCTCCAGAGAAGAAAAAATGGAAATGGGTGGATTTGTACTGTGCCTGAATGTCAGCAGGATACCCTTCCTCCAGACCACTCTTATTACTCATAGATCCAGTGCTCAGTGCTGTCCACCCAGCAGGTCAGCTCATCTGCGTGGAACCAGAGTAAAATCTCCCGCCGGGCACTCTCGATGGAATCACTGCCATGAATCACATTCCTGTGGGGAAGGAAAACAGGTACTCTCCAAGTCATATACAATGGAGAACTGGAGAATTAGAGCCGGAGGTAATTTTACCTTGGCTAGAATAATAAAGTTTGCTGAACGAGTGCCATCTTGTTGCATTCGTCCCTGAATGATCCTTATGTTCCTTAAAATTCCTCAGAGCCACCCATTTTCTGGTTGAGGGCAGGACATGGTCTGTTATTCTGTGGCAGTTCCCACCAGTCTCCTCCTCCTAGATCACAGTCACCAAAGCAACAACTGTGCAGTAACAGCTGCTGCTCTGGCTTCATGAAGGGCTGAGTGCCTTTTTCACATGTAGTGCTACTTGTTTTTACATTAGAAATTCAAGTCTTCTTGTCCCTTTTTTGTGGCTCCTGGAAGACACTATGAAGAACTGAAGCATTAGTAAGTCTGACATCAGATGCCAAAGAAATGAAACCTAACTAAGGAAGGATGAGCTTCATTTAAGCCATGGCTATGCTAAAAATTAGCCCTGATTGCAGCCAATTGGTGTAGCTTCATTGATGCAAACCCCTAGTGCAGCCAGGGCCTTAGGCTGTTCAGGACTTTTGCTTGTCTTTTAATACCTAACTCACTCACATGCCTGACTAAGGGCTAGGAGAACAGTTCATCAATTAGATTGGCCACTGCCATCCCTTCAGTTAACCACAGAATCATGGAAGATTAGGGTTGGAACAAACCTCAGGAGGTCAACAAGTCCCACCCCTGTTCAAAGCAGGACCAACCCCAACTAAATCATCTCAGCCAGGGCTTTGTCAAGTCTGGCCTTAAAAACCTCTAGGACTATAACGGTTTAAAAGAGAACTAGATAAATTCATGGAGGTTAAGTCCATTAATGACTATTAGCCAGTATGGGTAAGGAAAGGTGTCCCTAGCCTCTGTCTGTCAGAGGGTGGAGATGGACGGCAGGAGATTGCTTGATCATTACCTGTTCGATTCACTCCCTCTGGGGCACCTGGCATAGGTCACTGTTGGCAGACAGGGTACTGGGCTGGATGGACCTTTGGTCTGACCCAGTACGGCCGTTCTTATGTTCTCCCAAGGCAACTCATTCCAGCACTTCACCACCTTCCTAGTGAAATAGTTTTTCCCAATATCCAACTTAGATATCCCCTACTGCAACATGAGCCCATTGATTCTTGTTCTGTCATCTGTCACCACTGAGAACAGCCTCTCGCCATCCTTTTTGGAACCCCCTTCTAGTAGCTGAAGACTGCTATCAAATCCCCCCTCGTTTTTCTCTTCTGCAGACTAAATAAGAACAGTTTCCTCAGCTTCTCCTCCTAAGTCATGCACTCCAGCCCCCTAATGATTTTCTTTGCTCTCTGCTGCACTCTTACCAGTCTGTCCACATCCTTTCTGTAATGGAAGTCCCCAAACTTGATGCAGTAGATGTGGCCTCACCAGTGCCAAATAGAGGGGAATAATCACTTCCCCCAATCTGCTGGCAAATGCTCCTTACAGCCTTCTTGGCTACAAGGACACATTATTGACTCATATCCAGCTTCTTGTCCACTGTAATCCCCAGGTCCTTTTCTGCAGAACTACTGCTTGGCCAATTGGTTCCCCCAGCCTGTAGCAGAGCTTGGGATTCTTCTGTCCTAAGTGCAAGACTCTGCACTTGTCCTTTTTGAATTTCAGCAGATTTGGCCCAATCCTCCAATTTATCTATGTCACTCTGGACCTTACCCTTACCCTCCAACATATCTACCTCTCCCTCATCTTAGTGTCATCTGTGAACTTGCTCAGGGGTGCAATCCAACCCATCAACCAGATCATGAATAGCTTGGAGTGCTCTCAGCGATGGCCCTGGGGGCTTCAAGAAGCTATGGCTTGACATTACTTATAGTTCTATGGTAAAACCCAAGCAGAACATTTTTGTTTTAATAGAAAAAAGGATAAAGCAGCAGGAATGGGCATAAACTTACACACTCTCCCATGGCTCATCCTAAGGCCAAAGAGGCAGTTTAGCATAATGCTCTTCATGACCAAATGTACTACTCAAACCATTATGCCACAGGAGAGGGACATGGTTTGAGCATAGGACTGAGAGCCAGACACTCCCAACATGTAACCCTGGCTCTGATATAGATTGCCTCTGTAGCCTTGGGCAGGTTCATGCACTCTCCCTTGCAATCAGTGTCCCCAAGTGTAAAAGAATTATTCTTCTCTCCCTCAATCAGGTGCTGTGAGGATCAGTTGAGTATCAGTGCAGCATACTGAAGAGGAAAATTGCTCTAGCAGTATGATGAGGCAAATCCCTGTCTCAATCAAGAAAAGGTTAAAGAGTGAGGCTTTTTAAGCCTGGAATGGAGAAGGATCCCAGATGAGTTTGGGGGGCACTGAGAAAGGAGGCCTGGAGACTGAGAACTCCGCAGGCTAAGGAAGCAGGAGTTGCTGGCTATGCCCTCTTCTTTTTTTTCTTTTGGCTTTGGAAGACTCTAGACTCTGCTATTTGCAAGATGCAGCATCATCCTGACTTTTTTATCTGGGCTACTTTATGTGGTCTCCAAACCACCCCACTCCTAAGCAGCACAGACAGAGGACTGAACTCTGGCATGACACCATAGCAATGTTGTGGTCTTGGGAGGGACCTCTGAGATGAGTGGTGCTTACCCTCTCCTCAAGGGGGCATCAAAAAGTTACAGTTACAACATGGTGCTATTACTTTTGGTCCGAGACAAGGAGATCAAAGGTTTAACTCCAAACTGACCATACCATTAGTATAAAAATCCCTAAAATGCAGCATAAATGTGGCTATTTTACACAAGGTGGAGAACCCCACCCTGTACACACCATCTGGGCTTTGTTCTCTTGCTGCATAGATTGGGAGCCAGGCAAAGTAAGGTGTGCTAATCACTCACAAATGACCCTTTGAAATCAGCTCCAAGCTCCCTTACTGTCAAAGACATTCCCCCATCCCCCGCTTAGTCAGTGGGAGAGTAACTGTGACATGGAGCAGAACACCGTGGGGGGCTCCTCCCCACTAAAACGGGGACACAAAGGACTCCCTAGCAAAAACAAACCCGAGTTTCTCACTTGCTGATATCAATGCAGAAGTCCCCTCGGATAGTGCCAGGTCTGGAATCAGCTGGGTTAGTTTCACCAATCATTGCGCGAGCTGTCTTTACCACATCCAGGCCCTGCCAGACCTACAAGACAGCACAGCAAAAGTCAGCTTCCATAGCCTGCTGAAGAGTAGGGGCCAAAACCTGCCCTAAGCACGCTCTAGCTAACTACATCACCTTCTCTAAGTACATTTGGAGGCAAGTAAAGGCAGAATCTGCCTTAAGAAAGCCTCAGATTATCTGTTTGACTAAAATAAAGATATGCACAGGTTTCACTTTTGCATGCAACAAGTAACCTTTCAGACAGAGGATTTGGTAAAAGAGTATGAAGGAAAGATGGAATAGCCTCGGATTCAATTTTTATGCCCTTGCATTTGATATCTGTTTCAAGACACAAAAGGGCCCGAGGCCAATACTCACCATGGCTACAACAGGACCCGATCTCATGTACTTCATCAGGTGGCTGTAGAAGGGGCGATCGTGGAGGGCTATATAATGCTCCTTCAGCAAGTCTTCGGAGGCCTGGGTACAAACACAGCATGTGGTCTAGTTTACTTTTATAGGCTGCTGCTGTCCTAAAATGACTTATAATGGCTGTTCTGGTGGCCAGAAGAGCCCACTTTAGAATTTAGGGATCCTCCGGCTCTGAGGGCTGGCTTCCTGAATACTCCAGTGTAGCTCGGAGGAGGAAATCAAGCTCATGAGGAACAAACTGCCAGGTGAGACAGGATTTTAAGAAGAGCTCAACTCCCATTGACTGTCAATGAGATTTAGGGGCCTAAATCACTTCTGAAAATGGGACTAAAGTGCTTTGGAAAACTTGACCTTGAGTGCTGGTGGCCAGAAAAAGATCCAAATTAAATCCCTCTCCAGCTGTGCTGCCTACCTGCATGGAGACAAAACATGGGAACTTTCCTTTTGTTTCCTGTCTCCATCTAGTAATAGTAGGATTTAACACTATTTGGAGCTGCCATAGGAGGGATGCTGGAGAAATGGTCTCAGCCAGACTATACAGCAGCTCTGATACCAGGTGTTTCTGAGCTTTGTTAATCATGGCCAAGTGGATAGCAGGGATGTGAAGCATTAGTTGACTATCCAATAAGAAAAGGCTAATCGGATAGTTGACAGGATAGTCAACTTGTCGCTTCCTCTGCCTTGCTGCCTCTTTCAGGAAGAGGCAGCGGGGGAGAGAGGAGGTATTTCAAGGTGGCAGCACCACTTGAAGCCTGGGGCCAGACCCCAGGCTCCATGCGGCACTGCCACTTTGAAATGCCGCGTGCAGCCTGGGGCTAGCTGAGGTGGCCCCAGACTGAACGTGGAGCCCAGGATCCACGTTCCCCAGACTCCCAGCGGCACTGCCACTTTGAAATGCTGCACGGAACCTGGCATCAGGCTCCTTGCGGTGTTTCAAAGACGCTGCGCCACATGAAGTCCCCAGAAGAAACTGGGCTCCATGCAGCACTTTTGCCTTTAACGTGTGGCAACAACCCTATGGTCGATGCAAAATGCGCTGACTATTCGATTAGTCAGTTAATCGATACTTAGTGGACAGAGCACTGGACTGGGAACTTGTGAGGCAGGAATACTTAATCCTACTTCAGAGCAGGGGGCTAAACTAGATGACCCCTTGATGTCTCTTCCAGACCCAAATTTCTATGCTTCTATGGATTCTATTGCCAACATCGCCCCTGACTGGGTGACTTTAGGCAAGCAATGTCCCCGCTCTATACTTCAGTTTTCTCATATGTAAAATGGGGATCATGAAAGTGACCTGTGTAAAGTGCTTTCAGATTTATTGATAAAAAGTACTACATAAAAGCTATGCATTACTTACAAAGCACCATTAGCAAGCAGGGTGCAAACAGGTCCTTGTTCCAAAGGTTTAAAGCCACAAGACAGAGCATACACAATGCGGCCTGGACTGGACTTTTAGAGACAAGAGTGCCAGGACAATCCTTGATCTGCCAGCTCCTCTCACCTGCATAAGCTTCATCCCCACCAGTTTGAAGCCCTTCTTTTCAAAGCGCCTGATGATCTCCCCTATGAGATGCCGCTGTACCCCATCTGGCTTGATGGCTAGGAAGGTGAGCTCATTTACTCCTGTGTAAGCTGAAAGCAGATGAAGAAAAGGAAGAACACTTAGGTCTAGAGACAATCTCAGCATGCATTCAAGATCAGAAGGGTCACTACAACCAGGATCAAGGAACTAAAAAATAAAATCAGGGCCTGGGGAGCTGCGTGAAGCTTCCTTCGCCCTGCCCCCGCCCCGTGTGACCTCCTCGTAGGGCAGAGGAAACTTCCCGCAGCTCTCCCGCCTCCAGGTTAATCAGGGCTTGGGGGCGGGGGAGTGCGTGATGTCTTCTCCAGCCCTTGGAGGAGCACATAGCACTTTGAAGTGCCGCATGCTCCTCCCAGGGCAGGAGAAAGTTTTGTGTGCTCCCCTGCCCCCAGGAACTAATTGGCCTGGGGGCAGGGGAGCGGAAGGGCCTGCGCAGGCCAAATCAACTCACTTGGTGGGCTGGATCCAGCCCTTGGAGGTGCTTTTGCCCACCTCTGTACTAGATGGGGGGGGGGGGGGAGCTAGAGACCTCTGTCTTTCAGCAGGATAGTGGTATAGGGTCTGCCCAGTAGGGAGGGAAGTTATAGAATCACAGAAGATTAGGGGTGGAAGAGACCTCAAGGTGGTCATCTAGTCCAACGCCCTGCTCAAAGCAGGACCATAGAATACACTGGCTAGGCTTTGAGACTTCTGCAAAAGGAGGGCTGAAGCTTTGAGCGGCTAAGAAGATCATTAAGTTTGGCCATCCTAGCATAGATCATAGAGGTGGTATGTGTTCAAAGTTGGAGCTAAGAGTCAAGAAGGCCAGATTTCATTTCTAGCCTTCTAGTGGATGGCTGTGGGACCTTGGGAGAATTCTCTGTACCTCAATTTTCCCACCTGTAAAATAAACACCTTATGCAGCCTTTTTGTTCCCTCCCCAAGCCCAATTACATGCCTTAGTCAGAATGACCCAAATGCAGTGATAATTTACTGCCATGGAGAAGGGTTGGGTACCACTCTGCTCTCAGTAGTGCAGGGGTGGGCAATAATTTCACAGGGGAACCCACTTCATGAATTTTGGTCCCAGGCTAGCTCTGGGACCCCAAAAGAGCCTTGTGCAGGAGGGATGTGGATGCGGGCTAGAGAGACACAGTGGCTGTATCTACATTGGCAAGATTTTGCGCAAAAGCAGCTACTTTTGCGCAAAAACTTGCTGCCTGTCTACACTGGAGGGAAGTTCTTGTGCAAGAACACTGACGTTCTAATGCGAGAAATCGGTGCCTCTTGCACATGCACTGACGCTCCCGCTCAGGATAAGCCCTTTTGCACAACTGTTCTTGCGCAAGAGGCCAGTGTAGACAGGCAACAGGACTTTCTTGCAAGAAAGCCCAACGGCTAAAAGGGCCCCTGGAGCTTCTTGCCCAAGAGTGTCCACACTGGCACGGTGCTCTGGCGCAAAGGCACCTGCCAGTGCAGACCCTCCCGCGCAAATACTCTTGCGTTCAAAGCATTTGTGCAAGATCTTGCCCACGCCTGCGCGAGCGGGACAGACCCTGGGGTAGGAGCCACGGGGCGCAGGCCGGCTGTGGCTGGGCGCGGAGCCCTGCGCTCCGTGCGCGGCTCAAGGACGCGCCAAGGGGCAGCGCCTGCTCTGCCGCGCTCCTGAGGCGTTTCCCGCCCTGCGCGCGACCGCCCCGCCCCGCCCCGCCGCCGAGCACACGCGCTGCGAACCAGCGGGGCGTCGGCCGCGCGCCTCGGCCGAGCAGGGCCCGGGCCCCACGCAGCCCCTCCGCGGGCGACTCCTGCCCCCAAACGGCCGCGCCCCCCCGCGGCCTGGTCCCGCCCGGCCGGCGCTCACCGCTCTGGAAGAGGCTGGCGAGCAGGGTGAGCACCAGGCAGATCATGGCGGGAGACCGTGACGGGGCGCGCGCGTGGAGCCGGACGCCGCTGCTACGGCCTGGGCAACGCACGCGCATGCGCCGCTAGGGGGCGGGGAGGACGTGCCCGTCTCGCCCCTCAGCCCGAGCCACAGGGGCTGCCAGAAAGCCCCGGGCTGAGGGGGGGAGGGGAATGCGTGTGTGTTACGAGCCCCCCAGGCCCTGTCGGGTACGCGCCTAGCAGGCTTGCAGCGCCTAGCGCCCCACACGCCGTGCAGCCCGGAGCCCAGCTGCCTGCTTCGCGCTGAGGCGCTCGTGTGTCTCATTACAGCTAAACCTGCGACCCCGCCGCAGTGTCCTTACCCCACTGGCAGCCTAAGGGCCAGGCTGGTGCATGCGCTAGGCCGCCGCACAGGCGCTGCTTGGGATCCTTAAGAACAGCTACACTGGGTCAGAGCAAAGGTCCATCCACCCAGCGCCTGTCTCCCAACAGAACAGGGAATCATCATGTGATCCCTCCCCTTCACCCATCTCCAGACAGAGGCTAGGGACACCGCTCCTACCCATCCTAGCTAATGGCCATTGATGGACCTGACCTCCATGAATCTATCTCGCTCTTTTTTGAACCATGTTGAAGTCCTAGTCTTCACAGCATCCTCTGACAAGGAGTTCCACAGGTTGACTGTGCGCTGTGTGAAAAAAACCCTTCATTTTGTTTGTCTTAAACCTGCTACCTATTAATTTGGTGACCCCCAATTCTTATATTATGGAAACAAGTACCAGTAAATAACTTTGTTACTCACTTTTTCTGTACCCATCATGACTTTTATAGACCTCTAGCATATCCTCCCTTAGTCTCCTCTTTTTTAGATGAAAAATTCAAGTCTTTTTAATCTCTCTTTATATGGGACCCATTCCAAATCCCTAATAGTTTTTGTTGCTCATTTCGGAACCTTTTCCAATGCCAATAGATCTTTTTAGAGATGAGGCAATCACATCTGTATGCAGTATTCAAGATGTAAGTGTACCACGGTTTTATAGAGAGGCAATAAGATATTCTCTATCCCTTTTTTAATGATTCCTAACAATCTATGTGCTTTTCTGACTGCCGCTGCACCCTGAGTGGATGTTTTCAGAGAACTACAGTAGACTTCTGATAATCTGGCACCTTTGGGACCTAGGTGGTGCCGTATTATCGGATATGCTGGAGTATTGGGAGGTACTCCAGCGGGGGGCTGTGATGGGTCTGCCAGGACCCGCAGTGCGTCCAGGGGGTGGGCAGGGAATGGCACAGCGAGGGGCGAACGCTCCGCCATTTTGCAGGAAGGCAGGGGAAGCCCCGCGCCGCCGCCAAGAGTTTCCAGGAGGGGAGCATTTGCGCAAGAGGGCTTTTGCCCAAACGGGAGCAGCATAGCATTTCCGCAAGAACACTGACAATCTTATATGAGATCGTCAGTGTTCTTGCAGAAATTCAAGGGGCCAGTGTAGACAGTTGATAAGTTTTTTCGCAAAGGCAGTTGCTTTTGTGGAAAAACTTGCCAGTCTAGAAGCAGCCAATGTGCTCTGCTGGAATGGGTGCCTGGCCAGGACAGTATAGTTCATTATGAGGCTGCAAAGGGGTAAATAAATCTCAAAATACAACTACGCCTTTTTGCAATGAAAAATATTTTTGATATTTCTTTATTGTATTACCAATACCAAATAAGATCACAGAAAAAATACCAAATAAGATCACTTGTAAAAAATTAATGTATTTATTGTTTAAACAGGTCCACTTTTTTTTTCTTTTCTTGATTTACTTCTGGTAAGTTTTGTGGCTGAGGTCTGATGACCTAGCATGCTCAAACATTACAGGTTCTAATAACAGGTTTGTTTGCATCAACTAATCCTAAAATAGCACAGGGGCATTGAAGCAAATGGCAGCTTGACACTGACTGCAAAAGGGAGTCCGACCTTTTACTGTTTATAAGAAAAAAGATGGGTTCTTCTTCCCCACTGTCAATTTGGCATACAATGTGGAATTTGAAAGTCAAGATGGATTCCTTCTATCTTGCTCATGACCTTCACAATCCTAGTTCATTTGAGTGGTATTTATGGGTTTAGTTAGGGCTATAGTTGAGGAGATGCCTCTATTAGGGATGTTAAATGGCATTTAATCAGCTAATCAATAGAATTTTCATCAACTAGTCAATTAGTTGATGGGGGGGAGGGGTAGAGCTACAGTGGGGTTAGTTCGCAACCCCGGGAGCTAACCCTGCTGTGGCTCTGCCTTTTAAATGTATTAAGAGCCATCTAGCTCTTAATACATTTAAAAAGCACAAGTTCAGCAGGGGGGATGGAGATGATGCTGGGGAACCAGCTTTTAAGCCAGTTTGCCCAGCATCGGCTCCTATTCCACCCCCTTGGTGCCTCTCTCTGAAAGAGAGGTGGGGGGGAAGAAGAGAAGGGAGTGACCAGTTGAGTCACTAGCCAACTATCAGATAAGCATGTGTTTATTGGATAGTCACATAGTGGTTAGGGATGTATCAAGGCAAAGGGTTCTAAAATTGAAATTTAATTAATATGTCTGCTAATGGTTCACAAAACAGACTAGAATCCAACTCATGTCTTTGGAACTGTAGTAGCAGGATAAGAGAAGCTTGAAGGTGCCATTTTTAGAGTCGTCATTCTATTATTGTAGGCCCAAACTTTGAGAGCATCCTCTCAAAAGAGTCTCATTTGCGGTCTGCCTGCACACCTGGACACATACGCCGCACCAGAAAAGGCAAGGAACAAAAAAGGGAGGGCCCTCTGCGAATGAAAGACCACAAAAATCTTGAGTATCACTACATCTTCTGAATATATACAAGAAAGTTGCACATTTGGATGTGAAACGTATTGAGACATCAACATATTATACTTTAATACATTGAACCAGAAGTGGGCATGTGGCTTATGGTCCTATTCTTCATTAAGGAGAATTGTATGCGCAATCAACACAGAATATTAAAAAGCCTTTCAGATGCTCCAACATGTACAGCTCTAGACCTTCATACTGGTGTCCCCTTAGCTTTTTTCTGATTTTTAAAGTAGTCGTTTGTGAAGATGATGATTTTCTCCAGATCAATCAGTGGTTCCTGTGTGTCAAGTTTTCCTTCCTTCTGCCTTTGTGCAAGGATCATGGCACGGAGAAGGGGGGGATATGGCACATACTGAATGATTTCCACTGACACTGGAGTAAATTTCTTGAAGCACTCCTCTTCATGTTTGGGCACCATCCGCCAGTCATGATACATCACCTTGTCAATCTCTTTCACTTCATTATATGTCTTGCCTAAGGAAAGATGATGAACAAGTAAACAATACTATGAACAAACTCCATAATGAGGACTATGCCACTGCATTATCTCCAATGCCTCAGCTCGGCATAGTACTGGATATTTTATGGGAGTTGTATCTACTACAGCAGTGGTCCCCAACCTTTTTGGGTGGTGGGTGCCGCGCGTGAAGCAGGCGCCCGGTGTGGGGCCGTGCATGCGCCGGGCACCTGGGGGTGGCGCTAGGCAGGCACACATAAATGCCCCAGTGGGCACCACATTGGGGACCCCTGTACTACAGTACGCACTCCCACTACAAGTTGTATAGCAGATAACACAGGCAACTGACAGAACATCTGGATTATAGTCCTGACACTGCTCTTGATCACTTGTTAGCTTGACCAAGTCATTTCGCCTCTCTTATTCAGTTTCCACAACTCTATACTTTACAGGGATGTTGGGGAGTTTAATTCATTAATATTTATAAAACACTTCAGATGGAAGAGAACCGATTTGTCGGACTCCATTTCCTTGCCAACACAGATTGTCCACTATGACAGAGTCTCTAGGGATTCCTTCAAGTTACTTTTGTAATTTAAAACGAATTGGACTTTTACTATTTTCCTTGTGAAATAATTCTACAGTGGACTAAATCAAACTGTTAGGAAGTTTTCTTTTCTTGCTTTCATTTTATTAGGTTGGGTGAGTGAAAAAGGGGAGCTACCAGTGGAGGCGGATTGCCGAGTGACAAGAAAGCCAACTTTTTCCTCCTGAATAATCCAATTATCTGTAGGAGAGAATGCAGGAAGAAGCCCAGCAGCAGAGTGGGGCAATCCTGTTTATTGCACCCAGTGTAATTATCATTACCTGCCCTATGGACGGGTGGGGCATGTGTGCATTCGGTGAAAGGAGCTCCTGGCCCTCAAAGACCACGTGCTTTGGAGGCCAGGGTGGATGAATTGGAGGAGCTAAGGAAGGCACAGAGGTACGCAGATGAGGCTTTCCATCTCTAGTCAGACAGCCCCTGTGCTGTTAAGGAGGTTGAAAGGCTCAGGGAAGGAGAACAGTCAACTGGTGCAGAGGGAAATAATCCCATAGTTGGAATCTTCCTTCCAGATGATGTTATGGTATCCTCTTGCACTGAGGATACCTCTCCAGGGGAGGGAACTTCAGTCATTAGGAAAAGGCAGGTGCTAGTAATGGGGGATTCAGTCATTAGAAACTAGGGCTTATCAAGCAATTAAAAAAATGTAATCACGATTAAATGTGCGCCTCCCCTTTGAAACGCAGCCGCGGCCTTTCAACAGGGTAGCGCTGCATGGAACCCGGGATAAGCTAGAATCCCCCGCTGAGCCCGGGCTCCTAATGTGCTGCATCTTTGAAGCGCCGGGGCAGAGTTTCCAAGGGGCAGCACAAGGCAGAGGCCGGGGTCAGCTGGAGTCCCCAGCTGATCTTGGGCTCCATGTTGCACTGCCCCTTGGAAACACCACCCCAGCGCCTCAAAGGGGCAGCACATTAGGAGCTCAGGATCAGCTGCAGTGTCCAGCTGATCCCCAGCTCCACATTGTGCTGCCCCTTTGAAGCACCAGCAGCGCCACATGGAGCCGGGGATTAGCTGGGCCCTCCAGCTGATCCCCGGTAGGGAAGTTAAAGACTAGTCGACCCCCCACCACTTCCCTTTGCTGCCTCTAAAGGCAGCAAAAGGAGGGGGGGGGAGTACTTCAAAAGCAGCATTTCAAAGGGGCATCCATGGAGCCCTGGGTCAGCTGGGAACTCCCCGGAACCCGTGTGTTTCAAAGGGGCAGTGGAGCCCGGGGTCAGCTGGGAGTCCTCACTTGATCCCATGCTCCATGTTGCGCTGCCCCTTTGAAGCGCTGCAGCGGCACTTCATCACATTAATCGCAGGCATTAATGAATGTCAATTGACAGCCCTATTAGAAACAGAGAGAGCTGGGTTTGTGATGACCGGGAGAACCGTATGGTGACTTGCGAAGGTTGCGGATCTCTCGAGACATCTAGATAGACTTATATGTAGAGCTTGGGAGGAGCTGGTGGTCATGATACATGTAGGTACCAATGACAGAGAAGGGTAGGAGAGAGGTTCTAGAGGCCAAATTTAGGCTGCTAGGAAAGAGATTGAAATCCAGGAGCTGTATGGTAGCGTTCTCTGAAATGCTTCCAGTTCCACACGCAGAACCAGGTAGGCAGGCAGAGCTTCAGATGCTCAATGCGTGGATGAGATGATGGTGTAGAGAGGAAGGGTTTAGATTTATTAGGAACTGGGGAAACTTTTGGGATAGGGGGAGCCTCCACAGGAAGGATGGACTCCACCTAAACCAAAATGGAACCAGACTGCTGGCACTTAATGTTAAAAAGGTTGTAGAGCAGTTTTTAAACTAAGGGGTGGAGGAGCACATGAATCAGACAGGGGGAGGGTCTATTAATAGGGGGAGGGTCTATTAATAAAGATTCTCTATGTTCTAGTCAGGAATACAGGATGGAAGTATAGGTCAGATCAGATGAGGCAAAGAGTCTAACATAGCAGGAAATACTTAAAAAACAACAAATAACCTAGCAGCACCTTAAAGACTAACAAAAGATGTAGATGGTATCATGAGCTTTCGTGGGCATAGAAGAACCAGTGGGACCCTTGGATGATCGAGATGCTAAAGGAATACTCAAAGATTATAAAGTCATTTCAGAGAAGCTAAATTAATTCTTTGCTTCAGTCTTCATGGCTGAGGTTATTAGGAAGATCCCCAAACCTGAGCCATTCTTTTTAGGTGACAAATCTGAGGAATTATCCCAGACTGAGGTGTCAGAGAGGTTTTCGAACAAATTGATAAACTTAACAGTAACTGGGACTAAATGGCATTCACCCAAGAATTCTGAAAGAATTCAAATGTGAAATTGCAGAACTATTAACTATGGTTTGTAGGCTATCCTTTAAATTGGCTTCTGTACCTAATGACTAGAAAATAGTTAATGTGATGCCAATATTTAAAAAGGGCTCTAGCACTGATCCTGGCAATTACAGACTGGTAAATCTAACATCAGTACTGGGCAAATTAGTTGAAACTATAATAAAGAATGAAATTGCCAGACACATAGATGAACATAATTTGTTGGGAAAAAGTCAAGATGGTTTCTGTAAAGGGAAATTGTGCCTTACTAATCTACTAGAGTTCTTTGAGGGGGTCAACAAATATGTGGAGAAGGGGGATCCAGTGGATATAGTAGACTGATTTCCAGAAAGCCTTTGACAAAGTCTTTCACCAAAGTCTCTTAAGTAAAGTAAAAGTTGCTATAGAGTAAGAGGGAAGGTCCTTCTATGGACTGATAACTGGTTTAAAAGACAAGAAACAAAGGGCAGGAATAAATGATAAGTTTTCAGAGTGGAGAGAGGTAGTCCTGGGACCCATCCTATTCAACTTAGTTATAAATGATCTAGAGAAAGGGATAAACAGTGAGGTGGCAAAACGTGCAGATGATACCAAACTGCTTTAAAAAACGGTTAAAAAAAAAGCTAGATAGCCATTGATGGACCTAACCTCCATGAAAGCTAGCTAGGAAGGGTAGAAAAGGTATCATGTGATAATTACCTGTTCTGTTCCCTCCCTCTGGGGTATCTGGTATTGGCCACTGTTGGCAGATAGGATACTGGGCTAAATGGACCTTGTGTCTGACCCAGTTTGGCCGTTATGTTGGCCCCTAGCCCTATACGCTAACTTTTGTCTCTAATCCTGCTTGTGAGGCATGCATCAAGCTCTATTTACCTCTGAATGTTAGGTATCCCCAGGCTTTCCCATGATCCAAGTTCTGCAAAGAAAAAACAAAACAAAAATGTGCTCAGTTCACTTAAAGAACCAATGCTATTCACAAGGAGAAACTCCTTTTATAGTCTTACTACTCATGAGCCACAAAAAGTGAGTTGATGTCAATAACTGCTAATTGTGGCTACTAGTGTTCTTCTAGAATACTGAACAAATGCCATTATACCACCTGTGCAATTAACGTTGTGATAAATAATGCAGTATAATTTGTCTGAGTACTATATACTGTCTGCTCTCAGTTCTATAATGACTCAATACAAATACAGGTCCCCCACTAAGGCCCAGATCCTTACGTACGTGCATAATCTACAGCACACACACTACTAATGAGTGTGTCTCGGGACGTTCCTGCGGTGTCTGCAGTGCTCAAGCACTATCCTAGTCTCTCTGATTTTCATTACACGGTGCCTCCTCTGAGGCAATCCGTGCTCTGGTGCTTCCCGGGGCGCACACGAGAAGAGGGTCGGGAGTCTGGCTCCGGGGCCAGGCAGCGAGACTGTGAACGCTGCGGAGGCGGTTGAATCGGGCGCGACGGTGACCGGGGAGCCAGCTCCCGGGCAGGGCCGCACGCCCCGGGCCGGCGCTCACCTCGGCGGTGTAGTCCACCCGGACCCTGGTGATGAGCCAGTAGCAGGGCTCCTCGTACTGCCAGAGCCAGGCCTTGCGGGTGACCACGCGGCCCAGGCCGAAGAGCGGCCGCTGGCAGAGCAGCGCGAAGAGGCGGCTCTCGCGCCTCGCGTCCTCCCAGGCCAGCACGGGCAGGCGCTTGCCGGTGAAGGGCCGGGCCATGGTCTCGTAATCCAGGGCGAAGCGCTGCGAGTCGCGGGGCCGGCCCTTCAGCGCGCGGTACTCGCGGATCTTCCTGGCCAGGGCGGCGATCGGGCGGTGCAGCTTCTTGCGGGCCATGGCGCGGGCTGGCGGCGCGTCCCCGCCTGGATCCGACCCGCCGGGCCCTGGAACCTGCCGCGCGGTGCCTCCCTCGCGGGCTCGGGGCGCGTCCCCGCCTGGATCCGGCCCGCCGGGCCCTGGAACCTGCCGCGCGGTGCCTCCCTCGCGGGCTCGGGGCGGGGCGGGGCGCGGCCCCGCCTGGATCCGGCCCGCCGGGCCCTGGAACCTGCCGCGCGGCGCGGGGCGGGGCCTCCCTCGCGGGCTCGGGGCGGGGCTTGGGGCGCGTCCCCGCCTGGATCCGGCCCGGACTCTCTGCGCCCCGCGGCTGCCGCCCTCGCGCGCTGGCCCGGCTCGCTCAGCGGCAGGAGCGCGCAGCCTTCGCCTCCCCGCGACACCTCCGGGTGTAGGGGCCTGCTCTGCGGAAACACTGGGATCCGATGGCTCGCCAGGCCAGTTGCTTGCTTGGTAGTTGGTGAGTTTGTCAGAGCCGGTCCGGCTGGTGTGGAGTTCAGAGAGTGCTGGACTCAACGTGAAAGCTACATCCTATCGCTGAGCTGCTTGTTTGTCCTAAGCTAGATTTTACTAACCATGAAAGGAAATTCTATTTTTAATGATTCTTACTTTATTTGCAATTAAAATAAATAAAACGAACCTGAACAAAGGGTAAATATTTTAAAAATAAATGTGTACTAGTGCTTTATATATTAGAAATTGGCATGGAATATCAAGTGACTCTGCATTTTCTAAGCAGCCTTTTAAGCAACAATGGTAATTAGAAACGCAGAAGAGAAAAATAAAACCATGGAGGAAAAGTCGAAGAATCAATCCAATGGCAAAATCAACAGGTTTTTCAAAAGAGCTGCTGCCTGGGAAATTTCAGATTCTGATGCAGACAGTGATATTGAATCACATCAAACAGAAACTGTTACCCTGATGAACCCAACTGCTGACACACTGGATCATGGCATTTGTGATCATGCTGTACAAGAAGACCTGAAAAGCTGTCTGAGTGCTAGTGAGCCAGCTTCTCCTCAACAAGTAGCTACATCCTCTCCAAGCCAAAATATAATGAAGAGAATTCCAGCAGATATAAAGGCCTGTCAGGCAAGAGCAGAATCAAGGAAACTCAAAAGGGAAATCAGAAAGACAGAAAAAGAAAGGAGAAAAGCACAGGAGGTACTAGAAAAACAAAGGCGAAGGGAAGCTTTTGATACTTTGAAGCTGCTTCGACCAGACCAATGTCTGAAGTACATGACTGTCTGCATAGACCCAGGTAGACAATCTCTGAACTAGCTTTAATTTTTTTTCTAGTGTTTATTCTAAGGATCTCACTGTGCTAATACCACTTTCTACTATGAAGGTGGAGATTAATTTAAACTGGGAGGCACTGCTCTCTCATGGCACGTCTACATTACAAAATTAGGCCAAATGTATTGAAGTCAACTTTTAGCATTTGATTTTACAAAGTCGAAGGTGCATGTCCTCAGTAGGCAAATGAAGTCAACAGAATGCAACCCCACTACCAAAGCTACCTTCAGCCATACTAGCAATACACTGTGGGTAGCTATTCCACCGGTTCTGCAGCCCATTTGAATTAGGTGCCCAATGCCTGATGGGACAAAAATATTGTCATGAATGGTTCTGTGTACGTCAGCCTCCCACAATGTATTTCTCTCCTTCCTCCCTGTTTAAAAGAACAGTGCACTACTAGTTAAGCTAACAGAGTAACTGATTCCAGGAGAAGGCTGTATCTTCAGTTGGACTTGCCAGTAGAGGGGGATGGAGATCCACTTTGCTGGTGGGTTTTACAGCTATTTTCCGGACAATAGAGGAATGCTGAGATTCAGGAATAATAGGTTCAGTTGCAGGCTTTGTAAGAGAGCATTCTCTAGTGGTTATATTTTATTGGTAACTCTTCTGTCTGGGTCTTCTCCAACTTTTCTGTTAACCCTCCCCAACTCAAGCCCCTTTCACCTCCTGATGCTATTCTTTCTAGTTCCTGCCTGTTTTCCTCCCAGTTTCGGCCAATATCCCCTATATGCCTATCTTCCCCTCCTACTCTGCTCCTGCCTCTGTCCCCTCTCTTTTTTCTCTCCCCTCTGCATTAGAGTCAAGTGGGTTCCTCTCCCTCCTTTTTGCTGGCTGCCAGCAGGGGAAACAAAGCTTAGTTCCTATGGCACAGTGTCCCACAACAGTTGCAGGTCAGCAACAGACAAAAGGCAGCATGCTTAGTTGTTCCACAATGATGGCATGTGCGTAGGTCATTGGCATGTAGGAGCAGTGAGGAGATGAAGCATGCTCAAGGCAGATGGAATCTTTGGACATTCTTAGGTGCTAAACACAGGCAAGTCTCTCCTGAACATGTGCTAATTGTGACTTTTTTGGAGGTTTATGACTTGGGCAGATTAGGTGAATTTTCACAGGATAACAAAAGGCATGTCCATCCCTGACACGTAGAGTAACTCTCTTACAAAATTTCAAGTCCCTGTGATGAAGGATGAAGACATACAAGCATCCCAATTAAAATGGTTATAGGAACATTTCTAACATGGGTAAACAATGCATTTTTCCTAGTTTTGTTCTTGGAAGTGTCTAAACTATTTTTGCTGAAACTTCCCATTATAAAGTCAGTTTGAGACAGACTCCAGAGGTGGAAAATTTCATCTCCGTATGCTTTAAGATTGGCAAAGTTACAAACAACTGTAAATAGGGTCTTTTAACAGGAAGAGTAAGGCAAAATTAATTGTAAGTGCCCCTGCATGTGCTGGTTGTAATAAACTGTGTGCTGCAAATTTCTCTATGAGATAATGCGGTGATATGCAGCATACTGCTCTATTCAGTATTCAAGCTTGAAATAATCATAAGAACAGCCATCCTCGGTCTATCTAGCCCAGTACCCTGTCTTCTGACAGTGGCCAGGGCCAGGTTCCCCAGAGGTAATGAACAGAACCGGTAACCATTACGTGATCCAACCTCTGTTGCCCATTTCCAGCTTCTGGTCAGCAGTGGCCAAGGACACCATCCTAGCTAATAATTATTGATGGACCTATCCTCAGTGAATATATCGCATTTTTTTTAAATCCTGTGACAGACCTTCACTACATTATCTGGCAAATAGTTCCACAGGTTGACTGTGGATTGTGTGAAGAAATGCTTCCTTTTGTTTGTTCCAAACTCTGCTCTATTAATTTCATTTGGTGACCCCTAGTTCTTGTATTATGAAAAGGAGCAAACAATACTCCCTTATTTACTTTCTTCATATTCAGTCAGGATTTTACAACAATCATTTCCTCTGTGTGGCTTTTAGTTACTGTTTATTACCACTCCCTTTCCTTCTCTGAGGTCACTGCCTTGGCAGTGGAGCCAAGGCAGGCCCACCCCTGCTCTGGCCCCACAACCACCCCCAGAAGCAGTGGCTCCATGTGCTGTCCTCCCGTCCACAGGCACCAGCCCCACAGCCTCCACTGGCTACAGCTCTCCATTATTGATCAATGGGAGCTGCTGGAGTGGTGTCCACAGGCAAGGACAGCATGTGGGTAGAGACCCCCTTCTCTGACCTCCTCAGGGGCTCTCTTTCCCCTCAGGTCTATTAGAAGATCCTGGGTCAGATGCTTTGATGAAGGCTTTTGATTCCTTGGAATGTAACTACTACATTGAGCCTCAGGAAGTGCCCTGCAGCATAACCTGGAGGCGAAACACTCCTAACGGTTTCTCCAGTGTTGTAAGTATCTGAATCCAATCTGTCCTCACTCTCTGGAGGGCTTCCTCATCTGCTTTATACTTTTAAACTGATAACAGCTATGCTGTGGGAAAGGAGCTTTGAATTGCATTAATTATTAGTGCGGGCATTTCCACTTGTCTTTCTGGGCGGGGCTATGGGGTCATCAGTCTCAGGTCACTGGTAGCTCAGGGAATGGACTTGAGTCTCATTGACCTATAGTTTATTTCTGAGTGAGTGACTTTCATGCAACTGGTTGTCATTTTCTCAAACACATACACATCCAGGAAGGACTGTGAATGTCTGCAGCCAAAAGGATGGAGGTCAGGGGAGCCATTGATCATGGAGAGGTTTCAGATAACTAGTTGAAAAAGATTTCTAAAAAGAATTCTGTGTCTGCGAGGCGTCCTTGATGGCCAATGATGATTTGAACTGCACCACTGGGGAAAACAGTAGGCTCCCTTGCTACTAAAGGAAGCCCGTGAGCTCTTTAGAAAATCCTGTGGCTGTTTCTGAATGCAGGCTGTTGGAAATCCTAAGGAGTGAAGTTACCTTCTGTTTGATGCCAAATGAGGAATGTTGCAGATAAACTGCAATGGTCAGTGCAGCACCATTGTTTATTCCCATGTCCATTACAAGGATTTCAGGTTGCTGAGTTGAGAGCAATCCTGTACTTTGATGACTGGTTGTCTGAGTAACCCTTTAAATGTTCAGAAGCTTCAGGGGGTAGCCAAGGTAGTCTGTACAGTGTACAGGATACATTTTAAAAAATGGTCTGGTAGCACTTTATAGACTAACAAAGCATGTAGATGGGATCATGAGCTTTTGTGGGCACTGCCCACTTCTTCAGATGACCAGAGTTTTAAATGTTTTGGGGTATAAGAGCTGGCTGGTGCTGTAACTTAGTGTTTCTCAAACTTTTTTTTATACAAAAATTTTTATACCCCTTTTTCAAAAAAAATAATTATGAGTAGCCCCTTTAAAAAAATACACACACACACACACACTCAGACACACACATTTTTTCCTACCATTGCAACACATTTGTTTAAATAACTTAATTGTAGCTGGGCAGGCGATGACATTTTTGGGTGTAAAAAGTACAAAAATAATAAAGCGCTGTAAAACTTAAAACAAAAATTAAGTTTTCTCCAAATTTCAGTTGTGTTAACGTCCCCCGCCCCCCCCCCCGACTTCTCTTGCGTACCCTTAAGGGTACTCATACCACTGGTTGAGAAGCACTGCTGTAACTCACTGATATGGTGTGCAGTGCAGATGTAGTGTGAATCTTTTGCTTACTTTCTCCCCTTGATGGGGTCTTCCCCTTTCTGAATATCTCCAATGAGCTAAATTAGGTGATAACACAGGCTGCAGTACAGCCAAGTCCAGTTTGAACATCTCTATCTAGGTTGATGAATTTTGTAGTTGTCCTGCTCTGTTCTCTGCACCCTCAGTGCTCTGTATTTATGTTATCTGCCTTTTACAGGTCTAACTTCAGCCATTACGTCATTCCATTCCAGATGGTATAACTGGGCTGAGACCTGGCAACTTAATTTCATTTTGGGCATGCTTGGTTTCAAGAAATGAAAAGTGATTGCCTAGATCCTATCAGAAGTTGTTTCTGTTCCCCTAGGATGATACCCTGGTGAAGTCCGAAGAGGAAAATGAGGTGGTGCTGCTGGTAGATCCAAGGGACTTTCTCAAACGTCTTTTGTCTGTAACTCAGGTAGAGTACATTTTCAAATCTGGGTCTAAAGAGAAGTCTGGGGAAAGCTGCCTTTTAACAGTAACACAAGTGGAAGGGAGTTATTCTAGAGTTATATTACAGAATGCACAAATGTGAATAGAGAGCTGTGGAGTAGAATATACAAAGCCTGTCTGAGCATAGTGCATCTTATTGAGCAGAGCAGTGGAAGTTCTGACAGACTGTTGCTTTAGCCAAATCCATCACTTTGTATGTGTTAGTGTTTGCATACTCAGAGCCATGCTTCAAATATTTGCACAAAGGAAACTTTCAAAGCACACAATTTGAGAAGCATAATCTTTGGAAACAAAAGAGATGTGCAACTAGTTATTGATAAGAACATGTAAGAACAGCCACACTGGGTCAGACAAAAGGTCCATCTAACCCAGTATCCTGTCTTCCAACAGTGGCCAATGCCAGATGTCTCAGCGGGAATGAATATAACAGGTGATCATCAGGTGATCTCTTCCCAGTCACTCATTCCCAGCTTATGACAAACAGGTTACAGACACCATTCCTACCCATCCTGGCTAATAAGCATTGATGGACCTATCTGTGAATTTATCTACCTCTTTTCTGAACTCTGTTAAAGTCCTGGCCTTCACAGCATCCTCTGGCAAGGAGTTCCACAGGTTGACTGTGTGTTTTGTGAATAAATACTTCCTTTTGTTTGTTATAAATCTGCTGCCTATTAATTTTATTTGGTGACCCCTAGTTCTTCTGTTATGGGAACAAGTAAATAAGTTTTCCTTATTTACTTTCTCCACACTGATCATGATTTTATAGATTTCTATCATAATCCCAGTTAGTTTCTCTTTTCTCAGATGAAAAGTCCCAGTTTTATTAATCTGTCCTCATATGGCAGCCATTCCAAAATCCTAATAATTTTAGTTGCCCTTTTCTGAACTTTTTCCAATGCCGAGATTATCTTTTTTGCGATGAGGCGACCACATCTGCATGCAGTATTCACGATGTGTGTGTATCATGGATTTACACTGAGACAGTAAGATATTCTCTGTCTTATTCGCTAACTCTTTTTAATGATTCTTAGCATTCTCTTTGCTTTTTTTGACTGCTGCTGCACATCGAATGGATGTTTTCAGAGAATTATCCACAATGACTCCAAGATTTCTCTCTCAAGTAGTTATAGCTAAATTAGTCCCCATCATTTTGTATGTATAGCTGGGATTATTTTTTTCCAATGTACATTACTTTGCATTTATCAATGTTAAAATTAATCTGCCATTTTGTTGCCCAGTCACCTAGTGAAAAGCCCCATGTGGCCTTTTATTTCTATAGTCCCAAGAAAATAAGGCCCCTACCCTGGGGCGTTAACAATCACATTCAGGCAGGTGCTATAGAAAACTGAACGCTGGAACAGACATTGCTCAAGAGGAGATCAGTGATGGAAGCATAAACAAAAAGGTGAACAGGAGGGAGGAATTTGGGATTATAACAAGTGTTGGGTACAGCTTGCAGAAAGGACACAGTGGCCTTGCATTCCAGCAGCCAAACTAAGATCAGAGCTGATCCCTGCCCAAGCTACCATCTGTTCCCAGTGACTAGGCTGACCTCGCAGTTCTCCCACTACACCATCATTCACTTGGTGTTGAGAAGGAAGAAAGAGATTTGTGATTTGCTTGTTTTGTTTCAGAGTTTAAGAGAAGCCCCATCAGGGAACAGGCCTGATCTGAGCCAGTTGTTGCCTTTGGACTGTTTGGAGGGCCCCTCCCTAAAATCCTACAGCCTGGCTGTCATTGGACTTTGCGCCTACACATGGTATGATCTGCGTAGTAGGTGGCTGGAAAGCTCACATAAGTGAGTGTGGAAGAGGCTATCTTCAGAAGAGAGACATATAGGGATAAACTTCAAATCTTAGTGCCTAAATTGTAGCTGCAAAAAACCATGCCGTGCCAGCAGCTCACTGTATCACATAGCAGGCATTGTATGTGTGAGAAACATGCTTGTGCAAAGAAATGCATGTTCTCAGATGTACACCTGGCCTCAAGCAACAGTGTATTGCATTGCAAGGGGCAAGAGGGCCATTTTGCAACTGTACTGCAGAAAATGGGGCATTTTTAAGCCCAGTGATTTGCCGCTCCTCAAAGCCGAGGGTCGTGATGGAATGGCAGAGTTGCCTGGCGAATCTGGCTGGAGTTGCACTGGACACCAGCACAGGCTGTGGTGTCCTCCCTACTCACTAATCCTGAGCTTTAGCAAGCTCCCCTGAGCTCCTGCTTAAATTGGGGTGCATGCCTTCACTGGATCCAGCCTTTCTCGGCACCTTGTGAAGTTGCTGGTCAGTGGCTTTCCTGGGAGGACATCCTAGTCACATAGATACTCATGTGACTCTCTGTTCCATACTCATGCAGACACACCGTGAAGGCTGTTTTAGGTCAGCTGTAGCCTTGCGTATAATGGAGGGAGAGCAAATCTTTACACATTGTGAAGGCCACTACAGTGGCTGAGGTCTCTGCCTACACCATTCCAGATAACCCTCTGAGGAGGGCTCCCAAGCAACAGCATTCCTTGGCATCTTTTCACGTGAGGGCACCTAGGACAACTCCCATGAACCAGGCTACATTTTCCCTGCCTGCTGCTTGTCCCCCTCGCTCCCTCCGACTGGCCATTCTGGTCCACGTGCTGGTACTCAGAATGGTCCTATATCCCAAATGGTGGCTACTCAGCCCATCCCTATGTGAGACCAAAAGGAGAGGTGGAGGTTTAGCACTGCACAGTGTTGGATGGATAGTCTAATGGAGGAACAGAATCAAATGGAGGTCTTTCTTGTCTTCAGTATGTGGTTGGAGGGCATGACTCAAAACTAAAATGCTTCCTTCACCCCTCCCTTTCTCTGGCTTATGGCAGGAGGAGCTGGCAGATGCGGGAGGGTAAAACAGGACTTCTGGTTCTGCCAGGAGTCTATCTAGTCAGTACATAATTAAGACATGACTATGCCAAGGGAGGGCCAGGGGAGAATGTGTGAGATGAGTGTTGCTTCTACTTAGGTATGACAGTCATCAGGACAAGCAGTCGGCACTGACACCTGGAGAGCAGAGCAGACACAAGGACCTCAGATTCCAGCTCAGCCCAGAGTTGTCTATGACGCAGCAAGAGCTAGAGGAGGTGAACAAACTACAGGCTTTGAACTCTAATGTTGCTTGAGGACATGGGAGCTGTAGCTGTGTGAGAGCACTCAGGGACATGCCTGCTAGGAGAGGTGACAGCTCTCCTGAACCAGACATTCTCCTCCCCCTTGGAAAACTCATAGGTGTTACTGGCAAAGGGATTGGGGAGGAACAGGGATACTCAGGAGATTGGTAGTGAGGATTTGGAGCTTCTCATTCTGTGGATACTGGCTTAGTTCTGGTCCAGGTTGGCAGAGTCCACACCCCTTGCTCAAACACCCCAACTAGGCTATGTCTACACTGGCGCGTTCTCATGCAAAAACTCTTTTGCTGAAGAGTTCTTCTGCAAAAACTCTTCCACAAGAGAGCATCTACACTTGCATGTGCTTTTGCACAAGAGATGTGCTTTTGCGCAAGAGCATCCATGCCAGTGTAGACTCTCTTGCGCAAGAAACCTCTGATGGCCATTTTAACCATAGGGCTTTCTTGCGCAAGAAATTCATGTTGCCTCTCTACACTGGCCTCTTCTGAAAGAGCTCTTGCGCAAGAGGGCTTCTTCCTGAGCGGGAGCATCAGAGTTCTGGTGCAAGAAGCCCTGATTTTATACATTAGAACGTCAGTTTACTTGCGCAAGAACACGCAGCCAGTGTAGACAGGCAGCACGTTCTTGAGCAAGAGAGTCCGCTTTTGTGCAAGATCGTGTCAGTGTAGACACAGCCCTAGTATGCAGTGGCCTGTGTAAAAGGAATTGTCAAGCTCAGACCCAGGCTTAATGTCCAAGCTTTTGTGTTATGAAAGCAAACATCCTAGTGCCCTTCTTTGCTGTCAGTTTCATCAGAGACCAAGGGCTGAGGTACATAGAGACTCCACTTTCCTCTCACCCTCTGGGATGGGGCTGTGAAGGAGTTTGACAAAGAGCATCATGGGTGAATCCTGCACTGCTCCTGCATCTGCCCCTCTTGAACCTACCAGTTGAGGCCTCTGCTTTCGAGAGAGGTCAAGCCAGACCCTTTCATCAGTATTTTCAATAGGAGATGCCTGGGGTAGTTGGCAACTGTCGACTCTGCAATGGCCCTCAGTGTGTTCTTTGTACCTGTGCCATGTTCTTGCGGTGCCAGCTAAAATAATACAGTGCCTAGGCAGATATTTTGTGACTGGGCCCTGGGACTCGTCATTACCATCTCCAGGCCCCAGCGGGGATCGGAGTCCCATTGCATCCTACACATCTTCAGAGCAAGAGTCAATTCCTGCCCCAGAGCACATACAGTCTAAATAGACAAGGCAGCTGAAGGGAAGGTGGGCTCTAAACTGCTGACCTGCTTCTTGGGGTTATGACTCTCAGGCTTAGTGGGAACTAATAGGGGATGAGCAGGCTTTGCTGCTGTGCTGTGTGATCAGAGATAATGCATTTAGCCGATCCCAGTATAAGCTTGAGGAGGGCCTCTTAGTGTCCAGATGTATGTTTTCCTTCCTTGCTCCTCCCTTTCTCAGGGGCAGAGTGGGACCTTTAAGAGGCTGCTTCTGCCAGCTGGAAGTCTGAGCAGGGCGAGGGCCTTTCGGGAGGTGTCCTTGCTTGTGGCTGGCATTCCCAAGCCTGCTCTCAGCTTGGGATCACTTTGCTTTGGGTCTTGCATGTTTCTCTAATTTTAGTTCTCCTCCTCCTCCAGGGCCTGGTGGTGCTGCAGCTCTGGGGTAACACTGAGGTCTTGTTCCTGGACACGTGGCATGAGTTGAGCCAACATGTTTCTGCGCTGACCAAGGCAATAGCAAAACGTCCATATAAGTGAGTTTGTGTCACCCAGGCAGCAGCTCTCCACTCCTAATCCTCAGCTGAACCCCAAACCCAGAACATCAGCCTCACTCTTTGTTCTGGTTGAAGCTCTGACATATGGTGGGAGCATGGTTGATGTTGCTCCTCATAGAGAAAGCCTGAGGCTGAACTCAGTGCCATGGTATTTCAAGAGGCTCCATGTAGAGGGGGAGGACCCAGGTTGTCTCCTATCAGATGTTCAGAGTAGACTGGATGTAGGAATGTTCATTTCATGACTGGCCCTGTATGATGATTCGGCTCTTTCCCTTCCCCATTGCCATTCACACACATGGTACACTGTGCTCTGCCATCTAGGAATAGCATTGTTTGTGGAGGTGGGATAAGAGGAGTAGGCTGAGAAATAAGATCCAGTTGAGGAATGTTAGATGACAGTAGGACTTGCCCTCTTAGCAACAGGAGGAAGAGTAATGTGAGCCAATGGAGATAAAATACTGGTCCTGGAGGAAGAGGTGGACCAGCCAGAAACCCAATTACAGAGGCTGCAGGCAAGATGTGATCTCCCAGACATGCATCACTTTTTCGTATCCCTGCATTTGTCTTCCTGCAGGAAACAGCTGAAGACTCAACTATTCTCCTTCTGCACTGATGGGGGCTGGCCCAGCAGTATACGAGTAGAGAAGGATGGCACGGGACTGAAACAGCTGTGGAAGAGACAAATCAAGCAGTTTAACAGAGTCAGCCCTGTTGTGGCAGGAGCCATAGCAGCAGCATATCCTTCCCCAAGCCTACTGCTTCAGGTAAGCCCTTGAGCCACTTAGCAATGGGTTAAAACCCTGCTGCAGAGCTAATGAAGTGAAGGCATGGGTAGAGAACTTTTCTAGAGCAGGACAAGGTCTACTCCCTTCCAGTGGAAAATCCCTGTCTGATGGAGGTGGGACCATCAGTGGACACAGCTTGTATAACACGGGATTCCAAAATGCCCGTATCTGCAAACAGGAGGGTTTAATGCAAGTGCTGGAACCAAGGGAGCAGGCCCTGGCTTGAAGTGGTTTCCGTTATATCCAAGGCTTACCCTTTGGTTCAGTGGCTGTCAGCTCTTTCACTGTAAAAATTGTTCCCACATCACTGGGGTTTAATGATCACACTAAGGAGCCATTTCAGTAATTGCTGACAGTGTGCCCAGTGGCCCAGCTAGCCCAAGACTCCCCTCTGCCTTATGTCTAGTCTCACCTCTGGCCTGGCTTGGTCAGTGGATCTTCCAGTGCTACATCCAATGCTTTTCTTTGCGATCATTTTTAAATGTCTGATTTCTACACCAGCCTCCTTGGCAATCAGTTGGCTCTAACAATCCAAGCAAAGGAGAGGGAGGAGATAGCAAGGATCAAGTGAGGCAGAACTTACAATTAAAAGCATCTCTAGTCCTTTTGCCAAATACATGCTTCCTCTTCCCTGCTCACCTCACCCTGGTTAGCATTGTCTCAGGCAAACGCTGCTTTGGAAACATAGAGAATGGAATACACATCAGTTGTTTGGGGAATTGGGGGTGATCTTGAGCAAAAATTCTTCCTGATGACTTTATCCTCTGAACCGAGCCCTGCCCCTTCTTCCACAGTGGCTCTGTCATATGCCATAGAATTTTATGTGTATGTGTTGCCTACACCAATTTGTTCTCCTGTTTCTTCTAAGGCCTATGAAGAGTGCAGCACAGAGAAGGATAGATTCCTCCTGCTGAGTGACATTCGGGTAAAAGCAGAAGATAACAGGAGAGAACGGCGCATTGGAACAGATTTATCCCGCAGAGTCTATCTCTTCATAACATCTACCAATCCAGACCTTGTTTTGGACTTGGGATGATCTGTCCAGATGTTAAACCTAGCTGTGGCTGAGCTAGCATTGGCTTAGCACTGCTGCTCTGAGTACAGCCTCTTGAGACAGTGGATTCTGCTGCAGAATGGAAAATGGTACTTCAAGACCTGTTTCATTATAGATGCTTTCTTCAGCTCCGTGGCTCCAGTTTTCCTATTTAAATGCCCCTCTTTGTGCATCCATGGGCAGAGCACAGTATGAAGCTGACAGTCTCTGAGCACAACAGTGCAGTGGGGAGTACACTGATCTCTCCGTGGGCTGAATGGGTTCAGTTTCTTTTTGCAGCAAGACTTCAGGAAGGCTGATATATACTTGATTCAGAACCTCTGTGCTCCCCCCAGCTTCTAGTGGGAGAGAGAAGCCTGACTAAATCACCATCATCCTGCCTGTTGTCTCCTGAGTGTGGTAGAATTGATTTAAAAAAAAAAGGGGGGGGGGGAACTAACCAACGGTTAGAGCCCTATGCGAATACAAAATTTGAATCCACATCCATATCTGCAAAAATGAGCGGCAGCTATCTGCAGATTTGTAGGGTTCTACATACAAATTTTGTATCTGCAAAAATAAGCCATGGATCTCTACACCCCCAACTGTGGCCACAGATAACTGGAGATCCACACATTAGCAGGACTTTACTAATGGTCTTGACTGCCTGCTCGCCTAGAGGGGAAGTGTAGCCAGAAGGACCAGTTTGGGAGGACAGGCAATGGTGAGGGTGGTAAGCCCAGGCCCTGGCCCTATTCCCCATCTGGAGCACTGGTGAACAAGGGTTAGCCCCAGCATCCCCGTCCTGCTCCCTGGCTGGAGTGTGCAAGGTCAACCCCCACATCCCATTCCTGCTCACCAGTCGGAGCACCAGGTGGCATGGTGTCAGCCCCAGCCTGTATGGGTGGGTGGGCCATGGCCCATGCAGGCCCACCTGTAGCTATGCCACTGGGCCAGACTAAAATCATTATGGCAGCCTCTGCACTTGGATAGCCAGATTAGCTAGAGAAAAACTCTTGAGCAAAAAGGGAGCATGTACTGTTCTCTTGCCCTCAACCCCACAGCTGTTAAGCTCACACTACATCTAGACTGCAGGCTTCTTTTGGAAGAGATCTTCTGAGAAAGCTTCTTCCGAAAGAGAGCATCTACAGAGCAAGGGTGCGTCTAGACTGGCAAAATTTTGCACAGAAGCAGTTGCTTCTGTGCGAGAACTTGCCAGCTGTCTACACTGGCTGCTTGAATTTGTGCAAGAACGCTGACTTTAATGTACAAAATCAGTGCTTCTTGCACAAATACTTTGACGCTCCTGCTCAGGGATAAGCCCTCTTGCCACAGAGGATACTTGTGCAAGACGGCCAGTGTTGACAGGCACCTTAATTTTTTGCGCAAGAAAGCCCAATGGCTAAAATGGCCATCGGAGCTTTCTTGCGCAAAAGCATCCGTGCCAATCTAGACGTTCTTTTTGTGGAAATACTTAACGGAAAAACTTTTCAGTTAAAAGTATTTCTGCAAAATCATGCCAGTCTAGACGCAGCCCAAAAGTGCATTGAAAAAGCAATCTGCTTTTTTGAATGATGGGTGCTCTCTCGCATTTAAGCTGTGATCACTATGGGTGGAGGGGCCAGCAGCGCACCCGTGCGTTTTCCTCTTTCAAAAGAACTCCATTTTTCCTGTCCAAACATGCCTTAGTTTTTCAGAAAAAAGGCTGCTTCCTCGTAGAAAGAGGATCACCAGTGTCAGAAAAAGCCCCATTCTTTCGAATGAACACAATTACAGTATGGACGTAACTGGCGTTTTTGGAAAAAGATGTTTTTCCAAAAAAAACCTCTGCAGTGCAAACATACCCCCCAATAGCTTAAACAATTTCCTTTCATTCAGCCCCCAAACTTTGACCCCCTCCTGTTTGAATTTTGATATGTGCTTGGTACTCGCAGCTCCCCTCGACTCTAGGAAGGAAACTGGGAAGGGACAGCAGATTCATAGAAATCCTTGTTTTCAATGGAAGTTCCATGGTTCTACATTAACACAATGACCTGACTAGCTGATTTCTTTATAAATTAATGTAAGTAAAGAAATTCCTTGTTTAACCACAACAATGTGTCCTAATATAGGTGAAGAAGCTGTTAGATGTTGGTTAAGCTTCTCATGACAGGTCCTGCGACTGGAGAAGCAAGTTCAGTTCTGTTTCATCACATTGGATGGCACTGGGCTTATCCCAGGGAAGGTGCATAATTAGAGCAGAAAGTTTTAAAGTGGTATCACCATGTATCAGCTTCTCTGCCAGTGAATATTTCTAACTGGATACATAGGCACTTGAGTTTCTTCCCCCACCTGTTCTGAGAACGTAAAAGGCAGCTTACAGGACACGCTGTAGTGCTTTCCAGACTTAGTTCAGCACCATTAATATTGAAAAAGCTGAAGGTCTCAGCCTTCATGCGGTGCATGTAAACTCCTTCACGGCAGTGATAGCTCCAGTTCAGACAAGAATCTTCTCAAATAGCCTCCAGCTACTTGCAGAGCTTTAATCTTGCCCCTGAAGAGGATGCACCTTAACCAGAAGTCATATGCTAACTCAGCCTCATCTGACGCAAGACTGGAAGTGGGGGGAGTTAGTTTCCTGATACAGGCAGTCCCCGGGTTACGTACAAGATAGGGACTGTAGGTTTGTTCTTAAGTTGAATCTGTATGTAAGTCGGAACTGGCATCCAGATTCAACTTAAGAACCCCAGGCATCCCCAAGTCAGCTGCTGCTGAAACTGATCAGCAGCTGATTCCAGGAAGCCCGGGGCAGGGGCTTCCTGTAGTCAGCCACTGGTCAGTTTCAGCAGCAGCTGACTTGGGGACGCCTGGGGCAGAGCAGCTGGGGTGCTGCTGGGTTGGTCCCCCGTCCCCCTGGTCTGCAGACGCATCTGGGCTGTCAGCTGACCCCACGCTCCGCGGCTTGGCTCTGCTTTGCCCCCCCCCCTCCGCCCCTCCTGTCTGCAGACCAGGGTGATGGGGGGGGGGGGGGGCAAAGCAGAGCAAAGCAGAGCCAAGCCGCGGAGCACGTGGGTAGCGGACAGCCCTGTCCGCTGCCCACGTGTTCCGCCGCTTTGCTTCCTCTCCCTGGTCTGCTGGAGACCAGGGAGAGGAAGGGCCCCGTTCGTAACTGTGGATCCGACATAAGTCGGATCCGCGTAACTCGGGGACTGCCTGTACTGTTCAATACTGCTGAGAGGTCAGATTGTACAACAGCAGGCTCCATAGCTCTCACAATTAGGAAAAAAGGGAGGAGGAGTGTGTATGTTTTTTCTAATCAGTCCTTACAACTGTAGACCTACTACTGTTACAGATGCACATGGTAAAGCACCAGGCATGTCCTGTAACATGTTCAATACAGTAATTCCTCACTGAACACTATAGGTGTGTTTCTGAAAATGTTCATGCTAAGCAAAAATGTGCTATCTGGGGTCAATTTTCCAATTAAAAATAATGGAAAAGGTGGGGGTTGTGTTTCAGGTGGTGGTGGCAAAGTCATTTTTTTATTGGTGCTGGGTTGTCAATGTCAACATTAGATATCAAGCAACACAAGTCGCCAGGGCTTGTTAAAACACAGACAAAAACATGAGTGAGCAGAGGAGTGCTGTGACCATGTGTATTCATCCACTAATGCATATTACCACTGTTTTCACCAACTTATACCGCCACGCAAAGTAGTCCGCCACTTGGTTATTTTCGTGTTTTTCAGGGACGGTCGTGTTATTCGAAAAACATTCCCTAAAAGAAAATCGTGTTATTGCGAAAATGTGTTAAGTGGGCACATGTTAAATGAGTAATTATTGTATGTGCTCCCACCACTTTGTATCCTGACTTTCTAGTTATCCAGAAGGTGCCAGCTACAAGAGACATTTTCTCAGTGACACTTAAAGCCTTATAATCAGGGTCGCTTGTAAGCTGGGAAATGGGTTTTTCCATTATTAAAGGTCAGTGAAAGTAGTTTCAGGCCACTGGTGGATTATTTTCTGCTAAAGGATCCAGCCCTTTAAGGAGCATTTTTTTTCTGATTCCAAGCAGAGGAAGAAACTTTCTGGCCTGCTACAGTCAGCGTGCAAGTCTTGCACAATCATTATGCAAAATAACTGCTGATAAAGCTGTGCTGAGTTTCATAGCAGTGACAGTTATGTGGATCCTGCTATCAGACTTAATAGGAGCCCTGCATTATTCATCCATTTTTAGCAAAATCAAAAACTCAGCTATTAATCTGATTAACAGAGGAGGAAACAAGTCAGATGCCTCCTCTCTCACATTGCATAAAGTGCAACTATTTAGCTACATACCTGCTATAGTGTATCAGACCATCTAGTCCAGTATCCTGACTGAGGGGGCCCAGTGCCAGAAGATGATGCAAGAACTCCATGAGGCTATTGGGGAATAATCTGCCCCTCAACATGAGGTCTCAGCCTGGTCGCTAATAAAGCCCTTCCAAGACTCCGTATGATACTTGTAATATTCTTGAGAGGCACACTTTAATTGCCACTGAAGGTATGAGCCAAAGTAAACAGTATGTTTATTACCATTTAATAGTCTTCTATACAGGCAAAGCAGCAGTACCCAACATGCAAAGCAATTTAAAGTCATGGGATTCAAATGAGATCACTTACAGATCAGCTTTAGCAAGTAACCGCTTGTTCATAACAGTGCCAACAGTAAAACATGTAGATGCAATTCTAAGAGCCTCTCTCTTAATACTGCTGTTTTAGATCACGTCCCAGTGACTCAATGCCTTCATTGCAAGTGTCAAACCAACACCTGACAGGAGAGGGTGGAGTGGTAACTGATTTTGTCTTTTAATAGAAGTCAAGTCATTGATTGGATCATAAAGCCTGCTAGAAGAGACCCACACTTGGAAGCCAGCTTGAGAACGTGCATCTCTGCTGGAAAAGTCTATGTGCTCCTGAGAAATGAGCTGGTAAAGAAGAATAGGAGATGAATCTAGGATATTTTGCTGCAGGTTATCTGGGATGCCCATTTCAAACTCACTCCACAGTTGGGATAGGTTTCCAAGGCAAGTGGCTGATGCTTGTAGCTTAAAGATTCCAAGAGGGTAGAAGTCTCTGCAAACTTGATTAGAAGTTGATGTCCCCACTAAGAGGTGCCAGGCCTGGATCATCCTCAGATAGTAAATGAAACACCCCCAGGCAGTTTGTTTGAAAATAACTTATGTCCTCCTGCACCTCTTCCTTTGGCACGCCTCTGCATCTGATCCACAGGAACTATCAGAGTCGCTTCCAGACAAGGAGGAAGAGGAGGTGGAAGGCTTCAACGTGCTACAGTTCATACTCAGCACCCAGCCTAGTTTGTTGTGTAGAACTTGCTTGAGTCCGGGGGGCAGAGGCAGCACTTCCAGTGTATCTACATAGTTGGGCAACAGCTGGCGGAGGCGATAGCAGCAGAGATACTGGAGGGATGTGTAGCTGGTGCATGAGCGGATCACTTTCATGCTGCTTTTGGCTGCAGTGGAGCACACCATGGGGTAGAATTTCTTGTTCTGCAGTTTGGTAGCTGCAACTCCTGAGAGGAAATACAATCAAAGAAGCCAAGGCACAATTAGATAATTGCCTATATTGCAGAGACAGTTCGGAGGATACCCTGTGATCAGAACTGTTAGACTATAAATATACAGGCCTACCTGTAATAAGAATGTAGATGTTTTATCATCATCTAGCTAGTTACAGAGGTATAAAATAATCAAAGTCACAAGTCTGCCTGTGCATGGACCTTCTCTCAGTGTAACAGTCTAAGGCCTTATTCTTTGGCTAAGCAGCACAGGGAAGCCATAAACTGGGAAGTGTATGGTCACATCTTCACATTCCAAACCAGTCACATTGAAATACAGTAAAATTAGACTGTTGTTAAGGTAATCCAATCTTACAGCTCCAGATAAAGGAAAGATCCTCGATTTTAAAAGAAAATTTAGTATTTGTGTCTGGAAAGAACGCACTTAATTGTGATTGTGAAACCCTTGTTTATTGTTTTGTCTTTAAGGTCTCTAGTTTTCTATTGCTAATCTGTATGGTCTCTGGTTCACTAACTGTTTGCTGTGGACTTAATTTTAATGGATGTAGATCTGGCAAGGTGGTAGGATATAATTGGTCAGAGAATTAGATTACATTATTTTAGGCTTGGTTAGTAAAGTTTCAGTAAAATGATTGGTTACAGTATAGCTAAGTACAGGCCTACAAACAGGGGAACAAAGGGGACAACTGCCCTGGGACTTGAAGGTTTTGGCCACCTTCCCTGCTACTGCGGCAGCGACAATGTCTGGAGCTCCAGGCCCCATAAGCAGCCACTTGCAGCAGTGCGTTGCATGCTCTGGGCAGCTTTGAGGGATGTTGGGTGGGGGGCGCCGTGCACTGGGCAATTTAGAAGGCTGGTTACAAGAGCAGAGCTACCCCCGACACCTTGCCCAAGGGTCCATGAAGGCTGTTGGTGCCCTTGGCTAAGCAAAACTCAAGTTTTACTATATAAGCTGAGGTCAAACAAAGTAAGGAAAGGAAACCGAAATCATGTTTGTTAAAGAAGTGGGGGAGGTGGGGACTACAGGGAACGAGGAACAGGGACACAGACAAAGAACGGAGAAGGGGACAGAGGGTAAACACACTGCAGTCTCAGAGTTGGGGGCGGAACACAGGGAATGGACTCTTGGCATACAGAGCAGCCTAACTGGTGTGAAGTGCTTTGGGATCATGTTTGCTGGAAATTAACGCCAATGAACATTGCATTGTCTGCACTTCAGACTTCTGTTGCTCAGTCTGCAGGAGAAGAACCAGGAAAGTGGGAGGATGAAGGAAAAAGTCCTCCAATGTTGCCTCTCCCCCACCAAATGTGGGGTCTACAAATTTATGGATAAAGATATGGAGCGCAGGAGATTTTTGAAGTCAGGCCTGTTGAAAGAATGAATGGGTGTTCTAGTAACACCTGCTTCATGCATTTAATCTTCTCTATAGCTTGCCAATCAAGGAAGCCCAGTAACAATCTGATGGCACAGACTTCCAAAAGGTAGCAACTAGCTCAAGTTCCGTGCAAAGGCTCTAGGTTCACTAATTCATACACCCTTCCCTCCCTGGAAGTTTTGGCCCATCACTTTGCTCCTCTGAAGGGTGAGGTTGGCTGGATGAAGGCCACCTTGTTCCAACTCTTACCTATGCATTTCCTGTTTTTGAAGAAAGTGAGAGTTCCATGCCATGTGTCCAAATGAACCCCAATGATGGAGCCTTGGCCAAACCTTGAGGAGAAGTTCATTTTATCTCCCTTATGGTGAAGTAGTCCTTAAACAGACAGCAGATTAAGAAGCAATCCTACACTCCTTAAATCCATCTTATTTTCCATTTGTTGCATAGACTGAAGTAATCAACCATTCAGAAACAAAAACAAAAACCTTTAGATTTTCCCCCATGACTCCCATTTGCTGCCCCCATCCGAAACCATGTGAAGGGTCCCTGGCAGCTCAGGAGACAGCCAAGAGTGGACTATACTCCTGTCTCTATACCCAGGGTCAAGTATAGGCCAAATGTATTAAAAGACAAAGTTGTGGTCCCTCTGCAGCAGGACAGCCTATATGCAATGAGCTAAAGCTGGGGGGAGGAAGCCTCACTGGCTGTCTCAGCAGTTGAGCAAATACAGAACAACAGAGACTGAACTTCCTTTATTAGGTGGAAGCACTTCTAATGGGGGGGAGAGTTTATACCAGGCATGGGAATCCAGCCTGCCAAGTGGATTGATCTAGCCTGTGGCCACCTGGCCACTCCCCTGCTCCCAGGTCTCACAAAGTAATTCGCTCAAAGCAGCTGGCACCTCACCCCCCACTCCCCAACCAGGAGCACAATGTGCCAACCATTTTGAACAGCAAATGACTTTGCATGCTTCCCGGCCCCCAGTCCCAACTGGGGTGTGAAGGCAAAGTCCCTAGCAGAGGGTGGGGGGACATGTGGGCCCAAAAGGAACCACCCCTTTTTGCCTAAGGCCCCACCCCTTCCAGGGGCAGAGACAGCTCACAACCACAACCAGCATTTGTGAAGTGGCCTCCCTGCCAAAATTATTACCCACCCGTGGTTTATACTGTTATCTGTAGAGGAGGTGGGACATGGACAAAGTTCAGCCTCTAGGTTAGACTATGTACCCTGTTAAGTGAGTTACTTCACTATATAAAAGATGTTTTAAATGACAGATGCAATCCTGATGGGAAATACAGCAACACTGGCAATAGGCATGGATCTTCTCCACCACTCCAACAGAAGGCTGGCTGTGGGCAGCAGTTTCAGCTGAAGTCCATTAGGAATATCAGAGCAAATTCACAGTCCAGGTGATCATTTCAGTATAAATCCCATCCATGAAAGCACTTCCACAATTGCTAGGATTAGGTTTCCTCATAGCCACGAACCTTTCCCATAAACACTAGAGGGAGCTCCCCCCCCCCCCACACCCCTACATTACCTGTGTAGGAGAGTCCCCAGCTGTCTTCATCCTTGCCCAGCAGGCTACAGAATGTGTGGCGGTACTTGTCGAGATTCACATCTGAAGTCCCAATTCCCACCATCTGGATGGAGGTAGCCCATGCCAAAGGAGAACATAAGGTCCTAGTTTCTGCCATGGAACCACTCAGGGCTTTAAGCGCATCAGCCATTTTGGTCTCTCCCTCGGCTACTTTTATTAGCATGTCCCAACAGCGTCCATAAAAAGTTCTGGGCAAGTTACAGCTTTAGTCCTGCATTCTAGAAATTTACTATTTCTCTGATAGAAGCAGGCAAAGCAGGGGATGGTCACAACAAAAGAGTCAGAACTCCAACAGGGGAAGAAAAATGGTGATTGTTAGCTAAATAGTAGCTTTTTTATCTAAACTGTCCAATGCTGTTCCAGCATTCATCATATGCTAGGATTAGTCAGAAAACCGTGCATCTCTGACTGGGTAGGAATCGGGAGTTTCTCTACATTTCTGTCATTTCATGCACTGTGCAGCTGGGCCCATCTCTCTATTTTGTCATGCTTAGATCACCGCTGGTGAACCAGTGTTCCCTCACATTTTTTGTGTCAATGTGCAGAATGACTTTTGCTATGTGATATATCACCTCCATGTTGGTGCACATAACAAAAGTCATTATGCACACAGTGTGTAGTTTGGGTGGAGCCAAGGGGTTGGGATGAGGGCTCTATATGGAGGTTGTGGGGGGGTTCCAGGGTAGGGCAGGCAGTTGGCTGAGGGGGGAGGGTGTGGGCTCTTGCAGGGGGCTGAGGATAAGTGGCTTAGGATGCAGGAGAGGGCTCCAGACTGAGGGGTTAAGGCCAAGGGATTCAGAATACAGGAGGGGACTGCAGGTTGAGGCAGGGGGGTTGTGGTGTAGGAAGGGCTCCAGGTTTGGGGAGGGGCTTTGGGCTGGGGTATAGGAGGCAATACAGGCTCTAGGCTGGGAGAGTGAGCTTTGGGTGGGGCCGGGAATGAGATTTTGGGGTGCAAGAAGCAGCTCTGGCTTTAGGAGGGCTCAAGGTGGGGGTTGGGGCTTGGGTTTACATTGGAAGCTCTTGGTCAGTGGCACTAAGACAAGCAGTCTGGTGCCTGCCTATCCTAGGACACAGCACTACGCCCTGGAGAAGCCAGCAGGTCCATCTACTGGGAAGGCAGCACAAGGTTGCCAGGTGCACTGCTCTCACCCAGTCAGCACTAACTCAGTGCTGCCCCCAGCTCCTATTGGCCAGGAACCAGTAAACAAGAGCGCAGAGCTGGTGCTCAGCATGGGGAGCCCTTTGACTGGCTCTTCCCCCTTAGAAGCCACACTTGCTGCTGGCCACTTCTCTGCCAGCCCAGCACAGAGTTGCCCCAGCTGCAGCAGTTCCTTGCTGGGGCTGGCAGGGAGAGATGCCTCTCCCGCAGCTGTGGCAGCTTCAGGGCTTGGGGAGAAGCATCTCTCCCTGCTGCAGCCTTGAGCCCCTGCTTGAGGCTTTAATAGGAAGCTGCGCGGCTGCTTAAAGGGAATTTAGCTGATGACCTACAAATAACAACGTAACAAAAGGGAAGATAGAGAGGCAGAATATGGCCCCTATACATCACAACTGGCTCTGAGATCTCAAGTGAGTCACTTCAATTAGAGTGAACCAGAAAAGTTAAGTTTTTAGGCTCAATATAGGAGTATCACAGTGAAACTGAATGGCCTATGTTACGCAGGCCAGAGCAGAGCTAATTAATGATCCCCTTCAAGCATTAAACTGTTAGTTTCCCTGCCTGATAATTGGGGAGGAGTCCAGTTTTCATGAAGTACACAGAGATATTGAGGTGGTGTGCTATCAAGTACAGTTCTGTTGAAAAAACGTATCTCTGTGTACCTGTTTGTTCCTAAATAAGTCAGTTCAACATACCATGTCAGTGCCATAGACTGGAGAGGTCATCTTGATCTCCCAGAAGTGCTGGCCCTCTGCCAGCTCCTTGTTCCCACGGATAGCAGCAGTGCCACAGCTATACTCCATGTGGAAGTTCACTTTGCGGTTGTCACAGGTCAGGAGTGTTGCAGTTGATTTATTCATGTCATCCCACACCCACTCAAAGTCTGTTGAGAAAGAAGACAACATTTTTAGGAGGTAGGGCTATATGAGACTGCACAAATCCAGAAATGTAACAGTTTAACAGCCTTTACCATTTTTATAGTCTAGCAGGCTAAACAGCAAGGTGGGTTTGTTGAATACTCAGCTTGTTAATGCCCCAGACCTTCTTGCTGTATTCTAGGGATGTCATGTTAATGTGGTTCATCCTTCTTAACCATGTCTGCCAACATCAAACAGTGGCTCTTGTTTTGGTGTGACACCAAAGCTCAAATGTGTAAGCATCTTAGTCTTAGGTAACTGCAATTACATATGACTATCCTGTACATTACTGCTGTCAGTTATCATGTGAAGTTGGACCAGAGGCCAGGCCACAAATAAAACACTGAGGGCAGCATTACTCTGTATTACAAACCACAAAAGTCACAGCATTGTCACTCTGAAAGATGGGCAGGAAATGACCTGATGAGGTCTAATCTGGGAGAATGAGAATTTAAGACGCTTCTAGAGCTTCCTTGAATCTTTGAGAATCCCATCTTTATTTCCTTTAGGCTCATGAAATTACAGCCAGAGTCCAAGCAGTGTGCAGGCTTCTCATTCTTGATATATGAACCCCCATCATCTGGACAGACCCAGATTTTAGCTAGCTCTTAATGCACAGCAAGCCTCATCTGCTATACTCCTTACTACCTTACCAGTTTTCTAATTGTACTGAATTGTAATGAGGATCAAAGTTAGCATACATACCCTGTCCCACAGTTCAGCCTATGGGTGTGTGAACAGCAGTGCACACTGGATTATATTAGTGTGAATTATGAATCATTTACTTTGTACCTGCAGCATACACATGGGGGAGTTACATGAAGTGTAGCACATTGGTGTGCACTGCTATTTACATCCCAGAAGTTCACAGTAGAGCAGAGTGGACGCACCCTGGGATGCAACCTTGAAGTTCAGTTTCTCTTATGGCCTAATCTGGATTTTAAACCAGGTCCCCACAGGCAAGATCTGGTGCACTAGCATATTCAGAGTTTAGCCAGTGAATCACACAAGATATAATATACTGATTACCTTCCCATTTTCCCTATGGAGCATGTCATCAGAATGAACAGCACCCATGCAAAATTAACACATTGTATTTTCCACTCTAAGAATGCAGTAATGGTCCTCACCATTTTGTACAGATGAGCAGGGCACCATTACCTCTATCTGGATGGGATCCCAAAAGTTACAAGCAAAGAGAAAACAACACAGTTCAAACCCCAGGGGAATAGCAAGAGCACTTTACAAGCTGCTTCCTTACACTCATCTTCTTCTCCGCACTGGCAGTCCTTCACCCGATGGATAGTATGCAGGCTGGAGCAGTAGGGAGTCTCATTCTGGTTCTCACAGTTGCAGTAGGACTCTCCTGTCACAGGGATGGCACTGGGAATGGATGGTGAGAGGGAAGGAAACTCTGGTTCAGAGTCAGAGTCACTGTGCTGCCAAGGAAAAGCAGAGGGATACCATCAGAAAGCTAAAGTTTGAGAGGCATCTCAGCTTCAGCAGTGCTTTATAAAGCCATGGCTTTGTAATTATTTCAGTAATACTTAAAGGTCCCAGGAGACACATGCCCAAAAGAGCCTACACTGTGTAGGCTACACAGATGAGTTGATGGAGAAGGATGCAAAGTTCAAGCGAAGTGGAGGATGACTACAAGCACACCGCATTCAAGATCTCGATTTTAAACCACTGATGCTATTTAGGGATGTTTGAGGTGCAAAGGAGGAAACTATAGGAGTGGAGAAAAAGGACAGACACAGGGTAGAGAAAGAGTTGGGAAGCTAAGTTGGGAAACACTGCAGGGTTTTTGCGCAAGAAGCCTTTTGCAAAAGAGTTCTTCTGCAAAAACTTCTTGCAGAAAAGCGTGTCCACTCCTCAAAAGCACATCGCAAAAGCAATGTGCTTTTGCACAAAAGAGCGTCCATACTGCATGGACTCTCTTGCACAAGAAAGTTCTGATGGCCAATCACAGAATGGCCATTAGAGCACCCATAAGCTTTTTGTAATAGGCTCTTTTTGCGCAAGAAACCTCTGTTGAGCATCCACACACACCTTTTTGCACAAGAACTCTTGTGCAAAAAGGCGTTATGCCTTGTAGAAGGAGGTATACCTTCACCGCAAAAAGCCCTCTGTTCTGTCGATTGACTGGAGATTTTCTTGCGCAAAGACACGCTTGAGGTGTGGACGCTCCACTGGTTTTTGCGCAAAAACCCTGTAGCACAGACATAGCCTAAGGTATTGACATAGAAGAAAGGGCTGGGATGATACTAACTAGTAATACAGCAAGCAGGGAGGGGGGGAAGTAGACTGCATATCAGGAGCGAGGGAATAGTGGATCAAGCAGTAACTTCTGCTGTTCCTCATGTGGAAGAGAGGGTGGCACTCCATACAGGTCTGTGTCCTAGGGGCCAGATGATTGGAGGGCTTTATACTTAAGACCTTTTCATTAAAAGGTTTTTGCTTAGAGTGGTGTATGAGAACAGAAGACATTTAGTTTCAATAGCACCTAACATTATTATCCCTATATGCCAGTAGATCAAACAGCTAAACATAAATCAGTGGTTCTCAACTTATCATAATGTGTTACCTAGGCCAAAGGTTAAGAGCCACAGCAACCCCCATCCTCCCTTACAAACCCCTCTCCCCAGCACCTCCCACTCAGAGACCCCTCCACACAGTGAGGCCCAGAACAGAGGAGTGGGTGGGGAGCCAGGCAGCAGGAACCCTGGACCCTATCATGTAGTGACACGACCCTAACTCGGGACCTAGTCATGTGGGGCCAACCAGCTGCTCACAATCCTGCCTCCTTGCCAGAAACCTAGACCTTGCTGCACTAGCAGCCTTTAGCACACAGATGGGATGCAGCTATGTGCTCACTGGGCCAAATACAGCACCCACACTGAGAACTACTGTCCTAAATGGATTTATTTTGCACAGTATTTGTATGTAATAGAAGGTGCAGGGCCACACTCTAATCTCAAATGACTTTAGTAAGGGACTCTAGATTTACACTGGCATTAGATATTTAGCCTGTTGTTTCCCATGCATTCCTGCTCCATTGCCCAGACTGAACACCAAAGTGAACAGCTACAAGGACATTTGGATATTCTTGGATTGTGTGCGACTCTGGGTCATCTGTGCATAGTCCATCCCAGAGCTTTCCTCTCCTTTGTAGATTTCCAAGATATTGGCCTGAACATCAAAACAGATAAATTTCTGCTGTTTATCTTCTCCTCTTTCCCATCCACAGAATTGAGCTTGCAGAATTTAGAGAGAACATTACCACTGTAGAAACATTAAGCCACTCTGACAGGACTAATGGTAAAAGGGATTATACATGGTCCCTCAGAATTCTGGACCAATTAGGTGTCTGAGCCAGGTTTACTTTCATACCAATTTGTAACTTGCAAGAGAGTTTAGCCTGTATACCTAGGAGATGGGTGAAAGCAAGCTGGAGGAAGTCAATCGCTATTTTAATTTATACAGTCTTACATGATTGTACTTCATTTCCTACTTTTATATCAATTTATACCCAGTGAGCCAAGTTCAGCAATGGTGTGACAAGGGGACCTGTAAATTACAATCTGGTAATTGGGTGAGAGTCCAACATACATACATCTTGGAGAAAAAATTAATTTGCATTAGTTTAGATGTCTATAAGATTAGGCTACTGGCCTCTTGTCCGAATGTGGCCTATTGTGCATGCTATTGTCAGAGGGAACAACAGACTTACTGGGCCCCTGGACAAGGTGGGAGTACAGGTGCAGTGTTCCTGTAAAGGGTGGAGCCTCAGGAAAAAAGGGCAGATTTCCCCTCCCTCCATAGCAGCCCTAAGATCCACCCAAAGCATCCCACTTGTACTCTGGCAGTGATTTAAAGGGCCTGGGGATCTGGCTGCCACTGTTCCTGCTGCTGCCACTGCCGCAGCTGCAGCAACAGGGAACCCAGAGTCCTTTTGAAATCAGAGGGCCCCAGGGCACCTGCCCCCTTTGTTCCTCCTCCCTTTTTGTGGGCCTGGTATTGCCACACAGTACACCTAGCCCTCAAGCCATTAGACACCTGCATGCTGGGGTGGGGGGGAGGTTTCCTTAATGGATGTTTAAAAATAATTTCTTTTAAAGCACATTTTAACTTTGTAAGTCTTAATATTCTAACCTACCTGCCCATCAGAGTCATAGCCCCATCCACGGGCTCCAGAGGCCAAAGCCACTGCCCGTGCATCTGCATCCCGGCGTATCCCACTCAGGACAAAGTGCCAGGCTCTGCTGTTGCGTGGGCGTCGTGCCATGGTGTTTTGAGCCAAATAATCTGCAAAATAGGAAGGGAAGAAAATAAAGATAACCCAGAGCAGCAGAGTCAATTGGGTACCACCTCCTTCCAGCAAAAGACTTCCTCAATTCCTTGAGCTGTCATCGTGCTATACCCCTTCCCCTGACTACCTTGTGACTAGTTAGTCAGATCAAACCTGGGCCTTCACCATGGCCTCATGGAACTCATGGACTACTCTCTGACTAGAATAGTAAGACACACATCTTTCACAGCATGGGCAATGTTACACTTGTTTGGCCAGCAAGGACTGCTGCTGAGAAACAGAAGCATAAACCTACAGGACTAAGCTCATCACCTGTGCAGAACCCCAGCCCAAATTAACTGAAAGAAATACCAGGACCTACTTCATTTTGAATCCAGCATGTTGAACCTTGTAACCAGAAACACTCAAGGAGCACAAAGGACAGACAGTGACACTCTGCACACCGCCATTGAAGGGAGAACTGCTAGTGCACAAGCCACATAACTATCCCACAATTGCCCTGAAGAATGATGAAGATCAACAATAATTGGCATACGCAGGCTCCTGTGGGTTCAGTGACTTCACTGTGCATAACCAAGTTCTAATGCTACACTGTCCCATTTATAGCTGCCCATAGCATTTCCTCTTGGCTCTATGTCACTACACAAGGTGATGTGTGTGCATTTGTCTGCTCATCATTGACTGACTGACCATAACGGGTTTGGTTCTGGCAGTAAGAAGATTGGAGCAACTTCAGAAGAAACTTTGCTCTCTGTAGTGGACAGAGGGATAGCTCAGTGGTTTGAGCATTGGCCTGCTAAACCCAGGGTTGTGAGCTCAATCCTTGAGGGGGCCCATTTAGGGATCTGAGACAGAAAAATCTGTTAGGGATGGTACTTGGTCCTGCTGTGAAGGCTGGGGACTGGACTCGATGACCTTTCAAGGTCCCTTCCAGTTCTAGGAGATAAGCATCTCCATTCATTTCATTTCTCCAGTTGGGGAGGATTGGGTGTGGCAGGAGAAGATAGACAAAAGTCTTGCTGTGCTGGGACAATAATCTTTTCATCAACTTGTCCCAACTTGCCTCAAGAACAGCAGAGAGAAGCAAATAGCTTCTTGTGTGTTTCTTACGCCCTAAGATACAGCTGGCTATGACTGTCCACCCTAACCTCCCCAGAACTCGGTCAATGTAAACTATGCAAACAGCGTAGCTGAAGTCAATGTACTTACTGTGGAATCTTCTGCATGGTAAGATCTCCTGTCGACTCTGGCTACTCTTCTTATCCTGGTGGAGTATCAGAGTTGACTGAAGAGCACTTGGAGATTGATTTATCGCATCTCAGCAGATGCGATAAATTGACTGCTGGTGGATCGACTGCTGCAGCCTCGATCCACCGAGTAGTGAAAACAAGCCCTCAAAGTCCACATTTCGGGAGGTTCTATTTCCCCAAGAAATACCAGAACAAGTTTCTAACTATTATAACAAAAACTCACAAAAAGAAACAAAAGAGCCAATTTTTGCTGTTCAACCCTTTCCTTTTTCTCCTAGAATGTTCCTTTAATACAGGGGTGGGGAATCTTTTTTTGGGCTGAGGCTGCTGACCCACAGAAAAAAAAAATCAGTCAGGGGCTGTACCCAAGTGAGAAAAAAACCTCCACCAAAATCTTAACCCTCACTGACATGGCCCCCCACCTGAGAAGGAGAAGAAGGACACTCCACACATTCCCCTGGCACACCAGAGCCTAGGGGAGCCTGGGCCAATATATTTTGTGTGCTTCAGCCCCGTGGGAGGATGGCTGGGAGGAGGGGGGCTGAAGCACCCCCAATGCTGGGGGGGAGCCCTGAGCCTTGGGGACTGGATCCAGGCAAGCTGGGGGCCACATCCAGCTCCTGGGCCATAGGTTCCCCACCCCTGCTTTAGCATGTCACACACACACAAAACTCCTCCTTGGCTCTTTCTATGGAGTTCCACATGTCTTTCAACCATCCTTTCGGTTCATATGTAGGCCCCTACCAAATTTATGGGCCATACTGGTAAATTTCACAGTCATAGGATATTTAAAATGGTAAGTTTCATTATTTCAGCTATTCAAATCTCACACATGGCACATGAGGGTAACAAGGTTATTGTAGGGGGATTGCAGTACTGATACATTTATTTCTGTTGGTGGTGCTGTCTTTAAGCTAGACAGCTGGAGATTAGCAGCTACTGGCCAGGAGCCCAGGTCTCAAGGCAGAACGGTCACCAGAGCAGCAGTGCAGGAGTAAGGATAGCATGGTATGGTATTGTCACCTTTATGTCTGCACTGCTTCCTGCAGAGCTGGGCCTTCAAATAGCAGCCACTGGTGTTTGGCTGCCCAGTTCTAAAGTCAGTGCAAAAATAAGGGTGGATATACCATACCCCCTCTAAAATAACCCTGGAACCCTGGTGCAACTTCCTTTTTTTGTTAGGGCCCCCCTTCGAGAAATGCTGGTTCCCCTCCCCTGCCCCGGGAACCTTTAGTATAAGGTAAAAACACACAAGAGACCAGGGAGAATGGTCTCCCTGGCTTATGAAGTTCCTAGCTGTCTTTTGCTAATGAAATAAAAAGGCATTGCCCTACGCCTGCTACTTGTCACTTACCATCCTCTCCCATCCCAAATCTAACAGAAAGATCCCTCTCAGTCTTTAACACAACTGTGGACAGGGGGATACCTGCATCTTGTACTGCCACAGACTCATCAGTTTAGAGTAAGAGACAAGGAATAACGAAAAATAAGTGGTATTTACCTAAATGGTATACAACATACATCAGATTCATTTGATTTCCTATCCTTCCCTAGGACCCATTGGGACTGGGACTTTTTGCTGGGCGATCTGTGCCCAGGGCTCACCGTTTGTGACTGGGCACACACACAGTGCCTCCTGTCCTCAAGATTGGATCTTGATACCCCAAGAGGCACCATCCTACCTCCTGCCGCCAGCTGCACTGCCATTTGCACTCCAGCCCTCTCCCACGATGGGCTTGATCCTTACTTGTCTTTTCCATTTTTTCCCTCCCCCAGAGCTCCATGCCTGGCCAAGGGTGGAGTGCCAGGGCAGGAGCTGCCTTGGGCCACAAGAGCCCCCTCGCCATATCCTCCATGGATGGGCAGGGAATGGAGGGGGTGGGAGCTAAGGAGGCAGCACAGGCCAAGGAACATGCTGGCCACTGCATCCTGCCACTCCCCTTGGGGAGTGGGTCTGTAAAATGTGAACAGATTGAAAAGGGGTCCATATGCTCGAAAAGGTTGGGAACCACTGTTTCAGATTCTTCATCAGCCTTTGATACCACCAACCCCTGTAAGGACAGCAGTTGCCCCATTTGCCTGAGAGGGCCCAGATGACAGCACACAGATTGCTCCTTCACTCTAAAGCAGTAGTCTTCAACCTTTTCGAGCATATGGACCCCTTTTCAACCTGTTCACATTTTACAGACCATTTTTAAGCACAAGTTCACTTTTTGAATTTAAGTGCAATCCAGGATCTACTTCAAACCCAAATACCCTTGCCCCGCCTCCTTTGTTTCACACATACAGAATGGGAAGCGAATGGGAATCTAACCTCTTAAATATCTCCAGAGATGGAGATTCCACAACCTCCCTGGGCAATTTATTCCAGTGTTTGACTACCCTGACAGTTAGGAACTTTTTCCTAATGTCCAACCTAAACCTCCCTTGCTGCAGTTTAAGCCCATTGCTTCTTGTTCTATCCTCAGAGGCCAAGATGAACAAGTTTTCTCCCTCCTCCTTATGACACCCTTTTAGATACCTGAAAACTGCTATCATGTCCCCCCTCAATCTTCTCTTTTGCAAACTAAACAAACCCAATTCTGTCAGACTTCCTTCATAGGTCATGATCTCTAGACCTTTAATCATTCTTGTTGCTCTTCTCTGGACCCTCTCCAATTTCTCCACATCTTTCTTGAAATGTGGTGCCCAGAACTGGACACAATACTCCAACTGAGGCCTAACCAGCGCAGAGTAGAACGGAAGAATGACTCCTTATGTCTTGCTCACAACACACCTGTTAATGCATCCTAGAATCATGTTTGCTTTTTTTGCAACAGCATCACACTGCTGACTCATATTCAGATTGTGGTCCACTATAACCCCTAGATCCCTTTCTGCCGTACTCCTTCCTAGGCAGTCACTTCCAATTTTGTATGTGTGAAACTGATTATTCCTTCCTAAGTGGAGCACTTTGCATTTGTCTTTATTATACTTCATCCTGTTTACCTCTGACCATTTCTCCAATTTGTCCACATCATTTTGAATTATGACCCTATTCTCCAGAGCAGTTGCAACCCCCCTCCCTCAGCTTGGTATCATCTGCAAACTTAATAAGTGTACTTTCAATGCCAATATCTAAATTGTTGATGACGATATTGAACAGAGCCAGTCCCAAAACAGACCCCTGCGGAACCCCACTTGTTATACCTTTCCAGCAGGATTGTGAACCATTAATAACTACTCTCTGAGTACAGTTATCCAGCCAGTTATGCACCCATCTTATAGTAGCCCCATCTAAGTTGTATTTGCCTAGTTTATTGATAAGAATATCATGCAAGACTGTATCAAACGCCTTACTAAAGTCTAGGTATACCACATCCACTGCTTCTCTCTTATCCACAAGACTCATTATCCTATCAAAGAAAGCTATCAGATTGGTTTGACATGATTTGTTCTTTACAAATCCATTCTGGCTGTTCTCTATCACCTTGCCACCTTCCAAGTGTTTGCAGATGATTTCCTTAATTACTTGCTCCATTATCTTCCCTGGGATATAAATTAAACTAACTGGTCTGTAGTTTCCTGGGTTGTTCTTATTTCCCTTTTCATAAATGGGCACTATATTTGCCCTTTTCCAGTCTTCTGGAATCTCTCCTGTCTCCCATGATTTTCCAAAGATGATAGCTAGAGGCTCAGATACCTCCTCGATCAGCTCCTTGAAGAGAGATACTAGTAAGGCTAGACAGCCAATAACCCAGAGACTTGGATTTAATCCATGAGTGAGGGAGAATCAAAGAGGCACTACACCACAGGGAGATAGACAACATTACTAGTGTGACATGATACTCCTTAGGGAAGGACCCTAATCCGGCCTAACTACTTCTAGTAAAAGAGACTAGAACAGTATTTGTAAAGATACTGGGTAATACAATGTATTTCCAGCCACTACATAAAAAGCTACATAAAGAGAGAAATAGGAATAATTTAAGGAGTCTGAGGAAACAGAAAAGAACAGGAACACACACAAGAGAGATAAAGGTTAATATAAACTCAATAGTGGCTATACTCAATCATCTATATGGGGGGGAAAGAAAGGTTTAAAGATGCAGTCACACATTACCCCAAGACAGTGGTACTGCCACAAGCCAGATGATGCATCATCACAGATATTTGGGGCAGTAAAAGGGCCAAGGAAGCCTAGATTGGTTCCAACATTCCAAAGCCCAGCAGTACCAGTTTCAGGTCTATGTGGCACTTGATTGGCAGATAAATAAAGAGTGCCAGCATCAATGTAATATGATGGTTTCTCAGAGCAATTTACTCAGTAGGTAAGTGACAGAACTACCTTGTCAGGAAGGAATTAGATCAGGGATGGAGAACAGTTTTTCAGTCAGGCCACTGACCCACAGAAAAATCAGTCGAAGGGCGCACAAAGAAAACCCTCACTGATGTGGCGCTTAACTGAGAAGGAGAAACACACTCCCCACATTCCCCTTGCACACCGGAGCCTAGGGGGGCCCAGCCTAGTAGATTGTGTATGCTCCAGCACTGTGATGGAGCAGCACGGAAGGGGGGGGAGCACCAGCACAGACTCCCCAATGCAGGAGAGAGGGGCCCTGAGCCAGGCAAGCTGGAATTAGAGTAATAGAGCTGTGTAGTCAAGAGAATAGGCAAAACAGCTGCAAGGTCAGCATGTGATAAAGAAACACAACTACAAGAGCCATAACGAAGTCACACAACTTGTAGTGAAGGCAAAAGCTGCAAAGCAACTTTGAGAAAGCGGCCCAAATATGCATGGCCACTAAGGAAGAGAATGCAGCTCAACAACAATGACCCCTTCCACCTAGGTACAAGGATACTGTTCCCTCAGAATTCAGGCAAGGTAGCCACAGGGCTGTAGGTGGCAGAATCAGCCGTTTGGCCAGCCCAAGACTCTAGTTGCAGAATCACTGGAGCACAGGAGGAGTGCAACTGAAGCCTGCATGTTTTAAGAATGAGTTTGCCTTGCACTCTTGGGTACAGACTAGCACTATCGATGGCAACGCTATCCTGCGGCTCGGACACCAGACTCGGCTCCGCGGTGTACAAGGCAGCACGTCAGTCTCAGAGCTCGCACCGGCCACAGTGCAGACTGGCTCCTGTGTGCCGGGCACGGCTAGAAGCAGACCAGCTGCACTCGCCTCACTCGCCGCGCTCAGGGCAGCCCGGCCAGAGAAGCAGCTGACCCCCTACCACAAACCCAGCAGGCGCTCGGAGAAGCCGGGGATAACGGACCCGAAGGGGGGCAGGTCTGAAGGCCCAGTCAGATCGGCCCCTCCCGCCGCACGCAGCAGCCCCGACACAGCTAGATCCCGCCCCCGCAGATTCCCCATTTCCCCAGCCTCAGCCAGGCCCAGGCTCGTCCCTCCCCCCGGCGAGGGGCACAGGCCGCAGCCTCCTTGCCCGCCCTCGGAACGGCCCAAGCCTCGTCCCCCCCCCCCCCCCCCGACAGGCCGCAGCCCCGCCCCCTGCTTTACCTGCTCGCGGCGACTCTCCCGACCACAGCTCGGCCACCCTCGCTCAGCTTCTGACCTACTTTTCCCCTCCCAGGATACAAACAATCCACGGATCGCCCGCCCCTTCCGCGCCTATTGGCCGCGGCTCCCTCGGGAAACGGAGTCTAGCCTCAGCCGGTATTCTCAATTGGGCCGTCCTCCTGTCCCTCACAGATCACAGGGGCGGATAATCTCTAATACCATTGGTCACAGCGGCTGTCAGTTCTCAGAGGGATGCACCATTGGAAGAAAGTTTCTAAGGCAGAAACCGATGGACTTACAGAGGGCTCGCGTAAACATGTACGAAACACAGGTCATTGGCTGAGAGGAACATCAGTCAGCAAGGTCAGGTGAGGGGGGGGCATATGACAGAGCTCGCCTTGCTATTGGTTGTGGCCCCCTTTGATGCTACGCTCACACACAGGTCGCGCAGGCGCAGTGGGAGCCCATGCTTGAGGCAGCATGGCGGCTGGTGAGGCGGCGGGTGAGTGAATGGCGGGCGGGCGGTCGGTCAGGGAGGACCCTGATTCCCCTCCCGTCAGCGCTGGGGCCGACTCGCTGCTATGGCTCAGCGCCACGAGCCCCACCGGGCCGGGGAAGCCCCGCGCCGAGGCCCAGGCGCTGACGGGGCCCCGCCGGGTCCGGGGTGGCTCGTGACCGCGAACACGGTCCCCTTTGCTGTGGGCCAGGCCCCGTTCGGCGGCTGAGGCTGCCTGAGGGCGCTCGGGCCAGCTGGCCTCGCCCCACTGGGGCAGCGCGCGGGGAGGCGAAAAGCAAAGGCGAGAATAGCGAATCGCATCTCGTGTTACACAGCGAACAGATACGGAGCAAGGCCGCGGTGTCGCTGATGGCACTAGTCTGCTTTTTAGCTACAAGGTCCGAATCAGCTGTGACAGGGTTAGTCCTCAGCAGTTAAAACAGAGCCCCCGAAATACAGTTAAGCACGAATATATAGTAGTCTAACTGGGGATTTGGGCTTCTTTGTAGTGTAGACAGTACTGTACCTAAAAGACCCCAGCACCGGTTCTTGTATGAAAGACCTTTTTTCTCAACCATACCATATGGACTTTGCAGAAATTGATGAAACTGCCAAGAATTTGTAACCTAACTCAGCCCTACTCTTGCTATATTTTCATTTCCCATATGACCAGGAGCTGGGGCTAAATCCACAAAAGAGCTTGAGGAAACTAAATTAATTCTTTGCTTTGGTCTTCATTGCTGAGGATGTTAGGGAGATTCTTAAACCCAAGCCATTCTTTTTAGGTGACAAATCTGAGGAATTGTCCTAGATTGAGGTGTCATTAGAGGAGATTTTGGAACAAATTGATAAACTTAACAGTAACAAGTCACTGGGACTAGTTAGCATTCACCCAAGAGTCCTGAAAGAACTCAAATGTGAAGTTGTGGAACTAACAACTGTGGCTTGTAACCTGTCCTTTAAACTAGCTTCTATACCTAATTACTGGAAGATAGCTAATGTGACACCAATAATTTTTTTTTAAAAAGGAGGGAAGTGGGAGCCAGGGAGCCAGAGGGAATCAGTAAGTATCTGAAGATTGGGATACAAAACAGATAAGAATCAAAGTCAATTGATAGTATCTTTCCAGACATGAACTACTTCAAGACAGACCCAAAAGAGAAAATAACAGAGCTCCACTTATTATTACCTCTAGTCCACAACTCAGACCCCTCCAGCACATTTTACACAATCTACAACCCATCTTGGAAAATGATCCCTCGTTCTCAGAGGTCTTGAGACAACCCCCCAACCCGAAACAAATTATTTCCGGTAACCATGCCACACAGCCACATCATAAGCATCTAGGAACCCAGCCCTGCAACCAGACGTGATGCCAACTCTGCCCACATATCTATACTAGAGAATTCATCACCAGAGCCAATAACATAAGCTACCAAATCAAAAGGTCATTTGACTGCACATCCAGTAATTTGATCTATGTCATCAAATGTCAGCAATGCCCCACTGCTATATATATTGGACAAACTGGACAGTCTCTGCAGGAAAGAATCAATGGACACAAATCAGATATATGTAAAGGAAACCTACAAAAACCTATTGGGGAACACTTAAATCTTCCTAATCACTGTTTAAAAGAGCATAATGGCACCTTTTTCCCAGTGGAATTCTCAGCCCAGACTTAGGTGCCAAGGCATGGAGAGAGTTAGGTACCTAAGTCTAGGACTGACAAAATGTGGTGTAGTGTGCTGAGCTTAAAGATGAATAAATGAGCCAATAAAATAATGCCAAGGGAAGGGATGGGATGTAAACCCAAGGATGATAGGAACCTACTGTAGTCCAGAGGGAGGCACAGAACTCTGCTTGGGATTCACAGGTATCATTCTGCTCCTGGACTTAGATACGAAGGCTGCGTCTAAACTGGCATGATTTTGTGGAAATACTTTTAACGGAAAAGTTTTTCTGTTAAAAGTATTTCTGCAAAAGCGCGTCTAGATTGGCACGGATGCTTTTGCGCAAAAGCATCCGTGGCCAGTCTAGATGCGATTTTGAGCAAGAAAGCCCTGATCGCCATTTTCGCCATCGGGGCTTTTTTGCGCAAACAGTTCTTCCCTGTCTACACTGGCTTTTTCCTGAGTGGGAGCGTGAAAGTATTTGCGTAAGAAGCACTGATTTTGTACATTACAAAGTCAGCGCTCTTGCGCAAATTCAAGCGGCCAGTGTAGACAGCTGGCAAGTTTTTGCGGAAAAGCTGCCACTTTTGTGCAAAATCTTGCTAGTCTAGACTCAGCCTAAGGGTTGGTCTACACTAGAAAATTGGATGAACCCAGCTATTTCACTTAGGCGAGTTAAAAATCCTCATTTCTGAGTGACATAGTTAAACTAGCTCAAGCCCTTGTATAATGAGGTTGATGGGGGCGGGGGGAGAATAGGTTACATGTGTTGGAATGCATACTCGGGGGGAGGGGGGGGAGAATCTCATCAATGGAGGTAGCACCTACAATGTGACGTTATGGCTGTGTTGCTGCAGCATTTCACTTCCTAAGCCAAGTCAGCCTTTTGTCTCTGTTTTGCTCACATGTGCATGCATGAGAGATGGAGACTGATGGTTAGAGCTGGTGCAGATACAAATTGTGTATCTGCATCCAAATCTGTATCCACAAAAATTAGCTGCCGCTCTCCGCATCCACACTTGCATCTCCATTGTAACCAATAGCCCGGTGATCAAAGCACTAGCTTCGAAGTGGGAGGGAACCATTTTCAAATCCCTGTTCTTCTTGATTTGCTCATGTTTCCTTAGGGAGTATGTTGACCTCTGCTATTGAGTGTTTGGGGGTAGGTGTCTCAGGCTCTGGTGGGAGCTATTTCACTTTATATAAATCATTAAATGTTCCCTGGAATTTGGGGTTCACACACACTGAGTTAGTGACCTAACCAGTAGGATGTAGCATCAGTCTTTCTGGCCCAAGGAATAATTATTCATACAAAGTAGTCCAGGTACAATAAGAATGGCTGAGGGACACCCATCCCAGAGCACACAATCACATGGCAAAATAGACAAGTCCTTGCCAAGTGAGAGCCCTGACTATTGGTTTATTGGGAATTCTTGCATGCCACCCTGCGGTGATTGTGTTCACCCATCAGGAGTGATGTTGGCTTCTGAGGATAGATGGCAGCTGAACAGAAGACTTGAGGTGCTTGGAGTCCTGCCACATGTTCGCTTTCAGTATCTTAAATAGCAGCTACATCCCTTTGTGAATCTTACCTTTAGTACTCACTGTTTTCTCTCATCCATGTCCCCTTTGAGAGAATAATGGCAATGCTACCCTTGCAAACACAACCTAATATGCTCCCCACCTATATGACTATCAGGGAATTCATCTGTATATAGCTAAATAAGTTTTTATATGAATGGGAAAAAAAAACCTACATAGAAGGATGTTAGATATTAAACACCCATCAAAATGTTTGCAATTTCTTCCTTTCATTACAAAAGAGACAGCAGAGATCTTTGGTACAAGTTACCTTTGATTGAGTTTCGGATTACTTCTCCCATGGTCAAAGCAAGCTCCATTTCAAGATGAAGTCTGTTTTTCTCAGTCAGCTTGTTCTTCAATAAAATAGTCTTCCTTGTCCTTGATTGCTATTGTATATCTCTAAAATACTGGAAAACTGCTCTGAAGCAGGAGACCACATTCTAAACAGGAGACCACAAATACTGCTTATGATGGTTCATATTCAGGGAACAGAACCAGTCTGAGGTACACCCTACTTTGATATGAGCCTTCAGGAAATTCCTTGATGATTCACACAAACTATTCTTAGCTATTCTGTTTCTTCCTGGATTTACTAATGATTGTGTTTACATTTGAGTCGGGTTTTCAGGATGCATGACTGACCACTCAGAAATGTGAGGAGCCTTTGGAATTCAATATTCCTGTTACCCCTACGTCAGATGTAGGAGTTCTCCATTGGATACCTACACCCACTAGTGCAGAAGTACAGATAATAAAAATATTTACTGAGACTATATAGATATCATTAGGGCCTTAGAAAAAATCTTCAGGGAGCTGTGCCAAACTTGCAAATCGCAGCAGAGCTGCACTTTTTTATGAAATGCCTATAGTAACATTTAATAACAAACATAACTAAATGCAAAATTAGGTGACGCTCTTGCTGTAAAATCAGATTATTCTGATTGTTCCCTTGATTCTTCCCACGTAACAAACCAGATTTGATTTTTTTTAGTAGTAAAGATCTTTGCAGGAACACACACAATCCAAAAGATGAATATCATCTGCCTTTGGAAAGAGGGTTTTATTGAAAACCTGTGGTGTAGAAGCTTTATTTCTGGTGGCCCTTGAGATATTTGTCATTAAAAGTGGTCAGTGATCTTTGGTCTTAGAGATACAAGTTCCAGCCCTCCACCAAATATAGCATGTGAGTTAAACTCTAATCAAGGTTCCTAACTTGCCATGAAGCAGTGTCATTTGCCCCAAGCTCCAGAAATTTGTAACAATATCCATCCTCCTCTTCCCTCCTGCCTAAATCTGGTCCCGTTGAATCAAGGCTGAATTACATTGGTAAGAAGTGGCAGTGTGGGATTTATCTGTGCTGTGATTCAATACAGAAATTCAGTCTAGGGATGATTCAAATGTATTAATTTCACCACAGGTGTCATTAAGGTAGTGAAATGAGTGTTTTAATACAGGTTTACGGGTGGGGAGGGTTGAATGAATTTATTTCCCTTTTCTTGCTTTCAGAGCTGTGTAGTTTTTGTCTCTAACAGGATCTTTAAATCAGCAGTTTCAGATTTTCTTCCAGCCCCATCTCTCTCTGCCAGCAGCCCTTGAGGCCTTGTAGATATACTCCATTTAAAGAATCTCAAAAGAATGTGTCTACAGCCCTTCCCTCAGGACCGAAAGCACACTGTGTACTAGTCATAAACAGGCTGCTTATACCAGAGCAAACACTGACAGTGCAGCGAGCAAACTGAAGAAAATTTAAGATAAGACACTGACATGTCCAGAAAAACAGGAAACAGAACAGCACAGAAAGATGGAAGCTCCTAGGGTATTGGGCTACTGAGGAGAGGGAAGGTTCAGAGCATTGGGACCCTCCAAGTCCCAAACAGCAATCCGGCCCAGATCAGTACAGGTTAAACCTCTCTAACTGGCACTCTCTGGATTGGCAACATCCGTGGTCTGGCATGATTTTAGTTAGCCATATGTTCACTTAGCATGGCTCTTACTACAGTTAAAAAGCAGATGCACAGTGGAGGCAGAGCTAGGGATTTTAAATTTCAATTAACTTATCGAATAGTTGGTTGAATTTCCATAGACTATTTGATTAGTTGATAAGTAATAGCACGCTGTTCCGCCTTTGAAATGCTGCTGTTGTGCCCCTGCCCATGGAACTGGAGGAAACCGGTTTCTAAGCAGCTCCCCCCTGCACCTCCACTTCTCTACGCCCCCCCCCCCCTCCACTTACTGCCTCTGTGTGAGGCAGCATAGGGGGGAAGCAACTAGTCGACTAGTGTGTCAGTTATCCGATAATTGGATAGTTGATTAGTCACTTACAACCCTAAGGGGGGGACCATGAGCAAGCTGGAACAGCTGATTCCTGGCTTGTTCAATTCCTTGCTATGCCTTTGCCTCCTCCCTCCCCCTCACCCCCCAATGGTGCTGGAGGGAACTGGCTTTTAGGCTGGCTCTCCTCCAGCACTGGCTCCTGCTTCCCCTCCCCCCCACTCCCTTTCTGATAGAAGCAGCAAGGTGGGGGGGAGGAGGGTGGAAACACAATTATTGGAGTCACTACTCAACTACCCAATAAGCATATGCTTATTGGATAGTTGACTAATCACTTAAAATCCCTAATTCAACTTGTAGTGATAAAACCATTAAAGCATGTGCATAGGTCCCACTGAGGTCAGTTCAAGTGTTTTGCTGAATTGTTACCAAAGTCCTTACTGCACATTGGATGCATGATGAGCTGTTGAGTCACAGCTTTGTTCCTAGTGGATAATTATCTATTTAATATCCATCATAACATTTTGATTCAGGTTGCAACCCATTAGCCAACATGTGTCTCTTCTTTATTACTTGGTGATAGTGCCTTTAATTGGAAGGATGTCCTAGTTGTGAAATGTGAGGAGTCACTCTGCTAGCTTCGTATGGCATTGCTATGCATACATCCTCAGCGCAGCATGAGGCTGTGTGGAGGCGCTGGGATGTCTCAGTATTGTTCCATTGTCTTTTGCAGAGAGAAGTAACCTGGCTGGGGTTCAGCACATCCTTCTGGTGCTCTCAGGAAAAGGAGGTGTGGGAAAAAGCACCATCTCTACTGAGTTGGCTTTAGCTTTACAGCATGCTGGGAAAAAGGTGAGCAAGCTTCATATAGCAGTCATAGGAGTATATTTCCTTCCCTGTGTGCCCCTAAGATTCTAGTCTGGGGTTTTATGCTCATAATGTAGGTCTTAAGATTCTTGTAGCCTTTTTGCTATCTAGTCATTAAGATCCTTCAAGCATGTGCTGCTGACATTGAGCAGAAGTTAACTTTACTATAAAATTGATTTTTTTCTGCATTTATTTGACCAAAAAGCTGTAAAGTCAAGTTTTGAAGTCCTTTGACAAAGATGCTATATATGGGCAAAGTATTATGGAAGCCCTGTGTAAAACTTGTTCATTATAATTGTCCACATTACACTAAGAAGAAAATTTGAGGCACAGATTAGGGACCTATTTTGTTTAAAGTCACACAGTGACACAATGGTAGAGCAGGGAGTAAAACTCAGGTTCCTTGACATCTGGGTCTCAGTGGAATTGCTGACCATGTTGTATATCTTTCCTAAGTAATGTCTGCCCTGGGCTTGGCTATGCTATGCGTTAAAAGCTGCTGAGGTACACTCACTTGCTGTGAGGATGGAGACCAGGAGAGTTGAGTCTTTGACCTTTGCTGCCCTTGTTCTCCAAGGCCTCCTGATATCTTGCCTGTCCTACTGCAGGGCCGTATTGCGTGGGCCCGAGTTATAGGGTGTGAGTAGGAAATAGATACCTTTAGAGATCGTCTGAGGGAACGTTGAGCTTTGCCTATGGAAGGGCAGATGGGTGAATGACCTGAAACAAGAGGGGCAGTTCTGTACACGTAAGCAGGATGTGAGTGGTGAAGGCTGTAAGAGAACTTAAAACGCGCGCACACACCACATAGGGGGGAGAGGAGGAGAAAGAACTGCCACATAATACAGTAGCACCAGCAATGAGGAATTGTGTCCTCAGCCACAGGGAAAAGAAAATACCCCAAAGATTCTAAAGTCCTGCAGAGCAGATGGACCATGGTTTTTAAGATCTCATTTGAAAGCTGTCTGTCGAGGAAGTTCAGTGAGGATACACTGATCTTCCTTGGAAAGGGGAAGAACTGTTTGAACTCATCCAGGATTTGATGAGTTCATCCATGCTTCCTATGTATTTCAAATTTGATTTATAGACTTCTAAGCCAGTCTTCTTATAAGGTTGTCTGGCCTGAAGAAATCAGTGGAGAGTTATGTTTTGCCTCTGTGCCGGCCCTCTGTGCCGTCTTAGTGTATAGCTGAAAGGTTCTCCATATTCATTGGCAGGTGGGGATCCTCGATGTTGACCTATGTGGCCCCAGCATCCCTCGAATGCTCAAAGTCCAGGGCAAGGGTGTGCATCAGTGTGACAGTGGCTGGGTGCCTGTCTTTGTAGACCAGGACAAAAGCATTTCCCTCATGTCGATTGGGTTCTTGCTGGAGAAGCCAGATGATGCTGTGGTGTGGAGAGGACCCAAGAAAAATGGTACAGAATGCTTTTACTTTTTGATAATGACCATACAGCAGTGGTGCCCCAACTTTTCCATTACTGCACAGCCAAGGCTTCCATCTTCAGAAAAGGAGTTTATGCTGAAGGCAGAGCTGGGGACAGAACTGGGTGGGTTGGGAGCTGGGGCTGGACCTAGGCTGAGGGTGGAGCAGGGCTGGGTCGCTCTCCATCCTTGGTATGAGCCCCCTTCACCCCCCCCAACCATTCTCCTATGCAAGGGCACCTTTTGTAGAGATGAAGCTCATTGAAACACATGGTTCTTTACTTAAGGCTGGTCTTGCCTTGCTTATTGCTCATTAACCCTCTATGATTAGTCGTGGTTAGCAAGAACAATGAACTGCAATGTTTGAGTAGGCGAAGTAGGGCTGGATGTCAGGGTGACAGTCTAGGTCAGTGGTGCTCAATGTTTTTTCATTCGTGACCCCCAAAACTGTGTATGCCGAGCCGGAAATAAAATTCTGGGTTGCGCACCACTGGTCTAGGTATAGGTAGCAGATGAAGCCATTGATCTCAAGGTTGTTGGTTTTGATCTAGGGCTGACCATCAATGACTGCAAGTCTCCATCATGTGATAGCTGTTCAGTTTATCTGGGGTATATCTTTACTACAAACCTACATTGACCCATATTATTAGGTGGCGCATGTCTACACTACTCTCCTTGGTGCATGTCCCCATCAGGAGTATTTCCACTGATCTTCTAGCCCAGTCTTTCAGCTCTGCTGGGAGTAAGGGGAGTTGCCTGGGGCTTCTCAACCCAGTTTCATAGGCACACACATGGGTTCTTGCCCCAGCTCCTATCTGGGATTGGGGTCTGAAGTAGGGAAATTAAGGACTAGTCAACTATCCGATAAGCATTTGCTTATCCTTTTTTTTTTTTTTTTTTTTTTCTCTTCTCTTCCCCCCCGCCGCCTCTATGAGATGGAGGCAGCAAAGTGGGCGGAGGAAGGGGTACTTCAAAGTGTCAAAGCCGCATAGCTGAGCCGGGGATCAGCTGTGCAGCGCTGCTGCTTTGAAACTCCAAGGTGACGTTTCAAAGGGGCAACTGCCGCTCAGCTAATCCATAGCTCAGCTGTGCGGCGCTGCTCCTTCAAAACACCGAAGCAGCATGGAGCCTAGGGTCAGCTGGGGACTCCCCAGCTAACCGTGGGTTCCAAGCGGCATTTCCCCAAACTCTGGGTCAGCTGGCACTTCCCGCTGGTCTCGGGCTGTACGGAGTTTAGTGAGCTTGTACATTTCAAAGGAGGAATGCGGCAGTGCCTATCGACTAGTTGATGGAAATTCCATCGGCTACTCGACTAGTCGATTAACGGCAATTTAACATCCCTAGTCTGAAGCTGCCCTGAGCTTTTCATCTCATTTCCTATTGAGGAGCATGGCTTCTGCCATGAAATGGACAGGACAGCCCATGTAAAGGATTCAGTGTCTATGCATTACCCTAACTATACTGATATAAACCTTACACCTCTTGTGAAGTTGTCAGGCTAAGTCTACACAGCTTCCCTCTTCCGCAAAAGCCTATGCAAATGAAGCACAGATTTGAATATTGCTGCACTTCATTTGCATAATTAATTAGAGCCGTTTTGTGCAAACCTCCCCTCTTTGCGCAAGAGCTGTTCTTCCTCATTTTTTCATGAAGAACGGCTCTTGCACAAGAAGGGTTTTTTGAGCAAAAAGATGCTGTATAGATGGTGCCTTCTTGCACAAAAACGGCTCCTAATTATGCGAATTAAGTGCAGCAATATGCTAATCTGTGCTTCATTTGCATAGGCTTTTGTGGAAGAGGGAAGCTGTGTAGATGTAGCCTCAGTGTAATAAGGCACTTTTATCTGGAGGAACATGGCTGTAGTGTATTAACTGACATAATTAGGTTGACAAGCTGCCATATGTAGATGTGTGTAATGTAAAGCATCCTGGGGAACAAGCTAGTATATCTGTCCAGTGCTCTCTGGACAGGTATCTATAATGATTGCTATTGTTAGCACACACAACAGAATCTCAGTGGCCTTGGAAACTAAACTACTCTTTTGCCACCTAGCTGCATTTCTTGTAGGGAAAGATAGAGACCCTTTAGGGAAGATGATACTGTTGCTGCTTCTGTTCATAGAGTGCTTCTCTTCTATTCTTTTGCACCTATCTGTTCCCACAGTGTGGTGATCTGATATCGAACAATTGCTACTGCCCCACTGTTGAGTCTATGGACCACACTTGTGATTCAAGATTTTCCCCCATTTTTGTTCTGGCAGCTTTGATAAAGCAATTTATCTCTGATGTAACCTGGGGAGAACTCGATTTCCTCATTGTGGATACACCTCCGGGGACCTCAGATGAGCACATTTCTACAGTGGAATCCCTTCGCCAGTACATGCCCCTTGGGGCAGTCTTGGTCACAACACCACAGGTATGTAATGATTACTGGAGCAGATGCCTCTGGCTTTTTCTGGGGTGGGTATTTCTTTGGGGTCTGTCCTGAGGTCACACCAAATTAATGTTTTATTGACCCCTTAAGGGTTGTGTTTACATGTCTCTGTATAAGTGTCCATCTCTCTCTATCGTTATTAATTCTGCACTTCTGCTTACTTCATCCGTGCAACTGCTGTGTGTATCCTGGGTTGACAGCAGAGGATGAATGGATGACAAAGCAGACATGCACCTCTCAACTTTGCTGGTCCATTATTACTGATCTTGCAGGATTCTGTGCCCACAGGCAGTGTCTATAGGGGATGTCAGGCGAGAGTTGACGTTCTGCAAGAAGACAGGCTTACGAGTGATCGGGATTGTAGAAAACATGAGTGGTTTCGTCTGCCCACACTGCTTGGTGAGCCCTTTAAAATTGACCCATGGCTGTGCACCCCCTGCATCAATGGGGCGCTAGCCAATATGCTACATTCTTGTGCTTAAGACCTGGGGTGTGAAGCGATTTTTCTTGACTATAGTCTGCAACTGACTATACAGCTTTGTGAGTCATGCCCTTCTTCATTGGCTAGCTGTTGGGGTAGGTTCAGGAGAGGCAGCTCTTTGAGGGGTAAGAAGTGCATGAGGTGGGAGGACCCAGCAGCTGCCACAGGTAAATAAAGTTTGCTTGCTCAGGTAACTGTAGCATTGTCTGTGTTGTCTTAGTTTTAACGTACCCCGATAAACAGTCATGTTGCCCATTTGCAATGCCCATTGGCCTACAGAACTGCTGCTTTGGAAAGTTCCTGATGGCTAAATGCTGTTGTCTTTTTTTTTTTGCTTTTCCAGGAGTGCACAAATATCTTTTCCAAAGGGGGTGGTGAAGAGCTGGCCAGGCATGCCAGAGTCCCATTCCTAGGTGAGTGCCTTTTTGAATGCAGAGCCCTTCCTAGACAGGGGTAGTAGGTCAGAGGGTGAAGTGGTTGGTGAGTGGTGAGAAAACAGTGCCACAAGGAGCATGAAAGGGGATCTAGAAACCAAACTGTAAGGTAAGAGGGACATCTCTCCTTGAGGTATGAAGATAATCTGGTTTAGGAGAAGAGAATGGAGCTGCCAAATGGATGTAGTCGTGTGCCTGGCCAGGAGAGAACAGAGACAGAGATACTTGGCAATCCAGTCTGGCTTTGGATGTAGTAAGAGATTTGGAGTAATCTCTATTGCCTGCCATCAGGTCATGGCAAATAGAGACAGCACCACTGGGAGTCCAGTGGCACTCCTGTGATAGAAATGAAGAATTTATTATTTATTTAGTCCTCCCCCTCATCAAGGACCCAGCAAGAGTCTTGATAGCAATGCCAGGGTAAAACTCTGCTGATAGTAGTGCTAGAAAGCACTGATAGCAGACGTTTCTGAATAGAAAGGAGCGATGGTGCTGCATCTCTAGTACATACTGTTGTAGGGGAGCAGTAAAAGGGGTTAATGCTTAATTCCATTTGTCTGGTCTTTTTCTGTCTCTCCTTTTGCTTGTGTGGGTGGCTTACTCTTGCGTTTCTGGGCTTTTGACTTGCATGTGCATACTTTCATTTGTTAACTCATTCTGGTGGTCTCATGGTCACTCTCTCCCTTTGCCCTCCCACACAGGCTGTGTTCCTCTTGATCCCCAGCTCGCCCAGTGCTTGGAGGAGGGCAGAGATTTCATCCGGGAGTTTCCTAAGAGCTCTGCTTTCCCTGCCCTTGCTCACATCGCCCAGCAGATCTTGGACAGGACATCCTCTCAGAGCTCCTGAGCTGTTTCTAAGGCAGGACTCTTTCTGGCCACCTCTTTGCTGCGCTGTGAGCCATGGACCAGGCTATTTTCAGGGTGGGGAGAGGAGGTCCTGGGAAAGGGAAGTGACAGTCTCACTATTAAAGCACTGAGGAAACCTTGTGAGAGTTTACTATTGCTCAAAGGGGGAGTGTACATTTGCAACACTCTTTGCCTTTTGAGCAGATGGGCATGATGATCATCCTGGACTAGGAAATGGGGGGGGGGGGGCATAGGTGGTGCAGCTTTTACTAGCCACACAGAAATTTTCATCTGTCCGTGAACTCTTGCTAAATTTGTGTATTGTGAAGATGGCCACCCCATCCACCATGATGTTCCTACTTGTTTTTGCAGTGTATCAATCACTGCAGTATTCTTGGCAATGTAAATTGTAGGTAGCTGTTGGCCTCTGTGGCTGATGATGATTCAGGACAGAAAACCCTTCCCTTATTGAAACGAATAGCACCAGCAATCTCCTCCTCCTCCCCCCCCCTCACCCCCCAAAAAAAAACTCCTGATGCTGCTACCTTCCTTCATTTACTTTCCTAGCAGTACTTGCAGTTCACAGTGACCTTGAATAGGCTTCATGCCAGACCCTCTGATCCTGGGTCCTCCTTATATCGTCGTACTCTGAAGCTTTAAGTAGATGGTACAGAATATGCCTATGAAAAGCGTCAAATCCATGCAGCAACTCTGAAGTCTGATTACTAAATCTGTCTTATCATGCCTACCTAAGGAACACACCATATTTTGCCTCCCCGAAGCCACGTTTATACTCATGTAGAAATTTGAATTAAGACAAACAACTCCAGCTATGTTAATTGTTTAGCTGGAGTCAACATGCCTTAATTTGAACTTTGTCGCCATCTCCACAGCAGGAGCTTGACGTGATCTCCCATTAACTTTCCTTACTCCTCGCAATTTGAGGAGTACCCCAACATGGATAGTACTCGACTTAGTGGGTCTTTACTAGATCTGCTAAATCGAATGCTGGAAGATCAATCTCTGGAGCGTCAATCTCTGCGTAAGTATAGACGTGACCTGAGAGGTGTCAGGGCTCAGGAATCTTTGTAACAGCTCTGGACATTAAATAATGTTTTCTTACCATCTGAATGTCTCATTGCCTTTTGTGTGATTGGAGGGGATTGTCTCCCTTCCCCTCCCACCAAATCCTAGTTTCCTTCCTGTAGCCTTCAGAATCTGTCCCTATTTTGGTAGCAAAATAATGGTTCCCCTCTGCTGGCCATTGGATTATTTTTTTTTAATTAAGGAAGTTCTACATTGGCCTTTGTGGTTAGAGAAGATGGTCTGCTTTAAATTCAGTTCTTCATCACTTCTGTTTTAGCATCAGGTCCATCTGGGCCACCTGATCAAAACAGCCATTGGTCTAAGTGTGCGGGAGTTACTGTGGCAGTGGAATAAAACTACAGGAAACTGCAGGAGCAGGTGGGAGTACATATTGCATGCTGAGAACAGGATTTAAAAAATTGTCTCAGGCTGGGCTCTCATGTGAATCTCCACATGCCATGGAGTGACTCGCTGCATGGATACTTGTGCTGCATGGTAACCATTCATAATGTGCTTGATTTGGTCTCTTTGAAACAGGAATAAACCAAAGTCCATTAACACATACTTAATGCACACCGCTAGGGTTTGCACAGATTGTAAAAATGTGGTAGATTAGTGTGGAGTAGATTCACAGTTGTGGTGAATTAAATGTTTGTGGAAACAGGCCCTGAATCTGCATATATATCGCCTGACTGTTTCATTGCTAGATTATACAGAACTTTACCTTCTTCCAACTTCTCTTTACTACCCCCCAGGCTGTGCTACCACCAGGCTGTGCAACTCAAGCCTGTAATCTCTGGTTCTCTCTGCCTCCTCCCTTTAACTCTGCTTCACACAGCCAGGCTGGGTATGAATCCTCCTCCTTCCTCTGTAATATGCTAAGGTCCAGCCTTTTCTTTCTGACCATGTCACTACAAATTCTAGCCAGGCCTTGGCAACTTTTGCCTCAACTACCAAAATCTCTCTGGCTTTCCTGGCACACACCTTGTTCCCTCCCATCCAAACAAAACACTGCAGATAAAATCTTCTTCCTATCTGTTCTGTGCATGATGTTCCCCTTGTGAATATTTCTGTTGTCTCCTACTCCAAGTATAAGTTTCTCATCTCCTTCATAGTCCTGAGTTTCTAACCCAGTGTCACTTTGCTTCCCCTCATCCCATTTGTTCTGCTAAGGTAGACAAGGCTGGTTTAGCATGAGACACTAAACAATGCGATAATTGCTGTAAGCCTTTTGCATACTAGGAAATTTCTTCTCAAACTTTCCCATGTTTCAGTCCCTTCCTAGGACTCACTTTGGCTATGCCATGTACCAAGAAATTAAGCTGTTTTCCACTGGCCAGTCTGAATGGCATTTGGGAGTTTATATCTCCTCCACCCAGTCACCTGCACATATCAGCGTGGGGCACTACCTTCTCTCACTGATATTGTCAAGCACCACCTTGATCACTCTGCCTATTCAGTATGTTGTAGCCCTTACCCTTTGTCCCAGGGGCATACCCTGCACCTGCTGCTCAAACAACCAAGCACATAATGAGAACTCCCTGAAATAAACAAAGAGCACAAAAGGCTGGGAAAGCAACTATGTGAAAGGGGCAGGGTTCTAGCTTGTGGGGGTGAGCCAGCCATTTCCAGGTGGAGTTGTGTGGGCAGCTAGAAGAAATAGCATTGCCGATACCTGCACTCTTGGGCTACATCGACACTGCAGCACTATTTCGGGATACCAGAGTATCCTAAAATAGCTATTCACAGCAAGCCCGTTATTTTGAAATATAACAGGCTTGCTATTCTGATGTCCCTGTAAAGTTCATTCCATGAGGAGTAAGGAATGTTTTGGAATGCCAGGTTATCTTGAAATTTGGCGTTTTATAGACAGCACCAAAGTACGAAATAAGCTATTTCAAAATAAGATACACAATTTTCATTGCTCAAATTGTGTATCTTATTTTGAGCAACGGTAGAGTGTAGATGCACCCTATTAGATCACATTGCAGTTATAAAAAAGACTAGTCTTGCAACTCACACCTTCCTTTCCTAATTAAATGCAAGGATTTACATACTTAAATGTGTATGAACAGTAATGAGACAAGTATCCCTAATTCTGGTTGAGATAACTTTATATGTTTTCACCTTTCTATTGCCCTGTGAGTGCAACCGAGGTGATCAGGTATCTGCCTGGCAATCTGCATCTGTGTGTGACTCCTTGAGCTGATCTTGCTTTTGGTGGAAGTCAGTAGCTAAACTCTCATGGAATCAGAAGCAGGGTTAGACTGGTCATCTTTTTTTTACTGCAATTGAACTCAGTAGGATTCTCAGAAATGCCAAAGTAATGTAAGAATACAAGTCCCACAAATCAATATGGTTGTGCACCCAAGTAATTTGCACTTTGATAGATCATTTTTTCAAATTTGAAGAATAGTCTGCAAGAAATTTCTTTGTAAAAAGCTCTAGCTTTGCCTTGTGGAAGTTTTTAAGATGTGCAGGAAATTTTAAGAGTGACTTAAAATTAAACAGTGTCTACTGCTCACAAGCACAACTAGCTTTTTTATAAGATTTGTAACAAGGTGAGGCACAAAATTAAAAAAATCCTCAGCATATAAGCTATAGCAGCTCCAAAGGTTTATTTGCCTGCTGTGTTTTATCAGGGAGTTGAGGTGCATGTTTTTTCTTAACCCTGCGTAAATTTGCCATTTCAAGGAGTTAAAAGCATGTCATGTGCACTCTGCTTTCCTAAAATAACAGGTCAGGTGTCTGCTTTTCAAGACTCTTCCTGGCTTCAGTGACCAGATATTACAGATGAGGCTCTGCCCTTGACTACTTCTGTGTACCATGGGTTCTTTACAAGAATTCAGGGGCTTAGTCACCCTCCCTTTATTATTTCCATTATGGTAGCATGTGGGGCCTTCCTTATCGTAGAACATTAGAAGTGGAAGGGACCTCGAGATGTCTATCAGGGATGGTTTAGATAGCACTGGTCCTGCCATGAGGGCAGGGAACTGGACTCGATGACCTCTATCTAACCTGGTCTTAAATATCTCCAGAGATGGAGATTCCATAAGCTCCCTAGGCAACTTATTCCAGTGTTTAACCACCTGGACAGTTAGGAACTTTTTCCTAATGTCCAACCTAAACCTCCCTTGCTGCAGTTTAAGCCCATTGCGTCTTGTCCTATCCTCAGAGGCCAATGTATCGGGACCCTTTTGTATTTGGTGCTGTACAGTTAGAATGCTTTATGGGTTCCTGAAACATTTTTGTATTGCAATGCAGGGTCTCACAGAATGGAAAAGAGTGACAACTGCTGCGGCAAGCTACTGCAGTTCATATGGGATGAAGCCCCTGCATGCATTGCCTAGTCACAATGGGGCTTATTGCAGGGCAATGATAAATAACTTTGTTAGCATTCCCATTAATGATCACTGTGGCCCAGATTTTCCTTCCTCAGATTAAGAGCATCTTGGCTTCTTCATTTGCTCTCTGTTTGCTCAGCTTGAGGCCCTGAGGTTGCAGTGATATTCTTTCCATTAAGGAGGGTTTGTCTCCATGACCTGTTGACAACAGCATCTCTACCAACTATAAATGGTTGCTAAAAAGCTGACATGAGATACTCATTGTTGGTGACAGGTGGCCCATCCGTTGCTCCCAATGAGTTTCAGAGCTAAATGCAGGACCTCAGCAGTCAATACCCTTCCAGGTTAGCTTTGAGTCACTCTTATTGTACTACCATAGTTTGTTTGGGTTCATTAAAATCAATTTTAATTTTTTAATTGGAAAAAACAGTTCCCAGAAAAGGCTCCCATCTGCCCAGGCCTTCACATGCCCCCATTCTTTCCTTCACTTGTCAGTGCTGGGCAAAGGAATGCTGGCTCTGAATCACAACGCTAAGTTCAAATAGCCCAAGGGTAATTGCAAAGTCCAAAGAACCTGTTTACCCCAGCTGCTCAGCCAATGCTGGTATGCTGGTTCTGTTGAAAACTGCAGCTATACAAATATAGTAATGGTGCAGCATGGAGAGAGAAAGCTAAGAGTTCTGTGCAATTGTACTGGCTTCCCTATGAAATAGTGAACGGTGGCACATGCTCTAGAACTGCTGCACTGGTGAGCTTGATACAAAGATCAGGCAAGGTGGTTGAGCTGGTAGATAGCTATACCTTTCAAGCTTATTTGCCTATAGGAAAATGGTTCACTGGATGCTACTGGAACTTGTGTGAGTATATGTCTAATGGTGCCAACTATAGAAAGCAGAAAGTCCTCTATAAAGAGGAAATATATCAGTTAGCAGTCAGCAAAGTGGTCTTCACTGATTTCCCTCAGGTCAAGGCCGGCCACGTCTGGTGGGCTCAGACAGGTAAGGTTGTTGTACACATACACAGGTATGTTGGAATCCTCTCCCTCTGTAAGGGACTGGACAAAGCGTGGAACCACTGTAGGATGCTGCAAGGAAAAGTGTCTTAGTTCCTTCAGTGAGCAGTTGCAGTGCCACTTGTTTCCTTCCAGCCACAACTGCTCCAGCACAGGTAAAGGGCTCAGAGAATCAACTGAGAAGGTTTCCAGGGAATTGTTTCTGATGCTAAGATACCGCAAGCTTGTCAAAGGGGTAATTATGTTTTTGTCCAGTGTCTCCAAATGGTTGTTGGAGAGGTCAAGCCAGAAGAGACGCTGAAGTGAGTTGAAAGTGTTGTGAGAGATCTCCAGCAGCTGGTTGGAGGAAAGGAGTAGGTATTCAAGGTTATTGAGGCCTACAAACATGTCGGAGGAAAGATGGGTCAGCCTGTTATGCTTAAGGTCCAGCTCCAAAAGATCATGCAGTTCATTCAGACTCTGGTCTTCAATCACAGATATGGTGTTGTGTTGCAAGGAGAGCCTCCGGAGGCAGGAAAGGCTAGAGAAAGTTTGTGGCCTGATTCTGCTCAGACAGCTGTTTTCCAGGTGAAGGCTGTGCAGCTTGGTTAGACCCTTAAAGACATAGTCAGGAAGTGCCTTGAGGCAGTTACCAGACAAGTTCATCACTGCGACATTAAAGAGCCCAAGGAATGCCCCAACCCTGATCTCTTGAATTTGGTTGTTGTTCAGTGTAAGGACCTCCAGCTGGCCTAGCCCATCGAAAGTCCTTTCTGTGAGGCTCCTGATCCTGTTGTGTCCCAGCTGCAGCTCCTCCAGGAACTGGAGGTCTTTGAAAGTCCTTGGGCGCAGGCTGGTGATTGAGTTACTGGATAAACGCAATACATGCAGGCTCAAGAGACCCAGGAATGTTTCTTCAAAGAGTGAGATGAGACGATTGTGGGAGAGGTCCAACCACCTGAGGGACTTCATCCCCATAAAAGCACGTGGGGCAATGGCATTGATCAGGTTGTGGTTGAGGTACAGCTTCTGTAGCTTCTGCAACTTGACAAAGATATTGAGCTTGATGCCTTTCAACAAGTTCCTACTCAAATCCAGCTCCTTCAGCTCACTGAGACTGCAGAATATTTGGTGTTGCAGGTAGGGCAGCTTGTTCCCAGCCAAGACTAGCTCCCTCAGGTTAGGCAAGTGATGGAACACTTTATCAGGCAACACCACTAAGGAATTCCACCCGAGGTTCAGGTACCAGAGGTTGGAGAGCCCAGCAAACAGGTCTTCCTCAATTTTGCTGAAGAGATTGTTGTTGAGGCTTAAGGTGGCAAGGTTCTGTGTGTGAAGGAAAGTGTTGGGTGCCAAATGTTTTAGCCTGTTCCGTTCCAGGTGCAGGTGGTAGAGGCCTTTTAACCCATGAAAGGCATGCTGCTCAATGCTTGCCAGCTGGCTGCTCTGCAGATTAAGGAAGTCCAGGTTGGAAAGATTACTGAAGGCTGCAGCTGGCACAGAAAATAAGTTGTTTCCATCCAGCCATAATGACTTAACATTGCTGGGAATGTCTTCTGGGAAGCAGGTCAGGTTCCGGGAGCTGCAGAAGATGTTGAGTTCCTCACTGTAGTCGTCATAGCTGCAAGCACATGAGCTCGGACATTTTAGGAGCTCTGTGTCAGACTGCTCTTTGGGTGCATCTTTGCTGGGAGATTGGCACCCTGCCGTTGGTACCAAGACCAAGAGTAATAAGAGGGTGTCTGCTGGGGGGAAATTAAGACAAAACAAATGGAAATCATTAGCTTACAGCACATGGCAAGAGGAAATGATGCAAATATAACATGGCTAGGTACACTCAATGGACCCCTAATGCTAGTACCATGTAAGGCACAATACTGGGGACTGAGCAATCATAACATGGAAGAAAAAATGTATTGCAGTGGTGTGCAACCTGCAGCCATTGGGGTTCTGTGTGGCTCACAAGACATTTTGTTTACTGTTGCCCATAGTGCGATTGCCATTTTCTCCTGGTATCTGTCAATGCCGTTTTTTCTACCAGTATTACTAAAATGAGACACACACAAAGCAAGGGCAAGTGAAGGGAGGAGTGTGCTGATTGCGCACAACATTAACTGAGAGAGTCATGCCCACCCTCTGCATACAGGCAAAGCACTGCTGTGATTCAATTGGCACATCCCACAAATTCTAGGTACTGAAAAACCTTTAGCAAAAATAGCCTATAGATGAGACCCTATCGATGAGACCATTCTTAGTTACAACAATCTTGCGACCCAGTGAGATGGAGAGCTACTCACATGGCCCACTCACTAGCCTAGATTGCCATTGTTGGTGTATTGCCTTTCTTCAATGCCTGCTGATAGCTGTAGGAACGGATTCTGCTGAACTTGGTGACTGTTTTGCAATTGATTTCACTTGGATCAGTTTTAGGTCCAGGGTTTGTGGAGTGACTTGGGTTTTCTCTGTGTGGTGTTATAGGGCCAGATTTACCATTGCTATGAGCATGTGTGCTCCTACACTGGCACAAATGATCTTTACCCACTTTGTACTGGTATAAATGACTGCACAAGGGACACGGAAACAGTGAATGGGGGGCATCATTTTGAAATGTGGGAGTGACATTCTTAGCATGTACGTACAGAAGTACATCTTTAGGAGCACGTTGTGTATTTGGGCTAACTAGTCAGGTTGTTCACATCCTTCTGTCTGTATCTATTTACAATCTGTTATCATTTGGCTTAATAGGCTCTTCACCTTGACAAGACTGGGATTGCAATGTCTAGGAAGGATTCCCTTTTGGTATGTCTGGTAATTGCTCCCCCCCCCCCCCCCCCCGACATGGGCAAGTTGCTGACTGAGAGAATCAGGCTGTGACCAGAGGTTGGGTTCATCTCCCTACTCCACAGAGCTTTAAAACTGGAGTCTGCCATTTTTCCCCATCTTAAAAACAAAAGGCCAGTGATAATGACTTTCTTTAAGGTTTTCCTAGCTCCTTTCTCATACAGGCCCATATCCTCTAAGAAAGGGGGTTCTCAAACTTCACTGCAGCATGACCCCCTTCTGATGATAAAAGTTATTACACAACTTGAGTGGGAGGGGGACCGAAACATGAGCCCAGCTGCCCAGGGACCAAAGCATGAACCTCACCACCACAGGTAAGAGGATCAAAGCTGAAGCTGTAGGGTTTAGTTCCTACCGGGGGGCCTGTAACAGGACCCATCACCAACAACTGAAGTCTATGGGGTTTGGCTTCTGCCCAGGGACGTGAGGCTCAGGCTTCAGCTCTGGATTCCAGCAATTCTAACACCATCCCTGGTGACCCCATTAAAACAGGTTTGTAACCCACTTTAGGGTCCCAACCCGTAGTTTGAGAATCTTGCTTAAGAAGACAGGACGTAGCTTCTGGACTTGGTCAGTACACTTCCTTTGGTTAGACCACTGCAGTTAGTGGGTCATCTCTCCACTGTGGAGTGGAAAGCATTGCCTGCAGGGATCCCGTTTCAGCATGTCTACCAAAGCATCTCAGTCCTTGCTGTTGTCCTTGCTGTACCATCTCTGGGCCCCCAAGCAGCTTTGTCAGCACAGTTCAATATGGACCACGTTCAGGGCTGGTGCAGGTGATCACAAACCCTTCTCTAAGGTCAGTGGGGGCTGTGCCCCCTTACACGGAGCTGGACTCTTAAACACAGGATACGTCTACACTGGCATGATTTTCTGAAAATGCTTTTAACGGAAAAGTTTTCCGTTAAAAGCATTTTCGGAAAAGCACGTCTAGATTGGCAGGATACTTTTCCGCAAAAGCACTTCTTGCAGAAAAGTGTCTGTGGCCAATCTAGACGCGGTTTTCCGCAAAAAAGCCCCGATTGCCATTTTCGCGATCGGGGCTTTTTTGCAGAAAACAGTACTGTGCTGTTTACACTGGCCCTCTTGCGCAAATGATTTGTGCAAGAGGGCTTTTGCCCAAACGGGAGCAGCATACTATTTCCGCACAAACACTGACAATCTTACATGAGATCGTCAGTGTTCTTGCGGAAATTCAAACGGCCAGTGTAGACAGCTGGCAAGTTTTTCCCGCAAAATCAAATAATTTTGCGGAAAAACTTGCCAGTCTAGACACAGCCAGGCTGTCAGTTGTCAGTCAGGAAGTTAGGCTGGTACTGGGAGAACTTTTATGAGTAAAACAGCATGCTGTAGGTCCAAGCCCAGAACACTGACAGTGTCTGATGAGAAAATGCATGAGAATTCTCAGACACCTTTTTGTGTTGAAGGCCACATAATGCAGCAAAGAGAAAGAACTGCTCCCTTAGCCTCAGCCATTGTGCTTACAGGAGAAAAAAAAGTGGTGGCTCATCAACATGGAAGGTCACGGGTGTATCCTGGAAAGACAGCAAAGCTTATACAAGACACATCAAATCTGAATTTGGCACTCAGTGGCAATACAGCCACTAAGGTCAACACAGTTGCATCCATTTTGAGCAAGGTCCAAACTTGATCGACTCTTCTCCACTTTCACTGTTGTACAGTTCTTTGTTGAAACTGTTCCTAAAGCTTCTGTCTTACCTTGCACTTCCTGGTCCTGTTGCTTGTGCACTTCAGTGTAATGAAGAGTGGGGAAAATATAGGCTAATGCAGGAAGCAGTGAATAACAAAGAGAAATGGTTCAGTACATTTTTAGATGTGCTCATACCATACTGTGCTGTAGAACATCACCGTCCTGGGTATTATGGCTCTCATTTCTTTTAGAAAACTTGTTTTCAGAAGAGCTTAATTTAATTTTAAAACTTGTTTTGAGGATGGGGATGGTAACTAGGCCGAGATGGGTGAAAATCCTGGCGGGAGCAATTTTAGTGAGCTATGAAATGACAGAAAACTTAACCTTTTTATCCCCTGTATTTAAATGTTTCCACCTCTCATAGTTATTCAGTAAAGCATTAGAGAAAGCCCCGGGCTCTATATTATTTAGAAACCCCCCTATAAAGGCTAAGCCTTCCCTGTGGGTGTCTTTTGTAGAAGATAGAAGTCCTCTTTACAGAAGAACATTTCTAATTGCACCTCTCTCCCGCCCCCGCCCCCCCCCCCCCCCCCGACCTCTCCTTAGTGGCAGGCACTGTTTGTTTATGTTCAGTTCAAATTGTCACAGGCAGGATGTTCAAGTGGGTTTGAAATTAGGCCACTTGAGTTCACCCAACCCCATTTACAAGGGAGGGGAAAATCTAGAACATTAGGGTTAGATAATTCCACTGTTTTGAAGTAATGGGAAAACAAAAAGAGGAGAAGTTGATTTCAGATGACCTGTTGCACTCTTGCAATGAAGTAGCATTTTGGTTAGGGAAATAAAGCAATCTGTTTTGTGATGTGCACCAGTGCCTGGTTCTAGTTCTGTACTTTAATACTAAAACTTGTGATAAGGTAGTGATCCTGTGCCTGTCAAATCCATCTATTGCTTTTTCAGCATGACGTCCTGCCCCTATTGCAGCAGGCATATCTTGTAACATTATACTTCCTCATCTCCAGTTTGAGGGAAGGATCAGTCAGGAATGGCAAGCTATCTGAGTGAGAATATTGCCTTCTCATTTTTGTTCAGTTTTGTTGTGCAGGTTTAGAGAAGATGCCATTAAAATCTGCTTGAGAAATGAATATTACTGCAGTATTTCATATTAAAAATGAGTGTTGCAGTTACACGAACTAGTGTGAAGTGGCAAATTGCTTGCAAATACCCTGTGAACAGTGTTCTAATTAGGGATGTTAAATATCGCTTAATTGAATAATCGATTTAACCGCATGAATTCTTATCAGTCACTTGACTATTCTATAGTCCCCGGGGATGGGGCAGGCAGCCAGTGTGTGCTGGCCCCACTCCCAAGGAACCCCCTGCCGCTCTATGCTGCTGCCTCTGATTTAGAGGGAGGTGCCAGGGAGGAACTGGTCTGTGAGGGGAGCTAGTTTTAAAAACCAGCTCCCCTCACGGACTGGCTGCCTGCCACCCTGCACTGCTGTTCAGGGTTGGGGCTGAGCTCCCAGACTTGGCACGAGCTGGAACTGAGTCAGGCTGCCTGCCTACCTGGCTCCTAATACACTTTAAATGCCGAGCTGCAGCAGGGATAGATCTGACCCAGTGCTGAGCTGGGCTGCTGGTGGCCAGCCAGCTAAAAAATGTACCGGTAGGGGATCAGGAGGAAATGTATATAGTCTGTAGCACGAACCGATAAGCTTTTGCTTATCGGTTAATCGACTACACTATTATATCCCTAGTTGTAATGGTAACCATTGCACTTGATTCCCACCTTCCCAGGTATGACACACATACTTGTGCCCATGAGTGCTGATCCAAACATTTCTGTTTATTGAGGTGTGATGGGGAAGAGGCAAGATCAGCTCCCCAAAGTACTCACATTGCAGTCATGTAGTCTGCTCTGCCAATAATACCTCCCAAAAAATGAACTCCAAGCTTATTCGTTTCTATCGATCCCTGTCACTGTGGCATGTACAGATCTCTTCTATCTAGCCTATAGTATCTGCATTAGTATCTGCATGCTAGGTTAATAATACACATTTATGTACTTAACTTACATTTTAAAAAGCCCATAATTATACGTACTGAAGTAATGCTGATCTGTTGCCTCTGTTTATATGCCTGTCAATGTAGTAGTCTTTTTTTGTGTATGCTCACATCTCCAAGAATAGTAACCCACCATTCCTGTATATTCAGGATCCTGTTGGACCAGCAATTAGATTTTTACTGCATGTTTCAGCAGTATTTTTTATTCTAAAATGTCAGCAGTAGATGTAGCCTGGCCCCAAACCTCCCAGAATTAATCTGATCTTTTAAAAAGTAGAGAATATGGAGGTCTCACCATAATCCATTATTTAGAAACTTTCTGCAAAAGAACCAATCTTTTTCTCCAGCTGCAAAGTTACTACTCTAGCAGAGACACATGCACTGTGCATGCAATCACTACTGCTCCTTAGAGTAACATACAGGGCATAATAAAGCCTGATCACTATCCTATAACAGCAGAGGTAGAAAAATAAGTTTGATGAGCAAAATAATTAAAGTTTCCAAGAACTCGTTGATCTGCTCACCCTCGCTATTTACCTACCCTTACTTGTGTGATTTATTTGATACTCTGGTGCGGATCCATGCTATCCTGCTCTGGTAAGACACTATTGGAGGAATGTGGGAAGTTTCTTCCACTTACCTTTTCTTGTGTTCATTGCAGCAGAAGCATGGGAAGGAAACATTCTGTGAAGCAGCCGATTCTGTTCTCTGTATTTCCCCCCCCCCCACTGATAATGTAGCAATACAGCAACCACCTTGATGCCTGTCCAGCACTCTGTGCTCGATTGGTTTTAACCGTTGTACTACCAGGCAGGAATGCAGGGAGGATTTTATTACTAAGGCAAGGGATGTTGATTGAAGGTCTTGAGCTGTGTGTGTATATTCTCTGAGTCTGTTGCTCTGGGAGTCAATTCTCCTGACATCTTTAACTGAGAACAAATGTACTGAAAATACTGGTGAAGGTAAACTAATGGCTCCTCTTCCTTTGCCACTTCTGTTTTAGCTTCCTATTGTAGTTAATATAGATGCCCATGTGAAGTTTATATCTCCTCTGGGAAATGACAAATAGGGTTTTTTGAGAAGTATATAAACACTTCTGAAGAGAACATGACTCCTGAATGGCAATGAGCTGAGGAAACAGTATTCTGATCTGGAATAAGCTTTGATGATGGTTCAGATGCAAGTACAATCGGTTCTCAAGTTTGAGTTTGATGGGGCCAGATGGTGGAAACCTTGCAATCCTGGATGATCCTGTGAAATTTCTGCAATCTTGAATATGTGTCTCATGAGATGTTCTTGTGGAATGGTGGCTGCATCTGAACCCATGCTAGCAAACCAGGGGTTCTGAGTTGGAACCAGAACCATATGGACAGGTTCAGATTTGGAGACTGAAATCCAAGACTCCCCTCTAATCTTAAAAGGATTAGATTTGAAGTTCCACTTTTGGCCCACCTCTGGTTCCAAATTCCCGTGGTTTTTCAGATTTGGATTTCTACCAGCATTAGAGGTAGAGAGCACCCAGTGGGGAACAAAGCACTTGGGTTCTAAAGGATTTGGATTGTCTTAGTTACTGGGTCCGCAGATGGCAGAGAAGAAACACAAAGGGACAATGGAACAACATGCTAAATAGAATGAATGTTTAGCCCATAGTCAGACAAGGGTCTGGGGTGATTAGTGTGGATAACTAAATTGAGAGTAGCAAAACAAGTACCTTACTTCAAAAGAGACAGCAAATGAGTGATACTATTTCCATAAAGAGCCCTGGTAGACTGTCTGGAGTACAGCCTGCTGTGTTGGCTGTACAATACAGCCAGAAATACAGTAGACTTCCGATAATGCGGAACCTATGGGACTTAGGTGGTGCCGGATTATCAAATATGCCGGACTATCAGGAGGTACTATAAGCAGGTTTATATATATATATATACACTGTATACATTATATATAGTGTTCTTAACCCTTTTTATTGTACATACTGTATATAGTATACTGTAATGTTTTAGTTTTTTAAAGCCTTTTTTACCTTTTTTGCTCAGTTCAGCTGTTGCTGCTGTTACCTTGTGACTTTTTTTTTTTCCCGAAGCTCACTCACTAGGCTCTTGCCATTTTGATGCTGGACTATCAGGAGTGCCGGACTATTGGATGCCAGACTCTTGGAGTTTTACTGTATATGCTTTAGGACAGAATCAGGAGTGTTGTCTGAGTATAGGCTATCGGATTCAGCTCCTACAAAAAAATGTCCAAGGCAAGGTTACAGGAGATAGGACAGTCCTCTAGAAAAGAGTGGTGACAGTGAGACAGTTGAGGTTTTAAAATATTAGGAGAATGAGTAAAGTCAAAGGATGGGGCAGATTTTTCACATTATGCTCCTGAGGATTTGAATCTCATACTAAAGGGACTACATCCTGACTTTATATATGTTTACTTCAGTGGTGGAGACTTAAGTAATTTGTGCAGTAGTCATGACAAACATAATATTACCCCCCAAACAAGGAGTCCTGTAGTATCTTAAAAACTAACAGATTTGTATCCATGCATCTAACCAAGCGGTTTTTACACGCACAAGCTTATGCACAAATAAATGTTAGTATCTAAGGTGCCATAGGACTCCTCGTTTTTTGTAGATACAGACTAGTATGGCTATCCCTCTGAGATTTGTCTCCATAGTTACCCAGTGATTGAATGCAAATAGTATAGAATAAAGCCTGTCTTTGATGATTGCTCATAGGACTGTCAAAATTGGTTGCTTAATAGAACTGGCTGCCTTCTAGAGGTGATGTAACTTCAGATATGGAGCAATACTTACTCTGCAAGTAGTCCCACTGAAATCAATGGAACTTCTCATTGAGAGGCTGGGATAGTCAATTATTTTTTTTGTCAAGATCCACATTTTTTGGCCAAGATGTAGTAAAAGTCCTTACTACAGAGAAAATAACTTTAAAAGTAACATACAGTAAATAAAAGGATTTCAGGGTCCATTCAAAAGCGTCTGGTGGTCTGGATTTGGCCCACGGTCTGCCTATTGGGTATCCCTGAAGTAAGATAATACTGTGAGTAAGGATTTCAGAATCTGGCCTTATGTTTTGTACAGTTTTCACTGAAATCAAGACATTTGTTTTAAAAGAAGATTGAGGAGAATGGTGAAAGTATGAAGTTCTTTATTTTATCTGATTAGTCGGTTGGGATCCGTAGTGGTTGTACTGCTTAGATGGTAATTAACAGGTATCTACAAAGATGCAAAGCATAAATGCATTTCAGGATTTATTGTGTTAATAATTTTGGTATCTTTGGGTTTACTCCTTGGAATTTACATCTTAATTTGTCAGATCTAAAGAAGGAAATGAAAATGAAACAATATTTTATAGAGACACAGAGCTTCATTTGAAGGCTGTTTTAGTTTGGTTAGCTCTTTTAAAAAGCGCTTATGCACTTTTATAGGGCCTGGAAGGTTTGTGTGGTGAATCTTTAATATAAAGACATCCTTCCTCTCACATGTATGTTAGGGATTGGAGTTAAAGCATTTTAGTCTGCTGGCAAATCCTTTTCATCACTTTCTTGTGCTGTTATTTTGCTAGTTCTCTTCACCATAAAGTCTTCTAGGGTAGACAATACCTGAACTTGTATCAATTTCTTGTAATACCAGTTTTTAGGGGCTAGGGGGAGAGAAACATTTTCAGGTCTTCCTTATCAAAGGAGTATAAAAAGTACTAGAAACCATTAATACAACTTTAAAATGGGATGGGGGAATTGTGGTTGATTTGTCAGCGTCTTTAGGAGTTCTTTGTATCCTGGTTGCTATGGAAGATGTTTGGCACCTCTTAAGGGGCGATGGGCTTGGACTGGAGATACTGGGTTGACAGACAGCTGACTTACGAGTGGAAGACTGGCTTCCTGACAGTCATTTGGCAGATGTTCAAAATCACACTCTAGGGGTCATGAAATTGCACTGTGTTCCAGGTCATTGCCCCACTAACACTGTCCAACTCAGATCATGAAGAAACTTTTACCAGTTTCTAAGAAGAAAAGGTCACAGTTGTCTAGAATGGACGAGGCTAATTGGCCAGAGCATGTGTCAAAGGTGCCTTCCCTGGTGCCAGATTCAGAAGACCAAATTCTGCCGTTGTGTCAGTGGAAGTAGCTCCACTGACTTCATTTTATAGCAAGGCTGAGGTTGGTCTGTTGTTCCTTCGAATAACTCTTGTTTCTCTGCCTGGTGAGGCAGCTTACATGCTGCTGATGGATGGAACCTGTTGGTACACATAGGAGTAAACTCAGAGCTGTGCAGGGAGGTGTAAATTCTGTCGGCAAGTGGATTTGATTCTTAACTGCTGTAATTTACACCCTGACGGGCCTGGGGAAAGTGAGTATAGTGGTTAAGGGGACTAATAGGAGGATATGTAGTCCTAGAATAATAGAACTGGAAGGAACCTTGAGATGTCATCAAGTCCAGTTCACTGCACTCTTGGCAGAACCAAGCACCATCTAGCCCATCCCTGACAGGTGTCTAACTTGCTCTTAAATCTCTCCAGTGATGGAGGTTCCACAACCTCCCTAGGCAGTGTATTCCAGTATTTAACCATTCTGACAGCTAGGAAGCTTTTTCCTAATGTCCAACTTCAACCTCCCTTGCTGTTATTTAAGCCCACTGATTCTTGTCCTATCCTCAGAGGTTAAGGAAAACGATTTTTCTCCCTCTCCTTATAACAACCTTTTTGTACTTTAAAGCTGTTATATCTCCCCTCAATCTTCTCTTTTCCAGACCCAGTTTTTTCAATCTTCCCTCATAGGTCATGTTTTCTAGACCTTTAATAATTTTTGTTGCTCTTGTCTGGACCTTCTCCAATTTCTCCACACCATGCCTGAAATGCAGCATCCAAAACTGAACACACTACTCCAGTTGAGGCCTAATCAGTGCAGAGTGGAAGAATTACTTCTTGTATCTTGCTTACAACACCCTTGTTAATACATCACAGAATGTTTGCGCTTTTTTTTGCAAGTGTCACACTGTTGACTCATTTAGCTTGTGATCCACTATGACCCGTAGATCTTTGTGCAGTACTACTTCCCATTTTGTATGTGTGTAACTGATTGTTCCTTCCTAAAGGTATGTTTACACTACAGATTTTTGTCGGGAAAAACAGCCGACTTGAGGAATGTCCACACTGCACTTGTGGTGTTCTGCAAGAAAATCAAAAGAACAGAGGGTTTTTTCTGGCACTGGTAATCCTCATTCTACAAGGAAGAAGCCTTTTTGTGAAAGAGCATTTTCGCAAAAAGGTGTGTGTGGACGGCGAAGAGGGACTTCTTTCGGAAAAGAGGAAAAAGCACAGGTGCCCTGGTGGCCATTCTGTCCATAGCAATCACAGCTTATATGTGCAAGAGCATCCATTCAGTCTGGATGCCCTCTTTCAAAAAAGCAGATCACTTTTTTGATGAACTTTTGCAATGTGGATACGCTCTTTCGGAAGAATTTTTTTTTTTTGGTAAGATCTCTTCCGAAAAAAACTTCTTCTGAAAGAAGCCTGTAGTCTAGACATTGCCTAAATGGAGTACTTTGCGTTTGACCTTGTTCAATTTCATCGTATTTACCTCAGACCACTTCTCCAGTTTGTCCAAAATTCTGAATTATAATCCCATCTTTCTAGGCACTTGCAACCCCTTGCAGCTTGGTGTTATCTGCAAACTTTGTCAGCGTACTCTCTATGCCCTTATCTAAATTGTTGATGAATATATTGAACAGATTTTGTGCAATAGCTGAGCCCTGTGGAACCCCGCTCATTATGCCATTCCGGCATGATTATGAACCATTGACTATTCTCTGGGAATGCTTAAAAACAACAATTACCCTTGCAGCACCTTAGGGACTAATAAAACATGTAGATGGTATTATGAGCTTTCATGGGCACAACTCATGTCTTCAGATGAACTAGTGAGTTGTGCCCACAAAAGCTAATGATACCATCTACATGTTTTTGTTAGTCTCTGGGAATGGTTATCCAGCCAGTTATGCAGACACTTTATAGTAGCTCCATCTAGGTTGTATTTCCCTAGTTTTATTAATGAGAAGGTCATGCAACACTGGTATGAAATGCTTTACTAAAGTCTTAGGTAAAGGAGTCTCCCTTGATTTGCAGAATCACTATTCATGATTTCGCGTATTTGTGGGTCTCTCCTGTCCCCCACATTGCACCTCACCCTGTGGCCTGGGGAGGGACACTGCCTCGGGGTGGAGGGATTGTTGCTGGAGGGCAGCAATAGTCAGGGCCCCCTCTGCACTCACCACGACATTAAGGCTCACCACCCCCAGTATTCGCAGATTATGCCTTTCTCAGTGGTGCCAGGAATGCAACCACCATGAATGGTGTGGTTTCCCTGTATACCACATCTACCACTTCACCCTTATCCGCAAAGCTTGTTAGCCTATCAGATTGGTTTCACATGATTTGTTCTTGATAAATCCATGTTGTTACTTATCAGCTTATCTTCTAGATGTTTGCAAATGAATTCCTTAATTATTTGCTCCACTATCTTTCCTGGTACAGAAGTTAATTTGATTAGTCTGTAGTTGTCCTTATTTTCCTTTTTATAGTGGGACAGTATATGCGTTTCATCAGGCCCCAGTGATTTGAAGACCTCTAATTTGGCTAAATAATCTTTAACTTGTTCTTTTCCTATTTTAGCTTCTGAACCTACCTCATTTTCACCAGCATTCATCATGTTAGGAATTCAATCCCCACCAGCCTTCTTGGTGAAAACCAAAACAAAAGTCATTAAGTACCTCTGCCATTTCCCCCTTTTTGTGTTTATTATTTTTCCTTGATCATTAAGGCTATGTCTAGACTACATCCCTCTTTCGAAAGAGGGATGTAAATTAGATCAAAATTGCAAATGAACCTGGGATTTGAATTTCCTGTGCTTCATTTGCATAATGGCAGCCACACGTTTTCGAAAATGGGTATTTTGAAAGTGAAACCACCATCAAGACGTGGTTATTTAGAAAAAAACCTTTTTTCGAAAGATCCTGTAAACCTCATTTTTTTAAGGAGTACAGGATCTTTTGAGTTTTTTTTTTTTTAAGAACCACATCTAAACAGTGGTTTCACTTTTGAAATACCTGTTTTCGAAAACTTGTGGCTGCTATTATGCAAATGAAACATGGGAAATTCAAATCCTGGCTTCATTTGCAATTTCAATCTGTCTAATTTACATCCCTCTTTCGAAAGAGGGGTGTAGTTTAGACATGCCCTAAGAAGGTAATGGTCCTATCCTGTGTTTGGTTTTCCTCTAGCTTCTAATATATTTATAGAATGTTTTCTTGTTACCCTTTGTCTCTACTTAGATCAATCTATCTTTCTGCCTTAGTGTTTCTAACTTTTGCCCTACATACTTTTGTTGTTTGTATTCATCCTTTGTAACTTATCAAAACAGTTCTATAAAAAGTGGAAACTTTTTAGATCTTTCAAGATCTCCTGGTTAAGCCAGCATGGTCTCTTGCCATGCTTCCTATCTTTCTTATGCAGTGAAATAGTTTGCTCTTGAGCCCTTAATAATGTGTGGAAAAAGTACCAAATATCTGCAATCTTTTTTCCTCTTAGATTTGCTTCCCATGAGATGTTACCTACCAACTCCTTAAGTTGAAATTTGAAATTGGCCTTCTTAAAATTCATTCTTTATTTTGCAGTTCTCCTTCCTGCCATTCCTCAGAATCATGAACTCTGTCTTTTCAGTGATCACATTCACTTAAGCTGCCTTCCACTTTCAAATTCTCAAACAGTTCCTCTCTGTTAAAATCAAAACTAGAACAGCCGCCCCATCCATAGCTTTCCCTACCTTCTAAAATAAAAAGTCTCCAATACATTCCAATAACTTGTTAGATGATCTCTGTCCTGCTGTGTCACTTTCCCAAAATATGTCTGGGTAGTTGAAGTCCCCCATCGGTGCCAAGTTTTCTGCTTTGGATGATTTTTTTTTTTTAAAGCCTCATCCACCTCTTCCTTGTTAGATGGTCTGTAATAGACCCCCTAGCATGACATCACCTTTGGTTTTTTTTACCCTTACCCAGAGACTCTCAATAAATCTATGTCCATCTCCACCTCAGTCCAAGTGTGCATGTTTTTAGTATACAAGGCAACACCTCCTCTCTTTTTTCCCTGCTTATGTTTCCTGGGCAAGCTGTACCCTTCTATACCAATATTGCAGTCAGACGTGTTCTCACCAAATTTCTGTGATGCCAACTATGTCGTAGTTATGTTTATTTACTAGCATTTCATATAAGAAATCTGTTAAAGCATTCCACATCTACTTTAACTGACTCCTTTACAGACTGTGGCCTTTCCTCCATGCCTATGATTGGCTCTGCTCTGGAGTATAACAGAAGCAGACCTATGATTAGGCTCTTGACCATGTTGCTTTGTCCTCCTTCCTACTGAACTCCCTTGACAGAGTGATTGTGATTTTTCTTTCTTTGTGTAGACTCATATTTGCTTGGGGGGGGGGGAGGCAGTTTCCAGGTAAAGAGGCTGCAGATAGAAAAGGGGCTGGTGAGCCATTAAACAGAACTAAAAGTCTTAGAAAAATGTTCTTGACCTTCCCCTAGAATGGTCCAGAGACCAATGAAAATTGCTTGACCAAACAGATCTATTTTAAGGTACGTCTTAAAGCTGCCCCATTTATGGGCCCCAGAGGTATGAGCCCTTCACTGAGCATATGCTGCTGCCAGTCTCTGAGTGCTGAGTCCAAAGGAACAGCATCCCATTTATTTGCTTGGGTCTAGGGGCAGAGGTTCATCCTCAGATAACTAGTAGGTCCCTGGTCATGTATGTCTTTTTCCAGTGATAGCTGCCCTTAGTGGTGGTGTAGCTGTTAAAACTTCCTAGGACCAGATCCTTGGAAAGAGAGATTGCTTCTTTAGTCAGATGTACATTCTTTTCCTTGTGGGCCTATCTTTTGTTTCACCAGTACCGTTTCTGCCTCTTAATATAACTGGGGAGTGAAACCATAGGAAAAGGGGCCGTTGGCTGCATTGCTCCTGTTTTCAAGACAAAGTGCTTTTAAAGACTAAAGGTGACTAAAACTTAGTAAAGTCCAGCCATAATGTGAATGGAGTAGAGGTTACTTCAGGATACTCACCACTGCTAGATATATTCTCTGATCTCTGAGAAGTGATGAGATCTCCAGAGTACTGTAAATTCCTTCTTCAGTGTCAGCATTACAAACCTGAAGCTAGAGCTCTAAGGAAACTGAGACCCTGAGTTCCTGTACTAGGGTAATAAAGACCTACAAATGGCTGCCCGTAAAGGGCCTGCTATTCTGGGTCTGGGCCATCTATGGATTTTCATGGGTGCCAAAAGTATAAAATATTCTGAATCCTTCTCTTTATTCTATAAAAACTGGCTTTTCATACTGAACCAGGAAAGTTATGCTTCCTTGTTTTGACAGTAGCAAGTCCTTAGTGGGCCTAAGAGGAAGGCATAAGACCTATGAAGGAACTCTGAAAGAATTGGGTTTGTTTAGTTTAGAAAAGAGAAGATTGGGGGGGGGGGGGGACGTGAGAGCTGTTTTCAGGTATCTTAAAGGGTGTCATAAGGAGGAGGGAGAAAACTTGTTCATCTTGGCCTCTGAGGATAGAACGAGAAGCAATGGGCTTAAACTGCAGCAAGGGAGGTTTAGGTTGGACATTAGGAAAAAGTTCCTAACTGTCAGGGTAGTCAAACACTGGAATAAATTGCCCAGGGAGGTTGTAGAATCCCCATCTCTGGGGATAACTGTCTATCAGGGATGGTCTAGACAGTATTTGGTCCTGCCATGAGGGCAGGGGACTGGACTCTGACCTCTTGAGGTCCCTTCCAGTCCTAGTATTCTATGATAAGACCACAACATTTATAATGCCTCCCATTGTATAATGCCATATTCCACAGCGGGAAGGTCCAGATTTCTTTGACTCCCCTGACCCACAAGATTCAATAACTACCACAACTTTTCTCCTTCTATAACTAGAGCTACTGTTCTTAGTCATAGAATTATCTAATCCATTCTTCTAGTTTGAACTATAAATAGCTCAGCAATAATTCTGTAAATATTAAGATTTTTAATAACATTTGTAATATCCTGCAACCTTGAAATGTCCTAAACTATTGCTTCAGGTATGTCCTGCTGCAATGAGTTCCACAGATTAATTATTCAGGTATGTGAGATGAAGTATTTCCAACTCTCTGCATCAGCTCTGTTAGAGGTGGTGTGTCCCTCTCCTAATATAGCAGTGAGCATTTCAGGTGGTTTAATTCTGGCAGAACTTTTATATAATATTCTATTTAGGGGAAAAAACATGAACATACACAGGCACCAGAGTCATATAGTCTCATTCTGATATTCCTTCTTTCAGTACATTCACTGGCTTCTGTGATAAGACTAGATAAGGTTTTTTTAGTTTATTTTTTTCTTTCTTTAATTTAGACTCCCCCCTCCCCCCCATTTTAATAGTCTATTCTGGGAAATTATCGATCAAAAGGGAGAAATGAGACACACGCACACTAATAGGCGCTAAGTACATATTGACACAAGATGTAATCATTGTGGAAGCTTAGAAAGAGCTGAATCAGCAGGGACTTCCCTGCCAAAAACACACAAGCTATAATTTAATTTAAAAAAAACCCCACAATGTCCAGAGAGTTTACACCTTTGCACAAAAGGCTCTTTGTGTGAAAATATTAAACCAACTCAGAAAGAAAGTAAACACTAGAAAAGGTCTATTTCTATAGCAGTTGCAGAGTTGACTGACTTGTTAACTTTTAGAGAGCTTTCCAAGCCCAAGGCCAGACATGAAGGGTTCAACAGAGCTGGAGTATTCAGCCATTTTATGTATTGATTTGAGGTATTAGTGAAAATTAATTATAGTAAGTTTATCTTAGTGTCAGTTTTTAATAGGTCTTTGTGTTAAACACACACTGAAAAGCTACAGTTTGAATAGTAGTGTTTCATGCCCTTCCTGAGCACTGCATGCACCTATGCTTAAGCTTCTGAAAACCAGGAGTTAAAGAAACACCAGCCCTGCCACAAAACCTTAATTCTGTCCACAGGAGTTGACAAGAGCCATGGGAAATGTATAGTAAGTATATTTCAGGCAGGGCTGCCCTATAATAAGCAGATTCAAGCCATTACTAAGTCAATGTGCCTTTTTCTGTCCTCTAGAATTGTATTCTCTCATTTGTCTGTTTATGCTTCAACTGCCCTTCTCTGCATTCAGGATAGCTAGATTGCCTGGTGCAGCAGCTCATGATGAGGGGTGCCTCTGTGTCCGGAAGGATCAGGGATCCCTCATTTCTGTGCTACATTGTGGGCTGGACAATAAAAGAACATGGTAGTCTGTTCTTGCTATGTGGTTCTGGAGTTATCTGCTACCAAATGGCAGGATACATAGAAGTGCAGATGCTATCCCAGAAGGTGTCCTTTGGACAAGGGAGCTGGGTGGCTTGTGAAGAGTTGGTGCAGTGGTGGAGTGTAGTGAGGACACAAACTGACCATTTCTCTTGCTGTCCCCATGTACTGTGAGCCCCATCATGCCATGTCATCTGGAAGGATAGAGAGCTATGAAGAAGGGCAGGGCATTTCTCAAAGAGGGAAGAATAAGTTGCTGATGGGGCTAGCATGTGCCTTAACCCTTTAGTCCAGGCCTGGGCAAAATACGGCCCACCGGCTGGATCCGGCCCGCTAAGCCACCAGATCTGGCCTTGGACACTGCGGGGAGCCCCAAGCAGACTCCCCACTTGCTTTGCCTCACCCGCTCACCACTCAAACATGGCTGTGGGGTGGTTTCACTTTAACTGAGCCAGGAGGGGAGAAAGCTTTAAGAGCTGCTCCCACCCCCAGCACAATCCCATTAACCAGCTTCTGGCCAGAAACTGGCCATTGGGAGCTGCCTGTTTCAATAACAGGTAGCCACCAAGCACAAGGGGCTCATAGTTCTTCACAGAGCACATGGCTGCAGCCTGTGTGGGGGCAAGGCAGGCAGGGAAGCTGATTTAGGAACGGGCTGCTGGCTGATAGGCTCTGGCCAGGAGACTTTTCTCTAGCACCTCAGCCCCTCCCTCAACTCTCTCTTCCCTCCCCCCCTCCACATACCCAAACCCTTGGACACCAATTTTCTGCCCTAGCTCACAATCCAACCTCCTGGACTCCAGTCCAGCGCCCCAGATCACAACTGTCTCCTTCCCCCAAACTCTGTCCCTTACCCCAAGCTCCCTTCTGCACCCAACCTCCATCCTAGACCCTGCACTTCCTCCATTAATATCATGGAAGGGTGTGGCTCTCGACCACTTTCCAAATTCTTAGTGACACACCGCCCGCCCCCCCCCCCCCCAAATCAAAAACTATTGCCTGTCCCTGCTTTTCAGAAGTGCTCTTGACATCCTGGAAGGGTATGTGGTACTGCCCGTCAACCTTTATAAAGTTTTTGAGCAATAAATTGCCATGGGGAGAAGGGGGAAGGGGGTAACTAATGAGCAGCAAGGAGCACTGGAGACAGCAACAGGGAGTAGAGGGAAACCCCACACTTCCTTCTTTGAAGAGTGGGAGGGGATCTGCATAACCATTTGCTACACAGAAAGTCCACAGAGGTGAGACATGACCCATTCAGCCCAACTGCTGTTCACCCCCACTTTCCCCAGTCTGCCTCAGTGCCTGCTGTATAATATCCATGTTAGAGGAATTTGAATATTAAACTTAGCTCCTCCTTTCTGCAAAGTGGACATGTATCTGAGGAAGTCATGGACCAAATGACTCCATATTTCCATCACAAATTCTAGCCCTAGCCTTGAAGTGGCATCACAATGTTCTAGAGGATTTGTTCTGCCACAACAGTTCAGGTGGCACCAGGACTTCCATATGAACAGGGAGAAAAGGGGGGTGTGCTATCATTTTTAAATGGTTGGTGTCATCTGTGCACTGCTTGATACTTCTGTAGCGGTTTGGGGGTTGCTGAGGGGGAGGAATGTCATTTGAGGTTTGCCATGATTGTTTTAAACAAGAATATCTAATGCCAATTTTTCTACAGTATGACATTTTTTCAGACCCCCCACATTCACAGTAATTACAGCATTGGAAAGGCAAGCTAGATAGGTGCATGAGCGAGGATCAGAGATTGTAGAAACCTGAAATTGGTTTTGTGTTTGGTTTTCCATGATAAATGTAAGTTACTGTTGTGACAATACCCTGGCACCAGTTCTTAATCCCAGCTTTATTTGCAGCTCTCCCGTTGAGAAACCAGGGCCAGCTCCTACTTTGGAATATAAAGCATTAGCCTGTCTGCCCTCAGACAAAATCAGTGTTTAACTGAGAGAGGCAGCAAAATAGAGCTAAGAGTCTGGGACTTAATATCTGGATTCTACTCCCAGCTCTGCACATGGCTTGATAGGCGACCTTGGCAAAAGTCATATCACCTCAGTTTCCACATCTGCAAAACAGGGATAATGAAATCCATTGTAAAGCAAATAGCTACTTATGAAAACATTAGGTAAGAGCTAGGTTTTTTTATTAATATCAATTTATTGATCTTGATTAAAAAATAGACAAATCCTATAATGAGCTGACTAGCGCACCGTAGTCTGGAATCAGAAATGTCCACTTTGCATTGTAGATCCTGCAATGATGTCATGTAATATAGTGTCTCCTTTGGCTCAAACAAAAGCTAATCATGGAGCAGGAGAATCTGAGTTCTCTCCCTGCTGTAGTGGCCAGCCTCATGGCTATGAAGTTTGATACGTTTTGTGTCTATTGATCTTTACATTTAATCTTCTAAATTATTCTGCCAACTAAATATCACTGAAATGATTTTTCCCCCCTGTTCATCATTTAATTTTCTTGTATATTTTATCCTTTTGCAAGCATGGCCAGCACTGTTAATATTTTCATTATCTTAACTTTCCACACTGCTGTGCTCTGCCTGAACAATTCTAGTTCTCATACCTAACCTCTCAGGCCGGGAACAAAGTCTGTGGTGTCTTAGCTGGTTGCTATGGAGAGGGCTGTAATGGTATTAGGAAAAGCAGCAAAATATTACAGAAGTTTTCAACCCTCTCTAAACAATTATAAATCCATTCCCTCCCCATAGCAGCCAATCAGCAGTCAGCTTCCCATATATTCTATCTCAGATTTCAAACAAGCACATTGTTCCTGAGGCAGAGGGTTCTCTGACAGCAGTGAAGATCATCACCCGGCACTTGCTAGTTGGCCAAGAATGATTAGTGTTTAAGAGTCGCTCCTGGCTGATGGGCACTCAGAGGCCTCTCCTTTCTGGTGCCAGTGTCCATGTCCCCTATACAGCTGCCATTAGCGGTAGACACACTGTGGATACTGAACTAACACAGAATAATTGAGGGCCGTTCTGTAATCTCCATGTGTGAGTTAGCAATGCCCCTTCTGCCCCTCGAGGTGATCTCTCCAGGTCAAGCATACAATGTGGAATAATGGGAAAGACTTCATGGTCTCTGACTCTTCTGTGCTTATGTGGTGCATAGAGGGCTTCCTTCTCCAGGGCTTTCAATCTGATGTCTGAAACCAGTATCTAAGGAAAAATCATAATGAAAACAACCAACAGACTACTGCCTGTCTGTAGGGACCTTTTCATGATATGCCTAAGGCTTATCACATCATTTTGTTCAATCTTTATTTAAACACCTATCTCTCTGACCATGGGACAGCCCTCATTTATACTGGTAGAAAAAACTGGGTGTAGTGGAGCCTCCTGACCACAAACTGTCTATTCCATATACCCTAAGTTCCTATGTGCTGGGACTCTGGGGGCAACAGCTGATACGGGAGGCAGCAGGGCAGCCTCCTTATTATACACCAGCGGAGGGTTAACCTTCACGGGGGTAATCCTCCATTGGCCATCTTTGGCTGCCTTGTGTCACTTACAAGTGAATAGTGAAGTGTCCTTTGCAGACTGGAAAATCTGGCCCTTACTCTGCAATGCAAATTTATTTTTGCTGGTCCCTGGAGTGATTGGTTGTCAGAGGGTTCAGTGTATTGTAAGTATCTCATAAGGGAGAAGAGGTTCTGTTGATGGCATGTTGTGGGCATCAGAGTTCCAAAGCACCTATAACAGTATGCCACCATCAGTTCCCCTCAAAGCATGTTCATTTATAAGCAACTAAAAATTGAAGTAATGGTGCCTGGCATTTCTCAAGTGCAGCAATTCTCAAATCATGGGTTGGGACTTCGAAGTGGGTCCTGACTCTGTTTTAATGGGATCAGCAGGGCTGGTGTTAGACTTACTGGAGTCTGGGGCTGAAGCCCAAGCCTCAGAGCCCAGAGTTGAAGCTAAAGTTTGAGGGCTTCAGCCCTGGGTTGCAAGGCTGAGGTTATAGGCCTTTTGCCTGGGGCTGAAGCCCTTGGGCTTCAGCTTTGGCCCCACCCCCGCCCAGGACAGTGAGGATTGGGCAAGCTCAGGCTTTGGTTTCGTCTCCTGGGCTCATGTAATTTTCGTTGTCAGAAGGGGCTCATGGTGCAATGAAATTTGAGAACCCCTGGTGTTTTCTTTTAGAATCTCAATGGAATTTACATACGATTGATTCTTGCAGTCCTCCTCTGCAGTTGCTTCCATTATCTCCATTTTATTGATGGGAACACTGAGGCACACAGAGACAGTGACTTATCCAAGGCACAGCTGGGATTAGAATCAGATCTGTCTTCCAGTCCAGTACTGTAACACCGTAGTCTATGATCACCTCTTATACACACTGTGTGCTCTAAAATGGTGAGCACTAAGGAATTGCTTGATACCTATGTTCCTTCATCCTGCCTGTTTGAATAGCGATTTCTGACTGAAAAGCCATCCAAACCCAGCAATCTCACTTCTAATTTAATAGTCCCCAGAGGTGCATGTCCCCAGCTCCATGCAACCTGAAAAGAAAAATAAAGTCCCTGTTAAAACATAGTGACCAGTCCTATATCTGCTAATATCACACCAGTGACATTACTGAAATGCCAGCTATTGGCTGTAGGTTTCCTGAGCTGTACCATGCTGCCTATACATTTGGGTTCATGGTTTAAATAGGAAAATCAGAATTCGCCAGTTTGGGCTTCTGTTCCACATAAACATAGCCACTGCGGGAAGCCCATGTTATCACACAAACCCCAGAAGGCAAATACAGTAGACTTCCGATAATCCGGCACCTTTAGGACCCAGGGGGTGCCAGATTATCAAATATGCCGGACTATCAGAAGGGGGGGGCTATGAGGGGTCTGGGGTGGGGTGGAGGGATGCCACCCCAGACCCCTCATAGCCCCCCCTTCCGATAGTCTGGCTCTGTCCCAGGCATCCCTGATTCAGCAGCGGCTGAATCAGGGATGTCTGCGGCAGAGCAGCTGGGGTGCTGCCGGGTTGGTCCAGTAGCGCTGCCCCTCGGCACTGCGAGACCAACCCGGCAGTACCCCAGCTGCTCTTGGGGACGCCTCGGACAGAGCAGCTGGGGTGCTGCCGGGTTGATCCTGCAGCGCCGAGGGGCAGCGCTACGGGACCAACCCAGCAGCACCCCAGCTGCTCTGCCCCAGGGGCCCCTATTCAGCCACTGCTGAAACTGACCAGCGGCTGATTCCCGGAAGCCAGGGGCAGAGCTGCTCTGCCCTGGGCTTCTCAGAGTCAGCCGCTGATCAGTTTCAGCAGCGGCTAACTCGGGAAGCTGAGGGGCAGTGCTACGGGACCAACCTGGCAGCACCCCAGCTGCTTTGCCCCTGGCTTGCCCGATTCAGCTGCTGGTCAGTTTCAGCAGCGGCTGAATTGGGGAAGCCGGGCGCAGAGCAACTTCTATTGTCCGGCTGCCCCGAGCACTTCTGGGTTCCTGATGATGCTGGACCATCAGGAGTGCCGAAGCATTGGATGCCGGACTAATGGAGTTTTATTGTAGTTGTAATACTTTGCACTTACATCATAATTTTCTTCCGAAGCTTTCAAAGTGCAAACGCTACCATTAGTTTGTTTTATGGATGGGGAAACCAAGGCACAAATGCATTACTTCTCTATAAAAATGAGTAGTCCTGTGACACCTTAGAGACTAATATAGGTCGTAACATGAGCTTTCGTAGGCAATACCCACTTAGTCAGATGAGATGAGATTGAGATTAGGTAGCCATGAACTCAGGCTCAAGTCCTTCCTTCTACTGGGTACCAGACAGTTTTTGAAGCCAGTTTAAGGATTTAGTCCTAATATTCCAACCAATTAATAGTTCAAGCTGTAGCTACATTAAAGACTCCCTTTTTTGTCAAACAATACAAGTCATGGTCCTCTGGGACATTGCAGCTCACAAAACTGAGGATGAATCAATCTTGGTAAAGAGGACTTGGTTATGGAACGGACTTCCAGAGCTGAATGCAGAGTTTGACAAGCTTTAGGAAATGCTGCAAAACCTCCTCGTTGGAAGGTTCCTCTGTCCTCCTAAGCGTGATAAGGCAGCCATCTATCCAAAACCCTCCCTGAAAGTAATTAACTTAAAAACTCCAATAGAAGTAACTTAAGCATGTTCCCAAAACCCCACCCAAAGCAGTTTTCATTTCAAAAAGGAAGAAACTCCTGGAAACTCCACTACAGCCTTTGCTATTGTTACTGGTTTTTACATGGAAGGTAATCAACTATTACACAGATGGGGAGCAGGCTAAAATAATAAAACACTATGGCTGTGTCTGCATTCAATGACATGCATCTGACATGCATCAATGACACTTTGCCCACAAAAGCTTATGCTCCTACACTTCAGTTAGTCTATAAGGTGCCACAGGACTCCTCGCCGCCAATGTAGACGTAGCCTATGGTAGGCGGATAGAGGGGAAGTAATGTGCCCATTTACACGATGAGTTGTTAAACCTGGGAATGTAACCCATCTTCAAATTTCTAGTCACTGTTATACTTGCTAAATAAAAGTGCTTTCCTCAAAATGCGTGTTCTCTTGCCACTTACAAAATGTCACGTGATGCTAGAAGCTGATTCTGTTACCATGATTTTCAATGATATGGACCACAGATGTTTTTATAGGAATAGAAGATAGTTCCCCATCGATTAGATAACCACAGGCCACTTTGAAATGTGTATGTGAAGGATGTGGGGCTACCCTCCTATTGAGATTGTTTTTTCAAGCCTAAGCTATAAAGAAAACTCAGCTAGCCACAACAATCACAAAGTGGGTGGGTGGGTGGGAGAGAGAGGGAATCTGAGCTTTTACTACTCAGATTCTGCAGGAAGCAAGATGAGACGCAAGATAACTGAGCAGCTTAAGACTGAATCAGGCTTTGGCAGTGGAATGTTGCTTCATTGCCCTCAAAGAGCCATCATGCTGGGGGACTAGAGGGAAAAGAAGAAAGCAAGGAATGCACCAGTTTTATGTCCATACATTTCTGGGCTGGCTCCTCAATTCTGCCTGTCTGTCTGTTCTTGGGTTCTCAGAGCCCTGCAGCGGCAGCAGCCCTCCTGCCTCTCTGAGAAAAGAGGAAAAGTGGAGACAGTTATCATAGAATCATAGAGCTGGAAGAGACCTTAGAAGGCCATCAAGTCCAGCCCCCTGCCCAAGGCAAAACTAATCCCAATTAAAACAACCCAGCCAGGGCTTTGTCAAGCTGGGACTTAAACACCTCTAGGGATGGAGACTCCACTACTTCCCTAGGTAACCCATCCCAGTGCTTCACCACCCTCCTAGTGAAATAGTTTTTCCTAATATCCAACCTGGACCTCTCCCACCGCGACTTGAGACCATTGTTCCTTGTTCTGCCATCCATCACTACTGTGAGCAGCCTTTCTCCATCCTTCTTCTATGGAACCTCCCTTCAGGAAGTCGAAGGCTGCTATCAAATCCCCCCTTACTCTTTTCTTCTGCAGACTAAATAGACCCAACTCCCTCAGCCTCTCCTCATATCATCCTTCAGCTCCTAAAAACTGTCTTGTACGAGCTAAACAGCCGCACATGTGGGGTTTGTAAGAAGACAGTTGTCTGTTCCAGTCTTTCTTTGGGGCTGAACCAGAATCCTGTGTCCAAACAACATACTGAATCCCTGAAGCAGCTCTAGTCTGGATCCAAACTGGATGGCTCCATCCCCACAGCAAAGAGAGTTCAGTTTTTCAAGCACTGGGTGCCTGCCATATACATATCTCCTGCGCTGAGCCAAGTGAATGGTCCCCAGATAGAGGCAGTAGCCTGGGACTCACCTGGCTACAATTACACTGAGCACAGATATAGGCAATGGCATGCATCCATTCTACTATGCTGCCTATAGGAAATAGACTTTCTGGAGTATATGGCAGCATTTCATTGAGAGTGTCCCTTCCTGCTAACCCTAGTAAAAATACCTGAGATTGTTTTCTGTTACTGGGCTTTTGTTCGGGCCTAAAGACATCTCAAACTAGGCTCTCAAAAATCTCTTCTCTGTCCATATGGCACCCAGTTTATTGGGGCCATGAATCCAACTAGACATTATGGGCACTATGATAATACAAATAAATAATGAATTGATAGTCAATGAAAGACTAGTAAATAATAGCACAAAATTAGGATACAATTCAACAATGTGAATTAGCTAACCAGAACATCACAAACTGTTCTCCTTGACAACATTTTGACCTCTACCCTGCTCTAAATCATTCATGCACAGTCATATCACATGAATGGTCACCCAAAATGGCTCAACTTCGGTGATATTATTGACATATTTGTCCCATTGCTGTGTTTATGGTTTGGCAGCAAATAGGTAAAGTGTTAGGATTATTTAAATATCAGTGAGGAAAAGTGAGTGGGGTAGTGGTTTCAATATATTTTAACATCTGAGCTAAACAAGTATAGAAAATCTTGCAAATATTTTCTGTGGCTATAAAATAAGTTATCAGGGGAACTGGAGATGTCATTAGGTAGAGTGATCTAAAATGTAAAAATATAGTAATATGTTAGCATGTTTTCAATGCATTTCAGCAACATGTATATACTGTAGATTTTTTGTTATATCTATTTTGATCATGATAGTGGCCTCCTTTGGAAATCACTGAGAGCTACTGATGAAAGTGCTAGATAAGAGCTAAGTTATCTTTGTCTAAAATAGATTAGGTCTTTTATAATGATTTAAATCAATGACTCTTAGAATCATAGAACCATAGAGCTGGAAGAGACCTTAGAAGGCCATCAAGTCCAGCCCCCTGCCCAAGGCAGGACCAATCCCAATTAAATCAACCCAGCCAGGGCTTTGTCAAGCTGAGACTTAAACACCCCTAGGGATGGAGACTCCACTACTTCCCTAGGTAACCCATTCCAGTGTTTCACCAACCTCCTAGTGAAATAGTATTTCCTAATATCCAACCTGGACCTCTCCCACTGAAACTTGAGACCATTGTTCCTTTTTCTGCCATCCGTCACTACTGAGAACAGCCTTTCTCCAACCTCTTTGGAACCTCCCTTCAGGAAGTTGAAGACTGCTATTAACTCCCCCCTCACTCTTCTCTTCTGCAGACTAAATAGACCCAACTCCCTCAGCCTCTCCTTGTAGGTCATATGCTCCAGCCCCCTAATCATTTTGGTTGCCTTCTGCTGGACCCTCTCCAATGTATCCACATCCTTCCTGTAATTGGGGACCCAGAACTGGACACAATACTCCAGATGTGGCCTCATCAGAGCTGAGTAAAGAGGAATAATCACATCTCTGGATCGACTGGCAATGCTCCTCTTAATGCAACCTAATATGCCGTTAGCCTTCTTGGCTACAAGGGCACACTGTTGACTCATATCTAGCTTCTCATCCACTGTAACCCCAAGGTCCTTTTCTGCAGAACTACTACTTAGCTGTTGAATCATAGAATACTAGGACTGGAAGGGACCTCGAGAGGTCATCGAGTCCAGTCCCCTGCCTTCATGGCAGGACCAAATGCTGTCTAGACCATCCCTGATAGACAGTTATCTAACCTACTCTTAAATATCTCCAAAGATGGGGATTCCACAACCTCCCTGGGCAATTTATTCCAGTGTTTGACTACCCTGACAGTTAGGAACTTTTTCCTAATGTCCAACCTAAACCTCCCTTGCTGCAGTTTAAGCCCATTGCTTCTTGTTCTATCCTCAGAGGCCAAGATGACCATGTTTTCTCCCTCCTCCTTATGACACCCTTTTAGATATCTGAAAACTTCTATCATGTCCTCCCTCAGTCTTCTTTTTTCTAAACTAAACAAACCCAATTCTTTCAGCCTTCCTTCATAGGTCATGTTCTCTAGACCTTTAATCATTCTTGTTGCTCTTCTCTGGACCCTCTCCAATTTCTCCACATCTTTCTTGAAATGCGGTGCCCAGAACTGGACACAGTTCTCCAACTGAGGCCTAACCAGCGCAGAGTAGAACGGAAGAATGACTTTTCGTGTCTTGCTCGCAACACACCTGTTAATGCATCCCAGAAACATGTTTGCTTTTTTTGCAACAGCATCACACTGCTGACTCATATTCAGCTTATGGTCCACTATAACCCCTAGATCCCTTTCTGCCGTACTCCTTCCTAGACAGTCGTTTCCCATTCTGTATATGTGAAACTGATTGTTCCTTCCTAAGTGGAGCACTTTGCATTTGTCTTTATTAAACTTCATCCTGTTTACCTCAGACCATTTCTCCAATTTGTCCACATCATTTTGAATTATGACCATATCCTCCAAAGCAGTTGCAACCCCTCCCAGCTTGGTATCATCTGCAAACTTAATAAGCGTACTTTCTATGCCAATATCTAAATTGTTGATGAAGATATTGAACAGAGCCGGTGCCAAAACAGACCCCTGCGAAACCCCACTTGTTATACCTTTCCAGCAGGATTGTGAACCATTTGTAACTACTCTCTGAGTACAGTTATCCATCCAGTTATGCACCCACCTTACAGTAGCCCCATCTAAGTTGTATTTGCCTAGTTTATTGATAAGAATATTATGTGAGACTGTATGAAATGCCTTTTCATCCACTGTAATCCCCACGTCCTTTTCTACAGAACTGCTACTTAGCCAGTTGGTTCCCAGCCTGTAACAATGCTTGGGATTCTTCCGTCTCAAGTGCAGGACTCTACACTTGTCCTTGTTGAACCTCATCAGATTTCTTGTGGCCCAATCCTCCAATTTGTCTAAGTCGCTCTGGACTCTATCCCTGCCCTCCAGCATATCTATCTCTCCCCCTAGCTTAGTGTCATCCACAAACTTGCTGAGGGTGCAATCCATCCCCTCATCCAGGTCATTAATAAAGATGTTGAACAAAACCAGTCCCAGAACTGAACCTTGGGGCACTCCGCTAGAAACCAACCGCCATCCTGACATTGAGCCATTCATCACTACCTGCTGGGCCTGACCTTCCAGTCAGCTTTCTATCCATCTTACCATCCATTTATCCAATCCACATTCCCTTAAATTGCTGGCAAGAATATTGTGGGAGACTGTATCAAAAGTCTTGCTAAAGTCAAGGTATATCACATCCACTGACTTCCCCATATCTACAGAGCCAGTTACCTCATCATAGAAGCTAATCAGATTGGTCAGGCACAACTTGCCCTTCATGAATCCATGCTGACTATTCTCGATCACCTTCCCCTCTTCCAAGTGCTTCAAAATGGATTCCTTGAGGATCCCTCCATGATTTTTCCAGGGACTGAGGTAAAACTGACTGGCCTATAAGTTCCCTGGATCGTCCTCCTTCCCTTTCTTAAAGATGGGCACTACATTTGCCTTTTTCCAGTCATCCGGGATCTCTCCTGATCTCCATGACTTTTCAAAGATAATGGCCAAAGGCTCCTCAATGACATTTGCCAACTCCCTCAGTACCCTTGGATGTATTAAGTCCGGACCCATGGATTTGTGTATGTTTAGTTTTTCTAAATAGTTCCTAACCTGTTCTTTCCCCACCAAGGGCTGTCCACCTTCGTCTCTTATTGCGTCACTTCGTGCGTTAGTCTGGGAGCTGACCTTGTCCACGAAGACAGAGGCAAATAAAGCATTAAGTATTTCAGCTTTCCCCACATCATCTGTCATCTGTCCAGTAGGGGTCGCACACCCTCTCTGATCACCTTTTTCTTGCTAACATGCCTGTAGAAACCTCTCTTGTTATTCTTCACATCCCTTGTGAGTTGCAATTCCAGTTGTGCTTTCGCCTTCCTGATAACCCCCCGGCATTCTCGAGCCATACATTTATACCCCTCCCATGTCATCTGTCCAAGTTTCCTCTTTTTGTAAGCTCCCTTTTTGTGCTTAAGTTCACCAAGGATTTCCCCGGTAAGCCAATCTGGACTCCTACCATATTTGCTTCTCTTGCTATGCATTGGAATGGTTTCTTTCTGTGCCTTCAATAAGGCTTCTTTAAAATATTGCCAGCTCTCCTGGGCTCCTTTCCCCTTCATGTTAGCATCCCAGGGGATTCTGCCCATCAGGTCTCTGAGGGAGTCAAAATCTGCTTTTTTGAAGTCCAAGGTGTGTATTTTACTACTCTGTTTTCTTCCTTTGGTCAGGATCCTGAAATCTACCATCTCATGATCACTGCTTCCCACTGCTACCCACCTCTACTTCCCCTGTTAGTTCCTCCCTGTTTGTGAGCAGCAGGTCAAGCTGCACACAGCCCCTAGTCGGATCCTGCAGCACTTGTACAAGAAGTTATCCCCATCATTCTCCAAAAACGTCCTGGATTGTCTGTGTCCTGCTGTATTGGTCTCCCAACAGATGTCAGGGTGATTAAAGTCCCCCAGGGCTTGCGATCTGGAAACTTCTCTCAGTTGTTCGAAGAAAGCCTCATCTACCTCATGCTTTTGATTCAGCAGCCTGTAGCAGACACCAACCACAACATCACTGCTGTTACTTACACCCCTAAACTGGACCCATAGACTCTCAACAGGCTTTTCTCCCTCTATATACTGGAGTTCTGAGCACTCATAGTGCTCTCTTACATACAGTGCAACTCCTCTTCCTTTTCTCCCCTGCCTGTTCTTCCTGACTCTTGCTTCTTGATAGATGGGGAAAGTGAGGTTAAACCTGCAAAAAACCTATGCATGTGCTTAACTGTAAGCATCTGAGTAGTCTCGTTGACTTAAACATACTTGTCATCAGGTATAACATAGTATGCCAGTCATCCCTGTGATGGGGTTCCTGCCCAACACTGGACTCTCAGGGGTTAATTGAGCCCTAGGGAGGCTGCCCAGGAAGCAACCAGTCATGGAAGGGCTTATAGCAGCCGCCAATCAGGGATGGGCAGGGCCACATAAGAAGAGCCGTGGAGCCAAGCAGTGTCAGGTGTACCCTAGAGCTTGGGGAAGAAGAAACACTCGCTGCCGTATAGGTGGAGGGCAGCAAGTATCTGAGACATAGCAGTATAACAGGCAGAGACTCAAGGAGCTCAAGGCAGCTTTTGATGGGTTGCAGGGATCTCCAGACTGAGGCCCTGAGGCAAGTGGGAAAAGGGTGCTGTAGCTGCAGGGAAGTGGCTAGGGAGATCTACAGAGGACTCGAAAGGATGCAACATATGGGATCTTCGAGAGGATCCGTGGGATGGGACCTGAAGTAGTTGGTGGGCCCGGATCTCCCTGCCCCCCATTTGCTACTGTGGAAGTAGCTGGACTGAAATTGTGATACCCTTCCCTGGAAAGGGGAAACATGGAGTGTGGCACAATCAAAAGGGTTATGTCATAGAACCATAGAAGATTGTTTGGAAGAGATCTCAGGAGGTCCTCTAGTCCTACCCTCAGCTCAAAGCAGAACCAACTCAAACCAGATCTTAAAAACCTCTAAGAATGAAAATTCGACTACCTCTCTATTTAACCCATTCCAGTGTTTCACCAACCACCTAGTCAAACATTTTGTTCTAATATCCAATCTAGATTTCCCCCACTTTTATCATGAAACCATTGCTCCTTGTTTTATCATCTGCCACCACTGAGAACAGGACTCCCCCTGAATCTTCGCTCTTGCAGCTTGTGGAGCAGATATATGAAGAAGGCTGCTGAGATGTCTGAGCCAGTCCTATGGTCACGAATCATGCTGGGAGGAGCTGAGCACCTTAGCCCAGGGAAATGGAACCAGGAGAGTAAGATGCTCAGTGTGGTGACTTGACAGCTGAGCCGCACCCAGTGTACCCTTATGCTGACTTGTGTTCCCACCAATGTTTTATGACCACACGTTGAATGATGTTTGTGTACCCATGTGGAGGTGATGTATCTCATAACAAAAGTCATTCTGCACATGGAGAAAGTGTGGCAGGTGTGGTGCTGGTTTGGGAGGGGGCTCAGGGCTGGGGCAAAGGGTTGGGTATAAGGTGAGGGCTCTGGGGTGGAGCAGGAGATGAGAGGTTTGGGGGCTGCCCTGGGGGGAGAGGACTACACAGCCCCCTCTTACCACAGCCTCGTGGGGCCAGGTGAGAGGTCCCTCTCCATAGCCACTGCAGCTCCAGTAGGCACAGTCAAGGAGGGGCTCCTGTATCTCGGCTGGGTGGATCTGCCTAGGCTGAGTGGAAGCCAGGGAAAGGGTGACTGTCCCTTGGCAGCAGCAGTTCTGGGGCAGCTCCATGTTGGGCATGATGGCCAGGGGAGAGACACCTTTTTCCCAGCCCCAACACGGACTGCTATTCTCAGGGGAAGGGAGCAGAGGCCCCTCTACCTCTGCCCCAGCATGGAGCTGCCACAACTGCTTTGCAGGGGCAGCTCCATGTTGGGCCCAGTGGGGCAAGGCAGTGCTCTGTGCAGCAACTCTGTGCCCCTGCACAGGACTTGTTAGGCAGCTGCATAACCACCTGGCTGCGCAGCTTAGAGGGAACCTCAATGCTGACTTACCTCTTGGGCTTGTTGACTCCACTTCGGAGTATGGTGGGGGTAACTCTGGTGGGCCAGGATAGGGGGGTGGCCAATGCGGAAGTGTGCTAAGCGAACCTGCCCCAGGAGAACAGAAATCGGAATGAAACGTTCTCTCCCACATTCTTTGTTTTCTATTCCATACTGATTTCCAGGCTACTGAACAATTCCTCATGAAGATCTAGCCAATCCCAGGGGAAAGGCTGTGAAGGAAAAACTGGGCTACCCCAAGGTGTTTCACCATATGACTATGGAATAGAAGTTCTTTAACTAGGGCTGGGGCTCCAGGTATCCACTTTATTAGTGCTCTGAGGTCCTAATCCTTAGCAGTGCTGAAGTACGTCTGAGTGCCTTCAACTCCCACAGACTCCAGTGGTAACTGAGTGCTCAGCATTTTGCTGATCTGGGCCCTAATTATGAGTCGCTGATTATAACAGACATGTGACAGATTTAGTCATGTTCCTTAGTACAGTGATAGAATAAAAAAGAACATGCATGACACAGTCCAATTTTGGGCAGAGTTCTGAGAACAATGGGAGCTGCATCCAAGGAAAGATGTTAACCTTACAATAGCTCAGGATTCATTTCAGGAAAGGGTGGAGCCATTGGGCTGGGTGGTATCATCTGCAAACTTAATAAGCGTACTTTCATCCCAGGCATGAATGAAGACAGTAACTGAGCTCTTTATCTGAAACAACAAGGAGTCCTGTGACACCTTAAAGACTAACAAATTGAATAGGGCATAAGCATCCATGGGCTACAGCTCACTTCATCAGATGCATGAAGTGAAAGAATCAGCTGTCAGGGATATATATGTACATACATATAGAGATGGCAGAGGTGTGTGTGTGTTATATCCCTGCCATCTGATTCTTTCACTTCATACATCTGATGAAGTGAACTGTAGTCCATGGAAGCTTGTGCCCTATTACATTTGCAAGAACAATGAGAAGTCCTGTGGCACCTTATAGACTAACAGATATATTGGAGCATAAGCTTTTGTGGGCAAAGATCCACTTTGTCAGATGCATGTAGTGGAAATTCAAGAGGCAGGTATCAATACACAGGTCAATTCAGTCAGGGAGAATGAGTCTCACCTCTAGCAACTGATATGGAAGTGTGAATACCAATAGTTGAGAAACTGCTTTTGTAGTTGGCTAGCTATTCACAGTCTTTGTTTAATCCTAAAATAAGTGTCAAATTTGCAGATGACTTGTAGCTCTGCAGTTTCTCTTTGAAGTCTGTTTTTTTTAGTTTTTTTCATGCAGGATGGCTATTTTAAAATCTGCTACTGAGAGTCCAGGGAGATTGTTCTCCTACAGGTTTTTGTATATTACCATTCCTGATAGGATTTGTCCATTTATTCTTTTACGTAGGGACTGTCCAGTTTGGCCGATGTACATGGCAGAGGGGCATTGCTGGCATATGATGGCGTATATTACATTGGTAGATGTGCAGGTGAATGAGCCCATGATGGTGTGGCTAACCCTCTGATACCTATTACATTTGTTAGTCTTCAAGGTGCCACAGGACTCTCTGTTGTTTTTGCTGAGACAAATTAACATGGCTACCTCTCTGAAATTTTTCTTATCTGGGGCTACATCTAGACTGCAGGCTTCTTTCGGAAAAAGCTTTTCCAGAAGAGACCTTCGGAAAAAACTTCTTCCGAAAGAGAGCGTCCACACAGCCAAAGCGCATCAAAAAAGCGATCTGCTTTTTCGAAAGATAGCGTTCACATTGAATGGATGCTATCTAGCATTTAAGCTGTGATTACTATGGACGGAGTGGCCACCAGGGCACCTGTGTTTTTTCCTCTTTCCTCTTCTTTCGAAAGAACTCCCTCTTCCCTGTCCACAAGCGCCTTTTTCCGAAAGAGTTCTTTTGGAAAAAGGCTTCTTCCTCATAGAAAGAGGTTTACCAATGTCGGAAAAACCCCTCTGTTCTTTCGATTCCCCCCCCCCCCCCCCAAAAAAAACGCGATTGCAGTGTGGACAAAAGCGAAGTTTTTTCAGAAAAATGGCCATTTTTCAGAAAAAAAACTCTGTAGTGTAGACAAAGCATGGGAGAGGCTGAGTCCTTCACAGCAGCAGGCATACTGTTAATGGAGCACTGTGCAGAGTCACCCAGGAGTAAAGGAACCTGGATGTAGAAGGCCTGATCCAAAGCCTTTGAAGTCAATGGAAAGATTTTGTTTGACTTCTATGGGCATTGGATGGGCCCTTGGTTCTCTCCTCTCAGGCTCCAGATGGAAGTTTGGTGGACATTTCATATAACCAGGGTGAAAATGTTTCAGTGCTTACGGGAAGCTCGAGGTGCTGATGGATGAGCATAGGTGTAGATTGAGGCTGTTGGATAATCCTGGAGATTAGCAGCCTCTCTTAATATATCTGTGTATTTAACAAGCAGAAAGAAAATCACATTAGTAAAAATAAATCCTTTTCATGTGTCTAGTGCCTTTCTCTTGTAGGTCTTTCACTGCTTTGGAAGAACAAATTTATCAGTTGGAAGGATTTACAAAGCATGTACCAACACACTGAATCTTCCCAGCTGCTAAGAGCAAACGTTAGATTGAGCCATGGTGCTGTACAACTCTTCTGGTGGCTCTAACCAATTCTGCAGAATTTAAACTTTCACTTAAAAGACTTCTAAATATAATTTTGAAGACAACCTTTTGAACAGAAATCAGTTCAGTAGTGCCTCCCTGAGTCTGCATGCAGACTGAACCAATGTCTTTGTCTCCAGCATCTTTCTAGGCAGCAGCACAGAGTGATATGGGGCTCCCTATGTATTAGAGGCAGCAGCGTAGGGTGGCAGGTGGAGCTGGTCTGCAAAGGGAGCCTGTTTAAAAACTGCAGATAAATCATTATGTAGTACTGTAATTACTGTCGTGTAAATTACTGACTCCTAAATACCAAAGCCAAGATTCACAAAGGCCCCTAAATTCCCTTGAAATCAATGTAGCCATGTTGGTTCCAGGCTTCAAGATGGGTGAGGTACCGTAGAGTCTCAGTTATAAACACCTCAGGAGGAGGGGAGGTTGTTTGTAACGCTAACAAAATGTTAGTATTGTTCTTTCAAAATTTACATCTGAACATTGACTTAATACAGCTTTGAAACTTTAGTACACAGAAAATAAAATGCTGTATTCTCCCCCCCTGCCCTTATTTTTTAGTAATTTGTTTTTCACAATACAGGCAGTCCCCGGGTTATGTACAAGATAGGGACTGTAGGTTTGTTCTTAAGTTGAATTTGTATGTAAGTCGGAACTGGTACATATTGTAGGGGAAACTCTAGCCAAACATTTCTCCAGAGCTCAGTTTTATTCTCCCACAACTCACTTCCCTCAGTCCTTTATTCTCAAGCTGAGGTGTCTGCTGAAAAAAGCCGTTCTGCGTCTCCCTGGTCTGCTGGGGGCGGGGCGCTAGCTTCGCGTCTCCCTGGTCTGCTGGGGGGAAGCAGCTAGTGCGGGGTTGCCTCACCCCGTTTGTAAGTAGGGATCTGATGTAAGTCGGATCCATGTAACCCGGGGACTGCCTGTACTGCGTGCGTGTGTGTGTGTGTGTGTGTGTGTGTGCGCGCGTGGGGGCGGTCTCTGCTGCTACCTAGTGCATACTTCTGGTTCCAAATGAGGAACCCTACTTTAATGGTGCTGGGAGAATAAAGTCATCAGTATACAGGAGCCACTCAGGCCCTGATCTTCAAAGGTGGGAGTGAGGTGTCTAAACACACTTAGCAGTTTGAGAGTCAGACTCTGTAGCTGTCTTACATCTGGTCTGAAATGTTGTAATCATAATATAACCATTAACACAACTCCTTATGCCCTGCACAAACATAAGAGACATGAGGCCTGTGCAAGTCCACACTGATCAATCTTTTGGCTTTTGTATTGCATCCCTTTGTCTGTACAGCTCTTATAAGGCAGAGTTCTGGTGACCTTATTCTGATTTAGAAACAACATGCTCTGCACATAATTTTATTAGCTTCAGTAGGACTGCTCCTGCAGTAAGGTAGCATTAATGAAAAGAAAGGTAGCTGAATATACCATGTACATTGTAAATTTTGGAGCTGGGACCTTGCCTTCCTACGTGTGTATGAAACAACCACCTGACTTTTGGCACTACTCAGAGCCATCAAAAGCCTCACCTTCTGAAGACAGGGTTTGGATCATATTCAGGCAATCAGTGGCTCCATACAAGAAGATGAATTTAAAGGTGAGAACACCTTGACTGGAAGCTAAGTGGATGAGATTAGAGAAAACATGAGTCAAATCAGCTGATGGTTCCTTCACTATAGACATTTCTTCTTTCTCCAATTTACTCTGTTGTCCTTATTTCATCTCCTTGAACCCTGTAATTTTTCCCTACTCCCATGCTCTTCCCTCCCACAGCTCCATGGTTCTGCTGACATGATGATAACTCAGAAATTATACCCGTGAGGCAATCTTTGCACTGCCTACAAATGAACCTCATGAGAAAGGGAGTGGTCTCTCATACTGTCTATTCTTTTAGTGCTATACACAATGATCTTTGCAGGTTCTCAAAGCAATTTACAATCACGATCTCTCAACCTGCCTGTGGAGTAGGTGGTATTACCCACTCTAGGAGGAGCTGAGGCAACAAAAGAAACTTGTCCCAGGTGACAGTGAGTAGGTGGGAGAGTTGGGGCTAGAACACTGGACTCCTAAGTCCAATTGCCCATTGTAGGTAGTTAGTTGGACCTACATCCTCAGTGCTATGTAGGCACCTAACTTGCACAGCAACCCATCAGAATTGGGCACCTAAATAATTCTGAGGAACTGATAATATTGAGAAAACCCTTAACACCTAGAGAGCCTGATAAATTAATCTGCAGATAAATGCCCTCTGAAGATTTTTTTTGAGGGATGTATTTATGTATGCATGAGTTAAGTCTATACAAACTTAAAATGGTGGCTGGTTAATCCAAGGTGTATGGACATCGTGAGGTTTTAATCTCCTCCTCACAACCTATTTCTAGGGGAAGTCTTCTGTTGCTCTCAGCTGATTGGGCTCAGATCCTCTGGAAACCCATTGTAATCCTAGTTTTATATTTGTGATGAATAATCCAGGCCCTGTTTAAAGTGGTCATCAAAATGGCAGTGGCTGTTGCCTTCTCCTGGTCAGTACACCTGAATATGGGCCTCTCTACAGCTACACAGGCAATATCTGCTAATATCTGTCTGCTTCTCCTCACTCAAAGTAAATGTGACATGAGACACAGATGTGGCAGCAGTAGGGTTCTTGCTATGGAAGTATGACACATACTAGAAGTCCCTTTGATATATTGTTGTCTGGAGTTCAGCTCCTCCCCTATCACACAGTCCCCCAGGAGCTGAAGTGGAAAACGGATAGTGGTGGAGCCCTTGTCCTTGTGCTGGAATATCATCTAGGAAAACAGAGACAAGACCTGGTTCAGGAAGAGCATTGCTTTGAGCTTTGTAGCTTTTTGGGGAGTGGGATCAGAGAGGGAAGGGAGAGACCTAAGAAGGTGCCAATGCTGGAGGTGATAAGCACGGTGCAGGGGAGACTACTGCAAACTTGTAACCACACAGCTTTACTAGTTACATTGGATCACTCTGCAAGTGCTAGGGCTTCATTCTAATCTTCATGGTAATCTGTGGGCTTTGCCATGTTTTCTCAGGGAAACATTTCTCTCCCTGCCAACAGTGCTTACTAGAATAGCTTTGCTCACTGGCAAATGTGGAATTGTCCACAAAACGAGCAAGAATCATGAAAATGTGAGATGGAAATTTCTCAGCTGCTGGTCCACTACTGTGGAATCTGTTCTCTGAGAAAATAAGGCAAAGCCCACTGAGTACCACTGGAGTCTCACCATTGCCAGGAAGAAATAGAAAATCCATCTCTTTGCATCAGCATGTCCATGGTGATACCTGCCTCAGGAGTTACCTGTCTCAGGGTGGCCCGCCCGGTATGTTGTGGTTTTCCCTGACAAAAGCATCTGTACATTCAGTAGGAATGACTTTAACATGAAAGGAAGCCAATAAGAAGGAAGTAAAGTCTCCAGGAGGGGGATGGTATGTGTCTCCTCTGTGACAGGCTGCATCTGAAATGAACACAAAATGGCAGCTGCCTCCAGAAAACTTAAAGATACAGTACAGAGAAAGCAAAATCCTACCAGTTGTTTCAATGTACTGTATATTGAGTAAGAACATGAAAGAATTCTTATATTAGGCCTGATCTATGCTATCTTGGTTTTATCAATAGAGTGAAACTAGAAAAACCCTTCTTGTATAGATGCAATTATAGTATATACAATCCTGGTATAGTACTTCTATTTCCCCTATCTGGCAAAAGCAATACCAGTATATTGACATTTATATTGCTTTAATTGTGTCTAAACTATCACATACCTAACCAACATGCTAGCACAACTTTCTCTTATTAAAAATGCCTTTATTAAACTAAACTAGTTCTTTATTAAAACAGTAATTTACAGAGCTGCTGACCCTGCAGATTAACAGTCTATCGATGCATATACGGTAGGTGAACATGCCTTTGGGGGAGGCTAACCTCTGCCCCCCAACCCACCTACCTGAGGTCCCACCACCTTTTGTCCTTCATGCAGCCATGACCCACTCACTCTCCTGCTTCCTCAGCCCCAGTGCTGGGTGGGTGGCACAGATGGAGCACCCGCAGCACTTGAATGGGCTGCATGGCCAGTGCACCCTAGCACGGGCTAGGTCTAGACTGTGGCGTTTTTGCGGAAAAAGCAATGCAAAATGCACTCGGCATTTTGCGTAGCTTTTTCCACTTTTTTTCGGAAGAGGCTTTTCTGCCATTTGGCCCCATCTTTTTGTGGAGCCCATATGCCTCATGAGACGTAGCCTTTGTGAGCAGGCATTGCAGCTGGAGCATTGGGTGGGCAGTTTGGCCCCAGTGCCAGGTGGACTGGTGGTGCACTACCCCGAGGGTACACCTTTCTGACATTAAAGGGAACACCAGGCAGGAGTGGCTGAGGGTGTAGCAAGGGTGGGGACATGTCAAGCATTTTTAGATGACAGAGCCTTCCATGCCTATAATACCCACCACCCATGTAAACAGCCACACAATGCAGGCTCCTCCCTTCAGCTGCCATTCAGTTTGCTAAAGTGGTGACATAGCATAGTGACAACCCAGATTAATTTCCCATTCACACATGGGAAACTTAGGGCTTTTACAGTTTTCCAGGTGTTCAGCTACAACATTGGGCATGATGTAAATTTGACTTAAGAGTCTGGATCCTTACTTTGTACTGTGTGAGATACAGAATCCCTTTCTTTGCCCCTTGGAGCTCCTCGGGGAAGTTTGGCATCTCGTCCAGCACTAGCTGTACATTACTGAAATGAGCTAGAACCCTGGAAACAAAACCCCCAGATAGATTACCCCACAAAGAAACACACATGACTGGGATATTAGAGGCTAAACTCAGCAATGGTACACTTGGGCCTTTTCTTTTGCACAGGGCTGGATTAACTCTTCTGAGGCCCCAGGGCTACTAGATTTTGTGGGGCCCCCTAGGCTTTGGGGCAGGGCCAAAAATCGGGATCAGTGCACAGAAGGGGGTTGTGGTGGTTTGAGGCAGAAGGGTGGGTGCAATGTGGGAAGAGGTGAGGGCTCCAGCTTGGGACGTGGGCTCTGGGGTGGTGCTGGGGATGAGGAGTTTGGAGTGCAGGGGACTCCAGATGACGGCCAAGGGATTTGGAATGTGGGAGAGAGGTTAGGACAAGAGGTGGGGGGAGGGGAAGGAGGTCAGGAAGAGAGAGTGCAGGATTTGGGCTCTGGGAGGGAGTTAGGGACTTAGGGTGCTGGGGTTGCAAGCTCTGGGAGAGACAGCCTGCGAGGGGCTCAGGGCTGCAGCAGGAGGGTGGAACTTGGGGTGTGAGGAACTTACCTGGGGCAGTTTCGATTGGACGGTGGGGAGAGGAATGAGTGGCTCTGCTCAGCCTTGCTTGCAGGCACTGTCCTCTTCATCTCCTATTGACTGGTGATTGGGGCCAGTGGGAGAGGTGAGGGCAGCTCCAAAATAGAGCTTCCTGGTGCAGTGCCTGTCTTGGCTCCAGGGGACAGGAGAAGGAAAGGCAGCAGCATGTGGAGCCACCTCCTCCTCAGTCAGGCAGAGCTGGCCCAGAATGCGGCATGCAGAGGCTTTAATGGCTGCAGCCTGAGGCCCCCCTTTAGTCTGGGGCCCTGTGGTGCAACCCCTGAAGCCTCTTTCTTAATCTGTCCCTGCTTCTGCATATTATCTGTATGAATATTTGCTGAAAAGGGCCTAATCCTGTGAGGTGCTGAGTAACTCCCAAAAGGTGCTGAGTGCCTCCCAAGTCCCACTGCTGTTGAAGCTCACTTAATATCTCATGGGATCATGTCCAAGGAAAAGCAGTAAGGTTTGATGCACTGGTTCTCTGTGGTCTATTCTGTACATATGCTAGAGCCGTGGTGTCCAAGCGGTTCTGAAGCAGTAGTTTTTATAGTGGCTAATGGTATAGCAACATAGCCACACTCAACTGGCCACATAGCCACATGTGGCTAGTGGCTTGCATATTGGACACCACAGTGAGAATGGACCCTATGGTAAAAGAAGTAATGGGATGGTGCCAATACAAATGCTGATATTCCAGAGTATTCATGCTAGTTATGTTGTTTCTGATTAGACCCACAGCACTGATGATAAACATAGAATCATAGAGTACTAAAACTGGAAGGGATCTCGAGAGATCATCCGGTCCAGTCCCCTGCCCTCACGACAGGACTAACCATTGCCTAGATCATTCCTGATAGATGTCTATCCAACCTGCTTTTAAATATCTTCAGTGATGGAGATTCCACAACCTCCCTAGGCAATTTATTGCAGTGTTTAACCACCCTGACAGGAAGTTTTTCCTAATGTCCAACCTAAACCTCCCTTGCTGCAGTTTAAGCCCGTTGCTTCTTGTCTTATCAGAGACCAAGGAGAACAATTTTCCCCCTCCTCCCTGTGACAGCCTTTTAGATACTTGAAAACCGCTATTGTGTCCCCTCTCAGTCTTCTCTTTTCCAAACTGAACAAGCCCAGTTCCTTCAGCCTTCCTAGCTCATGTTCTCTAGACCTTTAATCATTTTTGTTGCTCTTTTCTGGAGCTCCTCCAATTTCTCCACATCTTTCTTGAAATGTGGTGCCCAGAACTGGACATTATACTCCAACTGAGGCCTGTGAGAACTAGACATGTAAGCACTAACTAGAAGACCCTCTTTGTGCAGCACTCCCATTGGGGTCAGTAGACGTTCCACAGGAGATTGGGCTTGTATAATGCTAGGGTTTTATGATAGAAGTACATACTAGCTATATATTTTCTGATGATTATTTTCTCTCTATTGTTTGCAAAGCTCTCTGGGATGCCATTGGAGGAAGTTTTACTAGGTAATTGCCTTTATCTACATAATTATGACAATGAAAAAAGAGCTCAACCAATTAAACAGCTTTTATATTAAAATATTAAATTTCTGTGCAGCATCTGATCCTCACAGAAAATACTCATCTGAACTGTCATGCTCTATATTTTTCAGAGACGGAATTAATTTTTATGGACATAGATGGTTGCCTAAAGCAGACACTTAAGGTATCTAAGTGGGACTTTCAGCTGCTAACTATAGGTGTCAGAATTTGACAATTGTGCCCCCTGTGGGTTGGTGCTATAACTGCTCATACCCATTCCAGTTAACTAAATTTCCTGGTTTTACCTTTCCTCAGAGTTATTGGTTGTCCTGGAGAATTGGTACCTGGTCACTTCCATTCCCTATATCCGAAAGTTGCTCTGCCTCTTGACTACAGGGCAAACACTCTGCCTCCAAGTGTTAGAGGCAGTGACATGACTGCATGAGTGACCAGCAGCTCTTTATGATGTCAACAGATGAGGTAACACAAGAAAAGCATTTAATACAACAGGAGTCTTGAAATATATTGAGTGGGGGAATAGTTTTGCTATTTGAGAGGAACTTTCCTGGCTTCTACTTTACGCAGGTGAAATGGGCTAAAGAAAGATCTGAGTCCCCACTTCTACTACTTTTACTGAGACATCTCCCTGACCTGAAGGGCAACCCTTCCAGAGTACTCATAACCTAAACAAGGCTGGGCCCAGAATTCCTGGGGAACTCAATCTCTAACCTTGTTGTAGTCACTTAGGACAGGGGCTAGGGTGTCTCCACTCCAGGGTGCTCTCCCTGCACTAGACATTTCCCTAACCCACTGATCATAACCTACAGTTCAAAGGCTGAACAAATACAATGTATTAAACAGCAAACAATTTTTAAAAAGAATAAGGGAAAATGGGAAAGGTTGAAGTAAAACCCATAACCCTGCTCTGTGGCAGGGGATATCACAAACAGAGTCCAGGAATGCAAGGGCAGTTCATAGTCCATTCCTTGTAGGTCCTTGTTCTTCAGGGATGCTGTGGGTGCAGACACTTGGTCTGGTGGTGGCAACTTACCTTCAGTCTCTGGGTGGCAGGACCCTTCTTCCCAGTGTCAGCCCCCAGTCGGGGTTATGATCCTCCCCCCAAATTCTGGCCTGTGAGGCCTATTGGCTGATGGCATCTCCCTGCGCTGGGCTCTCTGCCCAGTTTCCCTCCTTGTTCTCCCCAGCTGCTCACCATACCCAATTCCAGGCTGCTCCAACCCCACACTCTCTGCTGCTCTGCCTCCAACTCCCAGGCTGTTTCTCTTTCCCTTCTGGCTATAGCCCTGTGCCCAGCCAGACTGCTCTCTGGGTTCTGTCTCAGGAGTTGATCTCTGTGTTGTGTGTCTGGCTCTGTGGCTGCATCCCTGCTCCCAGCATTGATCTGCTCACTGTGCTGTATCTCTGGCTGGCATGGCTCTGCTCCCCAACTCAGTTCAGGCTCTTGCTCTCTCCTTAGCTCAACTCTGCCGTACCCAGGTAAATTGAACTCATGTGGAGGACAGAACGAACATGCACGCACGCACGCACGCGCCTCCTGACTTCCTCTTTAAGCAGCCTGAACTGTCAGTAAGGTTATCCTGGAGCACTGGCCTCTTCCCATTGTTCCTGGAGACTGTCAGTCTCAGAGTCCTAACTTTGCATTCATCCTTTCCCTTCCTTTTGGTACTGGGCATTAGCCAACCAACCACCCCCCACAATGAGTTTTAATAAGGGGCCAACAGTTTCCTTACATTCCCCCCTTGCTAAAATCCTGTCACAGCCACAATATTCACAGCAGTACACATTAACAACATATACCAAAACCACACTATATTAAAAATGTTAACGATTAACAAAAGAACATTTAAAATGTAACATCCTATGTCTATTTCTTTATACAAGACATGCTAATATTCATTACAGCACTAGAGCCAATAACAATTATCTCTAACAGGCAATACACCCTTAATAGTTGTGAGATCTCCTTAAAACTTTACCCACAATTTTTATTCCTGTGTCCCTAGATGATAGCATGCCAATTTGAGGCATCTGGTTATTGGGGTTTGGGTTTGCCACACTCTGTTCCCCTTGGTATTCAATTTGTGGGACTAGAACCATTCCCCAATACTTCATCTCTTTAGGGTGTGCTGATCTGTGCTTCCCATGGTCCCTTACTGGACTAAGAGTGCAATGTTTTAGCTGGTCCCTAGGCACTACTCTCTCCACAACATATTTCCTCCGTGCAAGGACCCTATCCCAGCATGGGACCTGAACCTAGTGCTAAAAGTCTTGATGGGTAAACCTTTTGAACCTCTCACCACCTGTCCGCTACTACACTTATCAATGAAGGTGGCCTTACTTATAGCGATCACCTCTGCCAGACAAGTTGGTGAAATAGCAGCATTAATGGCAGATCCATAAGGACAAGGTAATTCTACAGACTCACCCCAAATTCCTCCCAAAAGTACCCACCTCGTTCCACTGCAATGAACCCATATACTTTTCGGTCTTTCCCAAAGCAGCATAAGGACAACAAAGAAACAGCTTTCCATATCCTGGATGTCCGCAGAGCACTTGCCTTCTAACTACAATGAAGAAAACCCTTTCGAAAGACTCCCAGGCTGTTCATATCATCTACAGAGAGATTGCAGGAATTGCCTATATCAAAACAAAGACTATCTAGTTGCATTAAACTAGCATATACCCTGGTACAGAGAGAACCCTCACCCACTGTGCGGTTTCACTTGACAAGGGCAATGGCAACCACAATGGCATTCCTACAGGGTGTGTCCACAGAACACATCTGCAAGGCTGCCACATGGGTGTCAACACATACCTTCATGCCACATTATGCGATCCAGACATTTGCTGAGGCAGAATCAAGACTTGGCCAAACAATACCTTTGGTCACACATGCTCAGCAGCCGAAGCTCCCACCACCTATTACAAATACTGCTTTGCAGTCACCAAGGTGGAGCACCCATGAGGACACTCCTCGAAGAAGAAGGGAAGATTACTCATCTGTGCAGTAACTGGTGTTCGAGATGGTTGTTCCTGTAGGTGCTCCACCTTGGTGATTGCAAAGCAGTATTTGTAATAGGTGGTGGGAGCTTCGGCTGCTGAGCATGTGTGACCAAAGGTATTGTTTGGCCAAGGCTTGATTCTGCCTCAGCAAATGTCTGGATCACATCCACCTTCCTCCCCTTCGTTTTAGAATAGAATATGTCCAGGTCAGAGAAGGAACTGGTGGGAGGTGGGGGGGGGGAGAGCTGCGTATGTGCAATATCCTCTTCAGAACACACACTGGCTCTTTGTGCTTGCGACCGGCCATGGACATTGCTGTCACAAATCTCCGATCAAAGGCTTAGCGGTGCTGAAGTACCTAAGGTGGACCATCTATGGGGACAGTCATCTTGAAGAACTCCAGTTACCGCACAGGTGAGTAACCTTCCCTTTTTAGGCAGAAATATGCTGAGACAAAAAATTCCTAACCAGCTGGTAGGTACCCAACTCCTATTAAAGTTCAGTAAGATTTAAGATTCAGATCTCTAATTCCCTAAGGTTTCTCTGAAAATCCTGAGGTCCTGCTTTTCACACATGCGTGCTGGAAGTAACAAAGTGAAGGACTCCTATGCTCTAATGCCTGGTGATATGTGCTACTAGAAAGAGACAAAGGAACAAAATAATTTCTTAAATTTTCACAAGTGAAATGAGTGTTTACAGTCTCAGCTATGGGGGTGAGAGCTGATATTGGCATCTGACAATTTTTAGTTGGCACTAGATGAGACATTCCAGTTCATTTCAGAAATGGCAGGGAATAGAGTCCAATGTCAGTTTTATTTTACTTTCCCCACAGTGATTCCAAGTTGACTCAGTCATTGGAAGAAGTCTTGCATGAGAACAGCAAGACTAGGATTATTTGCTGCCTGTCTTGGATTCTTGGCACTTAGTTGCAGTGCTGTATAGCTCTCTCAAGTTAAGAACGTCCCTGTTTTAAATAAAATACAGGACTATGTAGCACTTTAAAGACTAACAAGATGGTTAGTACCATCTTGTTAGTCTTTAAAGTGCTACCTAGTCCTTTATTTTGTTTCAGCTACACCAGACTAACACGGCTACGTTTCTATCCCTGTTTTAAATGACTTCTTTGTCGAGGTCCCTATAGATCCTGAAGCAAAATGCAGGACAATGTAGCACTTTAAAGACTAACAAGATGGTTTATTAGATGATGAGCTTTCGTGGGCCAGACCCACTTCCTCAGATCAAATAGTGGAAGAAAGTAGTCACAACCATATATACCAAAGGATACAATTAAAAAAAATGAACAAATATGAAAAGGACAAATCACATTGCAGAACAGGAGGGGGATGCGGGGGGGGGGAGGAAGGAAGGTAAGTGTCTGTGAATTGATGATATTAGAGGTAGGGAGAGTGGGATGTTTGTGAGTTAATGGTATTAGAGGTGACAACTGGGGAAACTATCTTGGTAATGGGTGAGATAGTTCAAATGTTTGTTGAGTCCTTTTTGGAAAGTGTCGAATTTTAACATGAATGACAGTTCAGAGGATTCCCTTTCAAGTGCAGATGTAAAAGGTCTTTGTAGCAGAATGCAGGCGGTTAAGTCATTGAGAGAGTGTCCTTTCTGGTTAAAATGGCAAGAAACTGTTTTCTCTTTGTGATCTTGTCTGATATCTGTTTTGTGGGCATTAATCCTTTGGTGAAGTGTCTGAGATGTTTGTCCAATGTACATAGCAGACGGACACTTTCGGCACACGATAGCATAGATTATATTTCTGGATGCGCAGGAATATGTGTTCTTGATCTTATAACTCACTTGGTTAGGTCCAATAATGGTATCCGCAGAATGAATATGTGGACAAAGCTGGCAACGGGGTTTGTTGCAAGGGAAGGTACCAGGGTTGGTATTAGTGTGGTATGTCCTGTGGTGGTTGGTAAGAATCATCTTGAGGTTAGGTGGTTGTCTATAGGAGACTATGGGTCTGTCTCCCAGCGCCTCTTTGAGTATGGTATCCTGTTCCAATATAGGCTGTAGTTTATTGATAATGTGTTGGACAGGTTTAAGTTGGGGGTTGTAGGTGATGACAAGTGGTGTTCTATTGTTGGTTTTCTTGGGTCTGTCTTGAAGTAGATGGTTTCTAGGTATTCGTCTGGCTCTTTCAATTTGCTTTTTTATTTCTCTGGGTGGGTAGTTGAGGTTTATAAATGCTTGGTAGAGATCCTGAAGCTTCTGGTCTCTGTCAGTGGGATTAGAGCAGATGCGGTTGTATCGAAGGGCTTGGCTTTAGACCTATAGATCCTAAATCTCAAGGTTCTGTCCTCACTCAGCTGGATCTTTTCTGATAGGAATCTAAACATTTAATAGGGCTGGGCGACTGAACACTGAATATTAATGGGTGCTTAAACTGTAGCCTCTGTGTCAATATGATAATCAGGTTTGTAGTGCATTGTTTGTTTGGTTAAAAATAGGGCTCACTTAATGCGTCCCCACAAGATACAAACCCATGTGCAACTGCAGGATTCACATCAGCCAAACTACATTCAACCAGTGGAAGTTTGAGTTTGATGATGTGGTGCTTGCATTTTGTGATGATGCCCGTGGCAGTTTTGCATGGTGGGAGACCAGAGGAAAGAAGAGATGAGAAGACTGTAGGGGCGGACTGGCCTGGCAGGACACTGGGAATTTCCCAGTGGGCCGTCCTCTAAAGGGCCGGCTGGCGGCTGCTGAAGGAGGGGGATTGTGATGAGGCGCTGCAGCCCCACACTTTAAATTCCCCACCGCCGCACACCGGCCATGTACAAGGCACAGTGGGGCCAAGAGCGAGCATGCGCGGCATGCTCAAAAGCCGCACAACAGGTGAGAGGGGAGACGCCCGGTCATAGCATGACATCACAGCCCAGGACTTTAAAAGCGCTAGGTCCAGAGTTGTGCCATGCAGCCCAGCTCTAGGCTTGGCACGTGGTCTGGAGCCCTGGAAGCAGCTGGGGCCCGGTCACAGACTCCAGCCCTGCAAACTGGAAGGCAGAAGGTAGGTGGTAGGGAGAGGAAGGGGAAGGGGGCAGGTCAAGAGAAGAAAAGGGAAGGCACCAAGGGACAGGGTAGGGGAGACACACATGCCAGGGGGCCAAGTGGAGACTGAGGAAAAGGGCAGAAGGGGAGGTGTCAGTGGGAGGGGGGACAGGGTGATGCTGGGAGAGGAGAGGGTAAGGGAGTAACGGTAGTTCGGACTAGGAAGCCTAGTCCGAACTACCTAGTTCGTGCCGTGTGTAGCTGCGCGGCACGGGGTTCGAACGAGCAGGGATTTAAAAATGGCGGCGCCCAGTTTATGCAAATGAAGCCCGGGAAATTCAAATCCCAGGCTTCATTTGCAAGTGCGGTATGCCTACATTACCCCACTAGTTCGAACTAGCGGGGTAGTGTAGACATACCCTAGGACAAGTGAGGCAGAGACTGTCACTGTGAGGTGAATGAGGTGGGAATGGATAAGGCGGAAGATGAGCACCTCTGGGCAGTTGCAAAGGTTAGAGAGGGAATGGAAACCAGATCCAAGATCAATGAGCCCTGGGAAGTGGGCCCATTGAAAGGAGACTGGACCTGTGGATGCCTTGGGGGTCAGCAGCAAGGGCCTGCTTTGGGAAGCCCCCTCTTTGGAGGTGAATGTGGCAGCATTGAGACACCACCCAGAAGCCGGCACCACAGACACTAACTGCAGATTCACGGGATGGCTCTCACAGATCTTGGACATGCATAAGATGATAGATTTGCGGGGAGGCAGTGGCATAGCGTGGGAGCTGAGGGATCAGTTGCTCCTGGGCACCATGCTAGGGAGGCTCCAATTTAATCCCATTCTGCTCCCCCCATTATCCCTTCAGTTCACGTGCTCCTACTCTGCCTGCCACCGGCAGCTGGAGTCTCCTCCCTGCCTCTCTGCTCCAGCTCCAACCCCAACCCTGCTCCAAGCCTGACCCTCCTCCATCTCCACTGGAGGGTTAGTGCGTGCGGGAGCCCAGCCCTAAACTGTAGGGGGTAGGGGAAGATGCAATACAAGTTCCCCTCAGCTGTGCACCAGGTTCGGGACTGTGCCACATGGCAGCTGGGGAGAGGGGGGGGCCACAAATTTTTCTTTTGTCCCCGGGCGCATAACACCCTCACTACGCCTCTGCAGTAGAGGAAGGTTTTAGGTGAGGGGATGAGGAAGGGTAGCTCACATGATCAGAGTGGGGCTACTGAAGGAGTGAGCACGGGAGGGAGAAGGGCTGGTGGAGAGGGGCAGGAGTCTGAGTCAGGACAGCAGAGGAGGGTGAGGGGTTGGGGGGCAGCAGGCACCAGGGGAGCCGATGGAGCAAGGGGAGGATACTTGGCAGCAGAGGGGAAAGGTCGAGGTTCATAAGATATTTATTAATAACTTGGGTGCCACAATGGCACATCCAAACAAGCCACAAACTCAGAACTGGTGCACAACACAAAATTCATTCTGCTCATGGGAGGAAACTCTTAGAGAGAACACTTCCCCCAGCTTCTCCACCCCCGAGTCAACGTCACACACATTGGGTTGTTGCAATTGCAGGATAGTTGCATGAGGGGGGTTTGGTGGGGGCCAAACTAATCCCTATGGGTAGGAGGATGGTGGGAAAAGTCCTTAGAGGGGTCACATGACACCTTTTACTTCTGGTCATGTGTCCATCTTGCCCCGAGAGTGTTACCTCCAGAGGCCTGGCTAATGGGGGTCGGGGCATGGTTAACGGGCCAGGGGTATGGCTAATGGGGGTCAAAGAGTATATTTTTAAAAAATTCTTTGATGTGAAAAAGTGGGCCATTCTCAACCCATTTCCCAGGCCTATTTTGATTGCCAGTCCGTCCCTGGAAGACTGGCTGCTTTCCCCATGCTGTTCCTCTCCTGCCACTTCTGCTCTATCCCCAAAGCTTCAGAGATGCTTGGTGGACACTTCCATATGATCATGTATATTTTGAATTTTCTGAATTTAACAAATAAACCCAAACTTGAGCCCAGCATCTTTTGATATTACTTAGTGTTAGTGTTCTTAGACAAGACATTGGAGCTGATGCTCTGTCCTTAGCATAGGAGAAGCAAAACTCTTTTCCACCCTAGTAGCTAGTTATAAAATAGCACTTCAAGCGCCAAAGAATTATTTCCGTTCCAGACATGGGAATACTCCTGCTATAGGGAGTAGGTGCTTTATAAACCAGGGATTAGGGGGTGAGTGAAACCCCTTAATTCCCCCTCAGAATAAATATTTTGACCCCCCCCCTCCTTCAATGTAATGAGAGTCCCTTTGCATATGCCTGGCAGTCAGCAAGTGTCATATCAGAAGATGTCAGTTCTAGTTTTCTGTATTTCTCCAGGTCAGAGACGTCTCAGTACAGAATAATTTCTTTGTGATCCACTGGTTTTGGAAAGGTGCGGGCAGTGTTCCTCTTTACCCTGAATCTATCCCTGATTCTACTTTTCAGGAATGGCATGCTTCTAGGATCTGTCTGAGTGAAACCACTTCCAGAGATGAAGCAGCACAACATACGTTTCTGTTTCTGTATAGATTGCTGTCTTTGCAGTATTCTGAGCAGTTATGTGAGAGTTACAATGATCTGACAAAGAACATTTAGTCATGTAAAAGAATATGATCATATAGCAAGAATATGAGAGGCACAAGAAAGACACAGGTAAGATGTTTTCTGAGAGCCTAATAGAGCAAAGAGGTGGACCCACTGATCTTTCCTTTGAAACCTCTGATATATGCCATGAAAGCAAGCAGGATAGCAGATTGGCTGTGTCATTTGGCAGTTTCCAGGAGCAGGTGTATTCATTTGCTCCACCTCCTAAAAAAAATAAAAAAAACACCCTCTAGCAACCTGAGTTGATAGCAACCCTGTCTGTGCTATCCAAAGAGGAAAGAACTATTGGCAGATAAGATTTTTGTCACTAGGATCCCATCTCGGGTTCTTCCTTTCTTACTTAGTATCAGGCAAAGATCCTGACCTTTCAGCACCAACTAAATGAACACGTGTATCCTGGGAGAGCCATGGAGAGTGAGAGCATAAGCACCCTCCAAGAACAGGTCCAGCGCCTCACCAATGAAAACGTAAGTATGAAATGCATTTTTGTATGCATCGCCTTTCCTGCATACTAAGTAGGGAAATAAAATCATGCTTAAAATGTTAACTGATTAAATTATATGTTTAACCAGTTAACCAACCCACCGGGTCATGCTGCAGGCAGGAGACCACTGGAGCAGTTACCCCGCCTGCAGTACAGCACAGTGAACCTGGCTGGACTGGAGCAACCCCCCACCCATGGCATGGTAGGCCTAGCTAGGCTGAAGCAGTTTCTTTTCCCCCCGGAGTGTCGCAGGCAGGGGTGCTCCAGCCTGCTGTGGGTGAGGGGCTGCTCATGCTGAGCTGGGTGCCAGTTAACCCAGTAAGCATGCCAGTGATGCAATGCTTATGGGTTAACCAGTTAACTCTTTACATTCCTAATCCTAAAACAGGCATTTTGAAAACTTGATCCTAATTGCAAGATGAAAATGGAAAATGACAACCACCTTTCCAAACTATTAGTCATTGCATGCAGAAAGCTGCTTTTTCTCATCATATGTGCTGTTTATTCTTCCCTTCCCCAACCTGCCTATCTGTGCAGTGCTATACATAGGGGAGAAGATCTTGTCTCTGCTCAGCAGATGGAGTCACTGGAGTTGTTTTGTGTGTCCAGATGCAGCTGCAGGATAGAAATGAAAGTCTGTACACAAAGCTTGGAGAACTGCAGGAGAAGATGGGGAAGCTGGCTGGTTCCAAAACAGACTTGTCATCCAGATTGGTCTTCAGTGAGGAAGAGAAACTTAAGGTAATTCATGCACCTTGAGAACTGAAGATACTTGAGCTGTTGAACCAGAAATATATGGATCTGTAGAATCCTTAGCAAATGTAAAGAGATTGTCTCTGAAGATCTGTATAGACATGTACACTCCTCAATGGCCAGGGCTACTATATGTACAGTATTCCTTAGCGTTACTTCTGCTGGGGAAGGCTAGGACTGGTACACTATGTCAGCTTCCAGACAGTCACTTTTCCACACTTCTTCTTTCTGGAAAAGGCTGAGACATCTCAAAATATGTATCATTTAAGTTCAGTAGTTTTTACTTGCCCTTTATAACTCATCCTCTTTGGGGCTATGAAGGGAATCTGGTCTTGGGCATCTCAACAGGTCTTAGCTTGTGTGTGTCATGGTCTGCGTATTTTAATATTAAGGTGCAAACTCTTCTCAATCTTACCTATGGAACCATGGTCAGTGCCTGCAGAATACGCTGATGCTCAGATCACAAGAGGCATGTTTTCTTGCAGATCTTTTTTGTGCTTATATTTTTGGTCTAGGCCTATGGGCATAATCAGTAGCTCTGAGAACCAAATGTTGGCCTCAATGGAGTCCCTAAGGCTCCAAATCATTCCTAGAGGCTAGCCTGATATCCCTTGGCCAAACCCTTAGGTCAGATTCAGTTGCTGCTCAAGCAGAGCTCCTCTTGTCTTCAGTGGGATGTTTATCTGAATGAAGACTGAATAAAGACTGCAGGGTTTGGCCCATAGATTGGAAATATAAATATGAGGCTTCTCTTTTTGCTGACATCTTTGGCTAATCTGGCATTGCCCTGGCAAACTGGGAAAAGGCATAAGCCACCTTCACAGCAAAGGAGGAGTCAAGGAATCTCTTGAATTGACTCTACAGGGTAAAAAAAATCTCAGATTTCAGAAGTAACTCTCTGAAGAAATCTAAGCTCTCAGTGTCCCTGAAACTCCACTTGTGTCCTGTTGGCTCTACGGAGACTGGAATTTCCTGTTGTGGATTTCTGTATCTGAGATTCAGTGCTATCTCATTTGTCTCTCTCACAGATTTCCAGGGACCTCATTGATCTCCAGATTGACACAAACAAAATGAAAGAGCAGTATGAAACAGAAAACTTTGAACTGAAAAATATGGTATGTGGCACTATCATACTGCCTTACAATCCTACATGCATTAGCCCCTCTCTTCTACTTCATGCTCATCCTGTCAGATACACTGATGCCAGGGCCAGAAACTAGACTGTTTGGGGTGCACTTAATTACCCACAGTTTGTCCATGACTCTTGCTACAGCTGTCATTCTCCCTTCACTTGCATGAGCACTGAAATGCAGTCCCAAACTTGTGTCATTTATGCACTGAGTCTGATAACTTGTTTTGCCAAGTGAAAACCTAACTGTGCACTGTAGGTCCTGACCCTGGAGAACCGTATTCTGGAGCTGGAGCTCCACGATGATAAGGTCACCGGGGAGCGTGATGCCCTGCAGGAATGCCTACACACCATGGAAACCAATCGCAAGGCACTGGCTGATGAATACATCAGTCTGAAAAGCAACTATCTGGCCCTGGGTAAAGCACATGAACAAGAGGTGAGTGAGACCTGCTAACTTACTGAGTTTTCCTCACCATGCAGGTTTTGCTCTCACTGATGTTGCCCTTCTCCTCTGTGCACATGCCTACCTGCTGCCTCTTCAGTTTCTACCTTGCTGTTGCTGGAGAACTTCTTAGAAAGAGCATGGGTGTGAGCTCCTCCCAGACCAGTGTTATTTGCTAGTGCATGAACGAGGATGTGTAATGATCCATGAACAAATAAGTGAAACTGACTACTCATAACGTTGTCAGAATAAACATACTGAACAAATGGAGAGGGATTTTTGGGGTAATTTCTTTTACCCATGGAAGTATGCAATTTTCAGGCGGAAATGTGATTTTCAAATTGAGACTGCACCTTTAAAATGTAAATGACAGTTGTAATGGTATAGTAATAATGTATAGTATATTCCTCTAATGATCTAAGAGCACTTTACAAAGGAAGGTAAGTATTGGTAGGTCCTGTCACACTGCACCCTATATTCTTTTAACGGTATTATTATGAGATAATTAAAGTATAATTATGATGTATTTTATATAAGAGAAGTCATGTGAGGTATAATCTGAAAAGTTATGATTTGTTGAATATGCTTGACCCATTTGCATACACGAATCATTTTGTATCACAAGAGCAGAGAACCTTTTTTGGTTCTGGGGTCACCGACTCACAGAAAAATCAGTTGGGGGACCACACACAGGGCTGGATTAACTCTTCTGGGGGTCTGGGGCTAGTAGATTTTGTGTGACCACCCTAGCCTCTGGGATGAGGTTCAGTGTGTGGAAGGAGGCTCCTGTGGAGAAGGCTAGGGCTGATGGATTAACTCTTCTGGATGGGTTGTAGGGTGCAGGAGTGAGCTGGGGGTGTTGGTTCTGGGCAGGAAATAGGGCGCAGGATCTGGTTGAGAGGGAGGGTGCAAGAGCAGAATGTGGGTGAGGGTCTGGGCAGGAGGGAAGGTGGGGAGCTGTTGGAGGATGGGTAAGAGGAGGAGTGCAGGAGTGGGCTTGGTGGTGTAAAATAGACTGAACGCAGCTAACTTTGACTTAAACTCAAAGGCCGTGTCTACACTGGCATGACTTTCCGGAACTGCTTAAAACGGAATACTATTCCGTTTTCAGTTTTTTCCGGAAAAGGAGTGTTTACATTGGCAGGCTGCTTTTCCGGAAAAGCTCTTTTTCTGGAAAAGCGTCTGTGGCCAATGTAGACGCGCTTTTCCGGAAAAGACTACTGGGCTGTCTACACTGGCCCTTTTCCGGAACAGTGTTCCGGAATAAGGACTTATGCCCGAGCAGGAGCAGAATAGGTTTTCCGGAATAGCGGCTGATTTTGTACAGTAGAGCGTCGTTGCTTTTCCGGAAATTCAAGAGCCAGTGTAGACAGCTCGCAGCTTATTCTGGAAAAGCGGCTGATTTTCCGGAATAAGTGGCCCAGTGTAGACACAGCCGAATAGTAAGGGGCACTTCAGGTCAGGAACAAGGGGCATTGGCAGAACTGAGGGAATAGGGGAGGACTAGCAGGACAACCTGCAAGATCCAAATGAGCTACACTGGCAGAGCTGTGTGAGAACTCCAGACTGGAATGACATGGATGCTGCTGGGGTGAATTGAGAGACGTGGGCAGAGCTATGTAAGCAACAAAGTAATACAGCAGCACCTCTGCTTTCTCTAGCTAGTTCTAGTCGATGGTATCAGTCCTGCCTTTTCATGAGAATTAAATAATTCACCACCATATTCAGACAGGTGAGAGAAAAAATCTGCTATCCGGGGGAAAAATTTAAATGCTTCTTATGTAAAAAGAACTGTATGGGCATGCTGAATAATACACATTAAGAGCTGGAGGGGGAAATCTTAAGAAATTAAACTGTTACCTTCTTGTTTTACTTTGCAGGTTGCTAAGAATGAAGAGCTGAGCATAGAGCTGCTAAATGTAGTCCACACCAGGCACTCTCTTCCTCAGTTACGGAATAACTATTCCCAGGTCCTGGCCAATGAAAGCTTAGCTGAGCTGGAAAGGGTGCGGGCTGTGGTCCACCACCTCTCTGCCCGGAAAGTGAAGGTAGAGATCTATATGACCTTCCTAACTAGTCTGACCTCCCTGCTTCCCACAAGAGACCAGAATGTGACCACTGCCCTGTTCTGTTTTTTTAAAATCAGCCAGAAGATATAGTTGCCTCTGAACACGAACGTCGAAAAGTGGAGAGACATGTGAGTGTGCAGCACTGCATGTGTCTCTG